>NC_044031.1:610128695-610821060 GCF_901765095.1 Microcaecilia unicolor | reverse complement strand
TACAGTGATAGGCTCATAAACTTCAACATGTATACGCTGGAAGAGAGATGGGAGAGAGGAGATATGATAGAGACATTTAAATACCTCAGTGACATTAATGTACAGGAGGCGAATCTTGTTCAAATGAAGGAAAAATCTGGAAGGAGAAGGCATAGGATGAAGTTAAGAGGAAATAGACTTAGGAAGACTCTAAGAAAATGCTCTTTCACAGAAAGGGTGGTGAATGCATGGAATGGCCTCCCAGTGGAGGTCGTGGAGATGAAGACTGTGTCAGAATTTAAGGAAGCATGGGACAGGCATGTGGGATCTCTTAGGAAAAGGAGGAGTTAGTGGTTACTGTGGAAGGGCAGACTGGATGGGCCATTTGGCTTTTATCTGCTGTCACGTTTCTACATTTCTATGGTCAGGTGAGGGGCATGGTTGGGTCAGGGTTGCTCCCAGGATTTAAACACATGGTTATAGAATACTTTCATTTCCATGCCTAACTGACAGCAGTTGAGCGCAAGCATTTTGTGTAAGTGCTTGCACCCAAAGTTAGGTGTAAAATCGTGTGTTAAGCTAGTAATCGACAAAGACAGTTCCATGTTGAACTGCCTTTATAGAATTTGTGCTTAGCATAAATAATCTCAGCATCTAACTTTGGGCGCCAGGGGCTAGATTCTGTATATGGAGCCTGAAAGACCTGTGTGGAACCTGTGTATTTGATTAAGAAAGGTGGGTTGCTCTGCATATAATCAATAGTGATTTCTACCTCTTCTGAACATCATTTTGTCAAGGGTTCTTATCAGTTCTGACCCCTGACGCAGGTGTACCCATGCTGAAACACAGCCCGTGTCGGGACCATTCAATAAAGAACTCTTGTTTGTCCCAGTCCTGAGGGCCCTTTTGTGCTTTTCTTTCTTGTTTGTTTTGTGTACTTTTGACCCTCTCTTTGTGAAGCTATACTAAAGAATAAATTTTCCGGCAATATAGAAAGGCACAATTAAAGGAATGAGTCAGCTTTGGTTCAGCCACAATCTAATAGATTGTTTTGAAGATATAAACCCCAAGTGGATAATGGTGAGTCAGTTGTTGTGGAGCTTCATTCTATATAGAACTAAAGATCAAAACTGGGAGTTGCTCAGTTCTGACGGTATTTAGAAAAAGGATCTGTCAGCATAGAACTACTAGAGAAGGTTGAGAGAAGGGGGGTGGGAATGATAAGGGGATAGAACATCCTATGGAGAAATGCTAAACAGGTTAGGGCTCTACAGCTTTGAGAAAAGATGATTGAAAGAGAGTACAATAGAATATTTTTAAATTATAATTTGGGGTAGAATGATTAAATGGGGAACAGCCATAGGCGGTCGGTGGCCCAACTGTTTGGGTAGGCTAAAGGGGGCGGGGTTAGGGGTGGGGCCAGGGGTGGAGCTTAAATCCATAATTGTCTGATAACACACAGAAAAAATAAATAAATAAAAATAAAAGTTACAATATCTTTTATTAAATTTAGATATTAGATATGTATCATATGTCAAAGAATAAAGTGGTTGCTCAAAGCATATTCTAACCACAGTCACTCAACTGCAAAACACTATGCACAACTTTGTGCAAAAACACACTCAGAACCTTACCGTACCATAAATATTACACTGGACAGAACCTAATACACCAACATACCATGACCCATACGGAAAATGCAGACCGTCAACAATATGAAACAAGGGATCATAATATCACAATTCTCATATAGAACCACAAAACATCCTAATTCATGTTTAATGTGGGATAAAATGCCATACATAAGTAAATAAATATAAACTTTTAATGTTGAGCACCTGATTCTCAAAGTGGACATATTCCAAACACTACAATGAAAATAAAATGATCTTTCAAATACTTTTAAAACTTATTTTTAGCACTTTTAAAATTTCAGGGGTCAGTGCAGCTCTCTTTGGTATGAAGTGCTCATGTGCTGGAATTCAGCCTAGTTAAATATCTCCATGGCAACCCAGGACAAGTCCAGCCAACCCCCCCTGCTCTGCTCTCCCAGCAGGTAATCAAATTACAACTGGTTACAAAAGGCTAGAGACAGCTTTCACTGTAGCTGCTGCTATTTAAGATTGGACTCACTGGAGAACTACTACTACTACTACTATTTAGCATTTCTATAGAAACAGCTGATCCGGGGGCGTGTCAAGATGGCGCCGTGAGCGGTGGTGTTAGAAGCGAGCTTTTGCCTACTAACTGCTGAAATTTGATTTAAATACCTGCTTTTGAGATATGCCGCATACTAAACGTAAGGGGACGATCCGGGGGGTTCCCCTACACCCCGCGACGTCCACACGGCAAGTGGAGGTTTGGAGCGCTTCTTCCCCGCATTGTCCCGAAGAAGCAGAGCGGAGTCCTTAGCGGGAGGGACCGGTGAAGCGATCCCCCCGCAGGAAACAGAAATATCTCTCTCCCCACCTTTCTCTACGACGCCTCCTTGCCCTGCAACTGCCTTGAGCGGGACGGGGTTTTTTCGGAACCCGGAAAGGGTGATTCCGAAGAGCTCAGAGGGGAGTCCAACTCTGTAAGGATATCTGCAGCTGCAGGAGAGACAGAGGTGAGCCTGGGTAAGATCTGGCTGAAGTTTGGAAATAGAAAAAAAACCCTGAGACAATCTTCGGACGAGGTAAAGACTCTGAGTTTGAATGTGCAGGAAGTGAAAAACTCCTTAGATATGGCAAAACAAGACTTTTCTTCTAAGATTGATGCCTTACAGAGAGAGACAAAGCAAACTGATGATTTTAAAATGGCTGTGATAAAAGATAATATGGAAATTAGAAGAAAATTGGAACAAGTAGAGAACTTTAATAGGAGATTAAATCTCCGAATATTGAATTTTCCTAGAATATTGGGAGTACCCCCAAAAGATATGTTCCAGAGATACTTAAAAGAAAACTTAAATTTTCCCCAAGAAGTATTTCCTCCTTTGAACAAGATTTATTACATACCAAGCACGATGAAAAAAGTTGGGACAGAGAATTCAATAGATTACAAAATGTCACAGCCATTTTGGAGCAAACAATTGAAGAACCATCTGAAAGGGGACGTTGATAATCTCTTTGTATTTCAACAGGATTTAAATGCAGTAATGCGTCTTTATTTTAAATCAACTAACCGTGTATTTGCTGGCCAGAAGATCTGGCTTTATCCGGATGTGACTAAGTTTACACAAGAAAAACGTAAAAAGTTTCTCTCTATGAGGTCAAAAGTTTTGGAATTGGGAGGTTCTTTCCTCCTGGCTTATCCCTGTAAATGTGTCATCAGGTTAAATCAAGTTAAATATTATATTATATGCCTGATCAGCTTCAGACCTTCCTAGACAATAAACAACGATAGAGTTGAGATATATAGGACTGACGGAACCATATTAATTTTTATTTATATATTATGATTGTGTTATCTTCACTAATTCCTACCCCCCTATTATTGAGGTCTAAGGAAGCCAAACTTTGTCTTTATTAGGACGTTTTTCAATTATAATTTTCCTGTATTATTATTCAATGGCTGTATTACTTTTGCAGTATGATAATCTCTGTAATAAGTATAAAAATTAATAAAAATTATGAACAATAGAAACAGCTGATCCATCCTGCTAGGCCTCCCCAAGCCTCTTATACTGGCACCTATGGGAACAGCTGTTTAACCTGTCCATAAAGAAAGAGGACACTCCATGAAACCCATGACTAGCTGATTCAAAAGAAATCACAACACAGAATTAATAGTGGTATGCACCCAGAAAGTTTTTTTGTTGTTTTTTTTTCTGCATCAAAATGAATATTGTTAAAAGTGCACACTTTGAGGGGTGCTCGAGAGCCCGAGATTTATGGAAGTGTGAAAGAGCAGCTGCTGAGTTCCACTTTTAAAAATGGCATAGACTGCTATAAATTGGACATCTACACTTCTTTTCTTATCCTGCATTATGCCTCACACTAAAGTCGGGAAGATCGAAGCAGCATTTACATTAAATCCTAGCTATAAGAACAAAACCAGAATCGCCATTGCTGACCAAGCTCGACATGGAGAAAACAGAAGCCACTAATATGGCCTATGGGGCATTGCAGTGCACTTCACATAAAAGGTCGCAGGTACACATCTCACCGTTGCCTCCTTATATTGTATACTAGCCGTTGAGCCCGTAAAAACGGGCTGGTATAGAGGTTTTCCTCCCCCCGCGGTCACCACCGCTCCCCTCCCCCCCCGCGAAGTCGCCACCGCTCCCCCCCTCGAAGTCGTCGCCGCCGCCGCGCACACCCCCCACCTGGTCCGGGCCCTCTCTTCACTTCTGAACTTACAGATCCATTCGCCGAACGCAGCAACGCACATCAGCTGAGCTGCCCCTTCCTTCTCTGCCTGTGTGTGTCCCACCCTCGCTGACGTTACGTCACAGGAGGGCGGGGCCACAGGCAAAGAAGGAAGGGCTCACTGCAGCTCAGCTGATGTGCGTTGCTGCGTTCGGCGAATGGATCTGTAATTCAGAAGGGAAGAGAGGGCCCGGGCCGGGTGGAGGGGTGGCGGCAGCGACTCCGAGGGGGGGGGGAGCGGTAGCAACGTCAGCGGTGCAGTTTCCCTCTCTGTCCCGCCCCCCCCCCCCGTCATCACGTATTGACGTGGGGCGGGACAGAGAGGGAAGTCTCTACTGCGCATTTGCAGTGAGTACGGTCACTCACCGTTTATATGTTTGATGGAGCCTTCCAGAACCCCCAGAAACCTACTGTACCCAACTGCACACCACTACAATAGCCCTATGGTTTTTGGTGAGTTTTGAAGGGCTCACACTTTCCATCACAAGTGTACCAGTTAGAGTGGGATATGGGCCTGGGTCCCCTTCTCTACAGTGCACTGCATCGACCACGGCTACTCCAGGGACCTGCTTGCTGCTCTGATAGATCTGGCTATAAGATTTGATGCTGTCACAGAGGCTGGTATGTACTGTTTCTTTTTTTATTATTATTTTTATTCATATATTTCCATATATCATCACAATACGTGAATATGCAATCGGCATTTATACAAAAGGCAAAAATAAAAAATAAAGAGAAATATCATTAACAGCCTTTCTGTCCACAAGTTTAGGAAATTTTAGAATCCAAGAATTTAGAATTTAAAGTAAAACATATAGCAATAATTAAGACTAGTGGTTGCTCTGGTTCAGACCCCAGCCTGCATTTGGGGAGGGCACACAACATTCAATTCCACTCTATCATCTAGAAATTGTTTTAACTGTTTTGGGTCTACAAATTGAAACTGTTTACCCTCAAGCATTACATTACAATAACAAGGAAAACGTAATATGAAAGTTGCTCCCAGTGCCACCACTCTAGGGCGGAGTTCCAAAAAGGCCCTTCGTCTCATCTGTGTAGGCCTTGAGCGATCAGGAAAAATACGAATTTTTGAGCCCAAAAACAGATTTTCTAAGTGTCTCAAGGAAAGCCTTAATACGGCATTCCTATCAGGCTCCAGCACAAAAGTAACAAGCAGAGTCAACCTCTGAGTAATTATCTCCAATGAACTTTCAAGGAAAGAAGTAAGATCCATTCCTTCCCCTGCTATCGGGGGATTTTCTTCCACCACTCCACCACTCCTGATGTAATAAGCCCGAGTAAGGGGAGACAGTGAGTCCTTATCCAGTCCAAGAATATCAATCATATATTTTTAACCATGTCCAAAGGGGAAATTAAAGACGATTTGGGAAAATTAAGAAACCTGAGGTTTAATCTTCTAGTCTGGTTTTCTAGGTACTCCAATCTTTTATGTAGGAAATTATTATCCTTAATCAAAGCTGTTTCTACAGATCCCATTTCTTGAATTTTAATATTCACAGTCTCCAAATCTAAGGTTTGCTGTGCAGTCTTTTGCGCCTGAAGCAGGGCAGCCTCAGAAAGAGTCTTTATGTCAGAAGTATTCATTTTTAAAGTAGTTTGCATAGAAGTGTGAATGCTGTAAACCATATCCCATAGTGACTCTAATGTCACAGTTGCTGGTCTATTTACACCACTAATGGCTGGAGAAGGGTGAGGTTGATCTTCAACACAAGCAAGTTTAGAAACTATATCCTGAGGCAATACCTTTGAAGCTGATTGTAGCAATAGTTCTCCGCGTTGAGATTCAGCCTCCATTACTGCAGACACTCCCTCAAACAGGTAGGCTTCCTTCCCTGTCAGAGCTGCCAGCAACTCCCCTCCAGGCTGGGGTGGGGCAACTCATTCCACGGGGCTCAGGGAAGCCCCGTTTCCATTCTCAATCGACACCGTAGTGCCGAGAGTTGCAGAGGGGGTCGAAAAGCCCTGAGGACCTGGTTGCTGTCTGAAAAATTACAAAGTTGTCTGCCTCGTCGCTGAAAAAGTCACAGGAGCTGAGGGATGTTCCTTCACTTTTCCCCTCCGTTTCCCCATGCTTAATGAGGTGACAGAGGTGCCTAGAGGACCTACAAACAGAGCAACTTCCAGGAGCTAACACAGGTGTCCATTCACAACGCCATCTTGGAATCTGCTCCTGTTTCTTTCACCACTTTGTGGGGTGTGAGAGTGTCAGTGACCATTGGAGGAGTAAGGGGGGGTCATGCCTTAATCCTTCCAGTGGTCAACTGGTCATTTAGGGCACCTGTTTGTGACTTAGGTTGATAAAAACAGGGCTAGACCAAAACATCTAAATTGCAACTCAGGTTGTTTTTGTTTTGTTCCATTGTGGAAGAAAAATGTCCAAGTTTTAGGAACATCCAAATCCCACCCCAACACACTGTGGACACACCCCCTTTTGATTTGGATGCACTGCAGATGAACTGCATAGAAAAATGTCTTAAAAATGAGTTTCAAAATTGCGATTTGGACATTTTGTCAAATAAAACGTCAGCCTGCCACTTTGTGCTGATTTTGGGACGTTTTTCTGTTTTGAACATGAGCCCCATAATATATAATCATATATTTTCAAAACTCACATATTGCCATATCTAAATAAATTACTAAGTTTTTCTCTATCTTAGTTGTCTGGGTTTTAAAAAATCTTTTGTTATTCTTAGTCACTCTTCTGCTTTTGCCTTGTCTGTCTCTTAGGGATCATTTTACTAAACTCAGCCATTTTGCAGTAAGTTCCTAATCTGTATGCACAAACCAAGTGCAAAAAAAATTTTTTTTACATTTTTCCAAAGAGGGGGCATGTCTGGGAGTGGTGAGTAGGCATTTCTGCACTAATCAGTTACACACAAATTCTATATACGCGCCTTAATTTCCGAGCGGAAATCGAAGCGTATTCTATAAAAATGTGTGTAACTTAATTGTTAACTAGTAATCAGCGTTGTCAATTGAATATTAACAAACAATTACCAGCACTAATTGGCATTAATTATGATTTACACGCACAACTCACTAACGCCTATGTTTACTAAGTAGCACTATGGGCGTGTTAGTGTTTTTAACGTGAGTAAATTGTTTACGCATGTTAACCGCTAACGCGCCCATAGATATCTATAGGCACATTAGCGTTTAATGTGCCTTAAATTTACAGGTGCATTAAAAATGCTAATGCACCTTAGTAAACATACCCCTAAGTGTTTTCTATAATATGGTGCGCGTGAATTCAAGTTGCATAGTTGAAAAGGGAGCGTGGTTATGGGCATGAAATGGGCATTTCTAAAATCTATCCCCCTGATATTCAACACCGTTTAACCGGCCAAGATCAGCACCTGGCCAGTTAAATGGCACTTAACCGACTATTCGACGATATTCAGCGGGGGGTAGCCAGTTATTCCCGCTGAATATCCCTGGTTAGCGCCTCGGAGATAACTGGCTATATCACGGGTAGGCGGTTATCCCCATAGATTTGATTCACATCTGTCTATTATAAGCAGCCACATTGGGCAGCTTAAATAGCTGGTATACCAAGCTGGTTTAAAGATAACTGGCTACCTTTGAATATCAACTTAGCCAGGTAACTTTAAGCCAGCTAAAAATAAACCAGATATTCAATGCTGGTCATTGGAAATGGCCTGGCATTGAATATCTGGGCTGACCGCAGACCACGGGAGTTAGCCTGGCTCCTTTCCGTGGTCTGAATATAAGCCCTAAAGTGTATTATTATAGAATACACCCTTTCTACACCTAATATAGACTTCGGGATTTATAGCAAGTAAGACATGGCCTAAATGGACGTAACTGAATGAGGCCATATGGAAAGGTGTTTGATGTATTCTATATACCGCATGGAAATTTAAGCCTATTCTATAAAATTTAGGTATATTTAGAGAATACACCTATTTTTTTTCCCTTGTGGATTTTTCAGGTGCCATATATGAATCTAGCCCTTAGCACATCTATATTACCTGTACTGATTAATGCAGGATTAATATGTGGGACCTTATCGCTTACAAAATAAGAGTTAGTAAGGGCTCATATGCCAAGTTTTATAAATGGCTCCATACCAATGGCATGAAGTAAAAGGCCCCATCAGAAAATGTTAAGTGCCATACGCTAACTTTATACATTATTTGAAATCAACAAACAAAAATTGATTTAAAGCAAAACAAATGCACTAAAAATTTAAAAATTGAAATAATACAACGGAGGTTTTGAGCCAATGAAGAATTTAGTCCTTGAGAGTCATGTGACATCCTAATGGTGACCGGGGTCATACAGAGGCTTTCCTTCATTAAACATAATAATTGGTGAGCACTACATTAAAACATCCACTGAACAGATATTGACATTTATTTTCGTTGATTTAGTGGACGTGTCCATTTGATTTAAAATGAAGTAAAAGGCCACATACTAATGGCATGAAGTAAAAGAAAGTGTGATCAGCCACTGATGGAACCACAAGATGGAGCCAAATCGTAGAGGAAGCAATCTTTATTCAAGGACCCACTCAGGGACCCGACACAGTCCGCGTTTCAACAAAATGTCTGCATCAGGGGCCCATAATAAATACAGCATATAGTGCAATCCTTTTAAAACTCTTCACAGCAAAAAGCAGCAGGTACTGATTTGAGAAATGCCACAGCAGGACAGCAAGAGCAAATCATGTTAACTTCCTATTCTATGAATAAAAAATGTTTTTCCCTTGTAAGTGTTTTATTTCCTGATTACTTATTTGTTGAACCCAGGAAATTACAAGAGTTTGTGGAGTTAAAAGAACAGATGAAGAACCCTCTGCAGCAACTTCCTTTAAGTTACCACTGTACCGGCTGCAATTACCAATTAACCTTCCTCCCTCAGAAAATATGAATTGTAAGATTAACCATTCTGTGTTTTTCTTATTTTCTTTGTGATTGTTTTCCTGATCCTGGATCCCCCAATTGTGGACAATAATGTGGACTAACAAAGATGATATTTTTCCTTAATGTTTGTTTTAATTGATATTTTCTCTTTTCTTTCCCATTTATGTATTGGACATAAATGTAATAAAATGAATAAATAAAATAATTTAAAAAAATGTTTTGTTGAAAACATTAGTGAATGGTCATTAATAGCAAAAATGGAAACTCAGCCATTTTCCAGCTGCGGTAAAAACAGCCTTATTGTGGATACGCTAAGGCCACTACCACAGCTTAGTAAAAGAAGCCCTTAGTGATTCATTTTCTTCTCATGTTTCTTTTCCTTTCTTTCTGCCTCATATTGCACAATTTCTTCTGGGTCCTTAAATTGTTACCATGACACAACATGGAAGAGGGAATGTTAACAAAGGTGAAAATGACTCCGAGCAAATATTCCAACTTGGTGTTCTTAAAATTCCCCTTATTAGAACTCTCTGTATTCATTCTGTTAGTGTCCTGCTGAAAAGTAATATATCTAGCACTAGTCAGCCTAAATAAACCTTTCTTTTCACACTTTCTATAAAATTCACACATTGTATGCATAGAGGAGAATTTATGTTTCCACACGGACCAATATAGTATTTTGTAACATTCAAATGGATTCTTATGTTTTATACAAACACTTTTTAAACATAGGAGACCTACAAATCAGTTTAATATTAGACTATACAAGGTATCTTTTGCCCACCTTATCCTTAAATCATTCAGAGAGAAATACTGTGTCATCTGATATTTATTGTTAGAAAAGTTTAAGAAAGACAATAACAGCCGGCACTCTAGAAGTATCTGTTTGCCTGCTACTTGAGCAAACCTGCTCAATTCTCTCTAAGTTCACCAATTCATAAAGTCATGAAAATACAACCCTTTTCTCACGTCCCTTACAGATCAATCTATATATCATTCCATGGTAACATTTAAGATTGGCTGGGATTATTTATAAGCTTCTGTTCCATTCCTCTCTCCTTCTGGGGTTTTCTTAAATCTTAGATGACTCATTTATTCTTTTTCACCCCTTTCATTCTGTCTTTCATACTTTCAAAAGGTACATATTATTAGAGATTTTTGTTGGTGATTTATGGTATTAGAAGACTGTTAATTATTGGGTACAGAAAGTAATTGCTTAGTAATGGTGGTCATGCAAAAATAAGAAATAGTGTATAAAAATTATGAGCGTATGAAGTCTTCTTATAAAAATTTAAAAAAAAGATAGTTTTTCATTTCTATCAGTAAAATCAGAGGTTAGGTTCTTCTGAGGTTATATGGCTTTTTTTTAAGCTAAAGGAACATTTTTTAAAGGCCTAAGCAAGGATGTAGCTACTATTGAATGAGCCTGACAAAATGCCCAGGGCTGCGTAATGATAGGGGCCACCTACTGTTGCACATCCCCCCCCCCCTGCAGATCCTGCATTTTTCCACTTCTTTCTACCCTCTCTCCCAGGCTCTTGAAATCTGCAACAAGTAGCAGGCAGAGGCAGCGAGATAAACAGCCTGCCTCTGGTCGGCCCCACCAGGGCCTTTTCACTGCCACATCTCACCTCTCTGATGTCCCTTCCTGTGTGTGATGCAACAGTGGAAAGGCCCTGGTGGTGCCAAGTGGAGGCAGGCCGTTTACCTCACTACCTCTGCACGCTGCTTATTGAGGATTTCAAGGGCCCCAGGAAAAGAAATGAGGAGGTTGGAGAGATGATAGGGCCTTCAGAGGAGAATGGAGAGGAGAGAAATGCCAGGATCTGTGGGGTGTGGGGCAGAGGAGAGGTTATAGAGATGCTGGACCCATGGAGAGTGAAAGAGAGGGATACCGACTTGTTAGAGGAGGGAAGAGAAGGGGGGGGATGCTGCCATCTCCATGGTGGGGGGTAGGATTTGAGGCAGAGGGAAGAGACAGGGAGACCTAGAGAAAAAAGATGAGAGATGATGCTAGACTAAAGGGGATGAGTGGAAGGAAGAGAGAGAGAGAGAGAGAGCGGAAAATGGGGGGGGGGAGATGCTGGACCCTGGAGTAAGTGGAGGGGAAAAGAAAAAGAGAGAGAAAGAAAGAGATGCTGGACAAGTGGAAGGAGAGTGATGCCAGTCTATGGAAGGGAAGGGGAAAGAGAAGATGCTGGGCCTGGGGTGGGCAGTTTGGAAGAGAGAAGGAGGAGAAGAGAGGCAACAAGCTGAATAAGCAGAGGGAAAGAGACACAGAGAAGAGTGGTCTCAGTATGTTTTCAGTGGGACCAGAGAAGGGGCAAAATATAGACACCAAACTCCATTTGCAGAAGGGGAAAGGATGTTCATGTCCAAAAATAGGACACCCATATTTGGCACATCCAGGTTACAGAAAGATGAATGGAGTAAAGGAAGTCATTTTTCTGTCCTGGAGGGCTCACCAATAAAAAAATAAAAACTATAAACAACTGCAATGAGGTTTGAACTGGCATCCTCTAGTTCTCTATCCTGGCTCTTAAGTAGCTACTTTAACCACTGGACTATTCCTCCATATGGACATTTCATAAAATGGATGTTTCTTTACTGCCATAAAGAGGTTCATGCCTGGAGTTTTCAGTTTGTAAAATGAATGTTCATGCTGGACACACACAGCCAGCACTTGGATGTCGATTTCTCATATATTTTAGAGCAGGCTGTATGTCATCAGATTCTGTTCTAAAATACATGAGAAATGGACGTCCATATCTGATGTACAGGCTTGGGCATCTGTACTCTGAGTTGGACATTCTTTCTAAAATGCCGTTCCATGTTTCTAGACATTTAAGCTGGAGGGTGGGGGTGAAAAAAGTAAGCAAGGGGACTCAGAGAGTCACCCCCAGCAAAAGCACGGCAGCAGTGAGGAACATAAAGTTAATATATTTTTTAAAAAACATCCAAGCAACTCGCTACTTAGCAATAAATAGAAAGCAATAAGCACAAGTGCTTTCAGTCTAAGGACAAAAAGTTCTGACTTTGCAAGCCCTGATGTTTGAGGCAGACTTGGATACTGTTGCTATTACACAGACATGATTTCATGATTCCATAAACAGGACACAACCATAGCAGGCTACAGTGTTTTTAGGAATGATAAAGAGGAAAGAGGGCCAAATGGGTTGGAGGAGTGGCACTATATATGAAAAACAATATTAAAGTGGCTGAAATGCAAAAAAAACACAAGAAAAGAGGAAGTGATCTGGATCATCTTGGAAAGAGAAGATAGAACCTGGATCCACATGGATGTTATGTATAGACCTCGGGCACACAGTGGAGTGGAATGGGTAGACATGAATTTCTTGTTTACTTTTTCCAAAATACTAGGACTAGGGGCATGCAAAGAAGATACTAAGAGGCTTATTTTCAAAGCACTTAGCCTCCCAAAGTTCCATAGAAACCTATGGAACTTAGCCTCCCAAAGTGCTTTGAAAATATGCCTCTAAGTAGTACATTTAAAACAAATCAGAGAAAATATTTATTCACTCTAAATGTAATTAAACTCTCAAATTTCTTGCCAGAGAATATGATAAAAGCAGTTACCTTGATGAATAGTTTAGCTCTGGAACTCTTTGCCAGGGGATGTGGTAACAGCAGTTAGCGTATCTCGGTTTAAAAAGGTTTGGACAAGTTTCTGGAAGAAAAGTCCATTGTCTGCTATTGAGACAGACAAGGGGAAGCAACTGCTTGCCCTGGGATTTGTAGCATGGAATGCTGCCACAATTTGGGTTTCTGACAGGTACTTGTGGCCTGACTTGGCCACTGCTGGAAACAGGATACTGGGCTAGATGGACCATTGGTCTGACCCAGTATGGCTGCTCTTATGCTCTTAAGTTCAGGGTTTAAAAAAATGTGACAAGAACTGCTAGAACTAGAGGACATGAATTGAGGTTTCAGGGGGTCAACTTAGGAGTAACATCAGGAAGTAGTTTTCACAAAGAGTGTAGTAGATGCCTGGAATTCCCTCCCAGGAGATGTGGTAGAGACAAAACTATGATGGAATTCAAAAATGTGTGGAATAAACACAGAGGAGAACAGACTCAAAAGAAAATGTAATGGCACTTAAATGGCAACTCCAGTAGTTGGGAAGTAAGGTCAATGCTGGGCAGACTTCTATGACTTGTGTCCTGAAAATGACAATGGCAGAACAGAATCAAGAAGACAAATTGTATAACACAATGAAAGCATATGCTACGTTGAGCAAACTGGATGGACCATGCAAGTCCTTATCTGCCATCATCTCCTATGTTAGCTTTCAGATGGCATAATTTTTCCAAGATCAATGCAGCTTGTGGAGTCCAATGCATGCTATGCTATTTAATTGGACATAATATTGGTACTTGGTATGTATTTACATGTTACGCATGTCATTATTATGCTGCCTGCAGTACCTCAAGCTAACATGAGTTACGCTACAGTAATACATGATTTTGCTAAGTGCATTAAAGAGAACAAATTGTGCATTATGGGGTGAATTCTACATATGGCACTGAAAACATTGGCACTGACGAAAGTGCTAGTCTATCAGCTGCACTTAGGGGTTCTTTACTAAAGGGTTGCTAAGTAGCAACGGGCTTGCTGCACGGCAACCTAGAACTACCGCCAGCCCAACAGTGGTAGTTCCACCCCTCCAGTGTGCACCATTTCTGGCACTACAGAAAATCAGGTGTGATTTCTAATGCAGGGGTTACCTGGAGGTAATCATGCCCGGTTACCGCCAAGTTAGCACGGGAGCCCTTACCCCCACCTCAATGGGGGTAAGGGCTCATATCTGTATGAAGGATGTCTGTTTTGTAGTGCTTTCCTATCACAAATGGATTTCAGAGTATGTTTATTTATTGTTTTTTAATGCTATATTTTAATGTTATATTATATTGTAAACCGTTCTGATTTACTTTTATAACAAGTGACGGTCTAGTAAATGAATAAACGATAAACGATAAGTGCTTCCCTCCGAAATGGCTGTTCAGCAAGTGTGACCAAACAGCCATTTCTTTTATTGGTCTTTTCACCCGCTACACTAATAGGGGCCCTGGCACGCGGCAAAAATATCAGCCGCCATTAGCGTAGGGTCCCTTTGACCACAGCTTAGTAAAAGGGCCCCTTAAAGATAGGCGCAGTTTATAGAATAGCATTTATGCTCAGGAGTCACGTCTAACTTTAGGTGCATCCATTTGCACCAATTGAAACATGGTACAAGTATATGCTCTTAAATTGGGCGCAAATCCTCTCTTATTCTAGAAAACTGCACAAAAATGTTAGGAATGCTTTCAGTCTGCCCACGACCCCTCCCATTTCTGCACCCCTTTGCCTTACACGTAAAATTTAGGCATGGATCCTGCGCCTAAATTTATGAACATAAATTCAATTAAATCTAATTATTGCCAATTATTGGCGCTAATTAGCTCTTTATTCAATTAAATTGCATGCACAAATTTATTCATACAATTTTGGGTGACTTTTATAGAACTAGTGGGTATGAACTTAGTGCATGTCAATAATTATGCTCCACAGTGGTGATCTGATTAACCCTTCTCTTTTAAAATGAGTAAAAGAGAGTTACAAAGAAAGACAATGCGGGCCCGATATTCAGCTGACAGTGATCAGTGTTTTGCTGACTGCCGCTGGCATTAAATCCAGAAATTCAATGCTGGCCCATGTCTTGACACTTGCATTGAATATATAGTTTTTGCAGATCCAGCTAACATAGCCAGTTAAGTTGATATTCATCACTTAATCGGCTATGGGTTACTGCATAAAGGACAGGACTGACTTTTATGTGGTCCTATTTGCCATTAACCAGGCCAGTTAAGTGCTGAATATTGGAATTTATCTGGCCAAGTGCTGACTCTGCCTCTGGAACACCCCCAAAATATCCAGTTTTCAGTTCGGCGCTAACCGGTTGTTTTCATAAGTACATATAAGTACATAAGTGTTGCCATACTGGGACAGACCGGAGGTCCATCAAGCCCAGTATCCTTTTTCCAACAGTGGCTAAACCAGGTCACAAATACCTGGCAAGATATCAAAACAGTACAATACATTTTATGCAGTTTATCCCAGAAATAAGCAGTGGATTTTCCCAAGTCCATTTTAATAATGGCTTATGGACTTTTAGGAAGCTATCCAAACCTTTTTTTAAACCCCGCTAAGCTAATTGCTTTACCACATTCTATGTCAATGAATTCTGTGTCTAAATATTTTTATTGGTTTTGTTATAAAAGAGAAAGCAACAACAAGTAACAATGCTAACCTAATACATAGTGTAGTAAAATATAATGGGCATCACGGCTTTTACCGTCAACTGATACCTACTGCGAGCTAAAAATGCTACTGTAGCATAGTAAAAGACTCCCTTAGTGCAGCTACATTATTGCAGTTAGCGCAGGATTAGCGCATGATCCCTTACTGCCTACAAAACAGGTGTCAGTAAGTTTTCATGCACTAATTTTTGTAATGGCTGTGCACTAATGGCAACATTAGCACATGGCCATTAACTTGGAAAATGGAAAATTGGTCATTTTCCGTCTATACCAGCAATGGCCTTAGTGCAAGGGAAAGTCACGTGTTAGGGTGCACTAAGACCACTTTTTCCCATAGCTTAGTAAAAGGAGCCCTAAATGTAGCTTCTGTACAGAATTCATTGCTCTTCTACAACTAGGCAAATTGAAACTATCAAAGTAATATGACGTGCAACAAAATTATTACCCCAGCTTCAACTAATTCAGGATGAAGCAAGATATCTATAAGAGGGTTGCAAATAGGATGACCACATGGTACCCTTTTGCAAAATCTTCACTGGCAACCAGTACTGCACGAGTTCACTAACCTTCAAAAAAAATCCTCTGAGAAAATGGGTTAGGTTGCTTGAAGAGCAGGCTATGCTTTATGCTTCATCAAGATCTTGAGGGGCCCTTTTATGAAGCAGTGGTAACCCCGATGTGGGCTTACTGCAAGCTATCCAGGACCAGGGCGTAGCCAGACTTCAGCGGGAGGGGGGTCCAGAGTCCGAGGTGAGGGGGCACATTTTACCCCGCCCCCTGGCGCCGCCGACCCCCCACCCTGCCGCCATTGCCGACACCCCCCGCCACCGCCAGCACCACCAACACAACACACTTTGACCCCCCCCTGCCGACAACCCTCTCGACCCCCTGCCTGCCCGCAGTCACCGTCGCCTACCTTTGCTGGCGGGGAATCCCAACCCCCCAGCCGAAGTCTTCTTCCTTCGTTTTGTTTCTGAGTCTGACATCCTGCACATACAACGTGCAGGACGTCAGACTCACAGAAACAGAATGAAGCCTTGTGATCTGCAGGGCTTCATTCTGTTTCTGTGCAGGACGTCAGACTCAGAAACAAAACGAAGGAAGAAGACTTCGGCTGGCGGGGGTTGGGGTCCCCCGCCAGCAAAGGTAGCAGACGGCGACGGCGGGTTGATGGTGGGAGGGGGAGTTGAGAGGGTTGTCGGCAGGGGCCCCCGTGGCCCCATAGTAGCTATGCCCCTGGCCGGGACAATCACTGACCCAGTGCAGCCACTGATGGTAGTTCTGGGTTGAGTGCGCAGCATCTCTGGCCAGAAATTGTTAGCGTGGTGATAACCTTGCAGTAATCGGACATCACCATGCACTGTCTGGTTACCACTGGGTTACCACAGGAGCCCTTACCACCACCTCAATAGGTGGCGGTAAGTGCTTCCGCTGCATGGCCATGCAGTAAGAACATGGCCATTTTTTGGGAGGGGGGGCTTATTACCCACTGCGGTAAAAAGGGGCCTAGTGCATGGAAAAAAACAGCCCCTGCTGCTACCACAGAGACCTTTTTTTCTCAGCTTGGTAAAAGAACCCCTTAGTGCTGTCCCAAAGAGCCACACTTGTCACACCTCTACCTAATGCAGAAGATAACAACCAGAGTGGAAATTTAGCTGCCTCTGGGTGAAGATGGACAAAGCTAATGGAATTTACTTTCTCTCTCCGTCTCCCTCTTTCTCAGTCTCCTGTGTCATGGCTTCCTGACAGCAAAGGCAGTGCCGTAGCGAGGGCTAAAGGCACCCGGGGCGGGTCACCACTGCACACCCCCCGGTGCAGCACGACGCGACCCCCCCTGCGGCGCACCCCCCCCCCCCCCCCCGGACCGCATTTTTACCTGCGGGAGGGCCGATCCGCCCCGAGTGCATGTCACTCGGAGCTGCGTCGGCCCCGCTGGTTCCCTGCTCTCTCTGCCCTGGAACAGGAAGTAACCTGTTCTGGGGTAGAGGGAGCAGGGAACCAGCGAGGGCCGGCACCCCCCGAGCGCGTTCACCCGGGGCGACCGTCCCTCCCGCCCCCCCTTCCTACGCCACTGAGCAAAGGGAGTCAGTGAACAACAGTCCTGAGCCTATTGCTTCTGAATAGGAACTGTGTGAGGTTCAAGGAGGTTTGATAACAGGAGTTGGGATGAGCCTTATTGAATGGGCTGAATCCAGTAGGCAGAGCTTATCACTATTTGTAGATGCTATGAAAACAATAACAAACCTTTATTTATTTATTTACCGCCTTTTTGAAGGAATTCACTCAAGGCGGTGTAGCAGTAAGAATAGATCAACATACATAGTAACATAGTAGATGACGGCAGAAAAAAGACCTGCACGGTCCATCCAGTCTGCCCAAGATAAACTCATGTTATACCTTACCTTGATTTGTACCTGTCTTTCTCAGGGCACAGACCGTAAGTCTGCCCAGCAGTTTTTTCCTGCCTCCCAACCACCTGTCCCGCCTTCCAATCACCCGGCTCTGGCACAGACCGTATAAAAGTCTGCCCTCCCCTATCCTCGCCTCCCAACCACCAACCCCTCTTCCCCCCACTGCTCTGCCACCCAATTGTAGCTAAGCTTCTGAGGATCCATTCCTTCTGCACAGGATTCCTTTGCACATCCCATGCATGTTTGAATTCCGTTACTATTTTCATCGCCACCACCTCCCGCGGGAGGGGCATTCCAAGCATCCACCACCCTCTCCGTGAAAAAATACTTCCTAACATCTTTTCTGAGTCTGCCCCCCTTCAATCTCATTCCATATCCTCTCGTTCTACTGCCTTCCCATCTCCGGAAAAGATTAGTTTGCGGATTAATACCTTTCAAATATTTGAACGTCTGTATCATATCACCCCTGTTCCTCCTTTTCCTCCAGGGTATACATGTTTCAGGTCAGCAAGTCTCTCTGCATACGTTTTGGACGCAAATCCCATACCATCCTCATAGCTTTTCTTTGCACCGCTTCCATTTTTTGACATCCTTCGCAAGGTACGGCCTCCAAAACTGAACACAGTACTCCAGGTGGGGCCTCACCAACGTCTTATACAGGGGCATTAAAACCTCCCTTCTTCTGCTGGTCACACCTCTCCCTATACAGCCTAGCAATCTTCTAGCTACGGCCACCGCCTTGTCACACTGTTTCGTCGCCTTGAGGTCCTCGGATACTATCACCCCAAGATCCCTCTCCCCGTCCGTGCCAATCAGACTCTCCCCGCCTAACACATACGTCTCCCTTGGATTTCTACTCCCTAAGTGCATCACTTTGCATTTCTTCGCATTGAATTTTAATTGCCAAACGTTAGACCATTCTTCTAGCTTCTTCAGATCTTTTTTCATGTTTTCCACTCCCTCCGGGGTGTCCACTCTGTTGCAAATCTTGGTGTCATCCGCAAAAAGGCAAACTTTACCTCGTAACCCTTCGGCAATGTCACTCACAAATATATTGAACAGAATCGGCCCCAGCACCGATCCCTGAGGCACTCCACTACTCACCTTTCCCTCCTCCGAGCAAACTCCATTCACCACCACCCTCTGGCGTCTGCCCGTCAACCAGTTCCTAATCCAGTTTCACCACTTCGGGTCCTATCTTCAAGCCCATCTAGTTTATTCAAGAGCCTCCTGTTGGGAACCGTGTCGAAAGCTTTGCTGAAATCTAAATAGATTACGTCCATAGCACGTCCTTGATTTAATTCTCCCGTCACCCAGTCAAAGAATTCAATGAGATTCGTTTGGCACGATTTCCCTTTGGTGAAACATGTTGTCTCGGATCTTGCAACTTATTTGCTTCCAGAAAATTCACTATCCTTTCCTTCAGCATCGCTTCCATTACTTTACCAATAACCGAAGTGAGGCTTACCGCCTGTAGTTTCTCCAGCCTCTTCCCTATCACCACTTTTGTGAAGAGGGACCACCTCCGCCGTTCTCCAGTCCCTCGGAACCTCTCCCGTCTCCAAACATGAGCAGGAGGCAATTAGAGCAGTAAAAATATTCAAACAACAATACAAAGTATGGCATGGTATACCACTTGCAATGACAACACAATATGTAGTAGAACATTATAATTGGTAGTGAAGGGCAAGGCAAAGTTGTAACATATAGATGAGTAAGAAAGTAGGAAGAATTAGAAAGTAAGGTGATTGATTTGAAGAAAGTTGCACGTGAGGTCAGAGAGATGGTTAAATATTATCTCAGGCTAGGAGTGGATAAACATGTCCCGCTGCAGTATGTGCAGCCCGAGTCAATCCTTGTGTGTGTGAGTGAGACTAACAAGTTAGTTACTTCTTCCATTAAAGGCTTGGTTGAAGAGCCAAGCTTTCACCTGCTTCCTCAAGTAGAGGTACAATAGAAACTTGTACAGTTTCTATTGTTTTATTAACCTCCTTGGTTTTGATTTCTTTCTGTTAGGAGGGGATTGGAGGGGAGTGTAAGGTGGGGGGAGTTTGGGGAGCTTTGAGGTGTCTGTGAAGGGGGGAGGGTGATATTCAAAATGTGTTCTCAGTGCTTCAGAGCTTGCTTTCTTATTTGCAATGCTTTATCATGGTTTTCAGTCCATGCTATATGCCTTTATTTTTGCTTATGATGACAATAAAGATATTTCTATATAAAACAATAGAAAATGCTTATCACCTGCCTTTATGTGGATTGTTTTTACAAAAACATGGACTGATGAGACAAAGTCAGCACGGATTTAGTGAAGGGAAGTCTTGCCTCACCAATCTAATGCATTTTTTTGAGGGGGTAAGCAAACATGTGGACAATGGGGAGCCGGTTGATATTGTATATCTGGATTTTCAGAAGGCGTTTGACAAAGTGCCGCACGAAAGACTCCTGAAGAAATTGCAGAGTCATGGAATCGGAGGTAGGGTATTATATGGATTAAGAACTGGTTGAAAGATAGGAAGCAGAGAGTAGGATTGCGTGGCCAGTATTCTCAGTGGAGGAGGGTAGTTAGTGGGGTCCCGCAGGGGTCTGTGCTGGGTCCGTTGCTTTTTAATGTATTTATAAATGACCTAGAGATGGGAATAACTAGTGAGGTAATTAAATTCGCCGATGACACAAAATTATTCAGGGTCGTCAAGTCGCAGGAGGAATGTGAACGATTACAGGAGGACCTTGCGAGACTGGGAGAATGGGCGTGCAAGTGGCAGATGAAGTTCAATGTTGACAAGTGCAAAGTGATGCAGGTGGGTAAGAGGAACCCGAATTATAGCTACTCTTGCAAGGTTCCACGTTAGGAGTTACGGATCAAGAAAGGGATCTGGGTGTCGTCGTCGATGATACGCTGAAACCTTCTGCTCAGTGTGCTGCTGCGGCTAGGAAAGCGAATAGAATGTTGGGTGTTATTAGGAAGGGTATGGAGTCCAGGTGTGCGGATGTTATAATGCCGTTGTATCGCTCCATGGTGCGACCGCACCTGGAGTATTGTGTTCAGTACTGGTCTCCGTATCTCAAAAAAGATATAGTAGAATTGGAAAAGGTACAGCGAAGGGCGACGAAAATGATAGTGGGGATGGGACGACTTTCCTATGAAGAGAGGCTGAGAAGGCTAGGGCTTTTCAGCTTGGAGAAGAGACGGCTGGGGGAGATATGATAGAAGTGTATAAAATAATGAGTGGAATGGATCGGGTGGATGTGAAGCGACTGTTCCCGCTATCCAAAAATACTAGGACTAGAGGGCATGAGTTGAAGCTACAGTGTGGTAAATTTAAAACGAATCGGAGAAAATTTTTCTTCACCCAACGTGTAATTAGACTCTGGAATTCATTGCCGGAGAACGTGGTACGGGCGGTTAGCTTGACGGAGTTTAAAAAGGGGTTAGATAGATTCCTAAAGGACAAGTCCATAGACCGCTATTAAATGGACTTGGAAAAAATTCCGCATTTTTAGGTATAACTTGTCTGGAATGTTTTTACGTTTGGGGAGCATGCCAGGTGCCCTTGACCTGGATTGGCCACTGTCGGTGACAGGATGCTGGGCTAGATGGACCCTTTGGTCTTTCCCAGTATGGCACTACTTATGTACTTATGATTTATTGAAAGTTTTCCATATGTATATATATATCATGAAATATTTATAACCCACAGTCCATAGAGCTCTTGGCAGTTTACAATAAGTACATTCATGGTGATAAAATGACAAATCATAACAAAAACATAACAATCATGTACAAACTACACAAGGACTCCACACACAGTAAGCAAACTAACATCAACTAAACATCACTCACTCGTTTACCAAAGCAGATCTGACTCATACCGAAACAGAGGCTTACTGGTGGCCAATGCTTCTAAGAATAACAAAGTTTATTTATTTATTTATGTATTTGTTTATTTATTTATTGTATTTGTATCCCACATTTTCCCACCTCTTTGCAGGCTCAATGTGGCTTACAATAATCATGAATAGTGGAAATGTATCAGAAAATACACATTTAGTGTTACAGTAGGATCTTGGGCAATATGATAAAGAAGAAACATCATAGTAGTATAACAAGCAGATTTTGTAAGACAATTCTGAATATATGTGTATGAGTTATGTATGTTCACATTGGTTGATTTTTGTGGTATGCCTTGTTGAAGAGATGGGTCTTCAGCAGTTTGCGAAAGTTCATTTGTCCGTAGATCGTTTTTAGGTTGCGCGGCAATGCGTTCCATAATTGTGTGCTCAAGTAGGTAAAGTTTGACGTGTACATTAATTTGTATTTTAGACCTTTACAGTTAGGGAAGTGCAGATTGAGGAATGTACGGGATGATCTCTTAGCATTCCTAGGTGGTAAGTCTATCAGGTCTGACATGTAGGCAGGTGCATCTCCGTGAATGATTTTGTGGACCTAGGGAGCATATTTTGAACATGATGTGTTCTTTAAGTGGGAGCCAATGTAGTTTCTCTCGTAGAAACTACATTGAAGCTCCTCCTAAATTGATCTAAGGCCTTCCGATTATAGGCTCCTCTGTACCCCCTTCTAACCACAAGGAATGAGAAGAGCAATCTGAGTTACCCTGTGAATTCCAGAAAGATGCCCTAGTCACAATCCTTTGTGATCTGGGAACATCTCAAGGATGAAGGATTAATTTATGTATCACCTCTGAATGACTATTGTGTGGGTCCAGCTACAGCTAAAGGAATTCCATTCAGGAAGTCATCATTTGGAGCTCAGTCTCCCTTGGTTTCCATCAAGTGTCAATATAACTGTAAGCGATACATATCTGACAACAACACTTATAATCTTCCTGAATGGGAATTGCTAATCCTATCAGTGCCTAGCTGGAGGGATTGTGTTTGGGAGAACTATGGTTTGACTCCTGCCACCTCCAGTGGTAGGAAATAGGAGTTTGTAGGAGCGAAGCACCAGGGTTGTCAGCTCCAAGGTTCTCTCACGGAATTGGGCGGCTTTAATAAGTTGCCTGCGGGCACTTTGAACAATTGCAGTTTGCAACTTTTTGGGCTGTTTCCGGCTCTGTCTTCTATTGGTCAAATGTAGTGGTAGAATGAGGCTTGGTGCATCTCAAGCCTTATTCTGGCTCCAAATTTGACCAATAGGAGGGTGCGCTGGGGTGACGATGTCATCAGCTGATGATGACTCATCATCAGTCCTGTGAAAGGTGGCAGTGGCAGTGGCAGCGAGCAGTGACATGTGGGATTGGAGGAGGAGGAGAGCAAGCACATCACACAGCAGCATAGCTTATTGTGGAAGTGACCACAGGGGACACTCCCCCCCCCCCCCCCCCCACCACTCCTCAGGTAGGTTGGGCTATTTGGGCTCCTTTCGGGTGCGGACTGGGCTGGGAGATTTTTTTTTAAATCTGGCAACCCTGCAAAGCACTGTTGAAATACAAAAGTGAAGCACAGGAGAGAGACTTTAAATATACTTTTGCTACAGTTTGAATCTCTGTTGGGATACATGTTAGAGGCTGTCCTTAAAAGACTTTTAGTTCATTCTGGTTCAGAACAAGATTGCTGAGTTGACTGAGTTTTGAGTGTAGAGAAATATAAAAGTCTGAACTGCTTAATTGGCCTCCTGGATATTTATCCAGTCCTAGGCTTGGTCCCAAAATCAATACATTTGTACCAGTTCCCACTCCACAGGGCAAGCATTAGGTATTGAGGTTACACAAGACTTCAGTAGATGATTTTTTTTTATTACATTTGTACCCCACACTTTCCCATTCATAGCATGTTCAATGTGGCTTGCATATTATATGCAGGTACTTATTTGTACCTGGGACAATGGAAGATTAAGTGACTTGTCTAGAGTCACAAGGAGCTGCCTGCGCCTACAGTGGGAATTGAGCCCAGTTCCCCAGGGACCAAAGTCCACCACACTAGGCCACTCCTCCACAGGATGTGACTCACTGTATGTTGCACACATCCTGAACTCAAAGCTGCCACTGTCACCCTGCCTGATACTAGCCAGAAACTGAAATTAGTTCACCCAGAAATCTACACGCAACTATTGTTTATTATACCGTGTTGGGACCAATTTAATTTTTTTATACATTGGCTTTTTCACATTATCTCTAATGCAATAAGAATATATATTGTGTATGTTCAGAATTTAATGTTTATTATATGTGAGCTCTTTATTATTTTGCTTGTACCAGCTGTTGATTTCTATTTGTATATGCAAATTTATATACCATTTACTATTATAAGATGAATGTGGAGGTTATTTCAGAATCATGCATTCCAAAATGTATAAACAAGCAAAACCTTGTACAGTAAAAGCTCATTCAGAGCAAACAAATAAGAAAAAATGAAATGAAGAAGGCAATCAATCAAAACTATTAGTCCTCAAAGCTCAGGTCCCAAGATTATAAACTGGGAGTTATATGCATACCATTAAATCCCATTCAACAAAAGAAAAAAAACCTCAAGAATTAGCCCTTAATCCCAAAGCACAAGTCACAATAACAAAGGATCTAGTGCATTGTTGATGATATGTTGAAAATCCTCTGCTCAGTGTGCAGTGGGGTCTAAGGGGGTCTTTTACTAAAGGTTAGCACGAGTTATCTGGAACAGGGCCCATAGGAATAAAATGGGCCCTGCTGCAGGTAACTCAAGCTAATCTTTAGTAAAAGACCCCCTAAGAAAACAAGTAGAATATTAGGAATTATTAGGAAAGGAATATAAAACAAGAATGAGAATGTTTTAATGCCTTGTATTGCTCTGTGGTGCAACTGCACCTCAAATACTGTGTGAATTCTGGTCACTGCATCTCAAAAAACATATAGCAGAATTAGAAAAGGCACAGAGAAGGGCAATGAAAATGATAAAGGGAATGGGATGACTTCCCTATGATGATAGGCAAAAGTGGCTAGAGCTCTTCAGCTTAGAGAAGAGATAGCGAAGGGGAGATAAGATAGAGGTCTATAAAATACTGAGTGGAGTGGAACGGATAGATATGAATCACTTGTGTACTCTTTCCAAAAAAAAAAAATAGGACTAGGGGACAAGCAATGAATCTACTAAATAGTAAATTTAAAACAAACTGGAGAAAATATTTCTCACTCAATGTGTAATTAAATTCTGGAATTTGTTGCCAATGAATGTGGTAAAAGCAGTCAGCTTAGCAGAGTTTAAAAAAGGTTTGGATAATTTCCTAAAAGAAAAATCCATAAGCTATTGTTAAGATAGTCTTAGGGAAATCCATTGCTTTATTTTAAGGACAAGCAGCATAAAATCTGCTTTACTCTTCTGGGACCTTGCCAGGTACTTGTGAACCTGGATTGGCCACTATTGAAAACAGGTTACCGGATTTTGATGGACCTTTGGTCTGTCTCAGTATGGTAAGATTTTGAATGCAGAGAACATTTTCAAGGTTGCTGGGGGTGGGGTGTGGGTGGGGTGGGGGGAAGCATATATTCACTGAATGTCTTTTCCACATTATTCAACACAGTCCTACAATCCTCCATAGTTATGTAACAACACCATTTCTAAATTCTATCCTGCCAAACCATTTTCAAGGTGGCCACAGGTGCGTGCCTACCATGGCCTTGAGCCCTTAAGTCATGGTGAAGGAGTGGGATTCTGGTTCCTATTCTAAATAACCTGCAGGTGGCTACAGCCCAGTGCCTATATAATTCCTCTAGCCTGTGCCCTTCTGTACCTGATGTATTATATTGCAATTGTGTTGAAGTAAACTTCCATCTAATGCTTTTACTGTTGTTTTCCCTTTTCTCCTCAGCACTAATTACCATTGCTGATACATTCAATGTGACAAGATGACCCAGCTGTTTCTAGCTCCTTCCTGGCCTTCACCAATGTGGTTTGGTTGTGGGTAAGGGTGTCTGCTGATCAGAGAGCAAACATAGTCTAGGCACTACCTATGGTTATCTGCAAGTTTGTACTTGGCAGATCACTAGTGCTAGACAACATACCTATTATTTACACAACTCTGTGCTGCGGGGCTCTATGGTAAGGAGGGAGAGGCAGGATGAGCATTTCTATACCTCAACAGAAATGCCCACCCAGCCCCCCCCCCCTTACCATACAGCCATGCAGTTTGGAAGGAACAGGTGGCCTTCTGTATGGCCACACATGACACATATGTACCAAAGTTTCTCCGTCACAGTTCATCTGTCATGCAATCCAGATGCTGCCGCCTCTCATATCACCCAGCATTTGATAATATGTAGTGCACAAAGTAGAGACACACAACCCTGTTATATCAAAATATGAAACTTGTATTTAACCAAACAAAAAATAGAACTATGTACAATTTATTATTTTTTTAACAAAGTTTCTCAAGGGAGGCCTTGTCCTCCTCCCTGCATGGCCCTTTGCAGCAGGCTAACGAGCAGCACCAGGAGCAGCCTCTGTGCCCTGAAGTGCTGCTCGTTAGCTTGCCGCATCGCTGACACCTCCTGCAGTAACTGGTTTTGGGTATGCACCAGTTGCTGCAGAAGGTGCAGGGCTGGTGATGGGGATGGGATTGATGTTGGAGCTGGGGCTAGGGCTGGTGCTGGTGATGGGGCTGGTGATGGTGTGGAAAGGGCGTGCAGTGTTGGGCCCTCCTCATCACCCTCAAGGGGAGACATATCGTGCCAGGGGTCTGGCCCTTCTGCTGTCGCCCTCCTCCTCCTCCTCCTCTTCCACCACCACGGTGCTGTCTCAGCCTCCTCCTCCTGCTGCTGCTGCTGCCCTGTGTATGTAAAAGGATTGTCCTTGAGATCAGCACATTCAACATGGCTTGCATAGTGCAGGAGCTAGCTGGCTGGCATGAGGCAGGAATGTGGAAAGGTGAGGTCAGTGGTGAGCCCTGGGCTATATACATGGGGTGTGAGATGCATGAGATGACATGACAGGGAACCCTGGAAGCTGGTCTGAAAAAGGAGTGCACAAGAAGTGTTGGCAATGCACACTCATTCCTCAGCAGCATGTTAGCATTCTGAGTTGTGACTATGGCTGGATGACCATTTTTTTTGAGGGGGGAGAGGGGGATGGAAGCACTATTTCTTTACATTACTTTCAAATCATGCTATGACATCCACTAAGAGCAGGACATCAGGCAAGAATACCATGAAACAGTATCCACCCCAGAAAGGGGGATATAGAAGTGAGGCACGTCATCTCATTCATCTCAGAGGAGACTAGTTGGAAGTTACAGCCACACTCATGGGAGGGTAGCTGCAACCTCAGGCCTTGATCTGGGACAGAGGTGTTATGACTTACTATTTGCCTATTAGCCACATGGAAACTGAACATGAAATTTGCATTATTAAATAAATACATTTACAAAGGAGTACAGGTGTCCTGTTTATAATACTTACATCGAGCCCTGAGGCGCCATCGCACGCTCCTGATTATATCGGGGCTGTCCCGCCGTACGCAGTGGAACCTTCGCCTCAGGGACTCGAGGTCCCAACGTATGCCAAAATGTCTGTAAGATACAAGTTTGTACACCAGGAGTCAGGGGATGGCCCTTCTTGCCTTCACCAGAGAATCCACAAAGCGTGGAGAACTCAAAGACCCACGGATACTTTGTAAAACAAACAAAAAAGTGGGCACAAAACCAGGAGTCCCAGAGACTGTATCACAGTAAAGCTAAAACCAAATTTTATTAATTAGTATATTTGACTCGACACAACCGTTGTGTTTCGGCCAAAGGGCCTGCATCAGGGGTCTAAATACTAAGGTAGACAGCTAATGATGATCCAGAATAAGAAATACTGGTGAATAGTGTATAAATGTTTTTTTTTTTTTTTTGCCGTCAGCTGTTTCTTCAAATTTTCTGCTGAACTCTTCACGCAAGTGATCCATTCCACAATTCAATACAAAGGTCTTTTTAAGACCATTTATACACTATTCGCCAGTATTTCTTATTCTGGATCATCATTAGCTGTCTACCTTAGTATTTAGACCCCTGATGCAGGCCCTTTGGCCGAAACACAACGGTTGTGTCGAGTCAAATATACTAATTAATAAAATTTGGTTTTAGCTTTACTGTGATCCAGTCTCTGGGCCTCCTGGTTTTGTGCCCACCTTCTTGCCTTCACAACATAAAATCATTTGGCAGTCAAATTGTTGAGACACAACACTGATGATGGGAGGGGGGAGGAACATGACATTGGTACAGGTGATGTCATTGAGGTGGACATGAGGACAGAGAGTACCGTTTGTGTGCAGTATTATTGGGAAGTGAGAATGTTTTCCCTTTCTAGTACATTGATTCTATTAATGAATGTGCGTGTGCACATACTGATTAGCCTTGGAATGCAGTTAATGCTTACATTGCTGAGGGAGCTCTTATATGTGTAGCTACAGGAGGAGGACCTGATAGGCCAGGACCAGGGAGGGGGGGGGGGGAACAAACAGTTACCTTTGCAACCTGTCTCTTATATTACTCCAGGCTCGTATAGAGACAGTCCTGGGGGGAGGTGGTGATGGTGCAGAAATAAACTGTGACGATGCCGCAGACACAGGTGCACCAAAAGCAGGGTCTCAGCAGTGCTGAAATTTGGTTCTCTTCGGAGCGCCATCTCAGTGAATAACCGTTGGAAAACGTGTATCGCCTTATATGGACGTCCGTGCTTGATGGACATCCTTACATGCACAGTTCCATATATGGATGACCATCCCATATATGGACGGTCAGCACGTGGATGTCCTGACATATATATAATGGGTCCGCATGTGGACGGCCGTTACGCATAGACGTCCATGACGTGCATGGACTGTCATCACGCGTGCGGGGCCTTATCTGGATGAGTACATGTTCACACATGCGGAAACTTCCTTATATGGATCATTATCAAGTGTGCGAACCTCTTCATATATACACAATATGTATGTTCCTTATATTTCCCATAGCTGCATGTTCTGCAAGTACAGTGCAGATATCCAGATACGGGAAATATAAGGAACATTCATAGTGCAAAGTACAGTAACAAGGACGTGTTTCTCATGGAACTGCCAAAGGACGTCCAGGACGTCCTTTGGCAGTTCTGTGAGAAACACGTCCTTGTTACTGTACTTTGCACTATGAATGTTCCTCATATTTCCCGTATCTGGATGTCCACATCTACATGCACTGAACTTGTGGAACAACCAGGATATCAGAGAAGTCCAAAGTATAGTAATAAGGATGTCATTCTCGTAGAACCGCTGAAGGACATTCATATGACAAACGTTGACAAGTACAGTGAATGTTATTTGTCTTGAGGACATCCTTCGGCAGTTCTGGAAGATGGGCGTCCTTTTTTACTATACTTTGGGCATCCCTGATTTGGACGTTTTGCACTGCAATAATGAAATGTCTAAGGACGTCCATACTATTTTTCGATTATACCTACCTGATTTTGGACGACTTTCTGAGAACATCCTAATTCAGACTTGGACAATCTTTCGAAAAAGCCCCTCCACGTCTTCCAGGTTCACCAAGATTTCTTTCAGTTCTTCATTTTATTATAGACGCCCTTTTGCTGCTACAGTAGATTTCCTTTGTGACTTCACTCCTATACTAACTCAAATTGGTCATGATGTGATCACTGTTTCCCAGCGGTCACAACACCATTACTCTCATACTATGCCCTGCATTCCACTAAGGACTAGATCTAAAATGGCTCCCCCTCTTGTCGGTTCCTGGGCCATTTGCTCCAAAATGAAGCCATTTATTATATCTAGGAATTTTACCTCCCTCGTGTTCCCTTATGTAACATTTATCCAGTCAATATTGGGGTAAATTGAAAACAACCGTTATTCTACTATTGCTCAGTTTGCCAGCTTTTCTAATTTCTGTAAACATTTCTTCATCTAGCTAGTGAATGGTAGTACACTCCTTCCCTTCACACATGAAATTTCTATGAATTAGGATTCAACGCTGCTATCTGTTTCATTTAGAATGTTTATTTTGTTTGACTCAATTCCCTATTTAACAAATAGCACAACCCCCTTCTAGTCAATCATTGCAATTTAATTTGTACCCTGTTAACACAGTATCCCATTGATTGTCCTCCCTACCCTAGGTTTCTGAGATGCCTATTATATCTACCTCTTCATTTAGTGCTATATACTCTGACTCTCCCATCTTATTTTTTAGGCTTCTAGCGTTTGTATACAGATACTTCAAATTGTGTTTTTTTCCTGCATCTACAAAGTACTTAGAAGTTGAGGGAGATAATTTGCAGATTGTAAGCTCTTTGAGCAGGGACTGTCTTTCTTCTATGTTTGTGCAGCGCTGCGTATGCCTTGTAGCGCTATAGAAATGCTAAATAGTAGTAGTAGTAGTAGAACAAACAGAAGACCAACACACATTGGAAGTAGTAGCAAGAGCTTTATTCAACCCAAAATCTTATGACTGATGAGGCCACATTTCACCAAAGGTTATGCTACAGGACTGATTCCCCTTCTGTGTTGTACTTGAGAGAAGTGTACATTTGATTTTGCCTCTCTAGTTTTCCTTCTGACGCAGCCATCGGTGAAGCGTGGCCACGTCAGACATAAGTATTTTGGGTTGAATTAAAGATCTTGCTACTCTTCCAACATGTGTTGGTCTGCATCACAGATCTTCCATCTCACTTGTCTTTTTCTGGGGATAATTTGCGTCCTTTACTTTGCTCTCCTCTTAAACATTCCTGGCTTTTTTTCACCATTGTTGAAACTTCTCTATTGGGATTTCCTAAATGTCCCGTTTCAAAAGTAAAGTTCCCAAAAAAGAACAAGGCATCTGGCTAACAAGATCCAATGTGGAAAAGAACAATAGTATGCCAATAAAAAGAAAAGTTAATTTATTTATCCACTATGCTTGCTCCAGGTTGTTGAAAACAGGTTGCATACACAATATCAATTGGTTCTAAAATCCAAATTTGACCAACTGGGCTTCTCACCCTAACACAGTGCTAAATAAGTTATCCTATGGTACATAGTAATGAGATGTAAAACATGCATATGCATGTGAAACAGCTCATTATTATGTAAATACTATAACACGACTTGCAGTGAACGCCAGGTGCACACTGCAAGTTGCATTATAACCCTAAAATGAAGGTAAAAATAAAAACAGCCAAACACTAGGGGCATCTTTTTGAGAAAAGGCACCCACAGGAGCAACAGGGGACTGTTGGTACCCATGAATCTACTAGACCACCAGATGCCAGCTAGTAGTCCCCTGGGTTAGGTGGAGAGTCCTTTAGGGGATGGGGGGGGGGGGGTCTGATGCGGGGGGCTGGAGAGTGAAAGGGTCTTGGATTAGGGGGGGGGGGTCAAGGATCATGATTGTGGGGATAATCATCAGGAGGTGTATGAACCACTACGGGCCCTGTTAGATACAGCCCAGGAAAACTGCTTGGCAGCCTAATGCTCCAGGGCTGATGGAGTAATGTTGTGTCTGATGTTGCTTGCTGGTACCATTAGTTCTTTACCATAGGAGTCAGCAATCCGCAGTAAAGAGAATCCACAGGTTCATGACTCCCATAATTGATAACTTCCTCCCTGAAAGGCAAATTTTGTTTCTTTCAACTTTACAGAGTTTTTTTTTTTTAAAGAAGAGAACTACCCCACTTTATTTAGTAAGTATACTAATAATAATGAGTAAGAACAACATAAACTACCTTTGCATGTTCATCAATTGAACTATTTGTTGCTTGTTGTCAGTATTGAAATGTGAATAATTAATAGGAAAAAATATGAAAATAACATAAAAAAAAAACAAGCTCCTGTAGGAACCCTGTGCACTTCATTACATTTGGAAAGACTGGATGAACTTGGCAAGTTTATCTGGTGGTGGGGGATCAATAGTTGGGGGAGGAAGGGATGGTGAGGAGATAACAGGGGCAGGTTAAGATTTAAGCGCCTACAGTCAAATGGGAGTTGATTGACATCTGACCCTGGAAGAAACAACTAGAAGTCAGTAGTGTGGAGGGGAGGGGGGGAGTAGGTTCAAATAAAGGATGGGGCGGTAGAGGAGAGAGGGGAGGGGAGAAGAGTGGAAGATATGGTATCAAAGTGATAAATAGAGGAGTAAGATGGAAGAGAGAGGAGAACTGAGGGGCTTTTGTTTAGGTTGGGTTTGCTTAGAAATACTGTAACCGGTTGAATAATGTGTTTGCTTCACAAAACCTATAGGGAGGAACGGAAAGATAAAAATATAACCAATAATTCATCCTAAAGTGGGAGGAGGGAGATTTTGAGCCAGTCTTATATTTTTCAAGCATTCTGCTTCACCCACTGATGCTCCTTGTGACCCTGGGCAAGTCACTTCAGCCTCCATTGCCCCAGGTAGAACTTAGATTGTATGTCCACTTGAACAGGATAATAACTGTATTTATTTGTATCTCACATTGAGCTAAGATCTCTAACAGTTGAGTACGATATCAATATTTTAAAAGTCTAATATTGTCATCTGTAGGCTGGGTTTGAAACTGTGACTACAAATCCCATAATGCATCAGTCTTTAGGCCTATAATTAGCATTTCAGTTTTGCTGTGTTAGGTTTGCTTTCTGTTATGGTTTGCTAAAGCATAGTTGGCCACTAGGGGGTGCCAGAGATTGAAAGAATTGACCTAGAATAAAACTCTCCGCTGTGAAATATGTAAGAAAAACATCATGGTCTGTTCAGACTTTTGTTCTAGAAACAAACAAATAAACAAAAAACTTGAAGCAAATGTGAAGCCAAGCCTTCCAAGACTCTAAGGACTGGATAGAAGTAAAAGTGCAAAACATTAGCAGACCATTTTACTTGCACTTGGCACATCTTTTGAATTTTCTGCAACTTCTGGAAGAGAAATATCATAATTTTATGAAAAAAATCCATGTAAGCTAAAATGTGCAAACAGCAGGTATAAATGTCCACAGGCACGATTTCTGCTTCTTATGCTTATTATAAAGAAAAGTACTAACTTCTTTCTACAAAATAGACTTAAAATAAGTGCCTGAGAAAGGGCTGATGCTAGCCACCCCTCCTTATACAATTACCACATAGGGGTGTAATTCTATAAGGAGCTGTCTAGATGTAGACAGCAAGAACTTGGATAAATGCTGGTACTGCAGTCATTTTTGCACGTATTTGGATGCACATATGCATAAATAATCATTTACCATCTATACGGTAGTCTATAAATAAATGCCAATATAATATTCAATGCCCTTCTGCTGCAGGGTCCATTAGATCTCTCTCTGTTGACACAGCCCTCTGGTAGAGCACTTGACATTCAGGGAAAGCTGCTCTAATTGTGGATACCGAGGGCCCTTTGGACAGTTCTCTCCCCATCTATCACCACTCCCCCCCCCCCCCCCCCCACCTCGGTTCTGCAGATTCCCTTTCCCAGGGCTTGGCTAGAAGTGTTTAAACCACAGCACCTGTCAGCCTTGCATATCAGGAAATCAACACATTTTTTACAAAGTGGAGACACAGATCTTTGTATGCCAAAAATTGTAAACATTGTATTTGTAAAAATAAAACACTATAAATTATATACACTGGTACTGGTCCTTTGTCTTCATTGAGGCTGCCACCACTCCACACAGAGCATCTTGAGCTCATCCAAAATCTGGCCCTGTGTGTGTTGTTGAGTCACCAGTTCCTGCTGCAATACTCTGGGCGTGACTTAGACTTGCAGCAGGAGATGGACTAGGGTGACTCTTGGGGGAGGGGGGCTCACCACAGATATGGTGGCCATTTTAGGGCAGCCCTCAGTTGCTCTGCCCTCCAGCGTAGTTGCCAGGGTGGCTGTTACAGTGTGTCCCTTCTTCCCCCTCCAGGGAACCATGTCCCTCTAAGGGTCCTCTCCCTTCTCAGCCTCCAGATGTTGCGGTATGTGAGCCTGTTGTGGTGTGAGTGGCCACTACCAGGACCCGGGGTCCATGACCACTTCCTCCAACTCTTTCTCAGAGGCACCCTGGTCCTGGGCAGCCTGATCCTGGGTAGGGAGGTCCAGAGCACGCTGGTCCTGGGAGGCTTGGTTGGCAGCTGTATGGTGCCCTGTGTGTTTAAAAGGTTTGCAATTGAGATCAACACAACCTCCATGGCTTGCATAGTGGTGCAGCTGGCTATCGAGAGACAGGGACAGGGACAACTAGGGGTAGCTGTTATTTATTTTTATTTATTTTTGTTACATTTGTACCCTGTGCTTTCCCACTCATGGCAGGCTCAATGCGGCAGGCAATGGAGGGTTAAGTGACTTGCCCAGAGTCACAAGGAGCTGCCTATGCCAGGAATCGAACTCAGTTCCTCAGTTCCCCAGGACCAAAGTCCACCACCCTAACCACTAGGCCACTCCTCCTGCTCTCTATCTCCCCCTACTGGTTGATGGACACAACCCATACGTAATGGCTTCATCTGCTATGACTAAAGGAAAAAAAATTACCAAGGTAAGAACCTAATTTTCCCTTATTGGAGGATTATGTCAGAGCATGGATTGGACACATTTTAAGTATTATATTTTGGAGTATCACATAATAGTGTTACAGTGAAGTGTTATACTGTTTTGTTGAATTGGAGGGATACCTTTTGATTCATTGAAGTATTACATTGTAGTGTTGCTTTGGAGATATATATATATTATAGTGTTATTTAGAGATATGCAGTGTATGGATTGATGTTTCTCTGATGATGTATTATTGCTAATTGGAGCGCTGCCTCATTTAGTCATCGGTTGTTCTGGTAGGTACATCTTAAATAAATATGCTTTGACTTGCTTGTGAAAGGACAGGTAATCTGAGGTCTGTTGGAAGCTGGTTCCATATTTTTGCTGCTTGGTATAAGAATCCAGCAGCATATGACGACAATTTTTGACCAGAGATGACTAAACCTTTGCATACAACTGTACATCTTCTGTTCACTCACCCTTCTTTCTCCTTCAGTCCTCTTATGCTTCACCATATTTCGCCTTCCATTGCCCCTCTCAATTCTCCATTTTACCTCCAGTGGTAAAGTTGTAACCTGGGGGACATGTCTGAGGTGTCCAATGAAATGTCATAGCAGGGAATCCCGGAGGCAATGATATCACAGCTGTTTGTCCCCTGAGAAGATTGTCTGGCTATGGGCATGCCGGATGGGTCCTGGCCCTGCTGGAGGGCCCTGGGTGAGCAGGCACTGACTGGCAGGTAGTATGGCATTGTGCTGTTGCAAGGCTAAGGACATTGTTACTGTTTATGTCAGGGATGTGGGTGTGTGTGCTTCCCCATGCCTACTTGTTCTACAGGTGGCTGGAAAATGGCAGGGGACTCTGTCAAAGCTGCCCATCCTTCTGTCCACCTCTGCTCGTACCCCCATGAGAAAGGCATTTTATAGATGTGAAGGTAGAAAACTTAGGTTTGGGAGCATCTATCTATGGGGTACTCATGCTAGTTGGTTTTGGACCCTCACTGATGGCAGTGGCTCCTCATCACCCCATGACACAGGACCATACTTTGAGGGTGCTGGTGGGGGGGTGTATGCATAGGTGGTAGTTTCCATAAGGAGGGATTGGGGGCCCACTATAATGTGGAGATTTCAGGGGCTCCCAGCATGGGCCTTGAGGGATGACTCAAGGGCCAGCATACCAAACTTTGGAGCTGACAAGGTATATCCATAAGAAAATAAGAATAGCCATACTGGGTCAGACCAATGGGCCATATAGCCCAGTATCCTGTTTCCAACAGTGGCAAATGGGTGTGGATTAGGGGGCATGACAGACCATCCATTTGAGGGGCAGCTGGTGCTGTGATGGCCCTCTGTGGTCAGTGTACTGTCTTCCGAGAACAGTCCTTTGTTATGTTTGGCATAGGGGTTAGGGCTCTGTACCCTCAATGCAGGTGATGTGGGCTTGATTCCCACTATGAGTATTTGGGAGTTACTGTTTTCTTTCCCCTGTCATAGCAGCTGCAATGTGCTAGGTGCATGCATGTGACACACTGGGCACTATTGTATTGGTCACTGGAGGGTGCTGTCCAAAGGTCTTCCCCCCTCCCCCTTCCTTTCCATGTCATCTCATAGGTTGGGGGTTAGCTGCAACACATTCTAGTAGATATGGGGGGGTTGTGGGCACACAGTAATGAGTGTAGCTGCATATTCAGGCCTTGATTGAGGACAGAGCTGTTATAGGGGTGCTATGTCTGTGGTACTTACATCAAGCCCTGAGGTGCTCCCTCATGAGCAGATTAGGGCAGGATCTTCTCAGTGTATGCGCCTATAGTGATGCAGGAGCAGCTCAAGGTCCCATTGGATGCTGAAGCACCTGCAAAACACAAGTTGGTGGAGACAAGGTTCAGGTGATGGGGCTTTTTGGTATAACATAACTAGATCTGACATGTTGTGTAATGCTCCTCGCAGAGCCTGGAACCGATGGCAACAGCTGGATGGTATGGGGGGGGGCTGTGGGGGTGGGTATTCTGTACACTGGAACAGGTGCTATGTGAGGTGAAGTGGTCATGGGGATGGAGAAATGGCAAGATGGCCTTGCCGTGGAGCATGTGCATTATTGCTTGAAGGTGGGGATGCACTACAGCCAAGAGAAGAAACAAAGTACAAACCCAAATCCAAATAGCAGAAGAAAGCAACAAGAGCCTTCAAAATAGGGACAGAATTCCTTTAATTTCACAACTTAGGGGACAGTCTTCAAAGAATGACCCGACACAGGCCGTGTTTTGGCGCATAGTGGCTGCTTCAGGGATCACAAGGGTAGAGAGCAGTGTGCAGCGGCAGTGCTTGCTCCTTTGCACATGTATTGAAATAAAAGCGCTGTCCCTCAGTTTTGAAGTCCGATAAGTTGAATAAGTGCACTTCAATTTTGGGGCTATAAAAAAAAAGAAAACTGAGTATCTCATTGATTTTTAATGAGCCTTTTTTTGGTGGGGAAAGAACTAAATGGTGTGCATCTATAGACCGAAGAGTTCGGTTTGGTATAAATGGAATCGTCAGGGATGATAAATATAGTAGTGATCCAAGCTGAAGTGCTTTATGTGCAGTGCACAGAAATGTAAATGACATGCAAAATTTTACCGATAGCCAGTATAACTTAATTAGCAAAGAACAAACTTGAACGTGATGCCTGGCTTTAAATAGCATTGCATTTAGTTGCGTACATTTATGCTAGCCATAGACCTGGTGTAAGTACATAGCGATTAAATTTAGTGCACTGATGCTGATTTAATTTAGTACTCTATAAGAGCACTTACCCCAAGATTCTTAATTTCCATTCATAACTTAATTGGTAAACTAGCTAATCAGTGCTCTTAATTGGATGATAACAATTATCAACACTAATTGGCATTAATTAAGATTTACATAAACAATTCACTAAACACATTTTGTAACATGGTGCGCTTAAATTCTAAGTCACAGAGTTGAAAAGGGATGGTGGCCATGGGCAGGACATGTGCATTTCTAAAATCTGTGTGCATTATTATAGAATACACTTACTCTGGGAGGGGGGGGATTCTATATATGGTGACTAGAAAATCTGTGCGGAAACATTTTTACTTAAGCATATTCTATAAGTGGCACCAGTGCCTAAAACTACATGTGTCCATTTACACCAACAAAAACATGGCGTAAATCCCAGTTCGTAGATTTAGACGTACTGGGCCATAATCTATAACTACGCATGTAAATTTTGGAATGCCCATTTCCCCACCCATAACACACTCCTTTTTGGCTGCATGCATGAGAGGTTAGGCGCAGTGCGTTACAGAATATACTTAGCGAGTTGTGCACATAAATTCTAATTATTGCCAATTAGTGCTCATTATTGCATGTTAACTGCTGTTATCAACAGTGGTTGGCTTGTTAAGCCAATTAAGTTGTAAGCATTGTTACAGAATACACTTGGATTTTGGTGCAGATCTCTAGGCATGCTATACAGAATCCGGGGGGTCTGTGCCTAATTTAGGCGTTGGGTTTTACACCAAGTAAAACATGGTGTAAAAAGCCACAACTAAATTTGGTCACGTGGAAGGGCACTTGGATATTCTATATACCGTGTGGAATTTTAAGCCTATTCTATAAAATATATGCGTACTTTATAGAATATGCCTAGGCGTATTTTTTCCGCACAGAATGTTCAGGCGCCATATATAAAATCTAGCCCTTAATGCGTAAAATTGCACAGAAATGCAGGTATTCTATAAAAGTGTGCTAAATTCTGGGAATGCCCCCGACCCACCCATGCTCCTCCTATGCCCCCCCCCCCCCTTCAGAGTTGCACGCTATGAAAATTAGGCAAGCATGTTATAGAATAGGTCTTTGGGCAGATCCATGCGTAACTCCTAATGACTGCCAATTTAATTTATGTTTACTTAAAATTTGATGTTCTGCTGTTTCTGTCCAATAAGACACAGTAGAAAGAAACACCGTTACAGGACAGTTACCATTTCATCCTAAGAAAAATGAACAAGGATGGAGATAGAACAGTTAAGGTAGGCAATAGAGAGTATGGGTAGAATAGGGAATGGCGAAACTATAACCCAGGTGCTGTCAAATCATCAAGAACTGTTATAGGCCAATTAAAAAAAAGTGGGTTTTAAGCTGAATTTAAATCTAGTAAAAGAGAGCTCTGATCTAATAGTTGGAGGTAGATCATTCCAAAGTTTAGGGTCCATGAAATAGAATTAGAAGCCAACAGAATTTCGGTTTGGGTTTCGGAATCGGCACCAAAATCGGACCAAAATCTGGGTTTCAGCTGAACATGCAGTGCCATTTGGCTGAGATCAAACCTCTCTGCCCCCCTCAAGCTGTCCACCTGACCATAACCCATCCCCAAAGAAAACGAGTCCCCCTGCTAACTTGGCCTCCTGACCATCAGTAGGCCCTCCTTGGGCCTATCCTAACAAGCCCTGGTGGTCTAATGGCCTCTTTGGGGGCAGGGAAGAACATTGGGCCTCACTCCTAGTTTCCCAATCAGGATCACCCTTTTAGGGATTTATTAACCACCTTTATGAACAGATTCACCCAATGCGGTTTACAGCAGGTACAGTTTAACATTAAAACTAACAAATTTGTTAACAGCATAACAGTAGTAAAATAACCAAGAATAAACTAAATACAATAAATGAGGTAAACTTGAAAACAGTAAATTGAAACCTAATAATAGAACTACCATGAGACAGTATAAAAAAAAATATACACATTTAATAGCACTGGAATTCAAATACCAGAGATGTAATACAATGTTAGCATTATACTAATGATGCACCTAATAAGCAAGCATTAGGACATTCAACTAACATAGATATGATGCTAAAGATTTTCTACAATATAGCTTACCACATAGCTGAGGGACCAAGAGCAGATATATGATGGGAATGATTAAATATTTTGACGCCCACTAGACAGGACTTGGGTTTTCTAGCCCATTATAAACTATAAAATTGTACTGCTCTGTCACCCTCTTATCTCCATGCATATCTCCCTGTCCCTCATCCACCCAACTCTTCCTGTCTCTCACCTATCCACCCTCAACCTGTTAGACTGTCACTGAAATGCTTTGATGTTTCACTTATATATACTGTCACCTACCAATATTTGCTTATTTCCGATCTGACGAAGAAGGGCAACCTTTGAAAGCTAATCAAGAAATGTATTGTTATGTCCAATAAAAAAGGTATCATCTTATTTTCGTTTCCATGTTTTCTTTTGTTTTATTGCTATTGATTACCTTTAAAAGTGGACTAACACGACTACCACACCCTCTACTAAATTAAAGTAAAAGAGGGTAATGTCTCAGCAGCAATTCATACTTCAAATACCACAAAGGGTGCATGCTCAGGCACAATCCTCCGCACTTTACCCTATGATTAGAGATAATAGTGTGCATAAATTTGCATGCTATTATCTCTGATCATAGGGGCGGTAAAGCCCTGCGCTGCTCCAGCGCTAATTTTAGAGCACGGGGCTTTCGATTATCTATCCATCAGCTAGTATTCTGTAAAAGGCACTCTGCATTGAACAACCTTTCCAAAATACTAGGTTAACGTGCATTTCATACCTAACTTTGGGGGTGAGCACTTATGCCTGCTGAAAACTGGTACGAATGCTTATGCTCAACTGATGGCAGGTATTCTATAACATTGCAATTAATTTCTGGAAATGCCCTTGAACCTCCAGTAATCCTCTCATGGCCACATACCCTTTGGTGTTGCATGTTACGCTGGAGTCTTGCGAGGCCACCCATGTAAGTCTCAGCAACCATTTTAAAGACGATGTGGCAGCGGAAGGGTCAGCGCCGGAAGCAGGCAGGAAAGAATGGGGATCTTTCCTGCCCCAAAGAATCCACTAGACCACCAGGGTGGCTGCCTTCAGATATGCGCAGGGACCCTGTGGCTCGGGGGACCGGGGAGGAAGTCTGGAATAGGTGGGGTGGATACTGTAAAGAAAAGAAAAAGTTGTATTTTCAAACTTGCCGGCTTGTGCATAAAGATGTACACAGAGGAAGTATAATAAGGGAATAACTTTTCATAGGTAGAGTAGTAAGTAATTTGTTATAAATCGTAAACGGTGTGTCATTTGGAGGGGATGGTTATAGGGACACCCTAACCCTGCTATATTGGTGCAGAATTTTTCTTTTCTTCTGGTAAAGGGCTTCTAAAACAGACATCATGTTATGAGAATCAGGTAATCAGGTGCTCAATGTTCAGAATTTCTATTTATTTACTTATTTATGGCATTTTATCCCACATTAAACATGAATTAGATTAGAACCTGGGAGCATTTAATTTTTTTTTCCTGGAGAGAGTAATGCATTGCCTCCCCCACAGGCTATCTCTCCCCAGGTATAGCCAGCTGTGCAGTTTTTTTTTTTGGGGGGGGGGCGTAGAGGTGGACATGGGAGGAGGGCACAGAGGTGGACAAGGGAGAGAGCCAGTTATTAAAAATTTACCAGCACACCACTGGCTGCAGGGCTGTGAGGGTTAACACTGTGAGAATGTGAGTGGGGAGGTTTTTGGGGGTAGTTTTGAGTGTGGTGATCTGGGGTGGGAGATGTGACAATGAAGCACTGATGATTTTGTTTTTATGTTGCATTGTGGTGTTTGTGTTTTATTCTATATTTTAATGATATTATGTAAATCGCTCTAAGTGGGCCTATTATTAGTTTCCTGAAATGTGGTCTGTAAGTGACTAATGAAATGAAAGAAAGAATTACAGAGCAATTCTTCTATTTGTTTTCCTTCCAATGCTGTGATTTCTTTGGCAATTGAAGAACTAAGTTCCAAAACCAGTTAAGTATATTTTTGTCAAAAATGAGTTCATACTGGAAACAGACTGCTGTTATAGATAGCCATAGGATGTGTGAAATTTGTTGATAAGATATATGATATTCAATTTAAAAAATGCCTTATTTTGGATAGAACTCCTGAAAATAAAAACTTGCATTTATCCAGAAAACAGCTTTTCTGCTTAACAGGTTTTGGAACTCACCTCTTCAATTAGTGCCAGCTTCAGTACTCATTGTGGCCACAAGGTGTCAGTAGCATATATTACCTGTTGGCTGCTGGTGCTATTTAAACTGGAAGAAAAGTGATTTTTCTCGCTGGGTTCAGCCTTTACACTGCTTGTTCAAAGTTTACTGTAGGTTGAATGGCTCAGAAGATAATATATACAGAAGAAGATTTTGCCCCCTCAATTTTCAGCAAACTACTTTTGTCTTCTGAGAGCTGGCTATTATACACAGACTGACAAACAAAGACAAAATATAAACAATCTGATCCTGGATAATGAGACATCTTAAAAGCAGCCAGGAGATCTCAGTGAACTGCACTATATCTTTAGCAATGGAATCAGGAAGAACTGAGCAGAGTTTTCTAACATTATATACCCTGTTACATTAGCATATTTACATATGCAGCCACAAAATCATCTCTCATGCCTGTAAAGACTCTCTCTTACTAGATAGTTTATATAGGCATCCTTTCACAAAGCCTTGGTAAAAGTGGCCTGCAGTAGTGTGGGTGCATCTTTTAGGCATGCGCTGGGCCATTTTTTTTACTGCGGCTGGGAAAAGGCAATTTTTGAATGGGCCTGTGCAAATATTAAAACAAGTGCATGCCTATTTATGACCTGAGCCCTTACCGCCACCCACTGACCTAGTGGTAAGGGCTCATGCGCTACCCACACGGTAATCATGCAGCGAACGCCAACATTGCCGTGATACCGATTAGCACCAGAAACTACCCCCCCCCCCCCAGGTAGAAAATTGAAAATAATTTTCTAGCGCAGGATTTAGCACGCACCAAAATTGTAAATTACCGCTGGGCACATGCATTACCCCGGTGCTAGTGCTGATTGGGCATGCACTGTCTGCGCATTAACCCTCCCGTGCCTTTGCAAAATGGTCCCACAGTGATGTGTTGAGTGTGTGATAAATACAGAGCAGTTTAATATGCTGTTCCCTTTGCTTCATGACCCCTTTATAATCTCATCTTTCTCCCTGCTTGATGAATTTGCAGTGTGAATTGCAGTACATTATTCACTTAATATGCCCACATTTCATTTGAAATCCTTGATGAGTGAATACCATTCATTTGCGCTTTCAAATCACTTTCTGAACGCAGTGAGTAAGAAAATTAAATACAAGCTGTACTGTAACTCTTACTGATAGACTGTTTCCATTAGGGGCCTGCTGCTGCCTGGCTGCTTCTTTGGGGAGATGTGAGGGCATCAGTCCTGTCTGAGCAAGGGTGTCATGGTAATCGCCGTGCAAGACGTAGCATTTTGAGAGTATTGAAGGCTTACTCGTGCAGAAGTGGAGGCTTTGAAAAAAAACCCAAAACAGGAAGGGGGGGGGGAATCTAAAATTCAGTGAGGAAAAAACATTTGTCAGAGCCACAGCCAAAAAACATAAAGAGAAAAGGACTTCAGAAGATATATCTCTAGACAACTTTACTAGAAGGGATTTTGCTTACTCATAGGTCCTAAAAAATATAGCCCTTACAAGAAAACATAACTGAAGAAATATTTTTTCAATTATATCACCATAATCACACACACACACACACACACACACACAAAGAACTTCTCAATGAGCATAAGCCTCTAAATCAAGCAGTCCTCTTCTCCCAAGCTTAATGGTTAGTGCGGTGGGCTAAGATCTTGGGGAACTGGGTTCAATTCCCACTGTACCTCCTTGTGATCCTGGGCAAGTCACGTAACCCTCCATTGCCCCAGGTACAAAACTTAGGTTGTGAATCCACTAGGGACACAGAAAGTACCTGCATATAACAAATGTAAACCAGTTTGGTTATACCATTTAAAGGCAGAATATCAAATCCATGACCCTTCATCACAAACATCCTATAAAAAAGCAGGTTAAAATATGTGCTGACGGTTTTTTGAGTTACAGGGTCTATGATTTTGCTTTGACTACAAGTGATCTTTGCTGACCCCCAAAAAACTGCTGCCCTAGGCAACCAATTAGTCTTGCCTAATAATCAGGCCAGCCCTGATCAAATTCTTTCATGGAATAAAGAAAGGTAGTGGAATTTGTTTCTTGTGTGTTAGGACTTCTTTTAGAGTGTTTGACTCTTTGGGAAGCTGTGAAAACCTTATTGTTTGCTAAAATAATACTGTGGAAAATATGTATTTTGTCATAAAGATCTCTACCAGGGCTTTTTTTGTGGAGGAGCGGCCTTAAACATAGGGAGGGGGATTGTTTTCTTCCTCATTAAGCAGGAGACTTGGAGGGGCATAATCGAACAGAAACGCCTATCTCCATGGGCGTTTATCTCCGAGAACGGGTCCGTGAAGGGGCGGACCCAACCGTATTTTCGAAAAAATTAGACGTCCATGTTTTATTCGCCAAGTTGTGAGCTGAGCGTTTTTGCTTTTCAGCGATAATGGAGAATGAAATCGCCCAGCTCAAAAACGAATAAATCCAAGGCATTTGTTCGTGGGAGGGGCCAGGAGTCGTAGTGCACTGGTCCCCCTAACATGCCAGGACACCAACCAGGCACCCTAGGGGGCACTTTTACAAAAACAAAACAAAAGGTAAAAGAGCTCCCAGGTGCATAGCACCCTTCCCTTGTGTGTAGAGCCCCCCAAATCCCCCTCAAAACCCACTGACCACAAGTCTACACCATTACTATAGCCCTAAGGGGTGAAGGGGGGCACCTACATGTGGGTACAGTGGGTTTGGGGGGGGGTTGGACGACTAAGCATTAAGCAGCACAATTGTAACAGGTAGGGGGGGGATGGGCCTGGGTCCACCTGCCTGAAGTCCACTGCACCCCCTAACAACTGCTCCAGGGACCTGCATACTGCTGCCAGGGAGGTGGGTATGACATTTGAGGGTGAAAATAAAAAGTTGTGAAACATCATTTTTTGTGGTGGGAGGGAGTTTATGACCACTGGGGGAGTCAGGGGAGGTCATCCCCGATTCCCTCCAGTGGTCATCTGGTCATTTAGGGCACTTCTTGGGGCCTTATTCGTGGAAAAACAGGGTCCAGGAAAAGTGTCCTAAATTCTAGCTAAAAACGCATACTTTTGTCCCATTATCTGTCAAATGCGCCCATCTCTGTTCGGCAGATAACCACGCCCCAGTTCCGCCTTCGCCACACCTCTGACACGCCCCCATCAACTTTGTCCGCATCCGCGACGGAGTGCAGTTGAAAACGTCCAAAATCGGCTTTCGATTATACCGCTTTATTCGTTTTTGTGAGATAAACGTCCATCTCCCGATTTAGGTCGGAACTTGGGCGTTTTTCTCGTTCGATTATAAGCTGGATAGTTTATTAGAATCTTTGTAGGCTTTAGTGGGAAGGTAGATTGACACTGCTGATATTAATGTTATTATGATCTATTGTTTTCTAATCTGATATTGTTGCTGCATCCCTTGCTATTGTTCACTAATAGAAGTGGAATATAAATTAAATTGAATTCTCTTCAGAGCTACATTCATTCTGGGGTCCTTTTACTACGCTGCGGCAAAAGGTGTTTTTGACACACACACTGAGTCCCCCTTTTACCGCAGCGGGTAAAAGGCTGTTTGTTTGTTTTTTTAAGAAATGGCCAAGTGGCAAGTGAAGCACTTGCCACACGATTTCAGGGGGGAACACTTACTACCACCCATTGAGGTGGTGATAAGGGCTCCCACACTAACCTGGCAGGAACCGGGCAGCATGCGGCACTGCCCAATTCTGCCGAGCAAAACACCGGTGCTATAAAAAAAAATATATATATTTTTTTTTTTGTAGTGCTGGAAATAGCACATGCTTGGGGTGAGAGTTACAGCCGGGCTGCTGCAGTAGCCTGGTGGTACTTCCAGCTTAGTGAGCGGTAAGTCCGCGTTGGTCTTACTGCCGCTTAGTAAAAAAAAAACATCTTTGAGGTATCTTAGCACATAAGCACCGCCATACTGGGAAAAGACCAAGGGTCCATCAAACCCAGCATCCTGTCTCCAACAGCGGCCAATCCAGGCTTCAAGAACCCAGCAACCCCCCCCCCCCCCCCCCCCCAAAAAAAAATGTTCAATGGACTTTTCCTTCAGGAATCTGTCCAAACCCCCCTTAAACTCCGTAAGGCCAGCTGCTGTCACTACATTCTCCAGCAACAAGTTCCAGAGTCCAACTACACGCTGAGTAAAGAAAAACTTTCTCCTTCACCTACAGATTGTGCAGAGATGACTAGCAGAAGTGATGTGACAAATTTTTTTCCCAGCATGTACAGTAGAAGACTTTTTTCTCTGTGCAGGGGAGACATGGGAGTCTCAGTGGCTGTCCTGGCTGCTGGCACTTTTCTTCTATGGCAAATCACTTTTTCATCCTTGCAGGTCCAAGCTTGTTTGCCACTGCCCTGATTTCTGTGATATGGCTTTCTATGTTGGCTGAACTTTCAGCCTTAGCCCCCGTAGACACTGATATTAGTATTAGGGTATGTATCACTGTGAGGAAGTCTGTAAAAGAGATACCACTCCCTCTTAACAACACTTAATGGCAGAACCACCTTAAAACTCACAATCCTGCCCAGGGGGGAAGTGACATAGGAGGAGTAGAGCCAGGAGGATATAGTCCAGTGAGTATAAAAGCTCAGGGCACAGCTGGATTAAAGAGCCCCAGAGGAAGAAGCGGAGTCTACTGCCTGTGCCTTTATCGCGTTCATGTGAACTGAGATGCCTACAGATGCTACCTCAGGTAGGTCAAGTTCATCTTTAGCTGAAGGGATTATACCAGGTTCACTGAAAAGAGCATCCATTAGACCTTTGTTGAAAAGTTCCTCATTAAATGTTGGAGTTATTAGCAGCTATTGGCTGATATCCAATTTGCTTTTTATAGTGAAAGTCATTGAGAAGAGTGTTCATGACCAATTGATTGAATTTATCGACAGTCACCAAGTTTGGTTTCTGTACTGATCATGACGCTGAAACATTATTGTTGTCTTTATTAGATACAATTTATGCTGGATTCAATAAAGGATCCTGTTTTCTTCTGGTATATTTGGATATATCAGCTGCTTTTGATTCCATAAATCATGAGATCTTATTACATCGGTAAAATCTATTGGGATAGATGGTATCATTTTTGAATTGTTAATTTTATATCTATCAAGAGACAGTTTTGTATAATAAAGGATCAGGAGTGATCTACGTTGATGTACATTTATTCAGGTGTTCAGCAACGGTCTGCCTTATCAGCAACTGTTGTTTAATATTTTTCTTACACGTATCCTGCTGAGCACTTTGAGATTGGATTATAATATTTATGCTGATAATATTCAGTTTATTTTAAGAGTAGAAAAACCTTTTACTAAGACTTAGACTTTCTTAATCTGTCTCTAAATATGATTAGGCAATGAATAAAGACTAATCATCTTTAAATATGAGTAAGACACAGATTATGTTGCTATCTAGTTATCCAATTCCATCTTTCTTAAGCCTTGCATGATTGATGGCTTCAAAATACCCTTCCTTCAGAAAATGAGTTTGTTAGGTATTATTCTTGACTGTACTCTATGCAAGAACATGTGCATAATACTATTAGAATGATCTATATAATAATTTGTACCTCAAAGTTCTCTGGCTGGCTGGCTGGCTGGGTTCGTAATATGTTGGTGACATCAGCTCGCCTCCAGCGTTCCCTTCCCTGTCATTGTCCCGCCCTTGCTTAGAGATGAAATGATGTCAGAGGAGGGCGGGACACTGAGAGGGAACACTGGAGGTGACGCGAGCCCAGCCTGCCTGCCGCCGCTCCGACCTCCGAGCAGCAAAACTTTCACTGCACCCAACTTTCTCCCGCTTATCCCGCAGCCGTCTGATTCCGCCACTATGTCCCTTCCCCAGGGGGCTTTTTATTTCTTTCCTGCAGCGGCGCCTCTGCCCGCCTTAAGCCTTATCAGGAGGAAATGGCAGCGGCCAAAGGAGGAAAAGGGAAAGATAGAAGGAAAGACATGATCAGAGGAAGAAAAACCAGTCACTTCCCCTACTTTAAAAAAGAAAAAAAAAACCTCTGTGCCTTTTTTCTGCAATTATTTTAAACCAATTTTTTGAATGAAAAGCTTCTTGGTGAACACCGGGTGAAAGAGAGACCAGGGACATGCAAAGAAAAATAAACGGAGGTGCAGGGGAGTTCAGAATCACGGGACACGGAAGGGATGGGGGGGAAGAATCGCGGGATATGGGAGGGGGCAGGGGAGAGAGGAGAAATCGCTTAGACGAGAGCCTTCCTAGGGCCTGTTTCATTTTTGACGAAATGGGCTTTGTAGCACTCATTTTCAAAATTGAAGATTGTCAGATGCTTGTCGTTGTTCCCTATTTTGACTATTATAATAGTCTATTGATGGGTGTCCCTAACCGATCACTAAAATCTTTGCAGATTGCACAGAATGCTACTGCACATCTGATTGCAAGATATTCTAGAAATGAATATATTACTCCTACTTTGATTGCAATGCATTGGTTACCAATTGAATATTGAATCGTTATAAGGTTTTATTACTTGTGTTTAAAGTCTTAATAAATAGGATTTCTCCAGTAGCATCATCTACTTTGCATCTGCACCAAGCATCACATACTTTACGATCAGCTGGGTCTAATCTGTTGGATGTGCCATCTTTCCGAATGATAACTCTTGAAGTAAACAGGGCAGCCATTTTTTTTAAATATTGGAGGACCTAAAATGTAGAATGCTCTACCAGCAAAGATTTGATCCTTGAGAGACCTAAGGGAATTTAAAACTACACTAAAGACTACTGTTTTACCAGGTCTTTGGTATGAATGTATGATTTGGATAAAGAGACTTCATTCTGATATCAAGCTATAAAAACCACCTAGTTTTTATATAAGGCTTCTTTTCAGATGATGTGGATGTTATTTGTCCTACTTTAATTTTAATATTTGTTTGGTTTTTATGTTTTATGTTTTACCATATGGAGTTCAATTTTTGAAACAGAAAAATGTCCAAAAAGCAGCACAAAGCAGCAGATGGACTTTTTTTTTGTCCAAAACGTCCAAACTGCTATTTTCAAAACAGTTCAAAAATGTTTTTCTATGCAGTTTGCCTGAAGTGCATCCAAATAACAAGGGGGCGAGTAAGGGGAGGCATGTTGGGGGCATTCATAATTATGGATGTTTTTCTGCCATAATGAAACAAAGCAAAAATGTCCAGGGCTAAAGGTTAGATGTTTTGGTCTTAAATAAACATAAAACCAATCCAATGCCCTCTCTGAAATTCCTATGCCACTTAAAATATTAATCAATACTTCCTGATCCATTAAATCAAATGCACTTGATAAATCGAATGGTATAATAAGGGCATCTTGTCCCATACACAAAATAGACCTTTCGTGATTCACAACTGTGGCCTTGAGCTGGCTCTTTTGCAGCCCCAGTGTGATGTTGTTTTGTGGTGGGAGACTCTGCATTTAAGTCAGTTGGACCACCACCCCCTTCTTATGGTAAAACTGGCTTCTACCATCTTTTTTTTTTTTTTTTTTTTTTGCTGCTGCTGCTGCTTGAAAATGTGCTTTTCTCTGTACTGTACCAGGTCACTTCTGACCGCTATGGTAACACCAGATGGCATTCTCACTCACAGAGTATTACAGATTAATGATATATCTGCTAGAATGAACCCTCCCACTACTGCCTCCTTTTCTTCCTTTTCTGAAATCACTGAAGAGGAAACTACACATCTTATTTCCTCCTCGAAACTATCTACCTGTTCCTCTGATCCTATTCCCACCCATCTACTTAACACTATCTCTCCTACTGCCATCCCTTTTATCTGTCCTATCCTCAATCTTTCACTGTCCACTGCGACTGTTCCTGATGCCTTCAAACATGCCGTAGTCACACCACTCCTTAAAAAACCTTCATTGGACCCTATCTGTCCTTCCAACTATCGCCCCCTCTCCCTCCTCCCTTTCCTATCCAAGATACTTGAACGTGCTGTTCACCACCGTTGCCTTGACTTTCTTTCATCTCAAGCTATTCTTGATCCACTTCAATCTGGCTTTCGCCCCCTTCATTCAACTGAAACAGCGCTTGCTAAAGTCTCCAATGATCTGTTCCTGGCCAGATCCAAAGATCTCTATTCTATCCTCATTCTTCTTGATCTATTTGCTGCTTTTGACACTGTTGATCACAGCCTACTCCTTGATACACTGTCCTCACTTGGATTTCAGGGCTCTGTTCTTTCCTGGTTTTCTTCTTATCTCTCCCAGCATACCTTTAGTGTATACTCCAGTGGATCCTCTACTTCTATCCCACTGTCAGTTGGTGTACCTCAGGGATCTGTCCTGGGACGTCTTCTTTTCTCCATCTACTAGCCGTTGAGCCCGTTAAAACGGGCTGGTGGGTCGCCGCCCCCTCTCCCCCCCGAGTTCCCACCCCCGCCGCCCCTCCACCTGGTCCATCTCTTTGCTATTCAACTTACATCTCCGCAGCAGGCAGAGATCAGCTGAGCTCCTGTCGACCTTCCTTCTCTGCCTGTGTCCCGCCCTCGTGTGACGTAACGTCAGCGAGGGCGGGACACAGGCAGGGAAGGAAGGCCAACGGCAGCTCAGTTGATCTGCCTGCTGCAGAGATGTAAGTTGAATAGCGAAGAGACGGCCGGGTGGAGGGGTGGCGACAGCGGTGACCGGGGGGGGGGGTACCGGTGGCGGCGACCTCGGGGGGGGGGGGTAGCGGTGGCGACCTCGGCGGTTGCCTCCCCTTTGCGCAGTTTCCCTCTCTGTCCCGCCCCCCGTCATCACGTATTGACGCGGGGACGGGACAGACAGGAAAGTCTCTACTGCGCATCTGCGAGTGAGTATGGTCACTCGCCGTTTATATGTTTGATACTTCTTCCCTTGGTACTCTGATCTCATCCCATGGTTTTCAGTATCATCTTTATGCTGATGACTCCCAGATCTACCTCTCCACACCAGAAATCTCAGCCAAAATCCAGGCCAAAGTATCAGCCTGCCTGTCTGACATTGCTGTCTGGATGTCTCAGCGCCATCTGAAACTAAACATGACCAAGACTGAGCTTCTTATCTTTCCCCCTAAACCAACCTCTCCTCCTCCCCCATTCTCTATTTCTGTGGATAACACTCTCATCCTTCCTGTCTCATCAGCTCGTAACCTTGGGGTCATCTTCGACACTCCCTCTCCTTCTCTGCACATATTCAGCAGACTGCTAAAACCTGTCGTTTCTTTCTCTATAATATCAGCAAAATCCGCCCTTTCTTTTCTGAGCACACTACCCGAACCCTCATCCACACTCTTATCACCTCTTGCTTAGACTATTTCAACTTGCTTCTCACAGGTCTTCCACTTAGCCATCTCTCTCCACTTCAATCTGTTCAAAATTCTGCTGCATGACTAATATTCCACCAGTGTCGTTATGCTCATATTAGCCCTCTCCTCAAGTCACTTCACTGGCTTCCTATCCGTTTCCGCATACAGTTCAAACTCCTCTTATTGACCTATAAGTGCATTCACTCTGCAGCTCCTCAGTACCTCTCCACTCTCATCTCTCCTTACATTCCTCCCCGGGAACTCTGTTCACTGGGTAAATCTCTCTTATCTGCACCCTTCTCCTCCACTGCTAACTCCAGTCTCCGTTCCTTTTATCTTGCTGCACCATATGCCTGGAATAGACTTCCTGAGCCGGTACGTCAAGCTCCATCTCTGGGCTTCTTCAAATCTAAGCTAAAAGCCCACTAACCCTTATTCACTTGTTCAGAACCCTTATTTTATCATCCTCACTTTAATATTCCCTTATCTCTTGTTTGTCCTGTTTGTCTGTCCTAATTAGCAGGGCCGGTCTTAGGCAGAGGTGACCAAGGTGGCCGCATAGGGCCCCGTACCTAAGGGGGACCCGCGCGGCGCGCCTCAACTCTGCCTCGCTCGTTCCTCCGCTGACCGCTCCGACCTCCACCACTGCTCGCCTGAGATGATCCCCATTCATTTCCGCGGCCCAGCCGCTCTGCTCCCGCCACGCACCACCACCGGCACGGCGCCCACCCCCGCCTTGGGCCCGCTGAGCCCGCTGTCAGCTCCCATTAAGTCCCCGGACCCCGGCGACTAACTGAGCGATACCAACGAGGCGAGAGCCAGCCCAGGCAGTGACGGCCCCACCCCCAAAGGTGACAGTTGCAGCGCGACGGCTCCAAGCTCCAGCTTCCCGCTCAATGTCCCACCTTCTGATGTGTTTCCTGTTTCCGGACCGTGAGGGCGAAAGTCACTGAGCGGGAAAAGTTCTGGAGCTTGGTCGGAGGTGGTGAGGACATGAGGTGAGCCATCGTCGCTGACGCCAACAGTTGTTAATCGGGATTCCATGCAGGCAGGAGGCAGCAAGCCAGGTATGAATATGAATAGATAGCTTTTTTTCTATAGGAAGAAGTCCTGTTGCTGCCTAGTGACCACTTTGACTTGAGACCGAGGGAAGGGGTAAGCGAGGGACTGAGGACTGGAGGGAGGGGCAGAAAGTGAGTGAGGGGTTCAGAGGAGAAATCAGGCATGGTGCTCGTCTACCTACATGTGGATTTTAACTCCTCATTCACCCCCTCCAGGAAACTGAGAAGAGCAGGCAGGCAGTATGGAAAAGTCTCTCTCCAGAGGAGTCAGCTGATTCTGATGGAAGAAGAACCTTTTTAAATTAAAGTACTGTCCATTAGTAACACCAGAATTATTTCAGAAACTAGTAGACCAGTCTGATGTTCTCCTGATTGCTGATATCACGGTTCATGAGATCATTGGTCCATGCTAGGCTTTCCTTAAAAGTGGGCAGGTGATTCCAGGCAGGTTTCTGGGATTTTTCCACCCCCAAATTTTGACACCTGGGCAACTGCCTAGTTCATTTAATGAAAGGACTAGCCTGGCTTGAACCCAAAAAGCCTGAAAAAAGAAAACCCACTGTGTATCCGTAACCCATACATTTGTATTTCACCTACTACTAGGCAGATTACAAATCAGCATACATACACAATAAAAGATAAAAACAAACAGATCAGTACATTAATCAGAATAAAGATCCAAGCATCAGCTCAATGCTTTTTCAAACAAGTAGCCTGATGATTAGTGTAATGGCCTGAGAACTGGAGAACTGGGTTCAATTCCCACTGCAGCTCCTGGTGAGTCCAAACAAGTCACTTCAAGTTTCATGCTTATGCACCTTAATTTTATTAATTCTTCCTTCTGAGCCTTACTTACCTCTTTTTTGGCTACTTGCCTCTCTGGTTTGATGGGTTACAGAGTAATAAGGGAATTTGAAAGTACTGGATCTTTTCTTAATATTTTTCCTTTATTCTCCTTTGTTATGAGAATTGGAACTACTAATTGTAGTGGACTTGAACTGAATAATTTCTGGGGAGGGGAGGTTTCATGATAGCATTGTGCTTATTATTTCAATCAGTTTTTTTGTAAAAGTTTAGCTTCATTTGTCTTTATTTGAAATTTCATAAACTATCTTATCAATAGGGCGGAGCTATGGTGGGGGTGGGGCTAGGGTGGGGCAGGGCTAGGATGGGGCCCCACCAAATTGGTCTGCATAGGGCCCCGTACTTGCTAAGACCGGCCCTGCTAATTAGATTGTAAGCTCTGTCGAGCAGGGACTGTCTCTTCATGTTCAAGTGTACAGCGCTGCGTACGTTTAGTAGCACTTTAGAAATGATAAGTAGTAGTAATCAACTGCTGGAGACTTTGGAAACTTTTTTTTGGATAGGGTTCAACTTGGCAAGGACAACACTGAAGCAACAGGGACCAAACACAGAGGTGGGAAAGAAATGCTCAAGGCTGCTCTGAGCTTGTTCCTGCTGGGCCAATCAGAAAACAAGAACCAAGATTACCAGAAATACAAGACACAGCTTGGCATGTGTTGACAACAGCAGATTCAGAAGAGTCCATAAGGCCTCTTCCTACAAAGTAGCTGCCTTTCAACCATAAGATCACTTGTTCAAGGCTGGCTGGTGCCTCATAGCTATTAGCACTGAGAAACAATTCTTGGAATTTAATGACACTGGAAAGAAACCTATCGTTTTGTGGTCTATTCCTATCATTTATGAATGACAAGGGACATGCCATTTATACTTCCTGTGCCCTTTCAAATAAATGCTCTTCCCTAGGGTTTCCAATCTGAGCAGCCATTTGCCATTAGCATCAACACCCATACTGTGCTCTGTGACATCATAGGAGCCAGCTCTGTGGATTCTAGTGGGTGCTGAACACCCTGGAGGGCTAATTTTTATTATTTTGCACCCCCAATCATTTTGGCATGTATGTTTGGCATGGCAGATGATATCTATCTAATATATACTGTATATATATATACTGTATATATATATATATATATATATATATATATATATATATATATATATATATATATATATATATATATATAGCAAAGGATCGTTTTAGAGAGGAAGGTTCACTGAATCAGAGACATGAAACATAAGCCTCATTCCACTCTGTAAGAGTGCAGCAGAAAAGTCAACCGCAATAATTAGTGCTCTTTCCAGCCCTTTGCTTGCTAAATCTACTAGGGAAGTGGAGGGGCTAATATAACCACGTAGCATCAGACAAGTTGTGCACCAGCATGCCTTCCACCATGCTGAGAGCCTGTCTGCCAACTGAGATATTTAAAATGAGGATATTTGTACTTTGTGGCCATTCCTCGTCATCCCTCTCTAAAGTAGCAGCAATTCTAATTTCAAAAATGCCCTGAATAAATTGTTCTTCTGAGAATCTCCCCTGCAGAAAGAACTGAATGAGGCTTGGGAAAAAAGAAATCACATACTATTTATGTAGACCCTATAAATTTCAGCTGGAAGGTGCTGTTTTGCATAAATTAGTATGCAAATGAAGCCATCAGAGGGAATGTCTGAAAGAACTGCAACAGCCTGCACAGACTCAGGGCTAGCAGGAACTGCAGAGAAATAAAGGTCAGCTTATGGGTTGCAAGTGCCACCTTTTCATCACACTGATTGCAGGACAATGATTTCCAGAGATAGGCAGCTAGAACATTTTTGTGTTGTGTTGTTTTCTCTATCATTTATGCTATTACTCTTTTTGTTTATTTTGCTCTGTTTTTGTTGTTGTTGTTGTTCTGAGATGAATGTTGTCAAGAGTGCGCACTCCTTGCAAAGAGTACATGCTATTTGGGAAGAGGGCACACTCTTTCTAAAGACTGTGCACTCTAGCAAAAAGTGCGTACTCTTTTCCCGATAGTGTTTATATGTGCACTATTACTAACGAATGTGCACTATTACTAGTGAACGAAAAAACACATGCTGGCTCCTGGCTGGCTAAATGGCACTTAACCGGCTATCCGGCGATATTCAGTGGGAGATTCTCAGTTATCTCCCACTGAATATTGTTGCTCAGCACTCACCCCTGGATTCTCTATATGGCGCCTAAAAATCTGCCCGGAAATTGAAGCGTATTCTATAATAATGCACATAATTTAATTGGTTAACTAGCTAATCAGCACTGTTAATTGATGTTAAGTAATTATCAGCACTAATTGGCATTGATTGAGATTTAAGCTCTTAGCTCGATAACCCCCTGGATTCTATATACTATGTCTAGCGTTCTACACTGAAATCCAAGCGTATTCTTTAACAATGCATGTGACTTAATTGGCTTAACAAACTGACCAGCATTGATAACAGCACTCAAGCAATAATGAGCACTAATTGGCAATAATTAGACTTTACACACATAACTCACTAAGCGTATTCTGTAATGAACTACGCCTAAAATCTAATGTGTGCAGTTCAAAAGGGGAGTGGCTATAAGTGGGGAAATGGGCATTTTGTGGGCTTTCCAAAATTTACGCACGTAATTATAGAATATGGCCCAATGCGCATAAATCTACATGCAGGGATTTACACCATGTGTTAATTTGCGTAAATGGAGGCACATAGTTTTAGGAGTTGGGTTATCAACTGAGCCTAAAAAACCCATGCGGTAAAGATTTCTGCCTATGCGTATTCTATAAGCGGCACCTAGATTTAGGCTCGGTATGTAGAATATGCTTAGTTGATTTCCCAGTGCCTAAAACTATGTGCCTCCATTTACACCAGTGTAAACATGGCGTAAATCCCTGCATATAGATTTATGTGCACTGGTCTATATTCTAGAACTACATGCATAAATTTTGGAACACCCACGAAATGCCCATTTCCCTGCCTATAGCTATGCCCCCTTTGAACTGCATGTGTTAGAATTTATTTATTTCTTTATTTATATTATTTTTGGTCCATTTATACCCCACATTTTCCCACTAGAGTGAGCACAATGTGGCTTCCAATGTTATAAAAGGTTACAATATAAGGAGTGTAATGACACAAAAGTCAGAAGGACGGGATAGATCATGAGGGCAATACACGTTGGCTAAACGGGTATAGGTAATATGGGGAAGGTGAAGACTGAGCGTTAATTGGGGGGATATGCTTTTTCGAATAAAAATTTCTTTAAGGATTTCTAGAATAGCTGGTGGTCGTCAATCACTTTTAGATGCCTTGGCAGGACGTTCCAAGACTTTGGGCTGATGTAGAAGAAAGAAGATGAAAAGAGCAATTTGTATTTAACAGACTTGCAGCTTGGGTAATGTAGGATCGAGCAGTCTCCGAAGCATTTCTTGACGGAAGATCTATCAAATCTAGCATGTAGGCAGGGGCTTCCCCATATATTATCTTGTGAGTCAATGAGCAGATTTTGGGGAGCCAGTCTAGTTTATAATGAAGAGGCTGAGCATGATCAAAGTAAGGTGCAGTTCATTACAGAATACGCTTAGGGAGTTGTGCATGTAAATTCTAATTACTGCCAATTAGTGCTCATTATTGCTTGTTAAGTGCTGTTATCAATACTGATTAGCTTGTTAAGGCCAACTAAATTGTGTGCGTTGTTATAGAATCCGGCAGTTAGTTTCTATTCTGGTGCCCAGCTTTGAGTGTTTGGACTTACATCAACTGAAACCTGGTGTAAATCCTGGTGTTAAGCCCCTAAATTCTATAACACTGCACATAATTCTTTGGAAAGCCCCTGGCTCACTCATGCCCCTCCCACAGTCACATCCCCTTTTGGGTTACACATGATAGGATTTGGGTGCGGATCTTTACAGAATTGCATGCAGCCAGATCTGTGTGCAAATCCAAATTAGTGACAATTAATGTCAATAATTGATCGTTAATAGCTCATTAAGGGCTTCTTTTACTAAGCCGTGCAAGCGATTCCCGTGCGGCAAATGAGAGGAATCCCATAGGAATTGAATGGGCTCCCTCTCATTTGCCACAATGGGAATTGCTAACGTGGCTTAGTAAAAGAGGCCTCAATTAATTCATTTTTGTATGGATCTCAAGATCATGAGCAATTTTGAGCATCAAAACTTGAGCGCCATCTATAGAATCCAGGGAAAAATGTCACCTTCCGTAAACTAATACAATCAATGGTCCTAAGCCATGCAGATTACTGCAACAGAATCTACGCGGGATGCAAAGAACAACTCACAAAAAAACTCCAAACCACCCAAAACACAGCAGCCAGATTGATATATGTTAAAAAACGATTCGACAGCGCCAAACCCCTCCGAGGAAAGCTGCACTGGCTCCCAATCAAAGAACGGTTCTTCTTCAAAATCTGCACTTTGGTCCATAAAATCATCTACGGCGTAGTCCCAGGATACATGACAGATCTCATAGATCTACCAACTAGAAATAGATCAAAATCAGCGCGATCATACCTAAACCTACATTACCCCAACTGTAAAGGGTTAAAATACAAAACAGCATATGCATCTAGCTTCTCCTACTTGAGCGCACAACTATGGAACGGACTCTCGCATGCTGTGAGAACAATACATGACCACCTAAACTTCAGGAAATAATTAAAAACTCACCTCTTCAAAAAAGCCTATCCCTCCAATCCAACATAACCCCCCACACCCAGCAACACAACATAATCAAGGATCACACTGGACAACTTACCACCACCATTCCCCTTGACCCAACCATGTCTGACTCACACCTACCTCATCTGACCACAACACAATTTTGTATTTGTTATCAACTGTAACGGCAAATGCCATTACGGTACTTGTAAGCCACATTGAGCCTGCAAACAGGTGGGAAAATGTGGGGTATAAATGTGACAAATAAATATTTGTTATGCTCTTTTGTTAATAACATAGGATGTGCAAGTATCAGGGATTCTGAGGGAGTGTGCGTCTGAATGTGCAGTTTCAGAACATGGTTTCATTGCCAAAGAAATATGTATTATGCCGGATCTATGCCACTGAAGAAATTGATTATTAAGTAAAGTTTATTTTATTTGAACAGCAATCTCTGGTAGCTCATTGTAATGCAGACATGATCAATTAAGACTCCTAAGGTAAAGCTTCCTTCCTCCCCAGCAAATTGTATAAGTTCTCATCAGCTCCCAACACAGCCCCTTCCCACTGAAGAGGACGGGAAGGCTTGGAGCTGGGGGGGCTACATACCAAAATGGACTTAAATGATAAACATATAGGGGTCCTTTTACCAAGCTGTGGTAGCGGTGGGGGCATTTTTTGCCATGCACCAGGGCCCTTTTTACCGCAGTCAGTAAAAAGCCCCTAAAAAAGACATGGCCATGTGGTAAGATTATTCTTATCGTGTGGCCATGTGGGGGGAAGCACTTACTACCACCCATTGAGGTGGTGGTAAGTGCTCCCGCGGTAACCAGCAGTAACTGGGCAGCACTGGGTTAGCACCGTGCTAAAAATTACGGAATTATTCTCTGTAGTGCCGGAAATGGTGTGCTACCACCGGTGACTGCATTGTGCCAGCGGTAGTTCCAAGCTGCCGCACAGCAACCCTTTAGTAAAAGGGCCCCATAATTTTGTTTTTCATCAAATACAGAATTTAACATTTGCCTTCATACCAAAAGTGTAGTGAATTATCACATAAGGAATACAGGAGTTCCATTAATTACCAGGAACTTACCATACCAATGAAGATCTCATACCTTGGATGGAAGTCATTGAGTATCAGCTAAATCAATTCCACACCCAGAATAAAAGACCTACATCACCTGTGGGAAAAAAAAAAGTTATCCAAGAGTCCTCAGGTCTCACGTGTTGCTTCTGTCTTCGGTGGAGGGGCACATTCAAATGGCAAAATAAACGTTTACCAGAAAATATTTAAAAATGCAAGTCCATAATGGAAGAAATAAATAAACGTGCTCTGATATTTGAAAATACACACACACAAATTTTTTTTAAAAGAGGACGTACTGCAAACGTCATAGGCGTTCTGAAATAAATATCTTTGCCAATCAGAAATACACTACGCAAAATGTGCAACAGCGATGTTGGTCCCCATGTCAAGCACATTACATAGTAACATAGTAACATAGTAAATGACGGCAGAAAAAGACCTGTATGGTCCATCCAGTCTGCCCAACAAGACAAACTCATATGTGCTACTTTTTGTGTATACCCTACATTGATTTGTACCTGTCCTCTTCAGGGCACAGACCGTATAAGTCTGTCCAGCACTATCCCCGCCTCCCAACCACCAGCCCCGCCTCCCACCACTGGCTCTGGCACAGACCGTATAAGTCTGCCCAGCACTATCCTCGCCTCCCACCACCGGCTGGCTCTGCCACCCAATCTCGGCTAAGCTCCTTAGGATCCATTCCTTCTGAATAGGATTCCTTTATGTTTATCCCACGCGTGTTTGAATTCTGTTACCGTTTGTTAGCTCCAGAGCCTTCAATGGAACCAGGAAACAGAGGGGGTCCACGCCTTCCATAAAAGTGCAAACAAATCAAACCAGGGGTGGAAGAAGACCAAGTCATAAAAGTCATTTTTGAATCTCTTACTCAGCTGTTGGGCTGATTATTTGAACTTGGTCTTCTTCCACCCCTGGTTTGATTTGTTAGCTCCAAAGCCTTACCAAGGGCTTTGCAAGCAGTGCATCCACACAGTGCACAAATATGGAGAGACAAAAAATTTACATCCAGCCCACTCCTCTCATTGGTGGTGATGAAGCAGGCGGGGTGGAGGTTTGAAAGTGAGCAAGTTGCACTGGATACAACTATAATTTGATATGGTCCTGGCAAGCACTTTTTCTTGTTTAAAGGATGTGGCTTGGGAGCAGACTTTTTTGTCTTTTTTTCTTTGACGAGACTGATGCAGAAGGAAAAAGTTTCTTCAAGCCCTGACACAGCTTTGCTGATGAAACACTGATCAACATCAGTTCATTTGCAGAGACTGGGTCTGTTTACAGAAACTGTGCCATTTAAAACTGCCTGCTGGAAATGTTGGCTGAATTTTATAGCTAAACTTCTTGGTTTAACTTGATGACTGAATCAATTAGGGATAGATTTTTGAAGATTTATAAAACTACAATTTGAGAATTATTAAAAGATGACTATGAGATATTAAGTATAAATAATTTAAATATAAATGATAAAGATTAATGTTTGCTATCCTTCAAACAGTACTGATTATGCATAAGGATTCTTTTTTTGCCCTTAACTGATATTGGGCTTCCATGAAATAATCTAAGTATATACAGGGATATGATAATAGATGCTGGTCATGTAAAATAGAAATAGGAACATTATCACATATGATATATTACTGCAATCTTTAACCAAAAGAGCTGTCATTTGGGTATTTAGAGGAGGAGATCTCATATACTAGATTTACATGAATCCCTGATGTATAAAATTATCGGGAAATCAATAGGTTTGACTACTTCATTACTGATGGATGATGCCTTCTTGCTAGACTTATTATTATTAACAGGGAAACTGAAAATAATTATCAGTTGGAAGAGCACCACAGATGTGACAATGAATCAATGGTGGAATAAAGAACAGTGCAGCTGAAAAGAAAGCTGATATTGTTAGCAGAAGAAATAAATAGGATAAACTGAATTCATATGTATCAAATATGTGAAATAATAGTTTTAGCCACTGTTAACATGTATTATAATTTTACTTGTATGATGAAATTAATAAATACATTTGGAATGTTTAAAAATGGTTTGCAAATCTACAAGCACAAAAATTGTCCTCAGGAGCGATAGGTGTTGATTAAATGATATAAGCTAGGTGGCAGAGGACCAGTGAGGGACAAAACAATATCCCCCAGATTCTATATAGGTCACCCACAGTTGGGCACACAAATCTGGCCATGGATTCCCAGATCTGCGCGTAAACTAATTGAGCTGTTAATAATCAATATTTGGTGTTAATTGTCAGTCATTTGGGTTTGCGCATGGACCTGCCCTGCACCCTGATTGAAGTCTCTGTCCACTTACAATGTCTATTGTACAACAAATGAAGGGTTTTGAAGAAATCTCATGGTTTGTTTTCCTAGAGGGACTAACCTACCACAGTGACTGACTAGTTCTACATTGCAAGTGGACAGAGGCTTCAATCAGGTCACCACAGTGGGACATAATCCATGTGGCCACTGCTCTATGTGCCGCAACACTACTGCTGTTACAGAAATATGGCATCCAACATTGAATTTAACATATACTGTACTTTGAAGGGACATACTGACTGTTCCACTCAAGAAGTTGTATATATGATTCATTGCCCATGTCCAAAAATGTATATAGGATACACAACATGAGCTATTCGAACTCGCACTGGCGAATATTTAAGCCGTCTCAGGATTGCAACCATGGATGCTCCTTTAATGAATCACTAGCTTTCCTGTCAACATATATTAGATGATTTGTTTTTTGTCATCTTGGACTAATCCAGTTTCAATTGGTGAGGTGATTGGAAGAGACAACTATGGAGGCATGAGCAACGATGGATTTTTGAATGGAAAAGTCAAGCGCCCCACGGATTGAACCATGAAGTGGAATGGTGGGCATATCTGTAACCAGTTTTGGGGTGGCTCTTTGTCTCTATCTTGATGTTCCTATCAGCTGGTTTTTCCATTTTGTTACATCCCTGATTTTTTTTACATTACAGCTTTAATCTCAACCGGCTTCCAGTGGGTCACATGTCCTAACAGTGTAAATGTTGATCATGTTCACTTACAGATTGCCCAGCGGTTATGTATGAGTGTGTGAAGAACATCATTACATAAGTACATAAGTATTGCCATACTAGTAAAGACCAAAGGTCCTTCAAGCCCAGCATCCTGTTCCCAACAGTGGCCAATTCAGGTCACAAATACCTGGCAAGATCTGAAAAAGGTACAAAACATTTTATACTGCTTATCCCAGAAATAGTGGATTTTCCCCAAGTTCATTTAATAACGGTCTATGGACTTTTCCTTTAGGAAGCCGTCCAAACCTTTTTAAAACTCTGCTAAGTTAACAGCCATTACCATATTCTCTGGCAACGAATTCAAGAGTTTAATTACACGTTGAGTGAAGAAAGATTTTCTCTGATTCGTTTTAAATTTACTACATTGTAGCTTCATCACATGCCCCCTAGTCCTAGTATTTTTGGAAAGCGTAAACAGACGCTTCACATCTACCCATTCAACTCCACTCATTATTTTATAGACCTCTATCATATCTCCCCTCAGCCACCTTTTCTCCAAGCTGAAGAGCCCTAGCCACTTTAAACTTTCCTCATAGGAAAGTTGTCCAATCTCCTTTATCATTTTCGTCGCCCTTCTCTGCACCTTTTCTAATTCCACTATATCTTTTTTGAGATGTGGCGACCAGAATTGAACACAATATTCGAGGTGTGGTCGCAACATGGAACGATACAAAGGTATTATAATATCCTCATTTTTGTTTTCGATTCCTTTCCTAATAATACCTAACATTCTATTTGCTTTCTAAGCCGCAGCAGCACACTGAGCAGAAGGTTTCAACATATCATCGACGACACCTAGATCCCTTTCTTGGTCTGTGACTCCTAACGTGGAACCTTGCATGACGTAGTAGCTATAATTTGGGTTCCTCTTTCCCACATGCATCCCTTTGTGCTTGCTCACATTAAAAGTCATCTGCCATTACGCGCCCAGTCTCATAAGGTCCTCTTGTAATTTTTCACAATTCTCCCGCGATTTAACGACTTTGAATATCTTTGTGTCATCAGCAAATTTAATTACCTCACTAGTTACTCCCATCTCTAGGTCATTTATAAATATGTTAAAAAGCAGCGGTCCCAGCACAGAGCCCTGGGGAACCCCACTAACTACCCTTCTCCATTGAGAATACTGACCATTTAACCCTACTCTCTGTTTCTATCTTTTAACCAGTTTTAATCCACAATAGAACACTACCTCCTATCCCATGACACTCCATTTTCCTCTGGAGTCTTTCATGAGGTAGTTTGTCAAATGCCTTCTGAAAATCCAGATACACAATATCAGCTGGCTCACCTTTATCCACATATTTGTTCACCCCTTCAAAGAAATGTAGTAGATTGGTGAGGCAAGATTTCCCTTCACTAAATGCATGTTGACTTTGTTTGCTTGTGAATATGCTCTGTAATTCTGTTCTTAATAATAGTCTCTACCATTTTGCATGGCAACGACGTCAGACTCACCGGCCTATAATTTCCCGGATGTCCTCTGGAACCTTTTTTAAAAATCAGCGTTACATTGGCCACCCTCCAATTTTCCGGTACCATGCTTTATTTTAAGGATAAATTACATATTACTAACAATAGCTCCGCAAGCTCATTATTCAGTTCTCAGTACTCTAGGATGAATACCATCTGGTCCAGGAGATTTACTACTCTTCAGTTTGTAGAACTGCCCCATTAAATCCTTCAGGTTTATAGAGAATTCATGAAGTTTCTCCGACTCCTGACGAGTCGGAGAAACTTCATGAATTCTCTATAAACCTGAAGTGGTATCCCACCCAAATCTTCCTCGGTGAAGACCAATGGCAAAGAATTAATTTAATCTCTCCGCTACGGCTTTGTCTTCCCTGATCACCCCTTTTACTCCTCGGTCATCTAGCGGTCCAACCGATTCTTTTGCCGGCTTCCTGCTTTTAATATACCTAAAAAAATTGTTATTATGTGTTTTGGCCTCCAACGCAATCTTTTTTTCGAAGTCCCTCTTAGCCTTCCTTATCAGTGTTTTGCATTTGACCCGACATTCCTTATGCTGTTTCTTATTATTTTCAGTCGGTTCCTTCTTCCATTTTCTGAGGATTTTCATTTAGCTCTAATAGCTTCCTTCACCTCACTTTTTAAGCACGCCGGCAGTTGTTTGGTCTTCCGTCCTCCTTTTTTAAAACACAGAATATATTTGGCCTGGGCTTCCAGGATGGTGTTTTTGAACAGCATCCACATCTGATGTAAATTTTTGACCCTCGCAACTGCTCCTCTATGTTTTTTTTCACCATTCTTCTCATTTTATCATAATCTACTTTTTTAAAGTTAAACGCTAACGTATTTGATTTTCTATGTATACTTACTTCAAAGCTAATATCAAATCTGATTATATTATGATCACTTTTATCAAGCGGCCCCAGCACCATTTATCTCCCGCACCAGATCATGCACTTCACTAAGGACTAGGTCTAGAATTTTTCCTTCTCTCGTCAGCTCCTGTACCAGCTGCTCCATAAAGCTGTCCTTGATTTCATCAAGGAATTTTATCTCCCTAGCATGCCCCAATGTTACATTTACATAGTCAATATCGGGGTAATTGAAATCACCCGTTATTATTGTGTTGCCCAGTTTGTTTGCGTCCCTAATTTCCTTTAATATTTCTGCATCCGTCTGTTCATCCTGGCCAGGCGGACGGATCACTATCCTATCACTATCCTTTTCCCCTTTACACATGGAATTTCAATCCACAGTGATTCCAAGAAGTGTTTTGTTTCCTGCAGAATTTTCAATCTATTTGATTCAAGGCTCTCGTTAATATACAATGCTACCCCTCCACCACTTCAATCAACCCTATCACTACAATATAATTTGTACCCTGGTATGACAGTGCCCCACTGGTTATCCTCCTTCCACCAGGTCTCAGAGATGCCTATTATATCTAATTTTTCATTTAGTGCAATATATTCTAACTCTCCCATCTTATTTCTTAGGCTACTGGCATTCGCATATAGACATTTCAAACTAAGGTTGTTGTTCCTATTTACATCATGCTCAGTACTTGACAGTATTAATTTGCAATCTTTTGTCTGGTTTTTACGTTTATTTAAGGACACCTGATCTACTACGGTCTGTTTTGCAACCTCACTATCAGGAGGATACCCTCCCCTATCTTCCCTGTTTTGGTGATATCTTTGAAAGATACCTTACCCATACCATGCGCTTTTGAGCGACTGTCGGCCTCCCCCCCGTTTCTAGTTTAAAAGCTGCTCTATCTTCTTTTTAAATGCCGATGCCAGCAGCCTGGTCCCACCCTGGTTAAGGTGGAGCCCATCCTTTCGGAGTAGGCTCCCCCTTCCCCAGAATGTTGCCCAGTTCCTAACAAATCTAAAACCCTCCTCCCTGCACCATCATCTCATCCACGCATTGAGATTCTGGAGCTCTGCCTGTCTCTTGGGCCCCGCGCGTAGAATGGGTAGCATTTTAGAAAATGCTACCCTAGAGGATCTGGATTTGAGCTTTCTACCTAAGAGCCTAAATTTGGCTTCCAGAACCTCTCTCCCACATTTTCCCATGTCATTGGTACCCACATGAACCAAGACAGCCAGCTCCTCCCCAGCACTATCTAAAATCCTATGTAGGTGACGCGTGAGGTCCGCCACCTTCGCACCAGGCAGACAAGTCACCAGGCGATCCTTACGTCCACCAGCCACCCAGCTATCTATATGCCTAATGATCGAATCACCAACTACAACAGCTGTCCTAACCTTTCCCTCCCAGGCAGCACTTGGAGACATATCCTCTGTGCAATAGGATAGTACATCCCCTGGTGGGCAGGTCCTGGCTACAAGAGTACTTCCTACTTCATCAGAGTGATGTTCTCCTTCTAGGAGACCTCCCTCCTCCAAGGTAGCACAGGGGCTACCAGACTGGAGGTGGGACTTCTCTACAACATTAAGGTACTTGCTCCTCCAGCCTGTCTTATATTTTTGGATTAGGCATTTTGTTGAACTTGTTTATGCATATTAAAGACTTTTACTGACACTGTTCTTTGTTTTCAGAGACAATTATCACTGCCTGAGCCTAGTAATAGTGGATGCCTTGTCACAGTGGCGAAACATGGTCCACGTTAGGACCCAAAAAAGCTATTCAAGTTAAGTGCATCTCACACTATTATGAAGATTTGAATGTTTTGATCACTTTGAGTGATAGATATATACAATGAAAATGTGCGATGATTACAACAGATGGGGATTTGTAGTTTAGTCCAGTTGGGTCTGTGAATGTCCTTTGAAAAAATATTAGCACATAAAAAATTACAAACACTATTTGTGAAATGTTTTTTTATAGTTTGGTTTGGTTGACACAGTATGATCACACTCTGGTGATTTATTAGTATATGTGTGGTATATCACAGTTTGAATGGTTGGTAGATGGCTCATGAGTAGATAGTAATACCTGGTCATGTTGGGTAGATCAATTGCTATTTTCATGTCATCACCTACCATGCTACCATGGTTCTCTTGACATAATAGGTCCAAATGGGTTAGTTTTGCTCAGAACATAACAGGAATCAACCTCATCCATTTAGCCAGGGTATGTTGGAGATCATCTAACTTTCTCAGATTCACTACAAGATACTGTTCTTAAGGTGTATATTTACAAAGCAACATATCAAGATGCACTTGGAAACTCCTTCATTACATCTCTGCAGTTAGATGAAGTTAGTAATCTGCCACCCTCTCAACCAGGCCTTCCCCCAAGCCTCTACCCTATCTTCTCTAATTGGTTGACTATGAGCCCCTTCCCTTAACCCACTCGTGCCCATAATATTTCCGGGCCCATAAATGCTTAAGTTATTTCAGTGGCAATATGGCAGCAAGAGACATGAAAGGGATAGGTTTATTGAAAACATTTTTGTTTAGAAAATATGTATTAGGCCTGTAATGCTCTTAGGGTATCATGTCATTTTAGTCATTGTCTTTTGTCATAGTGTTGATTTTGTAATAATTTTTATTTTGGTATAAATCCTAGTTACTGTCTAGTTGCTCTTGAACCTGAATGGTAACTGCGGGTTACAAGATCTTCTTAATGTAGCATAATCTTACTTCTTGGATTTTTCTCACCTGCTGATACCCAACTTCTTCTCTCTTCCACTGTCTTACTTTTTATTCATATGTTTGTATTCACTTTTGCCCAATCTGCCCAATTTCCCATAATCTGTCTCATATCTATGTGCATGCACCATTCTTGTGCGCTACAAATCTAATTTTTTATGTAACCCTCCTTGTACCTTCTCTTAGAAAAAGGCAGAATATCAGTTGCATATCCTATATAATAATATATAATAATTCTCACCTCCAACGTTCTATCCGTCTTGCTGCCTGTGTCCATGCTTCCTCACAGAGTTGGTCTGCTAGGCTCCGAAGCCCAGGCTGACATCACCGTTGCCATTGTGGCCACACCCCTGGGGGCGGGGCTGACCTGGGAGGAGGCGGGGTGCGTGAAGTGAACGCGGATCACAGTGCTGCCGAGGATGGCGATGGGAAAGAGCAGGGCGGCCGGCAGCAGCCAGGCTGCGGTGAACAGGAGCAGGAGTCCCCCCCTCGGTGCATCAACCCCCCCCTCAGCACATCACCCAAGCCCCCCCCCCCCTCGGCGCATCAAACCCACCCCCCCTCGGCGCATCAAATTCGGATCGCTAGCATAAGTTTTGACAGTGTTTTAAGAGGCATCATTTGTCAGTTCTCAATCTGGGCTCACGCAGCAGAAAATAAAAGTGGATAAAGGTCAGGCAAGTTCAGCCGAGTACCCAACAGGCCCGCCCCTGAAACTCGGAGGGAGGGAGGGACCCTGACACACGGAGGGAGGGACCCTGACACATGGAGGGAGGGAGGGAGGGGAGGGACCCTGACACACGGAGGGAGGGGACGGCCCTGACACATGGAAGGAGCGAGGGAGGGAGGGAGGGGATGACCCTGACACATGGAGGGAGGGAGGGAGCGACCCTGGAACATGGAGGGAGGGAGGGACGACACTGGCACTCGAAGAGAGGGAGGGAGGGGGACCCTGGAACTGGGAGGGAGGGGGGCCCCTGTCACACACTCTCATTCTCACACACACACTCTCTCTCTCACAGACACACTCGCACCCAGTCTCACTCTCTCTCTGTCACACACACACACTCACACATTCACTCTCTCTCACAGAGTCACTCTCACACACACTCAAACATACATACTCCGAGGAAAACCTTGCTAGCGCCCATTTCATTTGTGTCAGAAACTGGCCTTTTTTACTAGTATATTGTAATAACTGTAATCCCGGTAGCAAACCTTCAGGGGGTGGTAGGCTCCCTTCAGCAGTCCACAAACAAAGTCCTTCCAGACAACACAGCTTTTAGGTCCAAACAGTTTATTTCCCCTCCTCCACAAATCTCAGTTCAAGGGAGTTAAAGTCCCATTCAGTTTCCAAAAGAAAGCAACAAGAAAAAAAACTTCCCTATAAATCCAAGTTCTCCCCAGTTCAACAGCCTGGGTTGCAGTTTTAAAAGTCTTTCCGCTTGGGTGGTTGCAGAATGGCAGTACACCGCCCACAACACAGCTAATTGACTCCTGTGACCATCCACTGCCTTCAGTCCCTGCAACTCTGCCTCAAAGTACAATTACAGTCCATGTCAACCGGCTCCTCCAAACCTGGTGTGCTGGTCCCTCCAGACTCTCCTTCCTCCAAGCACTCCATTAACTCTCCTTCTCTGCTAGGCTGTTGGTTGGAGACCTCCTCCCCCTCCCAGGTGGAAGGAATCTTGTACTGATTTCTAACCCAAGGGAATTGAGATTTGTCATCCCTGCTCCCCCTTCTGGCCCTCGTCTGCCATAGCAGCTGCTCTTTCCAGTCCTTTCCCCCCTCCCTTCCACGTGGGGGCCATACCGGGTTTTGGGACCTATCCCCCCTGATCCCTTCTTTCAGGGCCTTGTGGGTAATGTAGTCTGGCCCCATACCTCCTCCTGACCTGCTTAGACCCTCCAACCTCCTTACACACACCCCCCCCTTCAAATAATTGTGACTCCCTGCTTCCTCCAGGCTACTAGCTGGGGAGTTCGCAATTCGGGACAGGGCGTCAGCATTCCCGTGAAGCTTCACCCGCCCTATGCTGTATTTCAAAGGAAAAGCTTGTAACACTAAATACCAGCGGGTGAGCCTGGCATTCTGCCCCTGCATTTGTTGAGCCATTTCAGAGGCGTGTGGTCAGTAATCAAAACAAAAGGATTGCCCTGCAGATAGTATTTCAGAGTTTCTATGGCCCATTTTATAGCCAAACACTCCTTCTCTATAACAGCGTAATGCTGCTCTGCCGGGTGCAGTTTCCTACTCAGAAAAAGGACAGGGTGCTCCTCCCCTTCAAACTCTTGGGATAACACAGCCCCCAAGCCCGTCTCTGAGGCGTCTGTTTGTAACAGGAAGGGCTTCTCAAAATCTATTCCTTTTAAGACCGGTTCCTGACACAGGAGGTCTTTCAACATTTGGAACTCCCCACGACCTGCCTCTGTCCACTTTAGGACATTAGGGCACCTTTTCCTCAGCATGTCAGTAAGGGTGCTTGATCTCTCCGCAAATCTAGGAATGAATCTGCGATAATATCCTATCAGCCCCAAAAAAACCCCTCAATTGTTTTTTGGTGTGGGGCAGCAGAAAATCACGCACTCCCTGCACTTTATCCCTTAGGGGTTTGATAACTCCCCCTCCCACAATGTATCCCAATATTTTACCTCTTCACTAGCAAACACGCACTTCTTTGGGTTCACTGTTAGGCCCACCCGCCTGAGGGATTCTAGCACAGCTTTGACTTTGGGCAAATGGGACTCCCAATCTGAGCTAAAATGACAATATCATCCATGTATGCGGCTGCGTAGTCCGAATGCCACCTCAGAAACTGATCAGCCAATCTTTGGCAGCACGCCGCCGCCCCATTTAACCAAATGGCATTCGTCTAAATTGGAATAACCCTATAGGGGTGCCAAAGGCTGTTTTGGGCTTAGCCTCCTCTGTCAGCGGCACTTGCCAATACCTTTTCGTAAGATCTAAGGTAGTTAAATACTGAGCCCGCCCCAGTTTGTCCAGTAAGTCATCTATCCGGGGCATGGGATAAGCATCAAACCGGGATATGGCATTCACCCTTCGGAAATCTATACAAAACCTCTGAGACCCATCACTCTTTGGTACCAACACCACTGGACTGGACCAGGGACTAACCGATTCCTCTATGATACCTAAGTCCATCATTTCCTGTACCTGCCTTATAATTTCCTTCCTCTTAAATTCAGGTGTTCTATGGGGCCTCTGCCTTACAATCCTACCAGGCTCGGTGATGATATCATGGGCCACCAAATGGGTTTCCCCAGGTAGGGGATTGATAACATCCTGAAACTCCTCTATCATTTCCTTTACCCGTTGCCTCTGCCAGGGGATAGAGACTCGCCAATAACGGGTTTCCCCCCTCCTGTACATCACTAGTTGAGGACCCAACTCCTCTTCAGGAACCGCCACCACACCCTTCTCTCTCTATCCACGGTTTCAATATATTTACATGGTAGGTCTGAATCCTACCTTTCGCATGCCTTACCCGATATGTCCATGGGTCCTACTCTGGCTGTCACCACGCAGGGTCCCTTCCACTGAGAAGTTAACCTTTGGGGGTCTGAGACCACCCTGACGAGCACTTTATCTCCACTTGAAATTTCCTTACTTTTGTGCCCGGTCATAATACCCTTTCTGGCTCTCTTGGCTCTGCCCCAGGGTGTCCTGCGCAAACGCCATGACCGCTGGAATCCTTGCTCTTAACTCCCTCAGGTATGTACTAACCTCCCTGGGCTCTTCCTCTCTCTCTACCCATGCCTCCTGAATTATGTCCAGAATGCCCTGTGGCAATCGTCCAAAGACCAATTCAAAGGGATACCCCTAGGGATGCTTGGATATTCTCCCTACATGCATATAAAGCATAGGGTAACAACTGGTCCCAATCGTCTTATTTCCCTTTCAAGCTTCCTCAACATCTGCTTAAGGGTTTATTAAATCGCTCTACCATCCCGTTTGCCTGGGGATGGTAGGCAGCTGTGGTAATGTGGCGTATGTTAAAAGCTTCCCACAGTTCTCTTAACTGTCTAGATTTGAAATTGGACCCCTGATCCGTAAGCATTTCTCGTGGGAATCCCACTTGACAGAAAAGCTTGACCAATTCGGTCGCTATACCAGTAGCTTGTATATTTCTCATTGGGAAGGCCCAGGGAAACCTAGTGGCCCTATCCATGACTACTAAAATGTATGCAAAACCCCTAGGTGTTCTGATGAGGGGTCCCACAATGTCAATAGCCATACTTCGCATAGGTTCCCCAATAATAGGCAATGGTACCATAGGTGCCCTGGGAGGGTATCGGTCCACCAACCGCTGACAGGAGGGGCAACTTTGGCAATAATTCTGGACTTCCCTATGTACGCCAGGCCAATAAAAATGCTCCAGCACCTGTTTCAACGTACTCTGGGAGCCCTTATGCCCTGCTAAAGGATGATCATGGGCCCCTTTTAGAATAAGGATCCTAAAGACCCTGGGAATTACCAGCTGGCCTTGCACGGGTCCCTCCTCCGGATCCTGTATTCCTGGTACAAACAATCCCTCCACCACCCGAAACCGGGGAAACCCGCCTGAAGGCCACCCTTCCACTTGTTCCCAGGCCCTTTTTAATACCGGGTCATCTCTCTGCTCCTGGCCAAAAGTGGTAAATCTCTCCACCACCTCTTGGGGCCTCCATGGCATAGCCTCTCCTTCCGCCAACCTCCTTAGGGCCCTAGCTCGGCTATGCCTCTCCGCCTGCCGTGTTTCTCTAGCCTTCCTCCCTTTACCCCGGTTCTCCCATTATCTCCTCATGGAAGGGAAGAGCTGATCTACCGAATCCTCCCCCCCTATCCTGCGACCCACCCCGAGCCTTCTGAGTCCGGGTAGTCACCCACCCTGTGACCCCTTTCAACCCCCGTACAAACAGCTCCCACTCCCTCCCCAAATGAGGTCAAAAGACAGTTTTGGCAGGATCGCCACATTAAGCCACCCTCTCCCCAGAGGGCTCCGTAGTTGGATCCTGAACACAGGGTAGGCGGTGAAGCCCCATGTATGCACTAATCCGAATCATTTCTACATACTGTCCGCCCTCTTCCCCATGGCGGTGCTTCTGGATCTTATTCCACAGGCCCCGGGACATCATCGACTGATTGGCACCCGAGTCTAACAGGGCCTTAACTGTCACCCCTCCCACCTGAACCTCCAGGAAGAAGAAATCCTCGGGGTCTGTTCCCATATGTCCCGCAAACCCTAGTCTTTCCCTACACTCCTTTAGCATGTGGCCGGGCTTCCCACATCTAAAACACCTTCTTCCCCCTGGACTGGGAACTGGGTCCCTATGCCCCTCCTCCCTCTTCCCACCGGTCCCCGTATTGGCATGAGTACTTCCCCCTTGACCCATACCCTCTTTGCTACTAGGGAGAAAGGGGTTAGTAGGATGTCTTCCTGCCTCAAAATACAGTTCAGCTCCATGAATTACCCCTTCCAATGAGCGTACCCCTTGCTTAATGAGCCACTCGCGCACTGGGGTGGGTATGGCAAACAAAAACTGTTCCACTATAATCTCCTCCACAACCTGTTCTGCAGTCTTCTGTTGCGGCTCCAGCCATTTATAGGCTAAGTCTTTCAGTCTCTGGGCAAAAGCCCGGGGCCGCACTTCCCTCCCCCATAGTCTCCCTAAAAGTCTCCTATAATGGTCTCTAGTAAGACCTAATCTATTTTTAATGGGTGCCACTACCTGCTCATAATCCTGGAGCTGTCCACAGGCATGGCCCTGTATGCAGCCAGAGCTTCCCCAGCTAGGCTTCCCGCCAGTCGAACAGCCCACTGTTCTTTCGGCCATTGCACTGCCCTTGCGATCCTCTCAGATGTAGCAATAAAGTCATCCACATCATCACCCTCTCCCATTCATCCCAAAGAAAAGGGTCCAAACGGAGGGGTTCCTACCCCCATGGGTAAACCGGCCACTGTACCCGGGGCTGCAACTTTATCCAACAGGCTCCCTATGGCTTGCATCTGACCTGCACTGCCTGGAGCAGAGGTACATGCTGTTCCTTGGCGACTTCCACCACTTGCTGCAAGGCCTGTTGAGCCCCCTCCTGCTGCTTCTGAACTGCGCAGCCATCCAGTGAAGCATTTCTTTCTGCTCCATCCTGCCAGTCTGGAATACCCTGAAAAGAAACCAAAAACACCAAGTGCGATACCACTATTTTTTTCCACTAATTACTAATTTGTACTGCTCTTCTCCCACCACTCCCCTTTTACACAACCCCGCCTGGGTTCCTTTGCATGACTTGTGTTCCCCCCTTAGCTTCACACTTCAATCCAGCATTGATCCCCCTTCAGGTACCTCTTACCTGGGGTAACCGCTGGTCTTCGCTTTGCTAAGGGTGGCCTTGCCAGCTTCCCTCCGGCTGCTCTGTGGTAGCTTCAATCGAGTTCCATCTGGGGTGCCAATGTAATAACTGTAATCCCGGTAGCAAACCTTCAGGGGGTGGTAGGCTCCCTTCAGCAGTCCACAAACAAAGTCCTTCCAGACAACACAGCTTTTAGTTCCAAACAGTTTATTTCCCCTCCTCCACAAATCTCAGTTCAAGGGGGTTAAAGTCCCATTCAGTTTCCAAAACAAAGCAACAAGAAAAAAACTTCCCTTTAAATCCAAGTTCTCCCCAGTTCAACAGCCTAGGTTGCAGTTTTAAAAGTCTTTCCGCTTGGATGGTTGCAGAATGGCAGTACACCACCCACTACACAGCTAATTGACTCCTGTGACCATCCACTGCCTTCAGTCCCTGCAACTCTGCCCCAAAGTACAATTACAGTCCATGTCAACCGGCTCCTCCAAACCTGGTGTGCTGGTCCCTCCAGACTCTCCTTCCTCCAAGCACTCCATTAACTCTCCTTCTCTGCTAGGCTGTTGATTGGAGACCTCCTCCCCCTCCCAGGTGGAAGGAATCTTGTACTGATTTCTAACCCAAGGGAATTGAGCTTTGTCATCCCTGCTCCCCCTTCTGGCCCTCGTCTGCCATAGCAGCTGCTCTTTCCAGTCCTTTTCCCCCTCCCTTCCACGTGGGGGCCATACCGGGTTTTGGGACCTACCCCCCCCCCCCCTCGATCCCTTCTCTCAGGGCCTTGTGGGGAATGTAGTCTGGCCCCATACCTCCTCCTGACCTGCTTAGACCCTCCAACCTCCTTACAATATAAATAACAAAGATAGAGAATGGTACACTGATAGCAATATCTATCATCTTATACAGCACCCAGACACACTACATTTGTGGTTGCATTACAAGAGCATTTTTAATATTCTAAGCAGAGTCAAACTCCAAATGTCATTCCACTGTGTATACTGACACCATATGTTGATCAGAGGCAGGAGGTATGTCAGCTAATCAAGTTATTTCAGGAAAAGGCAAACGTCAGTGTATGAGATGAAAAGGAAACTTTATCATGTTCACAAGCTTTGCGCACAGAAAGCTACACATTGTACAAACATTCCGTAGAAATGAAAGTAAAGCTGGGGAATATTATGTTTGCTATAATCAAGGTGGCTGAAGACAGGTAGGTTGACCTACAGATTCCTAGAAGCACCTGCTGGTTCTAGTGTCAAGTTTCTATGGCCTATCCATTTTAATGTGGCTTGCATGCCCTAGGATGAGATCCCCCATTGTTCTCCTGCTGTTGCAAATCCTGGAATCCACAAAGAGATGAGCCTGCAAGGCCATCTGTTCTCTGTGATTGCCAGACAGGAGCACATCAAGAGATTGATGGAGCCTGAAGCCCGATGGAGTGATAAGAGCTGGACAAGAAGCTTCCTCAAAAGTAAGAAGAGTTCAGCATTGTGCACAGTAATTGAGCTGCGGAATATGAAAGCTGTTAGTTTACCGTTCTTGCATTAAATAAAATATCAAACAATGTATCCTTAGAAGAATTTAATAGGTAGGCCAAAGGTCAATGTCATTAGCATGACACTAAGAGGGGGAGTTGACAATGTGGGCTACTGTTAAGACTTGATATTTTACTGTTAACTCTAGTTATTAGTACGTGGGTCTCATTGCATAAAATGGGACCTGTGTTAAATGACACGCGTTAGTGGTAAAATAACAAATCTTAACTGTAGCCTCCCTTAGTGTGAAGAGTTTCAGTCTCTGGTAATCAGAGCTGATATTGTGATGTCATAATGCCTCATTCCACCAATGACTAAGAGCCAACCTAATCAGTGATGTCACAATGGCTTGATTGCCCTATACTTGGCTCACTTTTATTACATATAGCAGTTATTTCAATTTCTAGAGACATTTCTTTTTTCTTCAATAAAGGAAGAACGTTATCAGTGTGGGCAGATAAAGACCTGTACAGTCCATCCAGTCTGACCCAGTGGCGTAGCCACAGGTGGGCCTGGGTGGGCCAGGGCCCACCCACTTTGGACTCAGGCCCACCCAAAATTGTGACATTCTTGCTGTGGCAGGTGGGGATCCCCAAACCTTGTCAGCTGAAGATTTTCTTTCTCCTTGGGCAGCCCTCGCTCTTCCAAATGTCAGCACTTGCCTTGAGCTGACGCTGAGACCGGCCCCTCTGCACATGCTCAGTTTTCGCACATGCCAAAGCACTGAGCATACATGGCCTGCTGGCAACATCATCAGTTTGAGGCAAGTGGCTGCGTGGCAAGGCTCCTCGAGGAGGAGGAGAAAATCTTCAGCTGGCAGGGTTTGGGGATCCCCACCAGCTCAAGTATTTAATATTTGGGGTTTGTGGGTAGGAAGGGGTGGTGAGAGGAGCAAACCAGAGGGGGATGAGGGGTGAATTCTATGCTCACCCACCTTGGGCTCAGGCCCACCCAAAATTGTCCATCTCGCTACGCCCCTGGTCTGACCAACAAGATAAACTCATTTTACATGGTATGCAATACTTTATATGTATACTCGAGTTTGATTTGTCCTTGCCATTTTCAGGGCACAGACCTTAGAAGTCTGCCCAGCACTGTTCTTGTACTAAAAGTTCTGAAGCTAACGTCAAAGCCCCTTAAAATTTACACTCCAGCCCATCCAAATCTATTCATTCATGATCAGGGCACAGACCGTAGAAGTCTAACCAGCACTGGTTTTGCGTCCCAATTACCAGTGTTGCCACTCAATCTCTGCTAAGATTCTGTGGATCCATTCCTTCTAAACAGGATTCCTGTGTGTTATTCCATGCATGTTTGAATTCCATTACCATTTTCATCACCACCTCCTGCTGGAGGGAATTCCATGTATCTTCAACCCTCCCCGTGAAAATATACTTCCTGATATTACTCCTGAGTCTGCCCCCTTTCAACCTCAAATCATATCTTCTACTTCTACTGCCTTCTCATCTCTGGAAAAGGTTTGTTTGCGTATTAATACCTTTCAAATATTTGAACGGCTATATCATGTCACCCCTGTTTCTCCTTTCCTCCAAGGTATACATGTTCAAGTCGGCAAGTCTCTCGTTGTACGGTTTGCAACGCAAATCCCATACCATATTTTTGTTTTTCTTTGCACCACTTTCAGTCTTTCTACATCTTTAACAAGATACAGCCTCCAAAACTGAACACAATACTCCAAGTGGGGCATCACCAATGACTTGTAGAAGTGCATCAACACCTCCTTTCTTCTGCTGGTTATACCCATCTCTATTCTGCCCAACATTCTTCTGGCCACGGCCGCCACCTTATTGCATTGTTTCTTCACCTTCAGATCCTCGGACACCATCACCCCATGGTCTCTCTCCTGAGTTGAGCTTACTAATCTCTTCCCTCCTATCTGGTATCTCTCTTTTGGGTTTCTGCACCCCAAGTGCAAAAACCCAAAAGAAGCATTCAGTCATCCTGTTGTGGGAGTTTCCAGTTTACTACATCCTCTAGAAATGTAGGTTCCCACCCCAGCTCTTTCTAAAGAAAAGGGACGGTGAGGTCTCAGAGCTATTATATAGCACTGCTCCTGGAAGAAGATTTTAGAGCAGTCCTGTGTTTTGAACTTATTTTCCAGTGCATTGTGGTATATGTAGTCCATTTCTACCATTTGAAACCATTGCAAATAATCCTATATAATAAAAAGCACCTCCAACGTTCTGAAGCTGAGAAAGTGAAGCCTTGAAGCATTCGTGCTCCTGCTGTATCCATCTCCTGAAATAACGTCACGCACTTCCGTGTAAGTAAAGACCAATCACTGGAAGGGAACGCTGCAGAGTTGCGAGGCAGCAGCGGAAAAACGCGTGCAGGCTTGACCCTGGTGAAGATGACTTTTAAAATTTGGAGGTACGGGGCCTGGAACTGGAAAGGAGGGACGACGACACCCTCATGTGTGTGACGTTGCATTCCGAGGGGGGGGGGACCTGAAACTCGGAGGGAAGGAGGGAGAGAGGAGGGAAACCTGAAACTTGGAGGGAGGGGGGAACCTGAAACTCAGAGGGAGGGAGAGAGGGGGGGGAACCTGAAACTCGGAGGGAGTGAGGGAGGGGACGACCCTGGAACTTGAAGGGGACATCGCTGGAACTCGGAGGGAGGGAGGGGGAGGACGACACTGGAACTCGGAGAGAGGGAGGGGGAGGACGACCCTGGGATGGGACAACGACCCTGGAACTCGGAGGGAGGGGGGATGACCCTGGAACTCAGAGGGACGACGACCCTGGAACTCAGAGGGAGGGTGGGGGGGACGACGACCCTGGAACTCAGGAGGGAGGGATGGAGGGGATGACCCTGGAACTCGGAGGGAAGGGATGACCCTGGAACTCGGAGGGAGGGAGGAGGGACACTGGAACTGGGAGGAAGGGAGGGGGGCCCATGGCACACACTCTCATTCTTACACACACACTCTCTCTCTCACAGACACACTCGCACCCAGTCTCACTCTCTCTCTGTCACCCACACACACTCACACATTCACTCTCTCTCTCACACACAGTCACTCTCACACACACTCTCTCAAACATACACACTCCGAGGAAACCCTTGCTAGCACCTGTTTCATTGGTTTCAGAAATGGGCCTTTTTTCCTAGTAGTAGATAAAGACTGAAGTTTTCTGTAGAATTGTTATGGTTGTAACTACTGCTCTGTACAGATTACCCCCAGGTCTTTGTTGAGGAGAAGCCTCAAAGCGAAGGTTGTAAAGAACCCCCAACTGGCCTAAAATCTTCCTTCAAAAGTTTGCTAGGTATAGTCCTTGTTGTTGTTGCTGGTATCATACCCTATGAAACCTTCAGTCAGTGTTGCAATCACTTCATCAAAAAGGCAGAGGAATTTATAAAATTTGATAATTGTAAAAAGAAAAAAAACAAGAGAAAAAAGTGTGTCAAAAATTTGTGAATGTTATCATCCAATGAGTTTGGTGATCAAACCTTTGTAATGTCATTATACTTCATAGACAATACCAAATTCAAAAAATGGTAAAGAAAGGTCTACAATCCTCACAAGCAGTAAAAAACCATTTACAATCAACAGGTCCTTTTTTATGGGGGTGACTATGAGCCTGCCAGGACCCTTGCAATGTTGAGTAGCCTTCTTTCTGAGGGTGCCATGGCCACAGGAGCTCTCAGCCGCAGCCGTGTTTCCATGCCCCAACCTACCTTGTGCCTTGGCAGTTGGGCCCTGCCACTGGTCCGAGACTCCGGTGGTGCTTCAGTTTTGCCAGACCGCCCACTGTTCAGTCTGGCATTCCACTCCTCTGCCACATCCTTTCCCTAGGTGTGGGTACATGCCAATGACTGAGTTTTTGAAGATTCTGAGGTGGGAATTGGATTTGGGCACACGAGGATGACATCATGAGGTGCGGGCGTCTTAAGGGATCCCAGAGCTCCTCTTCCCCACCTTTGGAATGGGTCACCTACCCAGTGTTCCTGTCTTCTCCCTGTCCTGCATTCCTGTCTCCAGCCTGCCTGGTGTTCCTGTCTTCTGTCTGCCTAGTGTTCCTAACCCCAGTCTGCCTAGTGTTCCTGTTTCCCGCCTGCCTGGTGTTTCACCCTCAGGTCCTGGTCCACCAGGCCTGCCCCCAAGGACTCTTAGGAGCTACCTCAGATCCTGGTTCTGCTGGGCCTGCACCCATGGTCTCTTTTCAGGGCCACCCACTGGTCTCTTCCTTGCATTGAGCAATTCGCCTGCTGTCTGTCGGGGCCTCCTGGCCTTCGGAACCCAGCGGTGGTCCAAGGATTCACCCTTCTAGACCTGTAACAGAGGGCTCTGACATACAGATCTTTTCATTTCTTTTTGAGGTCTTCAACATTGTGGTTATCAGGAAAACCTGAATGTTCTAATAACCCCTTCTCCTTGTGGATGAAGTCAAAGAAAAGGAGCACAGAGAGACATAAAGAAAGTCATTCAAAAACCCATTTCATGTTTGACATGTTTCCTGGTTTGCTATCTTTTGCATGTAGCCCTTCTTTGACCACGTACTCATTTGTTAACATATATGACAATGTGCAAGGAACTACTACTACTACTAGTTATCATTTCTATAGCGCTACTGGACGTACGCAGCGCTGTACACTTGAACATAAAGAGACAGTCCCTGCTCGACAGAGCTTACAATCTAATTAGGACAAACAGGACAAACAAGAGATAAGGGAATATTAAGGTGAGGATGATAAAATAAGGGTTCTGAACAAGTGAATAAGGGTTAGGAGTTAAAAGCAGCATCAAAAAGGTGGCCTTTTAGCTTAGATTTGAAGACGGCCAGTGATGGAGCTTGACGTACCGGCTCAAGAAGTCTATTCCAGGGGAGGAAGTGACGTCAGCGGAGCGAATGGCTGCTTAAACGCTGAGCTCCAGCACACCCGCGACTAGAAAGCACTCTCTCTCTTCCCCACGGCGGCGAATTGATAGCCAACTGAGATATAAGAGATACCCTGGTTGCGGCAAGGAAAAATTCGGGATGCAGGCGAACGGAGGAGCTGTGAATCTCACTCAATTCGCGTTTGAAGGCAGTGCGACGCAGAAAAAAAAGATGGCGGATCAGCATGCACTGACCTCGTGCACACAAGACTCGGCGCCAGAGTTATTCACCTCTCAAGAACAAACAGACAGGTTGGGAGAAATCCTGCCCGAGTTACGGGACTGGCTGCAGGAAATAAGATCTGATCTGAAGGTGGTCCGGGAGGAACTCACGAACCTGGGGGCCAGCTTGCGAGGAGAAATCGCGGAGATTGGCCAAAGAGTGGAAGAAGTAGAAACGCGAATGGAAGACCACACGGAGGCTTTGACAGCAGTTGAATTACAAGTCTCTGAAATTAGCTTGGGGCAACAACAAATCAATGATAAGCTTGAGGACTTAGAAAACAGGAGCAGGTGCTGCAACCTCCGTTTTCGAGGCCTACCAGAGACTCCTGCCTACCGCGAAGCTGAGATTGTGATACAAAAAGTGGCTAGTGCTCTACTATTGATGGATGGAACTGAGGTGAGCCCAGATGACATCAAGCTGGAAAGGGCACACAGGGCACTGGGCCCGGCAAGACAGAACCTGCCCAAAGATATCATCGTGTGCTTTCGAGAATACGGAATGAAGGAGAAAGTGTTACAAGCAGCTCGCAAAAGCACAGATTTTAAATGGGACGCCCACCACATAGAGGTATACCAAGATCTGGCAGCGGCGACATTAAAGCGGAGAGCTGAACTGAAGCCGGTCACGGCGAAGCTACGTGAGATGGGCATACGCTATAAATGGAGACATCCCTTTGCACTGGTATTCTACAAAGAAGGCAAAATGCAGCAGATCCGAACGAGGGCAGAGGCACAGCAATTTTTTCCAGAGGGGCTGGCCGAGATCCCACCGAGTGCAGGAGGAAAAAGAGGACACTCGGGAGGGAGGGCTACCCAGCCAAAATGGCAGCGAGCAGGGCGCAACAGGCTGCAGAGACAACAATCAGCAAACCGTCTGACTTGAGCTTCTCGGGGCTGAAGCGAGTAAACTCGGCGGTTGGAGAAGACAGCCCCCATGGCGTGCTGAGGGGACTGAAAAGATGACTGAGTGGTATAAAAAGAGGGGTATTATAGAATTGCATGGGAAGAGGATTGGGGTGCTTAAAGTTTCAATCTCACATGTATATAGTTGAAGTTATGTGCTAATGCTAGAAAAGAAAGACAATAGGGTGTGGGGGAGCCACTTCCTTCACGGGTAGCACCTAGCAAACTAAGAGAAGAAGGGTGCTTAAAATGTATGAAGAGGAAAAGGTGGGGGGGGTGGGAGGGAAGAAGGGGGAGGGGGAGGGAGGGAGGAGCAGACAGATATGATATAATCAAAATATGGGGGATCTCGTTGAGATGGCAAAAGGGAGCCTGGTTGTACGAACAATATGAAAGCAAATGTCATGGCTATTAACTGTGTAACGTTGAATGTGAGAGGGCTTAACTCCCCGCAGAAACGCAGCCAGATGTTTAGAGAAATGTTACGTTTGAAGGCAGATGTTATGTTCCTCCAGGAGACGCACTTGAAGCGCGGGCATGAAAAGTTGGTCAAACATAAACGATATACCTCAATATACTATGCATCTAACATTGCAGGGACCAAAAGTAAAGGGGTCTTAATAGCGCTTTCCAGTGCGTGCCCATGGAATGTGAACGAAGTGATACGAGATCCCGGGGGGGGGGTATTTGATTCTAGTGACCTCAGTGCTAAATGTGCAGTACACATTGATAAATGTTTACGCTCCCAATGAAGACCAAGGGGGGTTCATAAAAGAACTAGAGGGAGTGATTCGGAAGAGAGCTAAAGGCCTTCTCTTGATTGGAGGCGACTTTAATGTCACCTTAAATCCGAGCGTAGATAACTCGGGGGGGACAGCAGGATATGCCCAAAAGGATAGAGATGCAATGAGTGAATGGATAGCCCGAGAGGGCCTTATGGACATCTGGAGGGAAATCCATGGGACTGAAAGGGACTATACATATTTCTCCCCTAAGCATAAAACGTACTCACGCATAGATTACTGGTTGGGGGAGGAAGCCTTTCGAGGCAGAATTTGTAAGACCAGGATCGAGCCTTGCTCCTGGTCAGATCACTGCTCGGTCAGTCTAGAGCTTAGCCTTATAAGAGAGAAGAGGGGTCACAGGAATTGGCGTATGAATGAAGCACTTTTGTTGGATCCTCAGCATGCACGTACAGTGGAGAAATGTATTGAGGAATACATTATGTTGAATGACAATGGAGAGACACGTCCGGTGAGTGTATGGGAAGGTATGAAAGCGGTTGTACGGGGTCATATCATTGCGCTGCAGTCTCATATAGATAAGGAAAGGAAACAGGGAGAGGCCACAATGCGGCAGCAATTAGACAACTTGGTAAAGACACATAAGGCAGACCCCGCGGATAATGCGCGAGAGGGGCAGATACAACAACTACGTAGACAACTTAATGAGACCCAGTTAGCTGAAATAGCAATTCAGTTACAAGCAGCGCAACAGGAGCACTTTGAGTTCGGGAATAAAGCTAGCAGGTTATTGGCCCGTAAACTACAAAAGCGAACACAACGTAACTCTATAGCTGCTATAAAGTCTGAAGGTGGAGAGTTGTACACATCCACAGGGGCTATACAACACGCTTTTTGGGAATATTATGGCCAGCTCTATGAGAGGGAGCAAACAGCAAATAGGGAAGAGCAGGAAGAGTATATAAAGGACTTGGGCATACAGGGGATCTCAGAGAGGGACCGGGAGGACATCTCAGCGCTAATAACAGTAGAGGAAGTGGAAGAGGCGATAGCAGGGATGCCTACACATAAGGCTCCAGGCCCAGATGGCTTCCCAATCAGATTTTATAAGATGTTTAAGAAATGGCTTGCCCCCCTGCTAGTAAGGGCGATTAGGTCCTTCGACGAGGAGCACTCACTGCCATACTCTTGGAGAGTGGCAGAGGTAGTATTGATCTTGAAGCCAGGGAAGGACCCGCAACAGTGCGCGTCATACCGACCCATATCTCTGTTAAATAATGACTATAAAATCTTTACTAAAATTCTGGCCAATCGATTGAGGGGGATAATGCCTCGCTTGATCCATCAAGATCAAACAGGGTTTATTGAGGGACGTCAAGGCAGTGACAATATAAGAACCCTGCTACATGTGATCCAACAGATTGAGGAAGAAGGGAGCCCAACGCTGCTGCTCTCGATAGACGCGGAGAAGGCCTTTGACCGTGTGGACTGGGCCTTCCTGCAGTCTTTGATAGAGAGGCTGGGCATGGGTGAGAGATTCGATAAGTGGATAAAGCTTATATATGACAAACCTTTAGCCCTACTAAAAATCAATGAGGGGTTATCCGAGCCGGTCCAACTACATAGAGGCACGAGGCAGGGGTGTGCTCTGTCTCCCTTGCTGTTTGCATTGTCGATAGAGCCACTGGCCAGGAAAATTAGAGAACATGCTGACATTAGAGGGGTGGCCCGGGGCTCCCGCGAGCATAAGATAATGCTCTTCGCTGACGATATCTTACTGACTGTATCGGACCCGGTGCTGTCATTGCAGAGGGTGATGGAGATATTTGCGCAATATGGGAGGATGTCAGGATTCAAGATCAATATGACAAAATCTGAGATTCTAAACCTGTCAGTAGACCAAGATGTTATGCGAGAGATACAGCAGCGTTACCCATTTGTTTGGGCACAAAACTCTATCAAATATTTGGGAGTGCAGATAACAGCAAAAATAGACCAGCTATATCAGGCAAACTACCCCCAAAAAAGTAAAGAACTATTTTTGGAACTAGATAGATGGGAAGCTATGACAGTATCATGGTCGGGTCGAATCAATGCAATAAAAATGATTATACTACCCAAGTTATTATATATGTTTACGGCCCTACCGGTGCCTATTCCGCGTTCCTTTTTCCAGCAACTACATAGAAAAGTGTTTGCCTACATCTGGAAAAAGAAACCACCGAGAATCCGTAGGAGAGCAATGCACCACCCCCCAGCATTGGGGGGGATGGGCGTCCCTGATTTCTTCTTATACTATCAAGCTGCTCAACTAAAAATTTTGGCTGAATGGCAGCCCAGTAATAATAAGAAATGGCTTCATTGGGAAAGGGCATGGATGGGCACTAAGTATTTAGGCAATGTGTTATGGGGACCGAGACAACAGATTTTAACAGCTCTTCGCAGGGTGCCGGGGGGACTAGCTCATCTGCTTAACACGTGGCTACAAATTAGAAATAGAGTGTTTCCTGAAAGGCAATATTTCTTGCAAACGGCTATAAGTGAAGCCCCTGGTTTTTCTCTAGGGGCGGAGGAAAAAACCTATCAAATGTGGGCCCGCAAAGGGTTATATAGGTTGGGTCAATTGTGGGAAGAGAATGCGGTGAAAGATTTTGAGATAGTGAGGGAAGAATATGATTTATCCGCCAGGGACCTTGTGTATTACCACTGTGTGAGGGACTACATCCAGAAGAAATCAAGGGATGAGCTGGAACTGGCGGAGACGGGCTTAGAGCGGGCGCTAAGAGAAGGAGGAGGGAAGGGATGTATAACTAGACTCTATAAGGCTCTTCTGCTCATGTACTCCCCGATTGACTTTTACACAGACAGATGGGAGAACACGATACAAAAGAACTTTTCTATAAGTTGGTGGGCCAATAGCTTTAGGTTCCTGTTGCGCTCATCAATCACTCAGCCGGTGGCAGAAAGTGGATACAAGATATTGTTCTGGTGGTATTATACGCCATTACGCCTCCACAAGATCTATCCGAAGGTATCCAAGAGCTGCTGGCGTGAATGTGGGGGACAGGGATCCTTTTTACACATCTGGTGGGAATGTCCCAAGGTACGTACCTTTTGGGAACAAATTATAAAGATAGTCAATGAGTTGGGTACAGGGGGCTATACACGCCAGATAGAATACTGCATGCTACACGCCCGCCCAAAAAAAACCAGAGTGCAAGAGCATAAGCTTGTAGTCCAGGTATTTGCTGCGGCCAAAATGCAACTGGCAAGGGCCTGGAAAACACGGGAAACTCCACCCTTGCAAAGAGTGGGATATAAAGTCGAGTATATATACCAAATGGCAAAACTGACTGCGATGAGGAAAGGTTTGCTAGGGGTGTTTCAGAAAATATGGGGCCCTTACGAGGAGAAACGAGAAAAAATCTGGCTCCGGGGGGGAGGGGATCGAAATGAGGGGGAGGAGGGAGGGGAGGGAAGGATGGGACAAATGTGAAGAAGGAATTATATAATGTTGGTAAGATAGGATACATGATGTTTTTCAGTAGTAAGATATTCCTTGTGTGACTGTATGATCAGTGATGTCTCCATATTGGTGTAAAATTTACATAAAATCTTTAATAAAATATGTTTAAAAAAAAAAAAGAAGTCTATTCCAGGCATATGGTGCAGCAAGATAAAAGGAATGGAGTCTGGAGTTAGCGGTGGAGGAGAAGGGTGCACATAAGAGAAATTTACCCAGTGAACGGAGTTCCCGGGGAGGAATGTAGGGAGAGATGAGAACACTGCCAGGGAGAAATTGCTGAATGCACCCTGTATAAACCTCCTCACAGAAAAATTGTTATGGCAGCTGCAAACGTTTCTTTTAACTGGGAGGACTGGAAGCATTCTCAGCGCTTGACAATGGGCCACTGGGTCTGTCTACAAAGAAGACTCAGCCATGAAATGGGAATCCTGAGAAAGAAGAGTAATAGATTATTGACTGATGCTCACTGGTTCAGGGCCTTGAATCATTACCATTGTCAAGGCTGATTTATTATGAAAGGCTGTCTGGAGAAGGCTTGATGAAATTTATTCAGCACTGTAGATGTCAGAATTAAAACTATTTGCCAAATGAAGATAGGCAGCAGACCATGGGCAAAGAACAGGCCGTAGTTTATAGATTATCCTTTCTCTGGTACATTTTAACAAAAGTTAGATTGGTACTTTCTTACTGAATATTTACCTGCACACTTTGGGCTGGATTCTATAAATGACACTGAAATCTGGGATCTGGAAAAGATCGGGGCTATGCACAATTCTGTACAGGGCACACGGCCTTTAATGAATAGCATGTACTGCCAATTTCTTCCCCCATCTTGGGTGCTTGGCTTACACCTGCTGAAACATGGTGTAATTCCTGGTGCCCGATTTGGGTGCAGAGACCCTTTATTCCATGACACTGGGTCAATTTTCTTGGAACACCCATGATCCACCCCTGCCCCTCTCCTGGCCAAGCCCCTTTTTCGGATGCACGCTATGGGACTTGAGTGCCCATGGTTATGGAATTGCTTGCAAGCAAATGTGTGCACAAATCAAACTAATCGCTAATTAATATCAGTGATTGATCGTTAACATCTAAACCGCGCCTGCATCAGGTGTCAAATGTGCCCCTAACCACCTATCAAAAGTGATTAAACTAGATGGAGGCTAGGGGAGGGTAGGACTTTTTCCGTTGTGGGTAGTCCAGCATTGCCCTATTGTCCCAATTGTCAGTCCACCCCTGATATTGATTACCATTCAACCTTTTCAGACACTTGCAAGGCAACTGAAGGGAGAAGGAATCCACTAATGCAATTATCCTGTCTTTTAACTTCAGAAATTTCTTCCAGCACTGTTGAGTTGCCTGTACAAAATCCAGAAAAATATGGTTTGGCTGGCCACAAACTGTGCATCTTTCTTATGAAAATCAGTTTTAATTATTTTAGGGCCTCTTTTACTAAGGTGTGCTAGTGTTTTTAGCACGCACTAATATTTAGGGCACGCTAAACGTCCATATATTCCTATGAGAATCTCTAATGTTTAGCATGCCCTAAATATTATCATGCGCTAAAAACGCTAGCATGCTTTAGTAAAAGACCCCCTTAGTTTTCTCTCCTTCAGGGCAAGGGTCAGCAGGAAGGTGTCTCTAGTCAGGGGTTCTCAACCCTGTCCTCAAGACACAGCAAGCCAGTTAGGTTTTCAAGGTATCCACAATGAATATGCAGGAAATAGATTTGCATACAATGGAGATAGTGCATGCAAATTTATCTCATGCTTATTCATTGTGGGTATCCTGAAAACCTGGCTGGCTAGGTGTGTCCCGAGGACAGGGTTGAGAACCCCTGCTCTCGTAGCAATGACATCCTGTGATATCTCCAAAAAAGCAGTCAAATCCAAAGACTCAGATTCATGAATAGCCAGCCCTTGAGCCTTCACACCTTCCTCTCATTGAAAGTTTTAAATGCTTATGGAGTAACATTAATGCTTGATTTACAAATAACATTTTTCTTAATCTACGCCTGTGGGAAAAAAAATCTGTACAAAGTAATATTCAGTCCACAGCAAGCAGCTTTTTTTTTTTTAATACTGGCACTGAATATCTGAATATAATAGCACCAACATCTGGGTGCTGAAAAGATCAGCCCATAGCACAATTCTGTAAATGACACAGAACCTTTACAGAATAGAACTTAGGGCTCCTTTTACTAAAGTGGCCTAGTGGTTAGAGCACCGATCTTGCAATCTAGAGGTGGCCGGTTCAAATCCTACTGCTGCTCCTTGTGATCTTGGGCAAGTCACTTAACCCTCCATTGCCTCAGGTACAAACTTAGATTGTGAGCCCTCCTGGGACAGAGAAATATCCAGTGTACCTGAATGTAACTCACCTTGAGCTACTACTGAAAAAGGTGTGAGCAAAATCCAAATAAATAAATAAAGGGTTTGCATGCAGCAACAGGCTTGCCGTGCGCCAGTCCGAAACTGCAAAAGGGGCCTGGCAGTAGTTCCCACCCCTTGTACACACTATTTCTGGTGCTAGAAAGGTGTGGTAGCTCACCTTTCCACCCCCATCATGTTAGACTGTCACTGAAACGCTTTGATGTTTCGCTCAAATATACTGTCATCTACCAACATTTGCTTATTTCCGATCTGATGAAGAAGGGCAACCTTTGACAACTAATCAAGAAATGTATTAAGTTATGTCCAATAAAAAAGGTATCATCTTATTTCCTTTTCCGTGTTTTATTTTGTTTTATTTCTATTGGTTGTAGAAAACAATTTCTATTTTTATAGTGCCGGTACTTACCTGGCAGTAATCGGGCAACACCATGCGCTGCCCAGTTACTGCGGGGTTAGCGCGGGAGCCCTTACCACCAGCTCAATGGGTGGTGTTAAGTGCTCCTACCTGAAATGGCTATGTGGCAAGTGGTTCACTTACCACATAGCCATTTCTTTTTGAAAAAAAAAAGATATCATTTTACCTGTTGAGGTAAAAGGGGGCCTCAGCGCATATAAACAACATGCGCTGATGCTAGCACAGGATCCCTTTTACCGCAGCTTAGTAAAATGACCTCTTAGTGCAGAATTCCACTCCCAACTCTGAGCAGTCTGTAGCAGGCATGCGCTGAAAACTGAGCATGTGCAGATGCCGGTATCGTGGAGAGTAGCATTTTAGTTACCATAAGGGGGAAATCTTCAGCTGGCGGAGCTTGGGATCCCCACCAGGTACTGTTAAATGTGTGCTACTGTTGAGTGGGTCTGAGCCCTAAGTGGGTGGGCCCCGGCCCACCCAGGCCCACCTGTGGCTACGCCACTGCCAAGTTGCATGCCAGGATTTACACTAGGTTTCAGTTGGTGTAAGTCCTCATGCCTAAAGTTGGACAACAGAATATGTGCTAACCCCTAGATTCTACATAGAACACCTAGAGAATCCAGCCATTATCTATAACAGCACGCATAAGTTAATTGACTTAACAAGCTACTCAGCGTTGATAACAGTACTTTGCAAGGAATAATAAACATTAATTGGTGATAATTAGAATTTATGTACACAACTCGCTAAATGTATTCTATAATGAACTGCACCTAAATTCTAATAAGCGCAGTTCAAAAGGAGCATGGCTATGTATGAGTAGGGAAATGGGCATTCCACAATTTACATGCATAGTTATAGAATGTGACCCACTGCGCTAAATCTAAGTGCAGAGATTTATGCCACGTTTTCATTGGTGTAAATGGAGGCGGGTAGTTTTCAGCACTGGGACATCAACTAAGCATATTCTATATATATGGAAGAAGGATCCAACTGAAAATAATAGGAATCAGCATAAAGAATGGCAAGTCAAATGCAAAGCACTGATAAGGAAGGCAAAGAGAGACTTTGAAAATAAGATTGCATTGGAAGCAAAAACGAATAGTAAAAACTTTTTAAGGTATATTAAAAGCAAGAAGCTGGCAAAAGAATTGGTTGGATTGCAGGATGACCAAGGGGTAAAGGGGGCACTCTGGACTGCTAGATGACTGAGGGGTAAAAGGACACTCAAGGAAGACAAAGGAATAGCGGAGAAATTAAATTAATTCTTTGCTTCAGTCTTTACCGAGAAAGATGTGGGAGAGATACCAGTGCCAGAAATGGTATTCAGTGCTGACGAATCAGAGAAACTGAATCAAATCTCTGTAAACCTGGAAGATGTAATAGGGCAATCTGACAAATTGAAGAGTAGCAAATCACCAGGACCAGATAGTATACATCCCAGATTATTGATAGAATTGAAAAATGAACTTGCAGAACTATTGTTAGTAAAATGTAATTGATCTTTAAAATCAAGCATGGTACCAGAAGATTGGAAGGTGACTGCTGCTTTTTAACATATTTATAAATGATCTAGGTATGGGAATAACTAGTGAGGTAATTAAATTTACCGACAACACAAAGTTATTCAAAGTTGTTAAATCGCAAGAGAATTGTGAAAAATTGCAAGAAGACTTTATGAGACTGGGAGACTGGGCATCCAAATGGCAGATGATGTTTAATGTGAGCAAATACAAAGTGGTGCATGTGGGAAAGAGGAACCTGAACTATAGCTATGTGATACAAGGTTCCGCATTATGAGTCACCGATCAGGAAAAGGATCTAGGAGTCATCGTTGACAATACTTTGAAACCCTCTGGTCAGTGTGCTGCAGCAGCAAAGAAAGCAAATAGAATGTTAGGTATTAGGAAAGGAATGGAAAATTTAAAACAGGATGTTATAATGCCTTTGTATCGCTCCATGGTGTGACCGCATCTTAAATACTGTGTGCAATTCTGGTCACCACACCTCAAAAAAGATATAGTGGAATTAGAAAAGGTACAGAAAAGGGCGACAAAAATTATAAACGGGATGTGCCGACTTCCCTATGAGGAAAGGTTGAAGTGGCTAGGGCTCTTCAGCTTGGAGAAAAGACAGCTGACGGGAGATATGACAAAAGTATATAAAATAATGAGTGGATTGGAACAGGTAGATGTGAATCGCTTGTTTACTCTTACCAAAAATACTAGGACTAAGGGGCATGCAATGAAGCTACAAAGTAGCAAATTAAAACGAATCAAAGAAAATATTTCTTTACTCATCGTGTAATTAAACTCTGGAATAGTTGCCATTGTAAAAGCAGTTAGCTTAGCAGGTTTTAAAAAAGGTTTGGATATCTTCCTAAAAGAAACGTCCTGTCTGTCCGTCCTGATTTAGATTGTAAGCTCTTTTGAGCAGGGTCTGTCTTTTCTTCATGTTCAATTGTGAAGCGCTGCGTATGACTGGTAGTGCTATAGAAATGATTTATAGTAGTAGTAGTAGTAATAAGCTATTATTAAAATCTACTTCTTATTTCTAGGATAAGCAGCATAAAATGTATTGTACTGTTTGGGGATCTTGTCAGGTAATTGTGACCTGGATTGGCCACTGTTGCAAATAGGATACTGGGCTTGATGGACCTTCGGTCTGTCCCAGTATAGCAACACTTATGTACCTATGTACCTTACCTAAACCAAGGCGCTGCTTATAGAATACGCTTAGGTGAAAATGTTTACCGCACAGATTTTTTTAGCCCTAAGTGCTATTCTATAAAAGCATTCATCCTGGAGCGTCCTTTATAGAATAGCACCGAGTGACTTTTTGGCATCATTTACCGAATCTAGCTCTGTACGGGTAAGTGCTGCTGAATAACTGGTTTGGCCCAGAGTTATCTCGGTCAATGGGAGTTATCTTAGTTGGAGGTGCTCATACCTGGATAACTACCATTGAATATTGACCCCATAGTGAATAAGATCATACATGGGAGGTTTGCCAACTCTCCGCATTCACCCGGCAGAGTTGACTCAATCTTGGGTTTACTCCATTGCATGAATGGACTTGTCATTCTGACTTATCAATTGCTTTTCCTAAGAAAACAAGATTACATGACTCAGCATGCAGTGGGTAAACACAGGATCAGATCATCCTCGCTGGCTGAATCTGAAGCCATCTGAAACCTGAGTGGGTAGATTGTATGTCAAAGCTTGTATTGTACTGTTTCGGGATCTTGCCAGATACTTGTAACCTGGATTGACCACTGTTGGAAACAAAATGCTGGGCTTGATAGATCTTCGGTCTGTCTCAGTATGGCAATACTTATGTTCTTATGTTCCTATGTTCCTCACATTGGAGCAGATTCTATATATGACGCGTTAAATGTTGACACATCCAAATCTCAAACATAATGCTATTGGATAAACCGCATCAACAGTAAGATGCAGTTTATAGAATAGCACAGTGGTTCCCAAACCTGGTCCTGGAGGCACTCCAGCCAGTCAGGTTTTCAGAATACCCACAATGAATATTCATGAGAGAGATCTGCATGTAATGGAGGCAGTACATGCAGATCTTTCTCATGAATATTCATTGTGGTTATCCTGAAAATCTGACTAGCTGGGGTGCCTCCAGGACCAGGTTTGGGAACCACTGGAATAGCATATAGGCCAGGTGAACACGCCTACATTGTGGCACATCATTTATGCCACTGAAAACTTGGTGTTAATGCTCACACCTAAATGTTTGCGCTTTGTGCCAAATTCTTTAACAATGTGCATGCATTTGATTGATGGCCACACATCCACACTTCTCCCATTGCCACGCCCACTTTTTGGCTACGCATGCTGGAATTTAAATGCGTCTCTTTTTTAGAGTATACCTAAAGAGATGCACACATAAATTCCAATTATTGTCAGTTTGTGTTGATAATTGGTCATTATCAGCCAATTATCAACAGTTATAGGCTTGTTAACTAAGTACCATGTGTAAATTGGCCATGCACGCAATTTAAAACGCGCTACTTGCCACACCTTATATAGAAACTGGGGGATTACATCTCCACTGTGGACATCATTAGCATTCCGAGACATGTTCTGCAGTGTTCATGCCAATGCTTTCAATAAAAACAGGGCTAGGAGCATCAGAACGCTATTAGTTCAAGCTTGAATAAATGAGACAATACCTCTAACTTCCACAGTTAACACAGGGTTATTATATGTAATATATGTAAATAGTATTATAAAAAGTGTGTCCCCAAAGTAACATAGATATCTTTTAATCAAGGTCATTATATGACCAGAGAGAAATATGCTAGTTCAAGCACTGGACTGCAGCCAAGAAAGTAGAGACTAGAGAGAGTTTAAGATGAGGTTTTCACCATCTGCCTCCATATTGCTTATCTGCTGAAGGGAGTGCTACAAACTCCTGATGTGTTTTTCATTTGTATTCACAGTAGTGAAAAGCATTCTGACCTTCACTATATGACTGGTCAAGCAATTCTATTTTTTTAGTATAATGTAATGCTGGTCTCCAAATGTTGTGGGACTGACGGTCACACCAGGGGTGCATATGCAACAAACCAGTGGTGTTCATGACTGAAAAATTAGGTAACAAAAGAGAGGGTCACACAAGAACACAAACGTAAGCAACAGGAAAAAGCACAAAATGGCCTCCAAGACTGGAACAAACAAGAGTTCTTTAATAAGTCGACCTGACGCGGGACGTATTTTGGCGTGTCTACGCCTGCATCAGGGGTTAAGGAGGAATAAGAACTCTTGGTACTCAACACATCATAAAAACAGTTCGGATCTTTGAAAGCGCTGCAGTGTGCTGGTATGGACTAATTCAAGCACGAAGGCTCGATCATACAAATTCAAAAGATGTGCAGCGCAAGTAAAAGTGGAGGAGTACTGGCTAGTGCAGCAGCTCAAGAATCTGGGGCCCTGGATTCAATTTCCACTGCAGCTCCTTGGGCTTCTGGACAAGTCACCTGCATTGCCCCAGGTACAAAATAAATACCTGTACATGATATGTAAACTGCTTTGATTGTAACCACAGAAAGGCTGTTTATCAAATGTGTGAAGACTAAAGAGGAAACCACGATATTACAAAGTCAAGTGAAAGTGATACTGATTGTCAAGTGTAATCTTGAGGATCTCAAGATGGAACAACCTCCACACACTTGGTTGCTTATCCTTTCAAATGAAAACTAATGCAATCCTATATCTAGGAGCAGGATACAGGTAATTGCTGGAAGAAACCAGGAATAGGAATGTGGAACATTTACTCTGTACAGTCAAAGATGTTCTAACCAAATGGATCCCCGTGTATTTATCATGGTGGAGAATGTTGGAAGATGTTGATTCTATCATCTCCCAAAATTACCGTATTTTTCGGACTATAAGACACACTTTTTTCCCCCAAAATTTGGGAGGAAAATGGGGGGGGGGTGCGTCTTATAGTCCGAAGGTAGATTTGTCTGGCTGGCTGGCTGGCAGGCCGCCCGCCCTCCGAGTTCGGGATCGCCGTCAGGGTTACCTCCTCCTCCCCCCCCCCGGCCCTGTCACCACTTCTCCCTACTCACGTGATCTTCCCTGGTGGTCTAGTGACGTCGGGGCAGGAAAGAGCCCCCTCTTTCCTGCCCAGCGCGCTGCTCTCCATCCTCCATTTCATTGAAAACATACTTATTGTCCAAAATTAGTTAGAAATAATACATCTGATTACATTCTTTCTCTTTTAAAAACCAGAAGTTATTTAACAATACATATACTTAAGTTTCTAATTCAAATCCCACTGATTAAAGTAATCCCAGTTTTCACAGGCTTCACTCCTTTTAAAGTAATAATTTAGGAAATATTTCTGAGGAAAACTTTAGGAGTCATAGCCAGAACTCTGGGAAAAACAATAATCTCCATATTAATCATCTATAATAATATTCATTTTATTATTCAAAGTTTCTGGTCTATTATCATTTTTAAAATCATAACCACTTCTTGCTCATGTAGAATCATTTGTTATATCAATTTTTCACTCTTAAAGGGTTCAGTTAAATTGTCCATGTAACTCTCTAATAAAATTATATCTGAAACAAAATTATTTACTGCCACCATTAGGTCCCGAAGCGCATAGGCGCCCCGTATAAGAGGCTTGGGGAGGCTAAGCCTCCCCAGCCCAACCATGACCTTCTCCTGCCTCCTCTCAGTGCCCAGATCGGGTCGGGAAGACATGGGAGCGGCAGCGTTTCAAATTCTGGAGTCCGGGGCAGAGAAGGACTGAGGTAGCCAGAAGCAGGAAGTTCCATGAGTCTCTCTCTAACTCACCCCTCCCCCGAACAGTGGGGGAGAGAAAAACTGCGCCTGTCTGGGGATCAGGGTTGCCAGGTGGAAAATTTTTTTCCCACTCAAACGAGCCCAAATCCAGCCCAAAACCCGCCCAAAGTCAAACCCCGCCCCTGACACCCCCACCCCCGCGTCATCACCCCGCCCTCGCCGTCATCAACCCCGCCCCCACCGTCATCGGCCCCACCTCCCACGTCATCGGCCCCGCCCAGAACGTCACTAACCCCGCCCCCCGCGGCCGAAAAAAAAACGCTTAAAAAACCGCCCAAAAGACCCCAAACAAACCCAAAAAAACGCAATCCACCGCGGGCAAAAATTTCCCGCGGCGGGTCGTGGAAAACCGCCCAATTGGGCCGTAAAACCGCCCACCTGGCAACACTGCTGGGGATGTCACTGTCAGCAAGCATAGAGACTTCCCTCCATCTGCCCCGGTGTCGGTGTCGGGTTTCCAGCCCAGGAAGCAGAACAGCTGTCATCCATGTTCTTTGCACTGGCTGTGTTTTCACATTACAGTACCAGCAACAAGTGGTGCAGCTTTGTAAAGGGGGAGGGGATGGGGAATCAGTTCTCTGATCTGTTTCTTCCAGGGTGGGATCTGCTATCTGTAAGATCCACCTTAAGGAGGTGGGCTACTTCAGGATGACCACAACAAAGGGGGAGGAGTGAAGAAGAGCTTTGAGCTACCTTTGCTTTCTCTTTCTGTACAGCTGCTGGAGCTGCAAAGAGCAAAAAAGATTCATAGGAGCAGACTTTTCTTTGTCTCTTGGGACTGGAAATCCTTGCAAGCCTCAGTTCCAGGTATTAAGAGGGGGAGAAGAGGCACTTTATCTGAGACTTTCAGGTATCAGCCCAACCTCCTCTCTTACTCACATACAATTTTTATTATTTTTTTTTTCCAGTGATCAGAACCCCTGGGGAATGAGCAGTGGCTTTGAATGGAGGAGGGGAGGGCGGGCTGGCTGGCCTGGCTGGCTGCGGTTTTGAAATGGGGGTGGCCACGGGAGGTGGGGGAGCCCAAGAAGGTTAGATTTAGAACAGACCTGTGAAGATGTGATTTCATGTGCCCTAATGAAAGGTGAGTTTAATTTTACTTCCATTTAATTTCAATATAGTCCATCTTATTTTATAACACCAGGCTTCCTAAGGCACATTACAATGTAAGCCCCACCGTTGGTACCACCCCTTTACCCCGCCCCCTTTAGCCTCCCCAAACAGTTGGGCCACCGACCGCCTATGCTGAATCGCCTTCCAGATGGTATTCAATGTAACCTCCACGGGAGCCAAAAACTCCAAGTTGATTTCTCTTAGGTGTTTAGGAGTGGTTCCGCCGATTCGGGTTCTGCTGTAAACATCCTCCGTTTCAGCATATGCCTCTAACTCACTCCTCCACTCCTTTGGACATGGTGGTTGAATAATTCGGGAGCGATGGAGTTGTTTTTTCCAGGTTCAAGAGCGTCGACGCTCCTTCACCAGCGCTAATCAAAGGACTCGCCAACCCTTTCATCTGTGGGCAGTTCATTGTACAGTGGTCCCACACTTGCTGCTCAGGGGACAAAACGCTGGCCATCGGCGGCTGACCGCCGGCTGTCCCCTTCCTCTCAGTTAAGGTGACTGCAATTGCAGAGAGGAAATTTACGTAAAGAATACGAAACTTCAGAGGGCAGCTGGGCCGTTGGGCATACGAACTTCAGGTCGCTATCTTATCACTCTCCCAGTTTGGGACACTCTTTGTCTGGTTTCTCATCAGAGGCCTGTCTGATATGGGTAACCCTTCAGCATAGCCCTCTGAGTCATTGAAACACAGAAGCCCCTCCACCACTACAAGGTGGTGTCCCTTCGGAAGGGCACTTGGAAGTTCTTTTTAATCAAACTAGTGACACTTACTACCTTTGGGACTCTTTCTGTATCTTTGTGTCACATATTCCAGGTTTCTGATTGCAATTCTATAACATGGTGCCTGGTAGAAGCCTAGTCTATAAAGGAATGTAGGCACATACTTTTATTTATAGAATACTAGAGTAACTGGATATGAGCACGCCTAACATTTAGGGGTGAACACTTATTCCAATCTTAGAGATGGTGCTGCAGATACCCATGTAACCTATACGTTGCACAAATAAGTTTGAGCCCCTATCCAAACTCCACCCATGTGTCTGCCCCTGTGTACATGCTATGTAAGTTATACAGGCATTTACAGAATAGCACTTAGGCAAGATTTGAGTAGTTACATACATAAATGTTATAGAATTGCCCTCTTGGTGCTGATACATCTGTTAGCAAAACAGTTCTTGTCATTTTCTCCTCCATTTTTTATTTTTATTTATTTATTTAGTTGCATTTGTATCCCACATTTTCCCACCTGTTTGCGGGCTCAGTGTGGCTTACAATACATTGTAAATGATGGAAATACAGTTTCTTACAATACGATTATGGGTTATATTGTGAATAGATTAGGAAGACAGAGTCAGATCAGTCGCCTTTGGGGCGTAGAAACTAAAGGATGTAGTGTAGGGGAATTACTACGCTGATCGAATAATAGCAAGTGAGCGATGGGGTAGACAGTTTTTATCTGTGGGTAGATATTGAATGGGAGAGAGTACGGGGACGTGGAGTACGTGGGGTAATATCTTGAGGCATTGTTATGATGTATATGGGATTTATATGTTTTGATCCTTGCGGTATGTTTAGTCTCCAAGCATATGGACATCTGAAAAAGCCAAAATGGACGTCCATATGCTTGAAACATCCAACTACTGATTTTGCAAAGGCAGAAAAGGGACATCCAACACTGCAGTATGTCCAAAAAGCAAGAGGGCATGCTGTAGGCATGTTTTGGGCTGGCGCTGACCCTCCCCCGCTGCCGGATTGCTGATCAAAATGGCCGCCGACACTTACAAGGGCGGCCTCCAAGGCTAAAGCAGAAGTTTCTCGAGTCCGCCATTGGAAGTCTCGGTGGCCATTTTGAACAGTGATCCGGCAGCGGGAGAGGGTCAGCGCCAGCAGTGGGCAGGCAGGACCGAGGATGTTTCCTGCCTGCCCCGAAGAATTCGCTACAGAACCTGGGTGGCTGGAGGGGAGGCAAGTGAGAGAGCAGGGTCATTGGACATGGGTGGCTGGAGGGGGGGCAGGGGGAGAGGAGGGTTGCTGGACATGGGTGGCTGGAGGGGGTGCAGGGGAGAGGAGGGTCACTGGACATGGGTGGCTGGAAGGGGGGCAGGGAAGAGGGAGGGGGTGAGGGGGATCCTGAGACCAGAGAGGTGGGGATGGAAGGGGGTCCTCAGACCATAAAGGGGGGGATCCTGAGAGAAGGAGATGGGGGCACACACTCACTCTCTGTCTCTCACATACACTTTTTCTGACACACTCTCTGTCTATCACACTCTATCTCTCTGTCACACACACACAGTCTCACACACACAGACACTCTGTCTCTCACACACTCTCTCACACAAACACACACACACTCTGTCTCTCTCATTCTCTCTCTGACACACACACTCCATCTCTCACACACACTATCTCTCAAACATACACTCTGAGGAAAACCTTGCTAGTGCCCGTTTCATTTCTGACAGAAACGGGCCTTTTTTTACTAGTGATTCTATATTTGTTCTATGAGTTTCTAGTCAGGTTATGAATACAGATTATAAATATCTTGTATTGTCTGCATTATCAATGGCAAAAACCTGAACAATAAAAGTTTGTTTGTTCTTATCTGTCTGTATTTTCCAGGCCGAGAACCTTGAAATAAAGGGAGGCAGCATCAGTTTGGTTTTAGCTTCAGCAGCAGCTCAAAGCAAATTACATTTTCCTATTCCTGGAGGGCTTACAGTCTAAGCCTGTACCTGAGGCAGTGGAGGATTAAGTGATTTGCCCAAGATCACAAGGAGCAGCAGAGGGATTTGAGCCTAGTTTTCAAGGCTCTTAGCCCACTGCTTTAGCCATTAGGATTACAGCAGTAAGTACACCACCCTGCTGAGATTTCATGTGATTGAGCTATGTGATAGTCTGCTGCCTTGGCAAAGCATCTGAGTGGATAAACAATTAGTGAATCAGAAAGAAAACCATTTCTGCTTACATCTCACATTCAACACCCTGTCACATCTATTCTAATCTAATCTAATATGGACGTTTCTATTCCGTTTTTACCTAAAAAGGCTCTAGGCGGATAACAATCAAAATAAAAATGTGACAGATCCCATTGAGTTACATTAACTTACGTATAACACAAATACTCCTTGCTCCATACACAAGGGCCCATCAAATATTGGGCAAGCAAATAAGCCTTAATCGCCCTCCTAAATACAAAATAACAGGTAATATGGGGGTATATTCAACCTCACTTCCTGAATGGAACGAAGTGTTGTAGTCGGTTTCTCTTTGTCCCTAATTGACTGAGAAAGATGTGGTTTTCCCCTTAGCGCAGGTGATAATTTTTCCCATAATGATGGCTCACAGTCGCATCAGGAGAGCAGCCACAATGCCAACTTCAGGAGGGAGAATTTAGGCCTTTCCTGGACTGCTAATGGGGCTTGGAAAACAATGATTCTATACTGTGCAGGGATGCATGAGTAATTGTGGTTTTATTTTGTGTCACCTAGGCCATCACCTTGTGTGTGCCCTGAGTGATAGGAACCCAGTACATAACTACTATTATTACTACTACTATTTAACATTTCTAAAGCGCTACTAGGGTTGCGCAGCACTGTACAATTAACAAAGAAGGGCAGTCCCTGCTCAAAGGAGCTTACAATCTAAAGGACAAAAAGTGCAGTCAATCAAGATTGAGGCAGTCTAGATTTCCTGGATAGATGAATAATGGTTAGGTGCCGAAAGCGACATTGAAGAGGTGGGCTTTGAGCAAGGATTTGAAGATGGGTAGGGAGGGGGCTTGGTGTATGGGCTCAGGGAGTTTATTCCAAGCATAGGGTGAGGCGAGGCAGAAAGGGCAGAGTCTGGAGTTGGCGGTGGTGGAGAAGGGTACTGAGAGGAGGGATTTGTCCTGTGAGCGGAGGTTACGGGTAGGAGCGTAAGGGGAGATGAGGGTAGAGAGGTAGTGAGGGGCTGCAGATTGAGTGAATTTGTAGGTTAGGAGAAGCTTGAACTGTATGTGGCACCTGATCGGAAGCCAGTGAAGTGACTTGAGGAGAGGGGTGATATGAGCATATCGGTCTAGGCGGAAGATAAGAGGCGCAGCAGAGTTCTGAATGGATTGAAGGGGGGGATAGATGGTTAAGTGGGAGGCCAGTGAGGAGTAGGTTGCAGTAGTCAAGGTGAGAGGTAATGAGAGAGTGGATGAGAGTTTGGGTGGTGTGCTCAGAGAGGAAAGGGCGAATTTTGCTGATGTTATAGAGAAAGAAGCGACAGGTCTTGGCTGTCTGCTGGATATGGGCAGAGAAGGAGAGGGAGGAGTCGAAGATGACTCCGAGGTTGCGGGCAGATGAGATGGGGAGGATGAGGGTGTTATCGACTGAAATAGAGAGTGGAGGGAGAGGGGAAGTGGGTTTGGGTGGAAAAACAATGAGCTCGGTCTTGGCCATATTCAGTTTCAGGTGGCGGTTGGACATCCAAGCAGCAATGTCGGATAAGCAGGCTGATACTTTGGCCTGGGTTTCCGAGTGATGTCTGGTGTGGAGAGATAAAGCTGGGTGTCGTCAGCATAAAGATGATATTGGAAACCATGAGATGAGATCAGCGAGCCCAGGGAAGAGGTGTAGATTGAAAAAAGAAGGGGTCCAAGGACAGATCCCATAAACAGATCCCATAAACATAAACATATTTATTTGTGGTTGGGACCAATGCTGGGGCTAGTATTCACCAGAAGGCCAAACAAACAGTTCTCAATAACTCAGTCGACTCCAATAAAGTTGTTCTGAACCAACTATTTACGTGGAGGGGCATTTTCGATATGACATCTAAGTCCGACTTTGGACATTTTGCAAAAAACGTCCAAAATTTGAATAGGAAAGAAGGTCATTTTCAAAAAAGAAAAATGTCTATCTTTTGTTTTCAAAAATACTGTTTTGAACAAGGTTTTCTGATTTGGACGTTTTGTTTTTTTGGTCCATTTTCAAACAAAAAAAGTCCAAATGCAAAATGCACAAAATCAAGCAATTGGGATGTAGGAGGAGCCAGCATTTTTAGTAGACTGGTCCCCCTGACATCCCAGGAAAACAATAGGACACCCTAGGGGGCACTGCAGTGGACTTCATAAAATGCACCCAGGTACACATCTCACCATTGCTCCCTTATCTTGTCTGCTGAGCCCCCCAAACCTACCCAAAACCCAATACCCCCAACTGTACACCACTACCATAGCCCTTACAGGTGAAGGGGGCACCTATATGTGGGTACAGTGGGTTTCTGGTGAGTTTTGGAGAGCTCACAGTTTCCTCCACAAGTATAACAGGTAGGGAGCGGTATGGGCCTGGGTCCACCTGTCTGCAGTGCACTCTACCCACCACTAGACTAGTCCAGTGACCTGCATGCTGTTCTAATGGACCTAAGTATAACATCTGAGGTTAGCTTAGAGGCTGGAAAGTAATGTTTTTAATCACATTTTTGGGGTGTGGGAGTTAGTGACCACTGGGGGAGTAAGGGGAAGTCACACCTGATTCCCTCCAGTAGTCAGCTGGTCATTTAGGGCACCTTTTTGTGCCTTATTTGTTATAAAACAGGTCTAGCTCAAAGCATCTTAGTGTTGGTCTTGGACGGTTTTGTTCTGTTCCATTATGGCCAAAACACCCAAATGCCACCCTTAACACTCCCCTGATATGCCCCCTTTTGATTTGAACACACTTCTGATGGACTTCATAGAAAAACGTCTAAAAAATTGGTTTTGAAAATACCAATTTGGACATTTTTGTGCGAAATACATCCAAATGCAGATTTATGTCACTTTTTGGACGTTTTTATCTTTTAAAAATGAGCCCATTAGTTACTTAATATTATTGCAGTGTCAAGTGTAGCAGAGGTAACAACAGATGAACAACTATAACAAACTGGTATTTACAAAATCTCTTAGGTACGTCTTTCCACCCTATTGTCACAAATGCTTCAATCTCTTTATCGCTTGAATCCTGCCTTGGTAAATAGCAGGGATTAAACAGTGTCCTACTGATCTTTTTCCTGCTGCGAGGAGCAAACAAGATTAAACAGTTCACTTTTAAGTTTCCACTAACAGTTCTGAAGAGCATTGATGTAGACGGTCAGGTGAAGTGAAGCATTCTTAAGCAGGTCCTGGTGTCTGTGGGTTCAGTCATGAAACCTAATAAATGAAGTGGATGATTTCTCCTTTAGTCTTTGGATGTTCCTGAACCATCAAATTTAATGTAAGAGTACCTTACTGGAATTCATAAATTATAGTCCAGTCTCTCCTATTCCTTAGTGAATGCAGAAGGCCCTTCAGCCTTCTAGTACCTAACAGGTCATCAACTTTATAGGTATTGTTCCTGTGTTGCTTCAGTCTCACTCCTTATGCCCTGGTTATACAAGTCTGGGTGATATAGCAAGTAGACTCCTATTGCTGAGGTTTTGGCTTGAAGGTTCTTTCCTAGAGACATAAGGTCAGAGGCCTGGAATGATCTGGAACCTAAGACATGGTTTCACTATTGGGTTCTAAATTTATAGTTGGGGGGAGGGGGATTTCAGCTGTCACCAGTTCCTCCCTCTGATTACAATAGACATTCCTACATTCTTCTGGCTTCCATCAGTTTCTGACTCTTTCCGGAACTTTCACTGGGCAAAAATACTTTGCCTGTCCACTACTGAGGCCAGACATGAGATATTATTTCATTGGTTAAGACAGTGGCACTGTGGATCTGAGCGGGCATCTTTAACTGCCAGATTATTAAGTGCCACAATATTTCCTTTCCGCAACTCTGTATCTGCATGGTTTCACATTTGTTTTCCTACATTCAGCTTCTGAGATTTAGCACATATAGGCCTCTTGCTTATTTCATACTTCATTATGTTTTACATTATCCTATTTGTACTTTTTTTTTATATAAGTAACATCTTTCTACTGTTCATACAACCAGTGCGTTTTTTCTAGCGTAAAAGGTGCCGGTACTCAAATGCCAGGCCACCCTTCAGGGGTGGTGTGATCACTGAGGGACTCACCCCACAATAGCCAGGCCCCCTGCAACCAGTCAAAGAATCTATGACAAGGCAGAATTTGTGTGTAGAGCCTGAGCTCTTTCATTAAAACTTGGGGACCATGGGTCAATTTTAGCAGACAATGAAAAAGGTACCGGTACTCAGTACCCCCAAGTACCCCCTCAAAAAAAGCCCTGCTTACAACTGTCTACTCTATATGGTGTCCAGTTCTCAGACATGCAGATGTTGTACATGTGTTCACCACAGCTTAAAGGGGAAGTCCTGCATCAACCAGAAAAGCAGGAATAGTGTTAGGTATAGACTTTAAATGATCAACCCCATAACATATCCCTAATCTCACATGTCTTACACCTCAATTCTACTACTACTACTACTACTTAACATTTCTAGAGCGCTACTAGCGTTACGCAGTGCTGTACAAATTAACAAGGAAGGACGGTCCCTGCTCAAAGGAGCTTACAATCTAAAGGACGAAATGTCAAGTTGGGGCAGTCTAGATTTCCTGAGTAGAGGTGTAGTGGTTAGGTGCCAAAGGCGACATTGAAGAGGTGGGTTTTGAGCAATGATTTGAAGATGGGCAGGGAGGGGGCCTGGCATATGGGCTCAGGGAGTTTGTTCCACGCATGGGGTGAGGCGAGGCAGAAAGGGCGGAGCCTGGAGTTGGCGGTGGTGGAGAAGGGTACTGAAAGGAGGGATTTGTCTTGAGAGCGGAGGTTACGGGTAGGAGATGAGGGTTGAGAGGTAAGGAGGGGCTGCAGATTGAGTGCATTTGTAGGTTAGTAGCAGAAGCTTGAACTGTATGCGGTACCTGATTGGAAGCCAGTGAAGTGACTTGAGGAGAGGGGTGATATGAGTATATCGGTCCAGGCGAAAGATAAGACGTGCAGCAGAGTTCTGAACGGACTGGAGGGGGGATAGATGGCTAAGTGGGAGACCAGTGAGGAGTAGGTCAAGGCTCTTCGAATGCGCAAATATAGGTAGGGAATTTACCGTCAGTCCAGCTCACCTCAGTGCTACAATACCATTCACTTCACATTATACCTCTTCACACAACACTCCATAATTTGGGGATTTGGTTATACTACTACTACTATTTAACATTTCTAAAGCGCTACTAGGGTTACGCAGCACTGTACAATTTAACATAGAAGGACAGTCCCTGCTCAAAGAGCTTACAATCTAAAGTTTTAGACAAATGTACAGTCAGTCAAGTAGGGGCAGTCAAATTGGGGCAGTCTAGATTTCCTGAAAGGTATAAAGGTTAGGTGCCAAAAGCAACATTGAAGAGGTGGGCTTTGAGCAAGGATTTGAAGATGGGTAGGGAGGGGTTATAGCCTTTACCTAATGCTGGCACTGCCATTCGCACTACCTTAACCATCATGTCTTCATTTTTCAACAGATACCATCAGCTGATCCTCAGCAGCAGTCACCATTGCATCAGGCAGTGACATCACCAAAGTCAAGTCAGGCAGCTGCCTATGTTGGTGCCGCAGGACTAGCCCTAGAAACCTCTTTTGCCCCCCTCTTTATTTTCATGCCATCAATGTTTCTACCCTAGTAGGGTCTCCCTCCATTTGACTCCCAGGAGCTGATGATGATCATCCTCAATTGGTCGGAACGGGTTCCTGTGCTTGGTGGAACACATCGAGCCACAGTCACTGCAGAGCAACCTGTATCTTCAGAGACTGGCTCTGCGGTAGAAGATGTAGTTATGTCACCGTTCTAGGGCTGTGGACAGGCAAAAACCTTTTCATTTGTTTTCAGATATTTTTTCCTGATTTGGGGGTATTTATTTGAATTGTTTCATTCATTTTAATACAATATTTCTGATAAGTATTAGAAATATTTAGCTAGTACAAATCAATTGCTTGTGAATTAATTCATAGGCCAACCCCTGATAACTGATTTTCTGCAGACTAAAATTATAAGGCATGCTAACGGCTAAATTCATACTAATGAATGCATGATAGGGCCGCCGAGAGACACAGCCTGGCCCAGGGCAGGACCACCCCCCCCCACCTGGGCCACCGCCGCACACGCGGGCCGCCCTAATGCATACTCAGTTTGCTCCCCCACACATACTTGGGCCACCCCCTTACCTTCTTGTGCAGTGGCGTTGCAAGGTCGGCTGCCACCTGGGGCAGATCGCCGCTGCACAACCCCCCCCCCCCCTGGCGCAATGACACCCCCTTCCCAGTGCATCAAGCCCCCCCCCCCCAGCGCAATGACACCCCCCCTCCCCGGGTGCATTCTTGGCTGTTGGAGGGTGCAGAGAGCTGCCGTGCGCCTGTCGGCTCCCTGCTCCCTCTGCCCCAGAATAGGAAGTAACCTGTTCCAGGGCAGAGGGAGCAGGGAACCAGCAGAGCCGACAGGCGCGCGGCTGCTCTCTGCACCCTCCAGCAGCGTGCACCCGGGGCGGACCGCCCCCAGCACCCCACCCTTGCTACTCCACTGTTCTTGTGTCACTCTGTTTCTCCCTCGGTCTGTCATCTCCTGTGTGCCTGGACCCGGGTTATCACGTTAATGCAATCATCTGGGTCCTGGCACACAGGAGCAGGAGAAAGACAGATCCAGAAGCAGGTAGGCAGGAAGAAGCTTCTGCTCCCTCGCATCAGGCCCTCTCTTGGAGGCCGGGTCCAGGGGAAATCTTGTCCCCCCTGCCCCCCATCTCGGTGGCCTTGATACATGACCCCACACTGATCGGGGTTTAGCTCTGGAGCAGATGAACCAGGGCATGGCTGCAATGCAGAATGTTTAAGAGGGCTTGTGGCAGAGGTGGGAAAGGTGGGAATCAGCCTTGACTCACTGACAGCCCTTGTTAAGCACATAGTCAGGATTCTGTACTTCTACGGATTCTCTATTAGCCCCTACAGGCCATGTGAGGATCTTTCCTCATCACTTCCCCAGGATCCTTTTGGTTTGAGCTACTTTTACCTCCCTAGTTCTAACTCTGTGCTCCCTTTTGCATTAGTTAATCAGTGTTTATGTGTATTAAATGTACTCTGCCTAATATTCAGCCCATGGCGGTAAAGGCATTTCAGCCACAGGCATGTGTGGCTCCTGGCATTGAATATCTGGGTATCAGTGGTCATCCAGAACTTAACAGGAAACCGGCCGATATTTAGATATTTTGAAAGTGCAACACCTCTTCGAAAAAAACTTCATTGGCTCCCTATCAAAGAACGAATCAGTTTCAAAGTCCACACACTAATCCACAAGATTATCTACAGTGAATCTCCAAGCTATATGCTCAACCTGATTGACCTCCCCACCAGGAACATGTCTACAACATCACAAACTTATCTCAACCTACATTACCCCAATTGCAAAGGACTCAAGTACAAAACCTATTATGGATCCAACTTCTCCTTCCTAGGCAGTCAACTCTGGAATGCCCTCCCCAGACCAATCCGATCACTCAATGACCATCTGCCCTTCCGGAAATCACTAAAAATCTATCTGTTCAGGCAAGCCTACCCAAATGACCCAGATTAATTCCTTTGAACCTATCTATCCATCACATATCAAGGAGACAACGATAATGACCTAGACTACATCTCCCGCACATTTTCCCCTGCCTATCCCTTGCTCTATCCCCTTTCGCCTCATCGACCCCTCCCCCAATGCTCACCTACCCTTGCTCTCACCTCTCCTACTCCCTTCACTCTTGCCCATCCCCTTCCGCCTCATCTACCCCTCCAATTGCTCACTTACCCTTGCTCATCCTTCTACTACTCCCCTCATCCTTGCATCTCTACATTCTTATTTCTTTTATTACTCCGATAACACCCAACTTATTTCTCTTCATCAATACTTTGTAATCCCAATTACTATGTAAGCCGCATTGAACCTGCTTTGAGTGGGAAAGCGCAGGATACAAATGTAATAAATAAATAAATAAATAGAACGGTGCCTGGTTAACTTTGGTGTATAAAGTTAGGACGGTCTTTTTGCTGTCCTAACATATACGTTTACTTAGCTAGTTAGCTGACTGAAAATTGCTACTAGCCAGCTAAGTAGGCAGTCCGCCCATGCTCTGCCCCAGCCCACCCCTAACCTGACTAATCAGAAATGTCCGGTTAGCAGCGATAATCAGCAGTAGCAACCAGTTAAGTGCCACTGAGTATCATGTGCTGGGTCACTCAGGGGGATTTAACTGGGCTGAAGCCTTTCCTGTCCAGTTAAACCCTTTTGAATATCAGGCGGACTGTATTTTGTCTTTTTTTTTGCATGTATGGGGCCATGTCACAACAGGTGCCGGACCATATAGATAAAAGGTTGAGATCCACCTTGGAAGGTAATCCTTTCAAATAGGACTTTCAGAAAGGAACCTCCCCCATACTCTGGCTTTCCTTAGGTATAGCTTGAGGATGTTTTTGAAACACGTGTGTAGAGGGTAAGGCAGCTATGGCTGAGCTTATTCTGGGTTATGCAGCTGTTTGCCAGATCCTGATTCCTGCTCCCCAACAGAACACGTAGCTACACTTTTACTCGATATGTATTATGCTCTCTACTACACTGCGGATTCTTTGTTACAATAGCTCTCAATTTACAATGTTAGAGTCGTTGTTATACTAGGTTCTCTGTTACCCTGTAAACGTGATCATTGCCATTTCTATTTGACTAGTTATCATAGTATGCCCTTCGTTATGCTGCATACCTGTAGATTACAGCTCCTTATTACAATGTAAACCACGTCTAACAGATCCTGTTACACCGAAAGCCACATAGAAATTTGATTTGGAAAGTGTGGAATATAAGGCTAAATAAATGGAAATGGAAATGTCTGTTATCCATCTAACATAGTATCTTCTCAGCTGTATTAGGACAAAAATGAGGATGTTATAATGCCTTTGTATAGCTCCATGGTGCGACCGCACCTCAAATATTGTGTTCAATTCTGGTCGCCACATCTCAAAAAAGATATAGTGGAATTAGGAAATGAGTGGAGGAGTGGCCTAGTGGTTAGAGCACTGGTCTTACAATCCAGAGGTGGCTGCTCCTGCTCCTTGTGATCTTGGGCAAGTCACTTAACCCTTCATTGCCTCAGGTACAAACTTAGATTGTGAGTCCTCCTGGGACAGAGAAATATCCAGAGTACCTGAATGTAACTCACCTTGAGCTACTACTGAAAAAGGTGTGAGCAAAATATAAATAAATAATACAGAGAAGGGTGACAAAAATGATAAAGGGGATGAGATGACTTCTCTATGAGGAAAGGCTAAAGTAGCTAGGGTTCTTCAGCTTGGAGAAAAGGCAGCAGAGGGGAGATATGATAGAGGTCTATAAAATGATGAGTGGAGTTGAACAGGTAGATGTGAAGCATCTGTTTACACTTTCCAAAAATACTAGGACTAGGGGGCATGCAATGAAGCTACAATGCAGTAAATTTAAAATGAATCGGAGAAAATGTTTCTTCACTCAACATGTAATTAAACTCTGGAATTTGTTCCCAGAGAATGTGGTAAAGGTGGTTAGCTTAGCGGAGTTTTAAAAAGGTTTGGATGGCTTCCTACAGAGAAAGTCCATAGACCATTATTAAATGGACTTGGGGAAAATCCACAACATCTCCTGAGTTGTCTCGTCATTTGGTCAACTTCTACACTCTCCTGGTTCGGTTTGCTTTTCCGTATAGGTTTCCGTCCTGTTTGCTGTAACCTGCCCAAATTTGAGCACCAAAAAAAAATGTGTGCTAAGTGCTATTCTATAAACAGAGCTCTGAGTTGGACATCATTAATAAAATAGAGCATAGTGCCAGAATCCATACCCAATTTTGAGCATGAAGATGATAAATCCTGGCATATAAATTAGGTGTGGATCTCCCAAATTCTATAATACTGCATACATCTTTAGCGAATGCTCCTAACCTACCTGTGTCCCTCTCATGGCCATGACCCCTTTTCAGTTGTGTACAAAATAATTTGTGCATGCATCTTTGTAGAATATTGCGTTGCTGATCAATGCCAATAATTAATTATTGCAACCCAATGCTTGCTACAATATTTATTTATTTTGCACATTTATAGACCACTTAAAGTGTTTTACAGAAAACATACAAAACAAAATACATACAGCACCAACAACAAAATCAATAAAATACAAGGAAAGCATATAGCAAATACCACCATTGATGTATCGTATCTATGACTTGCATTAGAACTGTGCCACTGTAACAACCATGTTTACATAAGCGGTTCCACAAACAGAAGTCTTAAACTGCAAAATTACCTGGACTTCAGCAGCATCTTGTAATAAATTTCTATATTTATTCACTTGGCTATATATCTTAAAAATAGCATTTATCTTTATAAAATTTATAAGCCACTCACAGGACCCCAGTCGACATGGGCTATATTTCCTCACACTGCATCAGGATTTGGTCCTTTTTAACTGCTGTAGTTCATTTCTTTCCAAATCCTGGCATATAAATTAGGTGTGGATCTCCCAAATTCTATAATACTGCATACATCTTTAGCGAATGCTCCTAACCTACCTGTGTCCCTCTCATGGCCATGACCCCTTTTCAGTTGTGTACAAAATAATTTGTGCATGCATCTTTGTAGAATATTGCGTTGCTGATCAATGCCAATAATTAATTATTGCAACCCAATGCTTGCTACAATATTTATTTATTTTGCACATTTATAGACCACTTAAAGTGTTTTACAGAAAGCATACAAAACAAAATACATACAGCACCAACAACAAAATCAATAAAATACAAGGAAAGCATATAGCAAATACCACCATTGATGTATCGTATCTATGACTTGCATTAGAACTGTGCCACTGTAACAACCATGTTTACATAAGCGGTTCCACAAACAGAAGTCTTAAACTGCAAAATTACCTGGACTTCAGCAGCATCTTGTAATAAATTTCTATATTTATTCACTTGGCTATATATCTTAAAAATAGCATTTATCTTTATAAAATTTATAAGCCACTCACAGGACCCCAGTCGACATGGGCTATATTTCCTCACACTGCATCAGGATTTGGTCCTTTTTAACTGCTGTAGTTCATTTCTTTCCAAATCCTGGCATATAAATTAGGTGTGGATCTCCCAAATTCTATAATACTGCATACATCTTTAGCGAATGCTCCTAACCTACCTGTGTCCCTCTCATGGCCATGACCCCTTTTCAGTTGTGTACAAAATAATTTGTGCATGCATCTTTGTAGAATATTGCGTTGCTGATCAATGCCAATAATTAATTATTGCAACCCAATGCTTGCTACAATATTTATTTATTTTGCACATTTATAGACCACTTAAAGTGTTTTACAGAAAACATACAAAACAAAATACATACAGCACCAACAACAAAATCAATAAAATACAAGGAAAGCATATAGCAAATACCACCATTGATGTATCGTATCTATGACTTGCATTAGAACTGTGCCACTGTAACAACCATGTTTACATAAGCGGTTCCACAAACAGAAGTCTTAAACTGCAAAATTACCTGGACTTCAGCAGCATCTTGTAATAAATTTCTATATTTATTCACTTGGCTATATATCTTAAAAATAGCATTTATCTTTATAAAATTTATAAGCCACTCACAGGACCCCAGTCGACATGGGCTATATTTCCTCACACTGCATCAGGATTTGGTCCTTTTTAACTGCTGTAGTTCATTTCTTTCCAACGCTTCTTGCTTGCATTAATTAGGTATTGGTATCTTAATTCTTTATGGTAACAAGTGTTGGGGGTTGCTGTTATTATTATTGCTTACTGTGGACCACCCCTGCTTATAAGTTTATCAGACCTTAATTTTGAATAATTAATTATTGGCACCCAATTATTGGCACTAATTGGCTCTTTATTCAAATTATTCATGTCCAAATATTCACATGCAATTTTGGGTGTCATATATAGAATCCTGGGTTAAATGTGCACATACCACAGCAGGACATGTTTATCCACTCCTACCATAGCTGAGATAATATTTAACCATCTCTCTGACCTCATGTGCACCTCTTTTTAAATTAGTCATCTTTCTTTCTAACTCCTCTTACTCTTTCACCTATTTGTTAGCCACCTTCTCTGACTTCATGTGCACCGTCCTTTAAGGGGTCCTTTTACAAAGGCGTGCTGAAAAATGGCTTGCGGTAGTGTAGGCACAGGTTTTGGGCACGTGTCGATCCATTTTTCAGTGCGCCTGTAAAGAAGGCCTGATTAAAATTTTTGCTGAAAATGGATGTGCGGCAAAATGAAAATTGCCGCACGTCCATTTTGCATCTGAGACCTTACCGCCAGCCATTGACCTAGCGGTAAAGTCTCACGTGGTAACCAGGTGGTAATGACCTACGTGCGCCAAATGCCACTTGCCGCGTGTCCAATACGCGACTCCGAAATAAAAAAATTATTTTTCAGACACACGTATTGGACGCACACCAAAAATGAAATTGCCGCAAGAGCCACGCGGTAGCTGGGTGGTAACAGCATTTTGGCACGCATTGAGCGCACATAGACTCTTACACAGCTTAGTAAAAGGGCCCCTAAATTAGTCACCTTACTTTTTAACTCCTCTTACTCTCTTACCTAGCTATATGTTCCATCTTCGCTAATAGCCCACACTGTCAATTAAAATGTTCTATTGTATATTGTGTTGACATTGTAAACAGTATACTATCCCATACTTTGTATTGTTATTTGAATATTTTTACTGCTATAATTGTCTATTGCTAATGTTTGATTTATTTTTTTATTGTACACTGCCTTGAGTGAATTCCTTCAAAAAGGTAGTAAATAAATACTACTACTATTACTTATCATTTCTATAGCGCTACAAGGCATATGCAGCGCTGTACAACATACACAAAAAGACATTCCCTGCTCAAAGAGCTTACCATCTAGATAAGACAGGCAGACAGACAGAACAATTAAGGGTAAGGGATAGAGGTGAGGATAAAAGGACAGGGCAAGTGAGCAGTGGTTAGGAGTCAAAAGCAGTGGTAAAGAGGTGGGCTTTAAGTTTGGAATTGAAAACAGCCAAAGAGGGGGCTAGACGTACAGGCTTGAGAAGTTTATTCCTTGCGTGAGATGCAGCAAGATAAAAGGAATGGAGTCTGGAATTAGCAATAGAGGAGAAGGGGACAGATAAGAGAGATAACACCCTCATCCTCCCCATATCATCCGCCCGCAACCTCGGAGTCATCTTCGACTTCTCCCTCTCCTTCTCTGCGCATATCCAGCAGATAGCCAAGACCTGTCGCTTCTTTCTCTATAACATCAGCAAAATTCACCCTTTCCTATCTGAACACACCACCCGAACTCTCATCCACTCTCTCATTACCTCTCGCCTTGACTACTGCAACCTACTCCTCACCGGCCTCCCACTTAGCCATCTTTCCCCCCTTCAATCCGTTCAGAACTCTGCTGCACATCTTATTTTCCGTCTGGACCGATATGCTCATATCACCCCTCTCCTCAAGTCACTTCACTGGCTTCCAATCAGGTACTGCATACAGTTCAAGCTTCTCCTACTAACCTACAAATGCACTCAATCTGCAGCCCTTCGTTATCTCTCTACCCTCATCTCCCCTTACGTTCCTACCCGAAACCTCCGCTCACAGGACAAATCCCTCCTCTCAGTACCCTTCTCCTCCACCGCCAACTCCAGGCTCCGCCCTTTGTGCCTCGCCTCACCCTATGCTTGGAATAAACTCCCCGAGTCCATACATCAAGCCCCCTCCCTGCCCATCTTCAACTCCTTGCTCAAAGCCCACCTCTTCAATGTCGCCTTCAGCACCTAACCACCATACCTCTATTCAGGAAATCTAGACTGCCCCAACTTGACATTTCATCCTTTAGATTGTAAGCTCCTTTCAGCAGGGACTGTCCTTCGTTAAACTGGACAGCGCTGCGTAACCCTAGTAGCGCTTTAGAAATGTTAAGTAGTAATTAAATAGTAGTAGTAGATTTATCAACAGAACGCAGTACCCGAGGGTGGGGGGCATAGGGATAGACAAGAGTGGAGAGGTACTGGGGAGCAGCAGAGTGAATGCACTTATAGGTCAATAAGAGAAGTTTGAATTGAATGTGAAAACGGATAGGGAGCCAGTGAAGTGAATCCTAATAAATAAATAAATAAATAGTTATGTGCTAACATTTATACTAGCCATAGATCCACCTAGACGGTACATTGATGTTGACTTACGTGTAAGTCCTTTGATAGAATAGGGTCACTGCCTCCTTAATTTGGACACCTAAATGATGGCACCCAGTTATAGAACTGACTCCATACAGCCTGTAGGCCAGAGCTTCCCAAACTGAGAGTTAGGATGCAAAACCCACATTTGATGTTGCAACCTGGCTAGGCACTCCATAGGACATCATTGTCCTGTGCTGCCTGGGGGATGAGCACTTATGCCACTATGCAACTAGGATCACAGGCACAGACAGATTGCTGAGCACTGCTGCACGCACTTAATTTTACCTGGGCATCAGCCTTCAAACTTAAACTAAACTGGGAAAAAACACTGCCTCATACTCTCATCTCCACACAATACTGAACATTTCACAGCCATCAATGCCTTTTGTTCATCTCTCCTAATTTCAGACAACCTGAAAATCCTGGGAATTACCATACACCGTGACTTATCTCTCGAAAACCAGGCCAAAGTCACTACAAAGAAAAGGTCCCACAAAATGTGGAAACTCAAACGCATAAAACAGTACTTGTTGTAGAATATATCTCTTGGGAACAGTACTTCCCAAGAGATTTATTCTACAACATGATCCAAACCATGGTTATGTCCCATTTGGATTAATGTACTGAAAGATCTAAAACTCAAGGACAATTACCTAATCTTCCGAAAACATCTGAAGGCCCGCTTGTTCAGAAAGTTCCTCCAAATTAAACCAACTTAACCAACCAGAATACTGAATAACAACACAAGAATACGACAATGGACAGACATTGACCTAAGCTTATGTCGCCAAAATCACCCTAAACATTAATGTACTTACCTGATACATTATAAATACATCTAACCTGTCATAACCAAGACATCTGTTAATCTCATTGGTCTATATAAATTGTAACCTAGTTCTATACAAGCTGCAGCAAATCTACTACAGATGATCCATATAACTTGTAATTTTGTTCTATACAATCTGTAACCAACTTACTCCAGAAGCATGTAAGCCACATTGAACCTACTAATAGGTAGGAAAATGGGGGATACAAATGCATAAACAAATAAAATGAGTTTCAAGATGGATTAATGCTTACATGCACAATTATATATGCACTGTGCCCAATATTCAGCCAGTGGCAGGCAGCGCTTTTGCTGTCTACAACACCTCAATATTCAATGCCAGGCCATTTCCAACTACCAGCATTTAATATCTGGGTTTTTTTTTTAAACCGCTAACCCCAAGATTCTGTATAGTGCACCTAAAGATTCATGCCAAAATCCAAGTGTATTGTGTAACAATGCATGCAACTTAGGGGTCCTTTTACTAAGCTGCGTAAGCGTCTATGCGCACCCAATGTGTGCCAAAATGGAGTTACCACCTAGCTACCACGTGGCTCTTGCAGTAATTTCATTTCTGGCACGCGTCCGATACGCGCATCTGAAAAATAATCCGCCAAGTGGCATTTGATGCACGTAAGTCATTACCGCCTGGTTACCGCGTGAGATTTTACCTTTAGGTCAATGGCTGGCAGTAAGATCTCAGACCCAAAATGGATGTGCGCCAATTTTGATTTTATGGGCACACAAAAATGGATCGATGCGCACCCAAAACCAGTGCCTACACTACCACAAGCCATTTTTCAGCGCACCTTTGTAAAAGAACCCCTTAATTGGCTTAACAAGCAATAATGAGCACTAATTGTCAATAATTAGAATTTATGCACACAACTCCCACAGGGCCCTGTTTACTAAGCTGTGCTTTAGACCGCGCAAACGTTCTAGTGTGCAGTAAAAATTAGTGCATGCTAATGCTAGAGAACCCCATAGGAATATAATGGGTATCTCTATCATTAGTGTGTGCTAATTTTTGCTTGACCTAAAACATTAGCGCCGACAGCGTGGCTTAGAAAACTGGGTCCTAAGTGTATTCTGTAACGCACTGTGCCTAAATTTTAATGTACACAGGCACAAAAAAGGGTATGGTTATGGATGGGAAAATGGGTGTTTCATGGCCATTTCAAAATTTATGCGCATTGTTATAGAATATGGTCCTCTGCCCTGGAAATGGCTTGCACAGCGGTAACCCAGCAGTAATTGGGCATCGCCGCCTGCTGCCCAGTTATCGCCAGGTTAGCACAGGAGCCCTTATCGCCACCTCAATGGTTGGCGGTAAGGAATCCCCGTCGCATGGCCATGCGGTTAGAGTTCTCTTATCACATGGCCATGTGTGCTGGGGGCTTTTTACCTGCTGCGGTAAAAAGGGCCCTGGCGCACAGGAAAAATGGCCCCCACCACCAGTGCAGGGTCCTTTCTCCCGCAGCTTGGTAAAAAGTCTTCACAGTGTAGTGCATTCTTGCTATTCACGAAGGTATGGGTCATAAAAAATTTCACAAACCACAAATTCGTGAATACCAAAACAATGTTCATATCACGGCAGCCGGGCTTATATTTGGAAAAACGTGATTCGAAAGCGCCCAACCCCTCAGAGAAAAACTGCACTGCTCCCAATCAAAGAACGTATTGCTTTCAAAATCTGCACCCTGATTCATAAAATTATCTACGGCGAAGCCCCAGGATACATGACAGACCTCATAGACCTACCAACCAGAAACACAACAGGATCAACACAAACATACCTAAATCTCCACTACCCAAGCTGCAAAGGACTCAAATACAAATCAACCTATGCATCCAGCTTTTCCTACATAAGCAGATAACTATGAAACGCATTACCAAAAGCCATGAAAACAACTTATGATCACCTAAACTTCCGGAAATCATTAAAAACTAACCTGTTGAAAAAGGTATACCCTACTGACCCAACTTAAATGCCTGTACCCTGCAACACAACGAAACCAAAGCTCATAATGGACATATAATAACTCGTCCTCTCTATGATTCTCTTCCTCTCTATGATTCCCTAATGTGTCTGTACATACGAACCTTATTCTAACACAACATTACTGTATTTGTTCATACCGGAATTGGCGAACACCTTTACATCACTATGTAAGCCACAATGAGCATGAAAATAGGTGGGAAAATGTGGGATACAAATGTAACAAATAAATAAATATCGGTTAGGTTCCAGCTATACACGTTTCCACGAAACAGCAGAAAATGAATAATTATTCCTGTGGGAAATATAAGGTTAGGTTCCTGCATGGGACAGCATGTAACAGCCGGTAACAGTCCACGCTTAGCTGCCACCCTGCCTCATCTAGTTAAAAGAACTGTTCAGCATGAATTGCTCACCAGAAACTACAGTTCTTTTCTTACACTGCTGCAGAACATCACATTTGTCAAGTCACCTGTTTTCTAGGTAGAAACCCAGCGGTCAATATTCAGCCATCGGTGGTGAGTGTTTAAGTACCTGAATATATGTAAACCGCTTTGACTGTAGTTGCAAAAAACAAGTCCTATTTCCCTTTCCCTTTGCTCACTACCAATGGCTTTATTTCCCAATATTCAAAGCCTGTGCAGATGAATATTAGCAGTTAGCTCCAACCAAGTGATTTAACCGGTCAGTGGCAGGCTAAAGCACTTTGAATATCGGACCCTCAGTCTTCAAGAAATCCAACCACAGCAGTAACGATTCAGCCATGTACTGAACTTCCTTGTTCCTCTTTTTCTCTTTGCCATATAAGGGCAACTTCCTGTAAAACATCACTGCTGTTCTGCAAGAGATTAATCTGACTTTCAAATTGGTTAGTTGTTATCCCCCGGATTCTTTATAGTGCGACTTAAGTTGTGCGTGCAAATCTGGTCGTATTCTGAATTCACGCACACAACTTAATTCGTTAACAACCCAGTCATTGCTGATAATTGCCAATTAACAAGCAATTATTGACACTAATTGGCATTAATTAGAATTTATTTACACAACTGTCTAAGTGTGTTCTTTAACGTGATGCATGTAAATTCTAAGTCACATAGCTGAAAAGGGGGCATGGCCATGGGTGTGGAATGGGCGGGTCTTGGGCATTTCTAAAATCTATTCACATTGTTGTAGAATACACCTAGTCCGCGCCTAATTTAGGTGTCGATATTTAAACCAAATTTTACTTGGTGTAACTGCCCGTGGCTAAATTTAGTAGCACGTATGGGTGCTCAGCATATTCTATAAACCATGTGGAAATTTAGGCCTGTTCTATAATATGCCTAGGTGTATGATTTCAGCACTGATTTTTTAGGCTTGATATATAGACTCTAAACCTATATGAACAGTTTTTTTCTGTCTTTTCTAAAATGAGTATACCACAGAAAAAGCAGCGCCTCAAGAAAGAACAAAAATCTACCAATTTATAAAAAGAAAAAAAAAACACATGAAAATATGCCAAAACTTGTGTCACAGATCGAGGTACAGATCATAGAAACAATGGCCACTATGTTTACCATATGGTTCCATTTCTTTTCTCAAGACAGTTTTATTCCCACTACATAGTCCTTGCTTTTTCTAGGGCAGTGGTTCCCAAACTTGATCCTGGAGGCACCCGAGCCAGTCAGATTTTCAAGCTATCCACAATGAACATTCATGAGACAGATTTGCATGCAGTGGAGGCACTGCATGCAAATCTGTCTCATGAATATTCATTGTGGGTACCTGAAAACCTGACTGGCTGGGGTGCCTCCAGGACCAGGTTTGGGAAGCACTATCCTAGGGGAAACCAGAAATTACAAGTTTGTGTGCATGCAATGCAAGCAAAACCAGAACTGGAGCCACATGTCATCTTAAAAAAGGTGGAGTCTGCTGGTAATCTAAACTGGCGCTACATGATTTTGACAATTCTGAACTGCAATAGACCGTACCTTGTGTTCATGTGTTATCATGAACAAAGTGCAGCCCGATTCCTCAGCATTCTGCGATGCTCCTTCCGGTGACTTTATAAAGACTGTCATCATAATATTTCTTAACCCCTCTGCTGGTCTTCAGCCTGTTCAGAAGCACTTTACACTATCATTAGGGTGTAGAATGCAGGAAACGCTATTCATTCTAAAATGTATTTCAAAGCTTTTAGTTTGCTCTTAACAATAATAAGTAGCTTTACATTGTCTTCGTGATTCTGTTGCGAAGCTGTAAGAAGAGCTGTGTCAGTCAACAGTGGTTGCTAGGAAAACTGCAGTTTCCATGGAAACAGGACATACATTAAGACTATGTTCATGGGCAGGATTTTTGTACTGTAATCTAAAGAATCTAATGGAAATTTCTACAACAATTTCACTTTTGATCTTGAGGGAAAGCTGGACATTGAATCTGAGGACTTGGAGCTTAAGAAGGCCTTACTGTCAAGCCTGAATAACTCCTATTCCAAGAAGTTGAGTTTTCCAACATTAATCCAAAAGTGGGTTGAGTCCTTCTAGCTCAGGCTTGTCCAACTTTTTTCAGTTGGGAACCACACGTTATATTTTGTAACGTTTGGAGGGCCAAGACACATGTGCACGCATTACACTCTCACGCTATCTCATGTACCCCCAACCTTTCTTTTTCTCTCATATACCCTTCCAGCCTTCAACTACTCTCCCCCTACCCCCAGCCTTCACCTGGAAGTTCAGCTGATAGTACGTAATGAGTTTCAATACTACAAGCAGCAATGTTTGTGTATCAAACCAAAACAATTTTGTTTAATGGCATGTTTATCAGACTAATGATTCAGATTTTCAGCACAAACATTCTAGTTCTCTACACAAAGCCTTTACTGTGTATTTGTAGGATAAGCAGCATAAAATCTGTTTTGCTGTTCTGGGATCTTGCCAGGTACTGTGACGTGAATTGGCTACTGTTGGAAACAGGATACTGGGTTTGAAGGACCTTCGGACACAGACGTTCAAATATTTGAAACGTATTAATCTGCAAACAAACCTGTTCCGGAGACAGGAAGGCAGTAGAACTAGAGGATATGAAATGAGGTTGAAGTGGGACAGACTCAAGAAAAATGTCAGGAAGTATTTTTTCACAGAGAGAGTGGTGGATACTTGGAATGCCCTCCCGCGGGAGGTGGTGATGAAAACGGTAACGGAATTCAAAAATGCTTGGGATAAACCTAAAGGAATCCTGTTCAGAAGGAATGGATCCTCAGAAGCTTAGCGGAGATTGAGTGGCAGCACTGCTGGTTGGGAGGTGGGGCTAGTGGTTGGGAGGCGGGGCTAGTACTGGGCAGACTTCTACGGTCTGTGCCCTGAAAATGGTAGATACAAATCAAGGTCAGGTATACATATAAAGTAGCGCATATGAGTTTATCTTGTTGGGCAGACTGGATGGACTGTACAGGTCTTTTTCTACCGTCACCTACTATGTTACTATCCTGCTTATTTTCAAAGGAGAATGGCGGCCATCTTCCGACACAAATCGGGAGATGGCCGGCCTTCTCCCAAGGCTGGCCAAATCGGTATAATCGAAAAAGTTCAAGGGGGCATGTTGGCAGTGTACCGAAGGTGGGACGGTGGTGTGGTTAAGAGATGGCCGTCCTCAGCCGATAATGGAAAAAAGAAGGCCGGCCCTGACAAGCATTTGGCCAACTTTACTTGGTCCCTTTTTGTTCACAACCAAGCCTCGAAAAGGTGCCCGAACTGACCAGATGACCACCGGAGGGAATCGGGGATCACCTCCCCTTACTCCCCCAGTGATAACCAACCCCCTCCCACCCCAAAAAAAAAATTTAAAATATTATTTTGCCAGCCTCTTTGCCAGCCTCAAATATCATACCCAGCTCCACGACAACACTATGCAGGTCCCTGGAGCAGTTTTTAGTGGGTACTGCAGTGCACTTCAGACAGGCGGACCCAGGCCCATCCCCCCTACCTGTTATACTTGTGGTGGTAAATGGGAGCCCTCCAAAACCCACCCCAAACCCGCTGTACCCACATCTAGGTGCCCCCCGTTACCCTTTATGGGCTATGGTACTGTTGTACAGTTGTGAGTAGTGGGTTTTGGGAGGCTCAGCACCCAAGATAAGTGCGCTATGCACCTGGGATCAATTTGTGAAGTACGCTGCAGTGCCCCCTAAGGTGCTCGGTTGGTGTCCTGGCATGTGAGGGGGACCAGTGCCAGAAAAAGGGACTTGGCAGGTTGGGTTATGGCCTGCGGGCCGTAGGTTGGACAAGCCTCCCTGGGACATATGTTCAAGATATTCCAGTTTTTGTAATGTCAGCTGCTGCAAAATGGTTGATACTTTGTACTGAAAGGTAATAGTAAATAATGGAAGATAAAGTTTTGTACGGTCCATCCAGTCTGCCTAACAAGGTGGTCAGAGACATGCCCACCACTCTGTGCGGGTCCCAGTCATCAATGGTTAAGCACTGGTTGTCAAGTCTCCACCATGCCAATCATATAGGCAGCCAAACATAATGGAGTGTTGGCATAGGCGTAGTTTGACTGTTTCATTTGGGGGGGGCAAAGGATGGGGCGGAGCATATTAGCATATTCATTTGCATATATACATATGCAAATGAATATGCTAATAGGGAGGAAGGATGGGAAAAAGAGCTGGCTTTTTTTGGGAATAACCATAATGAATATGTATGAGATATCAAGCCGGCTCTTTCTCCCTTCCTTCTTTCCTCCTTACCCAGCACCTCCTCTTCCTCTCCTGTAGTATTTCCCCACCCCCTTTCCCATACCATGCCAGTGTTGACCTTAGAAATGCATAGGCTATATGTAGATCCTTCAAGAGGTAGTGTGTCATGATTTAGGCTCTACACCCTTTCTGATGTTTTGGTGCCACCTCAGAAAGGCCAACACACAATCTCTCCACTGCAAAACGCTATACACAAACTTGTGCAAAAACACACTCATATTCTTACTAAACCATAACAGCACTAATTCCAAGGACAGACTCAGCATGCAGCAATACCAGAAAAATTGAACCTTACATGCAAAATATCACAGATACACATTTCCAAAAGCTGACATATTCCAATTAATAAATTCTGAATAAAATACTTTTTCTACCTTTGTTGTCTCATCATTTAGTTTTTCTATTCGCTTTGGTCCCAAGTGTCTTCTGTTTTATGCAGTGCCTTCTTTATGCAGTAGCCCTTTCCCTACCCTTCCTGGAGTTTCAGTATCTGCCCTCAATGTGTCCCTCACCCCAATCTTCATCCTGTTATTCCTGGGTTTTTTTTTTTGCTAATTCTCCCCTCTTCCAGCACCCTCTCTTTCTATTTCCTCCCTTCTATACAGCACCCTCTCTCCCTATTTTCACTCCTCTGACCAGTATATTCTCTTTCTCTCACCCTCTTCTGTCCAGCATATCCTCCTTCCCTTACTTCAATCCAGCATCCCTCCATGTCCCCTTCCCTTCCATGTCAGCTTCTCCATTATATCATTATTTCTCCTATGTCCAGCATATCCCCTCTTTGTCCCCATCCCCGTACAATGTCTAGCACCCCCCCCATCATTTTCTTACGCCCCATTTCCAGCATCACCCCTGTCCTCTTACCCACCCTATGTCCTGCATCTTCCAATATCCCTTTTTCCCTCCCAGCATTGTCCCTGTATGCCCTTATCCCCTCTCTGTCCAGCATTGTCCCTTTGTGTCCCTGTCTCTATGCTCCCTCAATGACCAGAATCTCGCTTCTCTGTCTCCCTGACACTCTCTTTTCTCTTCCCTTCCTCCTACCATCGATTCTCCCTTCTTCCCTCCTACCAGCTAATCCACATCTAACAATCCCTTCCCCCCGCCAATCCATCACCTCTTCCTCTCTGTTCATCATCCCCCCCCCCCCAAAAAAAATATCCAGCACAGCAGACCTGCACCTCTCTTCCTCCATCCTGTAGATCCTCCTCCTGCTACCATTCACCCCTACCCACATGGTTCCATCACCTCGCTCCTCCCAAAGGTGCAGCTGAACAGTACCTCCATTTTTCTCCTTTTCTCACCTCCCCCCCAATCCCGGTTCCAGCGTCTCTCCCTTTTCCTTCCTCCTCACTCACTTGCATTGATCACTGCCGGTAGCGGCACTGCAGCCAGCCAGCAATAACAGCAGTCTGCTTCGGACTTCCCTGCTACATGTCCCGCCTCCTCTTTTACAACTTCCTGTTCCGCATAGGCGGGACGTGTGGCAGGGAAGGCTGAGGCTCCGAGGCAGACTGTTGTAATCGCTGCAGCGCCGCTACCAACAGCCCCTGGTACCGAAGTTGAAGCGGTGAATGGGTGGCCAGCAGTAGTAAAGACAGCAAGCAGCAGACAGGCTCGACTCCGCTTCCCTGCCCTCTCTGCGTCCCGCCCGAAAGGAAATGACATCAGAGGAAGGCGGGATGCAGAGAGGGCAGAGAAGCGGAGTCGAGCCTGTCTGCTGCTTGCTGCCTTTACTACTGCTGGCTGCCCGTTCGCCGCTGCGGGTCGTCGTCGTTTGGGGGGGCAATGCCCCCCTCGCCCCCCCCAGTCTACGCCCATGAGTGTTGGTTATAATCACATATCATCCCCAAGTATTACTGACAGTATTCAACTTACAGTCAATGTGTCTTGCCCTCCCCCCTTCCGAGCTGCAAAGTACCCTCACTGGCAGCAAACTTCAGGACACAGATCGATTCTGTTGTTCACTCTGCCTTCTTTACCCTTCGCCGTATCCGTTCTGTCCGTTCTTTTCTCTCCATTCACTTTATTCGTTCCTTGATTCTTACCCTCTTTCTATCATACCTTAACTATTGTAATTCTATCTATGTCACCCCCACCCCCATTCTCTGAAATGTCTACAGTTAATCCAGTCTACTTCCATAAAACTTATCCATCGTGCATACAGTTTGATCATATTAACCCTCTTCTTCGTCTTGAGCACTGGCTTCTTCTTTCCTCACGCAACCGTTTCAAGTTGCTTATGTTGGTTTTCAAAGGTCATTTCTTCTCTGCTCCTGCTTATTTAAATAAGCTATTGATCCCCTATCCCCCTTCTGGTCTTCTTCTGACAATCTGCTGTGTAATCCCTCCCCTTCTGATCTATATCTCTCTATTTCATATGACACTGGGCCCCACGCTCGCTCTGGAATTCCTTTCCCTCTTCCCTTAGATCTGACACTTCCCTCCAGTCTTTTAAAGTTTTTCTTAAAACCCTTATTTTGATCCACCTCCCACTTAGTTTTTCTCTTTTCTTTCCTTGCTGATTCCCCTCCCCCCTCTTCCCTCTCATTTGTCTCCTCCATCATCAGCTTTGATTGTTTTTTATTGTGAACAGCTTAGATGCCAGTACTGGATCTATTGTGGTATATCGAGTGCAAGAAATAAATAAATAAAAATAAAGTGATTTACAACACTGGAGTTGCCAAAGCTTCACCTGTCTTTTGCCATTTGCGGGACACAGACCATAGAAGTCTGTCCGGCATCGGCCTCGGTTCCTCCAATGCTGGAATTCCTGAATGTTCTTTTAGTACAGACACAACGAATTGTTCACTCATACAAATGTGCACTTTCTGCTTCCTGGAGTTCTCCTTTTACAATATAGTATCTAGAATGAGTAGCCAGAAAATATTAATTTCATGTTTCCTAAGTCATTTCTGCAAATGTATGTTTTATTCATTTTCATTTGGCAATTTTGTTGATAACAAGAGCAAAGTCATTGAGTGCATGCTCTTTCACAAGGGTGGGCACTATTTGCAAAGAGGGCACACTCTTTTCCAGAAAATGCATGCATGCAGTAGTTAATGCATGCACAATGGATCACATATGCACAATGGTTTGAATAGGCAAACTATCACGGCAAGAGTGTTCCCTTTCTGCAAACATTGTGCTCTCTTTCAAAAGAATGTGTACTATTATCGGCAAATTATTTATTTATTTATATATTTATTTATTATTACTACTACTACTTGACATTTCTAAAGCGCTACTAGGGTTACGCAGCGCTGTACAATTTAGCATAGAAGGACAGTCCCTGCTCAAAGGAGCTTATAATCTAAAGGACAAATGTACAGTCAGTCAAATAGGGGCAGTCTAGATTTCCTGAAAGGTATAAAGGTTAGGTGCCAAAAGCAACATTGAAGATGTGGGCTTTGAGCAAGGATTTGAAGATGGGTAGGGAGGGGGCTTGGCGTAAGGGCTCAGGAAGTTTATTCCAAGCATAGGGTGAGGCGAGGCAGAATGAGCGGAGCCTGGAGTTGGCGGTGGTGGAGATACATTTGTATCCCACATTTTCCCACTGATTGCAGGCTCAAAGTGGCTTACATAATACTGTAGTAAAGCTACAATGCAAGAAACACAATTTTGCAAATTGAGAATAAGATTGGAATAACAATTTAAACAGCAATATGTATTGAGAGTAAGTTAGAATTAACAATTAATCAGCAATAGATAAAAAGATAATAACTTGTAATCAGTGTCCATTTGATCATATTAATAGTAAGGGATAATTCTGATTATGTTGAATCTGGAGAATAAGCCTTCTTAAACAGTACTGATTTCAATGATTTCCTGAAGCTTAGGTAGTTCTGGGTAGATTTCACTGATTTGGGTAAGGCATTCCACAGTTGAGTGCCTATGTAAGTGAAGTTTGAGGCGTAAATTGATTTGCATTTTAGGCCATTACAGTCTGGGTAGTGTAAGTTCAAGTATGATCGTGAGGTACTGGATCTGTTTCTGGGTGGTAAGTCAACTAACTCAAGCATATATTCTGGTACTTCACCGAAAATTATCCTGTGAATTAATGTACATATTTAAAAGGCTACTCATTCTTTAATAGGGAGCCAGTGTAGAATCTCTCTAAGTGGCTTTGCAGGTTCGAATTTAAATTTTCGAAATATCAATCTTGCCATGAATTGTCATGTTCATTTCTACTCAATTTTCTTTGTTAACTATATGCAATGACATGAGATATATGGTTGGCATTCCCCTTGTCATTTCAAATGACAGGCCATTATTAGAGCAGCAGGCTGACAATCAGGAAAGTCAGGGTTCAAATCCCATTGACACTCCTTGTGACCATGAGCAGTTCACTTACCGTCAGATTCTGTATAGGTCATCTAAATTTGGGTATGCAAATTTGGGCACAGATCACAGATCTGCATGTAAACTAATTAGCTAATTAGTAGCTAACAGTCAATAATTGGTGTTAATAAGGACTTAATTGGCAGTAATTAAATGTTATATGCAGATCTGCCCTATGCATTATTTTATTACATGTGCACCCATATTGCATAACGTGCATCTCCAAAGGGGGCGGGTTAGGGGTATTCCCAGATTTTAAGCATGATGTTATAGAATATAGTGATTTACTTGCCTAACTGCCATTATGTGTGCCAGCATTTACACCAGCTTTTGGTGTTCACACCCAAAGTTAATAGTGAAATGCGCACTAAGCTAGTATTCTGTAAAGGTCATTCCGTTCAGAGTGCCCTTTGCAGAACAGTAGCTTAGTGTGGATCATCCCAGCGCCTGACTCTGGATGCCATTTATTGAATTCCCCCCCCCCCCCCCCCACACACACACACTTTATTCTCCATGACCTTGAGTCCAAATTGTAAGCTCACAAGGGAGAGACAAATACCTACTGCATCTGAATGCAACTTGTCGTGGTGTGAGTTAAATTCAAAGTCATGTGGCTTTGGCTTCACTTTTCATGTTTAATCCCATGTGTCCCATGGGACAATATTTGTTTAAGCTTCTTTTGCTTCCAGTAAAGTGGTGCAATGTCACCTCCATCCTGATATACAGCTTCCAGAAATGGACACAATAGTCTGAGGTCTTGCCAACAAGAAGACTGATATTCCCAAGCAGGAACCTGTGGATTTTTGCACGGAATTTGCGTAGAGGAGATTCCACCAGGTTCCTCCAATGAAAAGTATGAAAGAGAAGTTGTTGATCCACCTGGTTGAAAAGGTATAAAGTGAGCTGTGAGATTGCATCAATAACCAGAGGAAATGGGAGTGTCCCAGCCTCTAATTGGTGAAAGAAAGCTAGGAGTTTCGGTTGTGGAAGGAAAGTTAGAAAAATACATAAAGGAGCTCCTAGCTTTGAATTTCATCTGTTGGTCTCAGCTTCCCAGGCCTTGACCCGTATAACAGTGAGAGCCCTCTAGCAAGAGGTCTCCAGCCTTTTAGACATAGAAGACATACTTATAGCTGTGTTGTACTCAGGGTTGTAGCCAGACCTCACGGCGGGAGGGGGGCCAGAGCCCGAGGTGGGGGGGCAAACTTTGGTCTGCCGCCACCACCCCCGCCATCCCACCGCCCCCCCTCGCTGCCGCCTTGCTGCTCCACGCCACCTCGCTGCCGCAATTTAATACCTTGGCTGGTGGGGGTCCCCAACCCCCGCCAGCTGAAGCCTTCATCCAGCTCCGGTCTCGGCGCTGCCATGTTGCCTGCCCTGCTCACTCTTACCCTCACATCCTGCATACTCCAGTTTCACTAAAAGGAGTGTGCCAGACGTTAGGGGCAGAGCAGCGGGGCAGACAACACGGTGGCGCCGAGACCTGCGCTGGATGAAGGCTTTAGCTGCCAGGGTTTGGGGACCCCCACCAACAAAACCAGGGGCCCAGAAGAAATTTGGGGGGCCCAGGCCCTTGTGGCCCCACGTAGCTATGCCACTGCTTGTACTAAACCAGTCAACACATTTAAGCTGTATCTTTTTATAGACGGATTCAGAAGTGTCACCCAGACTTCTGACCTGCTGTTTCTTTAATATAGTTTGAGGCTGGAAATAAGGGAGCCACTTTATTACCTTTGGGCTAATACTAGAAAGTGAAGGAGAAGAAAGTATCTGAGACTCATCTGTGCTGTAACAGCAGGCATCTTTACTTTCCCACCCCAAATACTGCAGAGTTCGATAGAGCCCAATTGGGAAAATAAAACTTCTTCTGAACAAAAACACCAGCCTGGTATACACATCATTTTGAACTGGCTGTTGGACAAAATAACTGCACTATGATAAGTTATTTTTGTGTCTGTGTGTATTTTGTTTTTATTTTAAGAATTATGTGTGTAATTTTGTTCCCTGCCTTGGATAAAGGCATGTTATAAATAATAAACTATAAAATATCCCCAGAATTCTATTTAAAAAAATCACTAAAAATTATGTGCACAAATTTTGGTGTGTGCCTAATGTGTGTACACAATTTAATTGAATAACAAGCTAATTAGCACCAATAATTGACTTGTTAACAAGCAATTATTGACACAAATTACATTTGATTTATTTATTAGGATGTATTTATTTGTTAGGATTTATTTACCGCCTTTTTGTAGGAATTCACTCAAGGCGGTGGACAGTAAAAATAGATCAAACATGAGCAATAGGCAATTACAGCAGTAAAAATATTCAAATAACAATACAAAGTATAGCATGGTATACTACTTACAATGTCAACACAATACGTAATAGAACATTATAATTGATTGTGAAGGGTAAGGCAACATATAGATGGGTAAGAAAGTAGGAAGAGTTAGAAAGTAAGGTGAATGATTTAAAGAAAGTTGAGTATGAGGTCAGCAAGATGGTTAAATATTATCTCAGCTAGGGTAGGAGTAGCTAAGCATGTCCTGCTGCAGTATGTGCAGCCCGAGTCACTCCTTGAGTGTGTGAGTGAGACTAACAAGTTATTTACTTCTTACATTAAAGGCCTGGTTGAAGAGCCAAGCTTTCACCTGCTTCATGAAGTAGAGATAGTCTTGTGTTAAGCGGAATCTTTCAGGCAGTGCATTCCAGAGTGTGGGGGCTACTCTGGAGAAGGTGGCTTGTGGTTATCACATCGTGTAATGTCGCAAATAGTAGAAGCAGCTCTTGAAGGTTGCTTGGATTTGGGGAATCAGAGTTAGTGTTCAATCTAACTGTATTCCAAGGTTCCTGACTTGTTCGTACTTCCCAAAAGGGATTTTGATGTCAAGTATGTATCCACTTGAGTTAGGAACCCAGAGAAGCTCGGTGTTACTTGGGTTCAGGCAAAGTTTGTTGTGTTTAGCCCATTCTTGAATTGATGTTAGACAGGTAATCAGTTTATTCAAGGCTGTAGGTAAGTCAGGTTCAATGAGTATGAATAGCTGCACATCATCTGCATAGATGTAGAACTGAGTGTCCATTGACTGAATCAGCTCAGCTAGTGGCTTGAGGTAGATATTGAACAGAATAGGTGACAGTATAAATCCTTGTGCTACCCCGCAGGTCAGTGTCCATGGTGGTGATGAGTTGCTGCCAAACATTATGGATTGTTGCCTGTTTGATAGATAGGATCTGAATCAGGCAAGTACTGTTCCATTGATACCTGGTTCTGTCGGTCGTGCTACCTAGATATCATGATCCACAGTGTCAAAAGCTGCTGAGAAATCTAGCAGTACTAACATTGAGGCAAATCCCTTGTCTCGGTTTCTGTGAAGATCATCTAGCAGGGATATGAGGACCATTTCAGTTCCATAACCGGGTCTGAATCCAGATTGACATGGATCTAGCCACTTACACTTTTCTAGACAGTCATTAAGTTGAACACAGACTGTTTGTTCTTTGAGTTTCCCTAGAAACGGGATGTACATTTAATTAAAATATACAAGCATAAATTTGGAACATCATTTCAAGAATCCTACATATTCATCAACCGCTCTCATGGAAGCTGATTATACTTGCTTCAGTTGCATTGAACACTTCCCTGGACCTATATAATTCTAAACTATTGAATATCTAGCTGGCAGTTGCCTTAAAGTAAGTATTATCTAATTGGAAGGATAACTCATGGCTGAATATTCATTTCTGGTAGCAATCTGTCTTAAAATTTCAACAGTTTGAAATTTTGGTAACAGATAAGAAAGGTTTATCTGCATTGGCACGTAAAGTTTGGTCAAGTCTTGACTCTTACATGTCCAATACTTAATTACATTTTATATCTCTAAAACGTATTCTGTAATACTGTATTTTACAGCTGATATTCTACTTTATTTATATATGACGATTGTTTGACGAATTTAACTATGTACTAGTAAGTCTCACTTAGGGGTCCTTTTACTATGGTGCGCCAAAAACTGGTCAACGCTGGTGTAGATGCATGTATTGGACGTGCACAGGTCCATTTTTCAGTGCACCTGCAAAAAAGGCCTTTTTTTGCCAAAAATGGACATGCGGCAAAATAAAAATTGGTGCACGTCCATTTTCGGCCTGAGATCTTACTGCCACCCATTGACCTAGCAAAAAGGTCTCATGCGTTAACTACACAGTAATGTCTATGCACATACAATGCTGATTACAGCCCGGTTAGCACCACACACTGGAAAATTTCCGGCGCAGTTAGTGGACACACATAAAAAATTAAATTACCACCTGGGCCACGCGGTAACCAGGCGGTAGTTCAAAACTGATGCATGTAGGATGTGCATAGGCACCTACGCGGCTTAATAAAAGGGCCCCTTAGCTTGTTAATGAGCTCTGTTCTGTTTTGATTGAATTGTTTTTCATATCTACATCTATATATACATAGATATGAGTAAAGACACATGAACCAAAAAAATATACATGAGTGAATTTAGGCGTGGGATCTGCATCTACATTTTACATACAAATTTTAAAAGGGGGCACAGAAATGGAAGGGGCATGGGCAGAATGAGGGTGTTCCTAATATTTACACAGGTAATTATAGAATAATGGGGATATGCGCGTAATTTGGGCATGAAGATTTGCACCACATTTCAGTTGGTGCAAATGGTTGCACCTAAAGTTAGGCGTAATTCCTGGGCCTAAATGCTGTTCTATAAACTGTGCCTAGCTTTAAGCGTGACTTATAGAATAGCTCTTTTTTCGGTTCTGATTTCTTTCTGCATCATATATAGAATTCACATCTATATGTATATAAGAACAGTAAAGTTTTCAGGTTTTCAGTTCATTTCACTTGAAGAATTCAACACCCTGAAGGCTTACACTTAGTCTTAGGAGGCCACCTTTAGAACAACAGTAATTGCTAGCAACAACTTGCCTGATTTCCTCTTTTCAGCAATTCCATCTGTTATAAGGAAAACTGAAATGATATCAGCAGAATGCAGTATGTGAACTAATTACCAATCAGAGGATGGACACATTAATTGGAATCTTTTTTTCTAATTGTTCCCCAAGAGATGGCGTATTGAAATGCTAATTAAAGCCAGATAATAGAATAATTAGAAGGCTTGAAACATTTAGACTAATTGGCAACAAACAATAGGCATACAGGTGTCATTTTTCCAAACACAGCCCTCTCATATGGGAAATACAATGACACTGTCAAAATCCAGAATCTGTCACTATCTAGTACCAGATTTCAAGCAAAGTGAGACCTCATAAAGACAGGAAATGCATCAAGTATCAAACTGGGTAGAGTAAGGTTGGCTTTATTTCTAAAGCATCTGCCAACCAAGATCTTCTTTGCTTACATTATAGGAAACACCATGATTTTCTTAAATCACCTTTACTCCCTTTTGCTTTAAGGAAAGCTGTATGCACCACAGTAAAAAAAAAAAAAAAAGTTGTATGCACCATTGTAAGGAAAGCTGTATGCACTACAATCTCTGGTGATAATCAGTCCTTTGCTTTGAGTTTGTTCTTGCTTTAGAAGGATAGGTAGCAGTGGCGTACCAAGGGGGGGGGGGGCGGTCCGCCTGTGGTGCAGGCCGCTGGGGGGTGCCGCGGTGCACGCCTGGCTCCGAGTTCGCTATCTTCGTTCGTTCGCTGCAGCTCCCTCTGCCCCGGAACAGGTTACTTCCTGTTCTGAGGCAGAGGGAGCTGCAGCGAACGAGCAAAGTTAGCAAACATTTTGGAGCCGACAGGCGCGCGCCGCGGCACCCCCCCCCCCCAGTGGCTTGCACCCGGGGGGGGTGTAATTTCACCGGAGGGGAGGTGTCATTTTGCCGGGGGGGGGGGGGGGGGGCGCTGAACCCGGGGGGGGGGGGCGCATCGGGGATCCGCCCTGGATGCCATCCTGGTTAGGAACACCACTGATAGGCAGGACATTTCATATGAATTCTAACATTATGTTTTAGCATTTTACACAAACTGATACTTTGCAGCAATGCAGAGAACTAAACTTGCTAAGAGCCTGCCACAAAAGTCAGCTGTGTAACAGACAGAGTGGGTTGGAATTAGCATGATTTCCTAAATGGTGTCTTAATGTTCTGGAACAGTGAATAGGAGAAACCTGTACGACAAATCCAAACAGTGCAACTGGAGTAGAGGTTGACCACAGACCAAACCAACTCAGGAGATGGTTCTGCCTGGTTCTGATTGATCCATATTGTCATGATGCAACAAATGGTGTCCCTTCCACTCCCTCCCCCACACTCACAGCAAGAATTAGCCAGATTAATCTTCAATATGAGTTAATCAGTTCAAGGCCAAAGCTTTCTTGGGCAAAAAGGGATCAACAGCGCTTGTAATTTTAGTACAGTAGAGGCCGTGTCATCCCGTGTACCTTCCCCTCCTGTCACATTGTTTCTGTGCTATCTCTATATTGAATTGTATACTCTTGACTTAATGTAAGCCGCATTACGCCTGCTTATGTGGGAAAATGTGAGGTAAAAATGCACCAAATAAATAAATATGGCCACAATGAGAATCCTCCTCTTAAATGAAAATTCCTCTGTTTAACAACTTCCCCTCCCCCCTCCCCCCCACATATACATGTTTGGATAGCAAAGTTAAGAAGTTATTTATGCACACAAAGAGATGTAAGCATCTGGGATTAACATTTTACAGTATCTGTACTGGAATACAGTCTGCTCAAATCTCAAAGCATACAAATGCAGATATTTTCACACTGAAGCTATAAAAAAAAAAAAGCAACAACAACAAAAATAAAACAACAACAAAAAATAACAAAACCTAACTAACTTGCTAGTCACACACACAAGGACTAACATCAGCTACAATTACAGTACTGTAGCAGGATTTTCTTACCACTCCTACCATAGCTGAGGTCATTTTCATGCACCTTTCTGACTCAACATGCAACTTTCTTTACGTTTGTCCCCTTATTCACTATCTAACTCCTGTTACTCTATCTTATCTGTCTGTATGTTTCAGCTCCACATTTGCGTACACCTTTGCTGTCTATTAAAATATTTTATTTCATATTGTGTTTACACTGTAAGTAGCATACTATGCCATAATATGTAGTGTTTTGAATAGAATGGTCTTATTGCTTACCACCTAGGGTGAATTTCTTCAAACAGACGGTAAATAATCATAATAAATAAACTTGGCATGAGTGCAAACCACATATAGTCATGTATGCCTTTTTCCAAGGGTAAAGTTTTTCTGAAAAGGTTTGTGTAAAGATTTGAAATTCTGTCTACACATGAGCTATTCCTTTCCTGACCTTAGCACACTCCCAGAAATGACTCTTCTGAATGCCGCTAAAACAAGGGTTCCCAAGCCAGTTCTTGGGACACACCTAGCCAATCAGGTTTTCAGGATACCAACAATGAATATGCATGAGATAGATTTGCATACAATGGAGGTAGTGACATGCAAATCTCTCAAATGCATATTCATTGTGGATATTTGAAAACCTTACTGGCTTGGTGTATCCCAAGGCCTGGATTAAGAACCCCTGCGCTAAACGCTAAAAGTACATAGGAACAACACATAGACCGTAAGTCATCCTAAGCTTTTCTAAAGAGGGGACATAAAAATGGATCATATAAATTGGGAGGGTGGGGGGGAGGAATGATTTTCAGGAAACCTCTTAATGGCAGTAAAACACCTTGAAAACTGACTTCCAAATTTTTCATTTTATATTCATTTTGTACATTTATAAAGCACAACAACAAACCCATCAAAACCAGCCTGACGTTTTTAATACCCTCAACTGCAGCACAGGTGCTATAAACTGCCAAGGGTTACATAGATTAGAGGAATCCCTTTTCTCCCTTTTCTCATTATAACACTAAGAACATGGGAATGGATCTGTGCTACTTTCGATAAATCTGTCCAGTGTCACCTAGGAAGTTTCTGTGCAGAGGGTTGTAGGAGGATGAAAGCTGTCCTACAGTAAGGGACAGACTGATCTGGCAGTAGAGAAAGTGATAATTAAGGAAATGTATTGGTCTGTTGAATTTCGAGTTGCCAAGTAACACTGTGTCATTTTCCCAAGGATAAACAAGCAGTTACATTGATCACACTTTGGTGTTTCTCAAGACACAGTTCTGTCCTTCTCAAGCTGGTCCTCCCTCCTGCCAGCAGGACCTCATATTTGAGCTGTAAGGTTTCTGAGCCACAAAACAGGGCAACTGAAAATTAATAGAAATCTGTGGCTGCCCTTTTTTGCCTACCCACCTTATAACTCAGACGAGGACTAGTATTTTATGACACCTGAGCATGAAATATTTCTTCATCCAGATGGCCAGATTTATCATTTGCATTTGAATAAGATAGGAGAGTTAAAGTATATAGCACTACATGAAGAGGTAGATATAATAGGTTTCTCAGAAACCTGTTGGAAGGAGGACAATCAATGGGACACTGTGCTACCAGGGTATAAATTATATCACTATGATAGGGTGGATCAAATTGGAGTGAGGCAGTGGCGTACCAAAGGGGGGCGGTGGGGGCGGTCCATCCCGGGTGCACGCCGCTGGGGGGTGCTGCGGCGCGCGCCTGCTCCAAGTTCGCTAACTTGCTCGTTCGCTGCAGCTCCCTCTGCCCCGGAACAGGTTACTTCCTGTTCTGGGGCAGAGGGAGCTGCAGCGAACGAGCAAGTTAGCGAACTCGGAGCAGGCGCATGCCGCAGCACCCCCCCAGCGGTGTGCACCCGGGGGGGGTGTCATTTCACTGGAGGGGGGAGGTGTCATTTAGCGGGGGGGGGGGGGGCGCTGCACCCGGGGGGGGGGGGGCGCATCGGCGATCCACCCCGGGTGCCATCCAGGCCAGGAACGCCACTGGAGTGAAGGGATGCACTGTATGTTAAAGAGAGAATTGAGTCAAACAACATAAAAATTCTACATGAATCAGACAGCAGCATGGAATCCTTATGGGTAGAAACTCCATTTGTGAAGAGAAAAAATATGTGCATACTTTTTGAAAAAGTTAAAAATAAATTTGTGTTTACCCATTCTATACCACTCAGTATTTTATAGACCTCTATCATATCCCTCCTCAGCCGTCTCTTTTCCAAGCTGAAGAGTCCTAACCTCTTAAGCCTTTCCTCATATGAGAGGAGTTCCATCCCCTTAATCATTTTGGTTGCTCTTCTTCAAACCTTTTCTAATTCTGCTATAATTTTTTAAGATACAGCAACCAGAATTACACCCATTGCACAAGGTGTAATCGTACCATGAAGCAATACAGAAGCATTGTAATATTCTTTGTCTTATTTTCTATCCCTTTCCTAATAATTCCTAGCATTCTGTTTGTTTTCTTTGGCCACCGCCACACACTGAGCAGAAGATTTCAGCATATTGTCCATAATGACACCTAGATCTTTTTCTTGGGTTCTGACGCCTAAGGTGGAACCCAGCATCAAAGAACTATTATCTGAATTATTCTTCCCAATGTGCATTACTTTGTACTTCCTCTCATTAAATCTAATTTGCCATTTGGATGCCCAATCTCCCAGTTTCCTAAGGTCTTCCTGCAATTTTTCACAATCCACATGCTTTTAACAACTTTGAATACTTTTGTATCTTCTGCAGATTTAATCACTTCACTCATCGTTCCCATTTCCAGATCATTAATAAATATTAGTATCATGGAATGTTGCTACTAATTGGTATTCTGCCAGATACTTATGACCTGGATTGGAAACAGGATATTGGGCTAGATGGACAGTTGGATCATTCTGTGTGGGTACCATAGGGTTCACCTCTATCCACAATACTGTTCAATGTTTTCTTACGCACATGGGGTTGGAATGTGCGGGTTTTTAAAATTTTATTTATGCTGATGACATCCTTTTTCTCTGGATCTTTCTAAAGTCTATATTTCTAACTGTATTAACCTTATTGAGAATTAGATGCTACAACATCAATTAAGGTTGAACAAAGAAAAAACAAAATTGATACTAGTGGGAGGTCAACGCACATAAGAACATAAGTGTTGCCATACGGAGATAGACTGAAGGTCCATCAAGGCCAGTATCCTGTTTCCAACAGCCTTACTAGAATACTCTATAATAATCAAGAACATTGCATATAAATTAGCACCAATGATTAAGATTTTAGGAGTTTTATTTGATTACACACTATTTTTGAAACCACAAATTTATTTGTTGATCAAGAAAACATTTCTCTTGATGAGAGAGTTAAGACAGATCCAAAAGTTTTTTTAGAGAGGCAGATTTTCGATTACTAGTACAAGCCTTGGTGCTGTCTCAGATTGATTATTATAACATCATTTTTTGGACTGTCCTAGATTCTTATTAAAGAAGCTATAAACTATACAGAATTCAGTCAGTCATCTGATTTTCTCTTTAAAATAGAAAGAATAACTCCTTTTTTAATTTGCCTCCACTGGTTGCCAGTTGAGGCTAAGATTTTGTTTAAGTTCTTTTGCATTCTTTTAAAAATTCATCATGGGCTTCCCCCTTGTTATATGTATTACGTGAGTAATGTGAACAACATAGTAGATGACAGCAGATAAAGACCTGTCCAGTCCATCCAGTCTGCCCAACAAGATAAACTCATAATATAAGGTATGATGAGATACTCCATACGTATAATTAATCTTGATTTGTCCTTGCCATTTTTGGGGCACAGACCATATAAGTTCACCTGGCACTGGCCTTGTTCTCCAGTTACTGAAGCTGAATCTGTCCAGCCATGATCAGGGCACAGACCGTAGAAGTCTGCCCAGCACTGGCTTTGCTTTCCTATTATTTGTATTGCCATCTTATTACCGCTAAGCTTGTTTGGTTCCATGCCTATTTTACAAGATTCTACTGCATTTATCCCACACGTTTCTGAATTTCGTTACCATTTTTATCTCCACCACCTCCTGCGGGAGGGCAATCCAGGTATCTACCAACCACTCTGTAAAAAAGTACTTCCTAAGTCCCCCCTCCCCCCAACCTCAATTCACGTCCTCTAGTTCTACCACCTTCCCATCTCTGGAAAAGGTTTGTTTAGTTGAATTTGCTCCAGCATCTAAAAACTAATCATTGCATAAAATGTTAATTTGTTCTTTTCCAAATACAAAGGGGATAAAATTAAGGAGGCTCTTTGGTGCATCTTTTGCTTGTCAAGCAGTGAAGAATTGGAAAACTTGACTAGCTTGAATTTATTCAATGAGAAATTATCGTTTATTTAGAAGAGCTTTGATGACTTTTGTGAACCAGAAATATGTTACATTCAGCTGATAGCATATGAATAATGGGAATTAATTCTTATATATACTTTTAAATTTGTGATTTATATTATTATTGTCTTTCTTTTTGTATTTGTAATTCATGGTAATTTGTAACCATGGTTTTATTTATTTTTTGCTCTGTTAACTGCAGTGAACCACTTTTAAGAGGTATTTGCGGTTTACAAGAATTAGATCATGTTATGCTATGTTTATAACTAAGTTGAGAAAAATTCCTCCAACAGCATTGCTGCCAGTGTGTGTGGGTGGGTGGGTGTATGTGTGTGTGTGTGGGGGGGGCAGTATTTCAATATTTTATTTTCCGTCACTAGGGACAGGAAGGTTTCCTGGAATCTTTCAAAGCTTGCCTGTCCCTCACTAGTCAAAATGTAATAATGAAACAGCGCCTCCCACTGGCAGTACTGTAGGTAGAACACTCCTGCTCAGCTTACAGTTGGGCTCTCAACCCAGTCCTGGGGATACACCAAGCCAGGCTGGTTTTCATAATATCCATAATGAATATGCAAGAGACCAATTTGCATGCATTACTTTCACTCTATGCAAATCTACTTTGTGCATATTCATTGTAGGTATCCTGAAAACCTGACTGGCTGGGTGTGTCCCAAGAACTGGGTTGAGAACCTGTGGGATAGAGGGAACAGTGATCTCAAGGATTGCGGTTTGGCACCCTGCACCCTATTCTGGGTTGGAATCAGCCTATCAAAATGCATGGTTTTTACAAGTCAGTCTTATACCCCCCTTTTTTTTTTTTTACAAAGCCGCACTAGTGGCTGCTACTCAGCAGCCATTAGCGTGGCTTTGTAAAAAAAAAGGGGGGGGGGGGGTAATTATCAAGGCTGACTCCAACTTGTTTATTGGTTTTCTTTATATTCGTGCTGCAAAGAATTATCGGTTCAGATCTTTTGTGCCAGGGACTGCTGATAACTTATTATATGCTAAGCCATTTCGGGAAAGTTTCTCATCTTTTCTTCACTGTACTGCTTACCTGAAGCTGTTTTATGATTCCTGGTCTTAGGTCTTGTTATTTTTTAATGTAGGAGATGTTCAAATGCTTTGAAAAGAAAGTGCTACTATAGGAAAAAGTATGGTTCTGTTTAGCGATATCTTATTTCGATGCTTAAGGTTATGTTATTATATCTCTTTTATAGCTGTTCAAAAATCATCTTTTATGCAGGATCCATATATTATATAATAATCCCATGTCTGCACTAAATGCAAGCTGTAAAGCTGAATTTTTGAGTCTTTATAAATAAAGCATTTCAGCTACTATAAACTTCTGCTGCTACATTGGTTTTTGTGCATTTAATTAAAGTACAGGCCTGTCAACAGGCGAGTCTGCACCTTTTTACAGAAATGTTGATTAATAATGTTGTATTATTACCATTTCCAAAGTGGATTGAATTCAAGTAGGCAGAACGAGGTGATGGTTGCTCTTTAGGCTATTCTATTTTTCTGCATACTTTGCTTCTCAGTTACGATCAAATGGAAGGGGAAGCCTCAGATCTTGCCTGTGACCTCGGAGCCCTACAGGTCCTATGAACCTCTATGTCAATAATACAGCCTCTGCATTGGGAGCCCTATAGAGTGGTGCCATGAGCTGTTCAGTGGGGGGAAGTCTACTATCTTTGACCCAGTGGCACGTTATGGGTGCGCCTGAGAGGGCACAGACTCACCCATTCTTGGCTCAGGCCCACCCAGCAGCGACACCTTATGCCCCTCTTTCTCTCTTTCCTCCTGCTGGCGGCCCAGTATCTGCCCCTCTCCGGTGTTCCTCAAAGGCATCCCTGGTGGATATAGCAACTCATTTTTTTTGCCTTTGCTGGCCCTGTAGGCTTCCATCTGCCATGTCCCACAAGTGAGGAAACAGGAAGTGACATCAGCAAGGGCAGGACATGGCAGACAGAAGCCTTTGGGGTCAACACAGTCAGTGAAAATGAGTTGCTATGTCTGAAAGAGACACCTATGAGGTACACTGGAGAGGGTTTAGAGAGAGAGGCAGCTACTGGTCTGCAGGCATGGAGAATGGCTGAGGGGAAGGTTTAAAAAACTCTGTATTTTACATATATACAGGGAGGCCCTCCCAAGGTAACCCTGGGCCCACCCAAAATACCAGTGCTTTGACCCTGACCCTCTAGCTAGAGGACTACAGAGTTCCTGTGGATCCCATAGCATCAGATTAAGCAGTGGCATCAGCACCGCAGTCACAGCTAGCTGATGTAGTTACTTATATAGCACCTGCAGTAGAGGATCTTGGAGGACCAGTGTTTTCATCACCTGAAACTTTGGCTCTGCTGTGCCTGCATTCTCTTACTCTGAGTCTTCTGGAGCTGGATGCAACTATGAATTGTCTTTCACCTCAAGAAACCACAGGTTTTCTCCCTGGAGACTATTTAGGTATCAATAGAGGTCCTAAGACTGGTTAACTAGCCCAGATTTCCATTAATGTTCAGAGCTTGAATTAGAGGAAAACTACGAGGGAATATTCAGTGGCTGAGTGTAAAATTAGACTTCTGAAGCCAAGGGGAAGATGGATAAAGTTTGCTTTAATGAGGCTCTATTGGTTAAGGATAATTTACTTTTGCATAACAAATTAGAACCTTTGGATAATGTGGCTTAGAGAAGGAACTTGCATCTTGTTATCCCAAGTCTAGAAATAAAGAAACAGAGACAAATAAAAGCAGATAAAGAACATGGACCCAATATTCAAAATTATATAACTGGCCAGAAATGATTCCTGTCTGGTTAAATAGTGTTTTAGCACCTAACTGTGGATATTCAGCTGGAGAAAACCAGTTATCTCCTGCTGAATATCTGCAGTTAGTGGCTAGCTGCTAACTGGCTGCATTGCCACAATATAGCTGGTTAGCTGCAGATCAGAGCAACATTCCCCCCAAGTGTTACTGACTGAGGCAATGAAATACTACTAGTACTAATCATTTCTGCAGTGCTACTAGACATACGCAGTGCTGTACACCAGGGGCGTAGCTACGTGGGGCCACGGGGGCATGGGCCCCACAGATTACGCCCTGGCCCCCTCTACATTTGACCCTACCCCGCTGCCACTGCTGCCGCCGCCTGTCCCCGGTCCCGCCGCCACATCATCAGGTACCTTGTTTGCTGGCGGGGGGTCCCATGCAGGACATAAGGCATCAGAAACAGATAATCACAAAACGAAGGTGCCAGAGTCGACTGCCACTGAAGAAGACTCTTCGGCTGGTGGGGATTGGGGAGCCCCGTCAGCAAACAAGGTACCTGATGCGGCATCGGGACAGGGGGTGGGCGGGCAGCGGTTGCGGCGGTGTCCAAGGTGGCAGGTGGGGGGGTCCAAAGTGGCGGGGGGAGGCGGCTAAACAGTGCCCCCCAACTCGGGCTCTGGCCCCCCCTCCCGCTGAGGTCTGGCTATGCCCCTGCTGTACACATGATATGAAGGTACTTTCTCTGTTCCTAGAGGGCTCACAATATAAGTTTTTGTAGCTGGGATAATGGAGGGTTAAATGACTTGACTGAAGTCACAAGGAGCTGTAGTGGGAATCAAACCCAGGTTGCCAGGATCAAAGCCTGCTGCACTAGCCATTAGGCCACTCCTAATACAAACCCCCAAAACTTCCTTGTTAGTTGTCTGTTGATTATATTTTAAGTGTGCCTGTTGTTTTCTTACCTGCCTTGGATAAAGGTGGGCTTTAAAAAATAAAACAAACATAAACATGAACCCGCTATGTTTTTTAGCAGTTAAATTAGGTCGCATAAGTAGCAGATATATCTTTAACCGGTAAGCACTTAACCGATTAGCACTGAATATTGGTGTAACTGGTTAAGTTGCCACAGTCAAAAATGAAACCAGATATTCAGTGTTGGTTGCCGGAAGCAGCTCGGCATTGAATGTCCAGGTTTAATGCTGACAGCGGACAGCAAAAGCGATGCCTGCCACCAGCTGAATATAAAGGGATATATGGCCTATCCAGTCTGCCCATCCATGTCATCTACTATCCTTTCCTTTCCCTTACAGATCTTATGCACCTGTCCTAAGCTTTCTTGAATTCAGATACAGTTTTCATCTCCACCACCTCCACCGGGAGGCTGTTTCACTAGTTCACCACCCTTTCCCTGAAGAAGTATTTCCTCAGGTTCTTCTGAGTCTATCCCCTTTCACCTTCATCCTATGTCCCCTCATTCCAGAACTTCCTTTCAATTGAAAGAGACTTGCCTTCTGTGCATTTATACAGCACAGCTATTTAAATGTCTCTATCATATCTCCCCTCCAGAAGCAGAGCCAGGTTGATGGCGCGGGGAGAGCAAAAACGGACTTCCGCCAGCGCCGGCACACATTTTCAAGGCAACATATTGAGAAAAAAATTAGGTGCTAGCGCCCGAGAACTCCTGGCGCCCCCCCCTAGCTACGCCACTGCTCCCCTCGCTTGCCTTTCTTCCAAAGTATACATGTTGAGATCTTTATGTCTGTCCCCAAATACTTTATGACAAAGACCACTGACTTTCATCAATCGAGATGTTTAAGAAGTACTTGTTAGAGAACGTGCCTAATGAATCCTTGCCACCAGTCTCAAAGCTTTCTATCTGTTCCCCCTCCCCTCTCCCTGAAAAGTGATCTTACCAGTGTGGATATATAAGAGATGTTCTCTGATAATTTGGATTTATCAGCTCTTTTAGAGAACTCTGGAGTGCATTCAGTAGTATCTGCAACAGTGATAATCAATTTTGCATTACAGCCAGATAAAGACTGAATCCTGCGACCGTTTTATACCATAGGGAAGACGTTTTTGTAACTAATGTAGCCTGAGTTACACAGAGTAAGAGACATTGGTTCTTTCTGCTATGTCCTAAGCATGGAGGTATTGGGGGTCTCAGAACAAAGCACAGTGCCCGAAGATTGATATGAAGATCTCTGAAAAGAAGATAATGCCTGTGTCAATGTCTTTTCCTATAACAGCGTTTATTGAATGTAATACTGGTAAACAATAAACTATGCAGGAAAACAAATGCAACTTCACAAGTTAGTAAGAACAAGGTAATAGCTCAGAACAATAAGAACATAAGAATAGCCATACTGGGACAGACCAATGGTCCATCTAGCCCAGTATCCTGCTTCCAAAAGTGGCCAATCCAGATAACAAGTACATGGCAGAATCCCAAAGAGTAGCAAGATTCCGGAATCCCAAAGAGTGGCATGATTCCATGCTACCAATCCCAGGGACAGCAATGACTTCCCCCATGTGCAATCTCAATAGTAGTTCATCTCAATGATGCTACGTGCTTCACCAAATGGCAGCCCACTTCAAGGAGAAGTCGGTTGCTTTCAAAGTTGAAAAGAGAGGGGAAAAAGAAAAGAATGAAAGGTGAAATGTCAGTTATTCGGATAGTAAGCCACAGGGAAACATTATAGCAGGTGTCCTCAAGGTCCACAACCCAGTCTGTTTTTTTTCAGGATTGCATATGAATAGATCTCATGCATATCTATTGTGGAAATCCTGAAAAACAGGCTGGGCTGTGGTTCTCAAGGACTGGATTTGAGGCCCCTTATATTATGACATACATTGGTGAGTTTAAGGCTCTTAATTAGAATCCAAAATCACCTTAGAACCTAGATGTTAATCTGATATGAAGATAATCTTTGAATCATGGGAGCATGTATGCATGTGTATGTTTGAGTATTTGAATGCATGTGAGAATGTATACAGTATATTCAGTTGGACTATATGTTCTGTCAACACATGGTAGAAGGATGGAACAGTTGAACCACAGAGTAAGGACCAAGCTGAAGAAACAGGGTAGAACTACATTTCTCAAAAGTCCCAGGAAAATCTGGGAACATAGAGACTCTGGAATCTATGCGCAGAGAGGGTAGAGATTCCAAATTTCATATGAGACAGGAAATGAGATATTTAGAAGAAAGGGACATTAACAGCAAAGGCAGTTGGAAGGTGGGAGCATGTAAAATGGTTGACTTTAAGGATTGAACCTCTGATAGCCTTGAGTTGCTATGTGAATAGTAAACTAAATCCCCTGAGGAAGCCAAGTGGTGAAATGGGTCCCCATTGGGATTACTCAGGACCATCTGACTGCCTCAGATCACCTCAAAGCTAAGTTTAACTGTTTAGCAACCTATCTTTATGCTTTATATGGAAGCAGTGCATGATAAAGGAAATTGACCATGCCATAATTTTATTCAATTGTTTTCATATAAAATGTAATAAACAGTTTTGGTTGGGTTTTTTTTTTAAATGATAGAAGCTGTGAACTGTGGTTTGAATGTTACGAATTCACAATATGGAGACATTCTATTACATAGTAACATAGTAACATAGTAGATGACGGCAGAAAAAGACCTGCACGGTCCATCCAGTCTGCCCAACAAGACAACTCATATGTGCTACTTTTTGTGTATACCGTACTTTGATTTGTACCTGTGCTCTTCAGGGCACAGACCTGCGTCAGGCGTGGATGCTGTTTAAAAACACCATCCTGGAGGTTCAGGACAAATATATTCCACGTATTAGAAAAAAGGGAAAAAAGACTAAACGTCAGCCGGCGTGGCTAAACAGTAAGATAAAGGAAGTCATTAGAGCCAAAAAACAATCCTTCAGAAAGTGGAGAAGAGAACCAACTGAAAGTAACAGGATAGATCATAAGGAATGCCAAGCCAAATGCAAAGCGGAGATAAGGAGGGCAAAAAAGGACTTTGAGAAGAAATTAGCGTTGGAAGCAAAAATACATAGTAAAAATTTTTTTAGATACATTAAAAGCAGGAAACCGGCCAAAGAGTCGGTTGGGCCGCTGGACGAAAATGGTGTTAAAGGGGCGATCAGGGAGGACAAAGCCGTAGCGGAGAAATTAAATGAATTCTTTGCTTCGGTCTTCACCGAGGAGGATTTGGGGGGGACACCGGTGCCGGAAAGAATATTTGAAGCGGGGGAGTCAGAGAAACTAAACGAATTCTCTGTAACCTTGGAGGATGTAATGGGTCAGTTCAGCAAGCTGAAGAGTAGTAAATCACCGGGACCTGATGGTATTCATCCCAGAGTATTAATAGAACTAAAAAATGAACTTGCGGAGCTACTGTTAGAAATATGCAATCTGTCCCTAAAATCGAGTGTAGTACCGGAAGACTGGAGGGTAGCCAATGTTACTCCGATTTTTAAGAAGGGTTCCAGAGGAGATCCGGGAAATTATAGACCGGTGAGTCTGATGTCGGTGCCGGGCAAGATGGTGGAGGCTATTATTATGAATAAAATTGCAGACTCTGCCACGGACGATCCAAAATGGCGTCATAGAGATTTCACTTACCAGACGCTCCCGAAAATCTCTCCGCGTCATAGCAGCCGAGGCCCCTTCTGACCATTGTAAGATGGTGAAAAGAAGAGGAAAGGTTCGGGAATTGCCCTCAATCCCGGCCGGAACACCAGCTCGACAGCAACCGACGCTGGAAAGATTTGGGGTAACGTCGGGACCTGTAGCAGCTTCCTCTCCGATTGGAGCTGAGCTATTAGCGTCGGCCGACAGTGGAGACGGGGCTTCCCTAAGCCCTGTCGAACGAGCGGCTCCCCCACAGCCGGGAATACGGAACCAGGAAGTGGTGCCTGACGCTCAGCCGTCCGAAGTGGTCGAGAGGAGTGAACAGAGAGGGAGCCCACACTTGGAAGCAGAACTGGTTGAGAGTGAATCGGTAGGAACCATTTCAAAAATTCCTGATAATATTATTACAATTTTGAACCAAACACTCAAAACCCCCCTTCCCCCGGTGATTTCAGTGGGGCAGTTAAGTAAACCAGCCGTTGTGACACTTGAGTCACTTTGGGACCAAAATCACACTTTACATTCAGCACTACAAGTAATGATTGTTAAAAATATAGAGGGAATTAAGACTTTGTCAGAAGCTGCCCTGATCCAGGATCAAATAAACACAGCTCAAACCTCCAAGATGGAAAGAATTGAGGAAAAATTGAGAAAAGTAGAGACTGTTACTCAAACTTCGGCCAAAGAAAAGAGTTTTACATATAAGAAAATGGAATACCTGGAAAACCAATTAAGACGTTGTAATTTGAGACTGACTAATTTTCCTAGGTCGCCAGTGTTGGCACCGGTAGAAATGTTTAAAAAATATTTGGTCGAAGTGTTGGGTATGTCAAAGGATTTATTACCCCCATTAGTACGGGTTCAACACTTTCAGTCTACCTATGACGGAGATAAACAATGTGATAATTTGAATTTAACAAATTTCCTTGAGTCATCCTTAGAAGTTATCACGCAAAGAACATCAGCTGTGGTGACATTTGCCCTGGAAATGGATAGGAATGCTGTCTTGAGACTTTTTTTCAGGAATATTGACTCAATGTTTTTAGGATCTAAAATAAGAATCTACCCGGATTTATCCAAAGAAACACAGAAACGGAGAAAGGCCTTCTTGGCACTCCGTCAAAGATCTGTTGTTCTTGGTGTAAATTTTATATTAAAGTTTCCTTGTGTTTGCCGAATTATATATCAATCTAAGAATTACCAATTTTTTGAACCTAAACAACTAGAAGAGTTTTTGATTTCTAAAGAAGGACTGAATGCAAATTAGTGGTTTGAGAATGTACACTGTTAGAGATCATTGAGAGTGGCGAATAGGTCATAGAGAATCCCATGTAGTATATCTACTTGAATAATTACTTTATTTTTATTTTTCATATCTATTTTGGATCGTAATTTACTATATTTAAGTGAGGTCGATAGAATAGATCATAATTTTCATTTATGTTTTATAAATTACTAAATGTTTGTCATATTACAATTGCCATATTAATTCTGTATGGAATAATATATAACCAAATAAAGAGTTAAAAAAAAAAAAAAAAAAAAAGAATAAAATTGCAGAGCATATACAAAAACATGGACTGATGAGACAAAGTCAGCACGGATTTAGTGAAGGGAAGTCTTGCCTCACCAATCTAATGCATTTTTTTGAGGGGGTAAGCAAACATGTGGACAATGGGGAGCCGGTTGATATTGTATATCTGGATTTTCAGAAGGCGTTTGACAAAGTGCCGCACGAAAGACTCCTGAAGAAATTGCAGAGTCATGGAATCGGAGGTAGGGTATTATTATGGATTAAGAACTGGTTGAAAGATAGGAAGCAGAGAGTAGGATTGCGTGGCCAGTATTCTCAGTGGAGGAGGGTAGTTAGTGGGGTCCCGCAGGGGTCTGTGCTGGGTCCGTTGCTTTTTAATGTATTTATAAATGACCTAGAGATGGGAATAACTAGTGAGGTAATTAAATTCGCCGATGACACAAAATTATTCAGGGTCGTCAAGTCGCAGGAGGAATGTGAACGATTACAGGAGGACCTTGCGAGACTGGGAGATTGGGCGTGCAAGTGGCAGATGAAGTTCAATGTTGACAAGTGCAAAGTGATGCATGTGGGTAAGAGGAACCCGAATTATAGCTACATCTTGCAAGGTTCCGCGTTAGGAGTTACGGATCAAGAAAGGGATCTGGGTGTCGTCGTCGATGATACGCTGAAACCTTCTGCTCAGTGTGCTGCTGCGGCTAGGAAAGCGAATAGAATGTTGGGTGTTATTAGGAAGGGTATGGAGTCCAGGTGTGCGGATGTTATAATGCCGTTGTATCGCTCCATGGTGCGACCGCACCTGGAGTATTGTGTTCAGTACTGGTCTCCGTATCTCAAAAAAAATATATAGTAGAATTGGAAAAGGTACAGCGAAGGGCGACGAAAATGATAGTGGGGATGGGACGACTTTCCTATGAAGAGAGGCTGAGAAGGCTAGGGCTTTTCAGCTTGGAGAAGAGACGGCTGAGGGGAGATATGATAGAAGTGTATAAAATAATGAGTGGAATGGATCGGGTGGATGTGAAGCGACTGTTCACGCTATCCAAAAATACTAGGACTAGAGGGCATGAGTTGAAGCTACAGTGTGGTAAATTTAAAACGAATCGGAGAAAATTTTTCTTCACCCAACGTGTAATTAGACTCTGGAATTCATTGCCGGAGAACGTGGTATGGGCGGTTAGCTTGACGGAGTTTAAAAAGGGGTTAGATAGATTCCTAAAGGACAAGTCCATAGACCGCTATTAAATGGACTTGGAAAAATTCCGCATTTTTAGGTATAACTTGTCTGGAATGTTTTTACGTTTGGGGAGCGTGCCAGGTGCCCTTGACCTGGATTGGCCACTGTCGGTGACAGGATGCTGGGCTAGATGGACCTTTGGTCTTTCCCAGTATGGCACTACTTATGTACTTATGTACTTATGCCCAGCACTATCTCCGCCTCCCAACCACCAGCCCCGCCTCCCAACCACCGGCTCTGGCACAGACCGTATAAGTCTGCCCAGCACTATCCCTGCCTCCCAACCACCAGCCCCGCCTCCCACCACCGGCTCTGGCACAGACCGTATAAGTCTGCCCAGCATTATCCCTGCCTCCCAACCACCAGTCCCGCCTTCCACCACCGGCTCTGGCACAGACCGTATAAGTCTGCCCAGCACTATCCCCGCCTCCTAACCACCATCCCCGCCTCCCGATCTCAACTAAGCTCCTGAGGATCCGTTCCTATTGATACCATGATCATCTGAGGTCTTTTTTCCCCCACCATTCCGCTGTGTTGTTTGATTACAGTGAGTTGGCTTTTCACTCTTTTTTTGATTGAGGTTTTTTTTTTAGTGATATTTTCCTTTTTTTCTATTTTGTGACTTTAAGGATACAAAGAATGCTGGCAGTGAAAGCAGCTGGGGGTTCGGAGAAAATCTGACAGATGCATTTATGGAGACTAAGATCAACAATTATATTGGTCTGGTACTGAACTGAACCAAGGTGATATTCCCTCTTCTGGAAGCTGTTTGCAGTCTGTAATCACTAGGTCTTGAGAAGGAGGAAAGAAAACCTTATTAAAATTGTTCTGAATGGGTTCCAGGATTTTAGTTTCTGCCAAAAATGGTTTTCCTATTCTAGAATACTATATGCAGGCTGATTGATTTGATTTATTAAAATACATTTAAAAAGTAAAGGAATGCCAAGTTTATAGAAGAAAAGAGAAGGAAGAGTGAGAAAAGGAAAGATAAGGAGACGAGAGAAAGAAAGGGAGGCTGCAGGACTAGTGGATTCTGGGAGGGCCATCTGGACCTGAAATGAATAGAGAAGGCTTTTTCAAAGAGATGTGTTTTCAAAAGCGCTGTTCTCACTTGCATTTGAAGGGAATAGAGCAGAATAGGGCTGTACACTTCTTTGAAATGAGTGGAAAAATTAAAATTTGAGATTTTTTTCCCTGTTTTGTAAAGAGTGCACACTATTGACACGTGTGTAAACAGTACATGAAAGTGTGCACATTTGAAAAAGTGTAGACATGCGTGCATTATTGAAAAGTAGTGCACACTTTTTGTGAAGATTGTTCACTAAGGGAAGCTTTTGCCAAGCTGCGGTAAGCACTAATACATGTTTACCTCAGCTTAAAAGGGCTTAGTATGGGATATCCTGCATTATACCCTGGCTCAGTGGAGGAGTAGCCTAATGGTTAGTGCAGTGGACTTTTAATCCTGGCAATCTGCGTTCAATTCCCAGGGCAGCTCCTTGTAACCTTGAGTAAGTCATTTCAGGGCCCTTTTACAAAGGAGCAGTAGGGTCTACGTGTATACCAATATGAGACTACCCCCAGACAAGCACGTGCCCCCTGGTGGTAATTTCAGATTTGGCATGCGTCCATGCCACCAGGACTAATTATTTTGTAATTTCCTACTGCATGCAGCGTTTCCAGTGTTACTCACCAGTTGGCGTGCACCGACCAGTCATCGCAAGTGTAGCGTGTGAGCCCTTACCGCTAGATCAATGGGTGGCGGTAAGGACTCAGGCCATAAATAGATGTGTGCTGGTTTCAGTTTTACCGCAGGCCCTTTTCCCAGCCCATTGAAAAAAAGCCCTTTTTCCGAGATGCGGTAAAAACTGGCCCGGCATGCACCAAAAGCATGCACCCATGCTACAGCAGGCCACTTTCTGCTGCAGCTTAATAAAAAGACCCCTTACCTCTCCATTATCCCAGGTACAAAAACTTAGATTGTAAGCCCTTTAGGGGCAGAGAAAGTACCTGCATGTAATATGTACAGTGCTGTGTACATCTAGTAGTGCTATAGAAATGATTACTAGTAGTAGGCTAGCACTCACACATCATATACAAAAAAATTGTTTTTTATTTTTACCCTGAAAGGCCATCTCTGGGGGCAGAGAGTGGGCATTTCTATGGAGCCATTTTACTGCTGTGCTAAAATGGCCTTAGTGCGTGGAAAAGACCCATATAAGGGTGTGCTAAAGCCACTTTTGAGCGCTGCTTTGTAAAATGGCCCCATGTATGATTTGATCCACTGTTTTGAAACCCGTCCAGATTTGGAGATGGTGCAGGATATAAATATTTATAAATAAATAAATATTGAGCCAGCAGCAGTCAGCAGTTTTAAAGTGCTGTCGGCTAAATTAGACCTGGAATGGCAGACCTTGTCTGGATACTGGAATTGAATATCCATGCGTGACTGGACATGTAGGTCCCGGCAATATTCAGCTGAGACCTGCATTACACACTTAAGCGAGTTCTAGTTGAATACTGGCCAAGACCTGCATAAGGGGATCTGTCAGGTTCGTCAACCGCCTTCCCATTCCTATACCCTCTCGTTCCCCCAATTCGGTTCCCTCCATACCTCCCCATGGTTCTAATCCCCCATAACCCCTTTTTTTGTATCCCCTTGATCCCCCAGCCTCACACACTCCTAGGCACCCCTAGAATTTACCCAGACGTGATTCCTGGTAGTTAATGGGAAGTGACAGGAGCAGCCCTCTTCTGCTCCTGTCCCATCTGGTTCCAGGCTGAAAATGGTGATACCACCAAGAATCAGTTCCAGGGAAGTTCTGGGGCTGCCCAGGGAGTCTGGAGGAGGGACCAGGAGCTGCAAGAAGGAATCTGTGGGATTGGAACCGTAGAGGGTGAGGGATTGGGGGATCAGAACTACAGGGGATTATGTGGAGGATAGAACCATGAGGGAGGGATGTGGAAAGATACTTTTTTAGCAATACATAAGCACATTGAACCTGCAATACGGTGGGAAAATGTGGGATACAAATGCAATAAATAAATAAATACATAGAATTTTCACTCTTTTGGCATATCTTCATATTTATTCTTGTTTAAACTGAGCTCATAACTATTGCAATACCATAATCTCGACCTGAGCTAGGACTTTGTCCTTCATTCTTTCACCACTAAGGCTCTTTTCTGCTTGCTCCTACACCAGAGTCCAGTCTTAGGGGATCTTCCCAGCAACTTGATCATCAGAATATGCAAGATGAATTTACATAAACTGTGGCCATTTTATACAAATATACGTCAGGCTAATCCTTTGAGAATATCCTAACAACCAGCCTTGTCAGGGTAGCTCTAGGGACCAAGTTGTTCTATATTTTCTTGAGTGACAATTAGAGGTCAGTATTCAAAGCCATTTATCTGGTTAGCGTCAGGAAATAAAATGCAGGGCAAGATGACCGGTTGCATTTTAACTTGACAATTGATTTTTCCATTAAAATTTAGTATAGGATGATTCAGGTAGCACTGATGTTAGGTGGTCAACAGTTAAGTTTATCTGGTTGAAAAATACCTTTTCTAACTTAGAAGAATAAGCTCCTACCTTCTATTCCAAAAAGCTTTAAAAACTTATCTGTTTAACAAATATTTCTCTATGTAGTCATTAATGTTATAACCTCATTCTAATTATATGTAAACTGTTACTCGTTGTTTAATTGTAAGCCACATAGAACTGAAATTTATTTTTGGATAATATCAGCTACAAGTATAAATAAACCAATCAATAAATAAATAAATAAATAAATGTAACTGGTATTTTAAAACAAGCAGACTTTAGCAGAAATGTATCTAGTTATCTTAACATCAAACATAGGGTTCATTTTACAAAGCCACACTAGTGATTCCAGCTCAGCAAATGCAACGAAGCCCATAGGACTCGAATGGGTTTCATTGCATTTGCTGCACCAGAATCGCTAGTGCAGCTTGTTAAAGGAGCCCATAGTCTAATACAGTTCTTTGCAATCAAGTCTTAGCTTCACCCCCTCCAGCTAGTCTGGCTTTCCTCTCCTGCCCAGTTAAAACTTCTTTGAATATTGATTCCACAGTGGATATCCTAAAAGCCAGACTGGCAAGATGTATCTCGAGGACTGTGTTGAGAAGTCCTGCTTCGAAAGGAGTCTTTTTACTAAGCTGTGGTAAGTATTAACATATGGTTACTGCAGTGAAAAAGGGCTTATTGTGCGGTACGCTCAGGCATTCTGTGGTCATTTTTGCATATGCGCAAACTACCCACGCACTAAAAAATGTTTAGCACTGGGGGAAGGTCTGGGGGCAGAGAGTGGGCATGCTCTGTGCTAACTGATTAGTGCAACTACACTGCCGCATGCTAAACAATTAGCATGTGATTAGTGCATAAGCCCTTACCGCCTACCAGGGCCGCCGAGGAGGGGGCAGGGGGCAAAATTCCCTGGGCTTGCAAGAGGGGCCCGGCGCCTGGGTCAGGCCACCGGCGCTGTAGTCCGCAGTCTCACCTGCCTGCCTCCACGGCTCCGGGCCCCCTTCATTCAAAGCTGCAGTCGCAGATCGCCTCTCTTCTGGCCTTCCCGCCCTGTGTCCCGCCCTTGCGGAAACCGGAAGTTATATCAGACGAGGGTGGGACACAGGGAGGGAAGGCCAGAAGAGACGTGATCTGCGACTGCCACTTTGAATGAAGGAGACCCGGAGCTGTGGAGGCAGGCAGGCGAGACCACGGACTGCAGTGGCAGGTGGAGCAACGGGGGGCGGCAGCGGCGGGGGGGGGGGGGGGTGCAGGCGGGGTGGCCTTGCCCTGGGCCCGGCCTAGTCTCTCGGCGGCCCTGCTGCCTACATAATGGGTGGCGGTAGGGGTTCATGCACTAATGGCCATATGCTAATGGGAGATAAAACACCAAGGCAGACCTTATAAAAACACAGTTTTTAATTAATAGATTAAAAGCTCCCAGAAATTTAACTTAAAATGCCCAACATGACCATGTTTCGCCAGTATAAAATGGCCCTCGTCAGGGGCAGTGGGTCATCAGCTGATGTAAAATTCTGAAAAGAGCTTGGCTGGCGAAACTGTTAAAGCATTATGCAAGCTAGATTCTGGGATCAGTCTCTCATAAAAACGCTGCATATGTTTTAACAGCTTCACCAGCCAAGCTCTTTTTGGAATTTTATATCATTCGGTGACCCACTACCCCTGATGTAGCCATTTTACACTGGCAATGCATGGCCGTGTCAGGCATTTTATGTTAAATTTCTGGGAACTTTTAATCTATTAATAAAAAACTGTGTTTTTTACAAGGTATGCCTTGTTGTTTTATCTTCCATATTGGATTTAGCAGACCACATGCCTTGCTGCTTTTTGACATACGCTAATGAGAAAATTAGTGCATGGTCATTCATGGGAACAATAGCAAAATTTTCCATTTTAGCCCGGCAGTAAAAATGGCCTTAGTGTGCGTGAATGACCTGCTTATGGATGTGCTAAGGCCACATTTTACCACAGTTTGGTAAAAGGACCCCAAAGTGTTTGACTGTCTCTTTCATAACATCATCTTTCTTCTAGTGTGTGTGTGTCATTTTCCATACATGAAGCAGGACACAGATGTACCATTTGTATGTTTTATTTACAGCTTTAATTGGTCGCTTCACTAATAGGCTTCTATTTAATAACTTTTCACAGCTACTATACAGCTCCCCTTCCCCCTCCTTCCTCGGCATAAGTTACTCCAAAGTACAATTATAAACAAGAGCATTCCCCAAACACATCTGTTCTGATCTTTCATGGCACCTGAACATATGAGCTTTGGTGTACCTTTTATTTTCAAAAGCTGCTTATTAAATCATCAAAACAGAGTATAAATTAATACTAATATGGTTCAGCTTATACCAAAATACAGACCAGTTGATATTCAGCCCATGGTGGTCAATGCATTTTTAAATACTGACTGTTGTGGGCAGAATTAGCCCCCAGATATTCAATGCAGGTATAACCATGGACTCTTAGTTATAGAATTGTCTCTTTAATCCAAAGTGTTTTTCCAAACAGAGAATAAATTCCCTCTTTCAGCTTGCTTGATTCTCCATTATGTAGCCTACCAGCTAGGGACTTCAGTAGACCAACTGATTTTCCTTGTCAACTCCTCAATTGTATCTCTTAGAATTCTGTCACTACATATTACGGATGGGCAGCCAGAAAATGTTCATTTTGTATATAGTTTCCCCTGTCATTTAGGGGACTGTGCATTTTGTTTGGCAGTTCTCCACCTGTTTTGTCATCATGGGAAACAACATAAAACAAAACTTTTCAGGGCCCCCTTCCCATGCCTCCTCCCAACCAAGAGCAGAAAAATCCCTTCCCTACTTTGTAAAGGCCCCCACCATTCCAAAACACCCCCAGACCTACCTAAAAATCCATTATGGTAAACTAGGGTCAATTGGGGCAGAATTCACTCCTGCCCTTGGGTGTACCACATCCAACAGGGTAGCAGCCACCCTTTCCAAAAGTCTGTTGCTATTACCGTGAACCCTACTGGTATCAGAAGAACCCTATGCTCTACTAGACCACCATGTATATTCAGGCAGGTAGAGGGGGCCTATGGGGAGTGAGGAAAGAGAATGGGACTTGATATACTGCATTTCTGTGGTTTTTGCAACTACATTCAATGTGGTTTATGTGGAGGGACATAATCGAACACAAACGCCTATCTCCATGGGTGTTTATCTCAGAAAACGGGTCCGTGAAGGGGTGGGCCGAACCGTATTTTCGAAAAAATGGACGTTTTTGAGCTGGGCGTTTGTTTTTTTTAGCGATAATGGAAAGTAAACATGCCCAGCTCAAAAACGTCCTAATCCGAGCCATTTGGTCATGGGAGGGGCCAGGATTGGTAGTACACTGGCCCCCCTGATATGCCAGAACACCAACTGAGCACCCTAGGTCAGTGCGGTGGACTTCAGAAAAAGCTCCCACATGCATAGCTCCCTTACCACAGGTGCTGAGCTCCCAACCCCCCTCCCCCAAAACCCACTACCCACAAATGTACAACACTACCATAGCTCTTAGGGGTGAAGGGGGCACCTACATGTGGGTACAGTGGGTTTTGGAGGCCTCCCATTTACCAGCACAAGCAGTGGTGTGCTGGAGCCGGCTCGCACCGGCTCTGCAGAGCCGGTTGTTACTTTTTGAAACATTTTGCGAGCCGGTTGTTCAGCTCAGCTGTCAGTAGGGACGGGACAAAGTTTGTTTTGTTTTGTTTTCCTGGCTGCAGGTACGCATCGCATGCCCACACACACCAGCTGTCACCTGATATTGGCAGCCCTGCCTCCTTGTGCTGGTTCCAGTGGCGTACCGAGGGCGGGGTGGGGGTGGGGGCGGACCGCCCGGGTGGAAACCAATAACTTGCAGTCCTCTTGCTCTCTCTCCGCCTGGCCAATGCGCCCTTCTTACTAGCGGCTCCTCCCAGCGGCTCTTCTCGCTCCCTCTGGTCGAGTCCCGCCCATCTTCTACGTCATGACGCCTTCCTTCCCCCTGCGGCCCCCTGCGCGCCAGTGAGTGCGCCCTTCCTGCTTGTCTAACGGCTCCTGCAGCAGGTATTTGGCTCCTCTCTGGCTCTGTCCGTCCCAGCATGAGCTAGTAGCGCCTTGCCGCCTTCCCTTCTGCTTCCTGCACTGCTAGTGCATGCACACCCTGAGCTCTGCCGGCCACCAGCTATCGTCGTCCAGTCCTCCTCGTCGGAAGAATCTTGGAGCACTTCACTTAAGTTCCATCCAGCCAGGTAATTAGGCCCCACGGCACAATCTCATATTTATTTATTTAAATTGACAAAAAAAAAAAAACACCATAAAATGTGAAAAGGACGGGGGGGGGGGGGGGCAAGATAGCTTAATAATAATAACAAAGAACACTATTGGGTGGGAGAGAAAGGGCAATAGCAAAATGGGCATGAATGGCTAAATTTCAGTGAGGATATCCTGTTTCCTGATGCCTGTGTTCGTCTTAACTGTTGTTGTTGTAATCTACCATGGGAAGCCTTTTGTTATAAAGTTGATGGAATATTGAAATTAAATGGAAGTAGAATTAAACTGTCCTTTCATTGGGGCACACATGGAATCAGATCTTCATGTTTTGTAGAAGTTTACCTTTTTACACAAATGGATTATTCTGTTTTGAACATGTTTCTGGGGGAAGTGGTTTTATTAGTCAAAATAGATATTTTGTTTCATGCAGATTTCTTTTGTTTATACATAAATAGGCTATATAAGCCCCTAATGCAGCCCATATTGGTTTTCTTATATTTTTTTCTTGTGATAACCTATACTGTGCCAAAACTGAAAACTCTTATCTCTGTCTGGTTGGTAATAAAAGGAGATCATTGTGAGCACTATCTACCCTAAAAGGTTGTTTTGTGGCTGTATGAAGAATTGTGATATTGAATAAATAAGCATATGTGTGTGTCCCTAGTCATGATGCATCCTAAGTTTATATAATAATCCTTTCAAGAAATCCAGTTAATCTTTTAACTTATTAGTGGAGCATTACCACAGAGGCTTGGTACGGTAATACTACAGCAGAGCTAAGGAACAGCCAGGTTATTTTGAGTTAGTCTTCCTGGACCAAACTTGCTTTCCTTGTGCCATCACTATCCAGCAGGTAGGCAGTGTCTTAAAAGATGGAGGATAAAGGATTAAAAAAAAAACATTTATCACACATTCCAAGCAAAGTTGGCTTACATTTCAAAATACACTGAGACAGAATAATAGAATTCAGTTATATCATGGGAATAAATAGATGATATGTCTGAAACATTTCAGAGTAGCATATATATGATATATACCCAACTGAGCATTTAAAAATGTGTCCTTTAATGATACCATATGTTCAGAAATCCATAGCCATTTAGTATAGGTAGTTTAGTTATTCAAAGATTATCACATTCATACACCAGAGCAGGCATCCATCACATTGCAAAAGAAAACAACTTCTACAGAGTATGTCCAAAATTAAATTTTTATTTCCTTAGTTCTTTCTTCCAAAATTCCAGACAGCACATGTACAGATCAGTAGGAGGACCCAAAAGCATTCCAAAACAAGTAAAGTCAGAAACAACACAGTTTATTGTTCAACTACCCTTAGGATTCCCTTTGGGTTTAAAAAGCAAAACCATGTGCATATCATTTGTACCAATAATATATAATAAAATTACATGTTGTTAATACTTTACCAGCTAACTCTCTCTCTGGGAATAGCCAGCTCTGCAATTTGTGTGTGTGTGTGTGTAGGGGGGGGGGGGGGGGCGCAGAGGTGGATGAGGGAGAGAACCTGTTGTTAAAAATTTACCAGCACACCACTGAGCACAAGTGTTGCAGGTGTGGGGGGGGGGGGGGGGGGGGTGGGCCTGGGTCCACCTGCCTGAAGTGCACTGTGGTATCCACTAAAAGTGCTCCAGGGACCTGCATACACGCAGGCCTCTAGGACTTGTTGCTGCTGTATAACATTGGCACACCAGTTGACACCTGAAGACTAATCTCTCCGAAAACGTCCTTTATTGGAATAAGCATGTTTACTCACAGTTAATTGCAGATCAGAGGTTGTGCCCCACTGGCAACGAGTCTCCCTGGTACTGAGATGAGCAGTAGGTCAGAGCTGGCAGAATGCTGTACAATGCCCTCTTTCAGCCACATTCAAGGTAAGTTGTCTAACGTGGCTAACACAGGAAAGGGAACTAAAACTGTCTTACAAAAATGGCCACTACCGCATGGACTACAACAGGAAACACAACAGGGCACACTCTGACCCAGTAGGCAGGGGGAAAAGCACCATGGGAGAAGAGCCTACCAACTACCAACATCGTGAGACTGTAACACAAGCTAATGAAATCACGGAGCCCAATACCCTACACCCACCACAATGCAATGCTGATGTGACCCTGTAGTGCACCCGAGAGCCACATCTGACCCAGGGAAAGGCTGTGAGAGGATCAAACACATTCTGCTGTCATGGAGGTGGGTACGGCATTTGAGGCTGGCATACAGGCTGGGAAAAAAGTTTTTAAAGTGTGTTTTTTTTTGGAGGGAGAGGGTTAGTGACCACTGGGGGAGTCCGGGGACGTCATCCCCGATTCCCTCTAGTGGTCATCTGGGCAGTTGGGGCACTTTTTTGGGACCTGTTCGTGAAAAAAAAAAGGTCCAAAAAAGTGACCCAAAATCGTGGTAAAAACGCCTTTTTTTTCGATTATCAGCTACAGATGCCCATCTCTCCTCGGCTGATAACCACGCCCCAGTCCCGCCTCCAACACGCCCCCATCAACTTTATTCATTTCTGCAACGGAGTGCAGTTGGAAACGCCCAAAATCTGCTTTCGATTATACCGATTTGGGCGCCTTTGCGAGAAAAATGCCCATCTCCCAATTTGGGTCGAAATATAGACGTTTTTCTCTTTCGATTATAAGCTGGATAGTATATACAGGTACATATTTGTACCTGGAGCAATGGAGAGTTAAATGACTTGCCCAGAATCACAAGGAGCTGCAGTTGGAATTGAACCCAGTTCCCCAGGATCAAAGCCTCTGCACTAACCAGTAGGGGCCGCAGGGAGGGGGGGGTGGATGATGGAGCCTTGAACTGTGAGGGGTGGTGGGCTTGGATATAGGGAGGGGGCAATCACACACAGAGACAAATGAAACCCTGGCTACATTGTTTGTAAATAGCAGGAAATGACAGAGGAAATATTGTTGACATTTATTCTATCGCTAATGGCTTCCCATCCCTACAACATATCACAGACTTTAGCCTTGAATCTTCAGACTGGAAATGAGATGTTTGATGGGGGATATGATAGAGGTCTACAAAATACTTAGTGGTGTAGAATAAATAAATCTAAAGTGATTTTTACTTTTTCAAAACGTACAAAGACTAGGGGACACTCAAGGAAGTTACATGATAGGAAGTTAGATGGTACTACTTTTAAAACGGAGAGGAGGAAATATTTTTTCACTCAATGAATAGTTAATCTCTGAAACTCATTGCCAGAAAATGTAGTATCAGCGGTTAGTATACCTGACACCAGTCACGCGAGGTGGGGGGGGGGGGCTGAATAAGAAGGAGAATAGTGGGGCCGCCTTCGTGGTGGAGATCTCAGATGCTGAGGAAGAAGGCCAGGAAACCCTATCTGAAAGGGAGGTTGAGGCATCAGCCATAAATTCCTCGAGGGAAGACCCCAAGGGGATGGTAGTGGCTGACTCTGACCTGTCTCCGCTGGTGAGCATGTAGGTCTGTTCAGGGTCCGAGGACCTGAGTCTGCCGGAAACCCCAGATAAAGAATGGGGACGTGCTGGGGCTGGAGGATCAGATGCCAGTATTCCCCAGGTATTATCCCCTATGACTGTTGTGGGTGATCCTCCCCAGGGAAACCTGGGTAGTGAGCCCAAGAGCATGCTGACCACCCAGAAAAAAAAGACAAAACACTTTGTGGAAGGTACCAAAAGACTTACAAACAGGTCTTCCCAAACCCACTACCAGGTTGGAGCACCTGTGTTTGGCTATGGGGGATTTGGATGTGAATAGACTCCAGACCTCTGTTAATGAGTGAGTAGTGAGGAGCCCGTACGTTGACTGATTAGGAGCCTTAACATCAGCACTATTTCTGTCAGAAAATATGGAGTAGCTGTCCTGAGATTGGAGGAGACAGCAGGCCATTGGTTGGGAGAGCCAGTGCCTTAGCAATTATTGGAGGAGTCCTGGGTCGGTCGAGTGGGAGTGACAACAGTAAAGCTTAAGCACAATGGATATACATTTAAAGGGAGCTGTTTGGAATATGTGGGGGTTAGACTACACCTATGTGCCTTTGCCAGTGATGTTTATGGTAGAGGTCCAGAGGGAAGTGTGGACAAGGAAGGCCATTTTCCAGCATATGAGGCCTAGCTGGATCTTTGTGGGTGGACCAGAGGACCCTTGAACACACCACTATATTGATACCCAATGTGAGAACTGGACTATTGGGCGGTCAATTGATAAGCATTGTGCCAAGATTGAGGATTCCCAGCATCAACCCCAATACCATAGTGTGACCAGGATGTTACTTGGAGGAGTGATGGTTCAAAAACCTGATCCCAAGTGGTATGGTTGAGCCTGTTAAAGAGTAGGACTCAGGTCAAGACAATAAAAAGAATGTGTTATCTGTTAAAGACTTGAGAATTTGAAATGCAGCAATAAAGTGAAAAAATGTTGGGTTGAACCTAGGTTCCAAATGTGGGAGGAGGGGGGGTCATAACCAATTTGTATTATTAAGAAAATTAAGGTACAAAGGGAAAAAATGTTAGAGTTATGGGAAAAAAGCATGATGGGGTGGACCGAGACCCAAAATGTTGGGTGGCTCAGAATTATGCTGTTGGGAGATGCATTTAATAAAAAGGAATGTGGGACATATGAACAGAATATGTTGCTTGACAAATATGTAGTAGCTGAAAAGGTAAGGAAAAAGAAGTTAGCCTTCATAAACTAGAACAGATCACAGACAGAGGAAGACAGGTGATACTATATGGAAAAACTAGGAAAAGCTGGTAAAGAAGTCAGGAAAGCAAAGATGCAAGTGAAAAAACAATAGCCAATAAGGTAAAATGGAGAGACAAAATATTTGTGAGATATGTTAACAATAGGAGGAAGTACAAAAGTGACATTGTGAGACTCAAAGGTGAAGGGGAGGAATATGTAGAAGCTGATAAAGATAAGACGGAATTGCTTAACACATATTTCTGTTCTGTATTCACAGCTGAAGGCTTGGGAGCAGAACTGTAGAAGACAAACACAACTGGAATGGAGGGGTAGTAGTCCCTGAATGATTTTCAGCAGACTGTGTTCGTGATATGCTGGCTAAACTAAAGGTGGACAAAGCAATGGGAAATGATAGCATACGTCTGATGGTACTGAAGAAAATTAGGGAAGTTCCGGCGGTTCAACAATTTGACCTTTTTTGTTTTTTTAGAAAAAGAAAAATCAGATGTAAAACTTTATTGCACTTCCAACTCAATAAATTAACACCATCTCTTTACCTGCATGTCAGGGAATGAAAATCCATGCTCCTGCCTTCCTAGTTTTAATAAAGTGGTCTTTAAAAATCGGTTCTGGAATCAGTGCGATATTAATTCTGGAACCAATGAATAAATCAGCTGTGGGTTGGGTAGTTTTTGTTTTTAAGGAATAAATGGTCCTTTTCCTGTACTGCAAAACTCTTTGGCATCTTAATTTATTCCTTAAAGAGCACCAGATACCTTCATGGAGTGCTTTGGAAATGGTAATCATGCTCTCCAAGTGTCTCTGGCAAATCCAGTTGTTTCCTCCAACCCCATTCTTTGTTTTACTGCATCTCAGGCACTGCAAATTTGTGACCATTTCTGGGAAAAGGTGACCAAAGTTACCAGAAACAAAAAATGAGGTTCCAATGAATTCCGCCAGCGCAAACAAAGTGCAATAAAACAGTCCAAACTCCAGTCTCCCATGTGAAAAACAAAAAAAAAAATTACAAAAGTTCCAACATGTAACCCTTGCAGGCTGCCAACGTACCTATGAAATGAAAAAATGACCACTCTCAACATCTTAGATCTGCCACCCTAGTCACCCTCTCCCAGAGACGGTCAACATTTATCTATGTCTCCAGCAAAAACTGCTGAAAACCCATCCACATAGCTCGGAAAGTCTCTGGAGAAGAATGGGATATTTTAATAATTTAGCTTCGGTTTCTATTTTGTCCTTCTTGATTTGTCTCTAAAAATGTATGTGTTCCTAGTAAAGATTTAAACAGTTAAAATAAAACCATGCCAAAAAAAAGAGATCTTTACACTCTGGGAGTCAGTAACTCTCCAGCGGAAAACCCTATCGACTGCTCCATGAGTAAAATTATAAGAACTTCATGATAATGAGCAGTTTGATCTCCTGAAGACACTATGATGAAACACAGAACTGTGTAGAGACTGGATGAAATATTCAAGTAGATTGGTGTTTGAAGAGGACATGTTTACGAAAAACAGCGAGCAGAGCTTCACCCTCGTTGAGATGATTCAGAACTGATGTATTCCTTGTAGGCTGTCTAGCTCAAGTTTTCCATTCTGACTTTGGGATATTTTGGTTTGAGGGGGTGGCAACCTTGTTACGCTTTGGATTTGAACAGTTTGGATTTCATCTTCATGGTGTGGTAGACTTCACTGGGACTGGGACTATGGATATTTATTTTCACTTGATAATCATGGTCCTTGAGAGCAAGCTGAAGTTCCTGTATTGAACATCTTACATATCCATCATCTTGGCTCGATCAAGCTAAGTAATATAATTTTCTTTTTTTATGTCATAAATTTGTGATGTATAATGAATCAGAATAACAACCTCATGGCGCAATGATAGATCCAAGTGTGATCAGTTTTTTTGTCACTTTTTGATACTAATTTAGCAGAGACCACACAATTATTCTGAGCACTTATATTTATCAGTAATTTGTCAGTGTGTATTTATTAGAAATAAAGTTTCTTATTTTTATTGGTCATGCCTAAATATTGGCATGTAAATGCCAACTTGTGCTAGTTTTCTATAACAGCAATTATATGCATAATTGCTGATATAGAATTTGCACTCAGAGCACAGGATCCAAGTACCCAACATTTGGCATCCTGTAGAAAATTACCCCTTGGGGGGGAATTCTGTATATGGTGACTAAAGATGCACCTGCAAATTTGCAGGGTGGCCAATTTGCACAATTGACACTGATAATTGGGTGAAAAGCAATTATTGCCCAATCTGCGCCAAAGTTAGGTGTACACATTTACACCAGGTTTTAGTTAGCGTAAATGGATGTGCTTAAATTTTAGTCATGGGGACGGGTATACACGTATTCTATAAACCACGCCTAACTCTAGGTAGGTTTATAGAATAGCGCTAAGCAAATTTTTCTTTGGCACCATATAGAGAATTCCTCCCCCCGCCCTTTGATGTCTATGCTGCTAACGATGAGGAAAACAGAGGATTTTGGCATAAAGAAAGAAAGGAGAGGATGACAATGTTTTGGCTATGTTGAGACACCTTGCTTGTCTAGGGTCTTGGTAACTGGAAAGGGGTTCGTCTTACTGTGCTATAAGAAAGGACAAGACACGGGCGGGGGGGGGGGGGCGGAGATGAGGAAGCACCGACCTGAGGCACCTTACTGTCTCATCAGTGACTCCTTTTTTCTGCTGGTTATGCCTCTCCCCATGTACCTTGGCATTCATAAGAATCTGGACACTCTTGCTACATTGCTGTTTTTCTTTGAAATTACTGTATGTAGTACCTTGCACTTCTCCCCTTCCCCTTCCTCTGACCCTTAACCATGCATTTCTCTCGATCAACTACATCAAAAGTGAAAAATTAGTATTTTTCCCACCAAATTTTAGTTAACAAACTCATCTAAGTGAGTTGTCAAAACAAAACTTAAATAAAACAAAGGCAGACTGGAAAATCCCTACAGAAAGATAAAATTTCTTGACTGCACTTTCATGCATATGTCTGTGTGTAATGATGCAAGGAAAATATGCTCCCTAGAGAGATCTGGTATAGCAGATTTTCTGTTTAAAATACCCTCACGTCCTATGCATACCTTCTGTGCATCTACTCATTTGACTTTGCGGCACAGTGGAGATGGACATCAAAAACTGGAAAAATGTCGGGCTAGTTCCATTTACTTGACAACAATTCAGTCATAAGTAAGGCGTCATAATGGATTAAACATAATAAATCCCCAATAAGCTAATTTCAAATGCTGTGCTATATCTATCACAAATCTGTCTGCTGCTAACGCAATTAATCAGCTTATGTTCTTTTTTTTTTTTTAATCATTCAGGATTTCTCAAAACTGTCCAGTGATTCTGTAGCCCAATGGTTTTCAACCCAGTCCTCGGGGCACACTTAGCTAGTTGCATTTTCAGGATATCCACAATGAATATGCATGGGATAGATTTACATACCAAGGAGGTCATGCATGCAAATCTTTCTCGTACATTTACATATCTTGGATAGCCTGAAAACCCAAATGACTGTGTGTGCTTCAAGGACAGGATTGAAAACCACTGGGCTACAGAACCACTGCCGTAGCCCATCAAGTTTTCAAGATTTCCACAGTGCATATGTATGAGAAACCCCATCTGTGCAGAATTACCACTTGAACATTCACTGGGGATATTCTACAATTCCTACTGGCTGTGGGGTGACCAGGCTAAGTTTAAGAAGTCTTGTTCTAGCTTCTTTTTTCACCTCATTAATTATAAATTGAAGCTAGTGGCCATTATGGGGTAAATTCTGTAAATAGCACTGTAAATTTGAACTTAGTGTTATTCTATAAATGGTGCCCAAAGTTAGACACTGTTTATAGAGAAGTGCTTGTTAGCAACAGGATCCGCAACTACTTTTAGTGCGACCATTTGCACAAACTGAACACTCATGTAAATCCTCATGCTTTAATTAGGCACAAATCCCCTTATTTGTTTATTATTTGTACCCTGTGCTTTCCCACTCATGGCAGGCTCAATGCAGCTTAGGTACTTATTTGTACCTGGGGCAATGGAGGATTAAGTGACTTGCCCAGAGTCACAAGGAGCTGCCTGTGCCTGCAGTGGGAATTGAACCCAGTTCCCCAGGACCAAAGTCCACCACTCTAACCACTAGGCCACGCCTCCACTATTCTATAACAATGCGCATAAATTGCAAGAAAGCCCCTGATCTGCCCATGACCTTACCATGGCAGCAATACCTTTTTTGATCTTCATCTAAAATTTATGCACAGATTTGGGTGCGTAAATTTACATGCATACATTTTCATTTATACCAATTAGGAATGATAATTGATTGTCAGGGCTCAATTATTAAAGCTAATTAGCACATTATTCAATTAAATTGTCCAAGCAAATTGGGCATGCACCCAAATTTGTGCATGCAATTTTAAAAAGCACCACTGGCAGAATCCAGTGGGGATGGGACGACTTTCCTATGAAGAGAGGCTGAGAAGGCTAGGGCTTTTCAGCTTGGAGAAGAGACGGCTGAGGGGAGATATGATAGAAGTGTATAAAATAATGAGTGGAATGGATCGGGTGGATGTGAAGCGACTGTTCACGCTATCCAAAAATACTAGGACTAGAGGGCATGAGTTGAAGCTACAGTGTGGTAAATTTAAAACGAATCGGAGAAAATTTTTCTTCACCCAACGTGTAATTAGACTCTGGAATTCATTGCCGGAGAACGTGGTACGGGCGGTTAGCTTGACGGAGTTTAAAAAGGGGTTAGATAGATTCCTAAAGGACAAGTCCATAGACCGCTATTAAATGGACTGGAAAAATTCCTCATTTTTAGGTATAACTTGTCTGGAATGTTTTTACGTTTGGGGAGCGTGCCAGGTGCCCTTGACCTGGATTGGCCACTGTCGGTGACAGGATGCTGGGCTAGATGGACCTTTGGTCTTTCCCAGTATGGCACTACTTATGTACTTATGTACTTATGTGTGGTACACAAATTGTTATTATCAGGATTTCCTAGGTTGTGTTTTGTTTGAGATCAATCATAACCAGGGCATAATTTGTAGACACATTTGCATGCCCAATTTGCACATGCAATTTAATTAAAGAACAAACCAATTAGTGCCAATAATTGACTTTTTAATAAGCAATTATTGGTGCTAATTGAAATCAATTAACATGTATGCACATACATTTAGGCACAAGATCCGCACCTAAATTTTAGGTCATGGGTGTTTCAGGGTGACATATGGGCATGGATTCGAGTTATAGTGCAATTATAGAATAATGGGGATCCACATGTAAATTCTGGTGGGGGCATTTGCACCAAGGGCATTAGGATCAGTGAAATCTTTAGTACGATTGCTGATAATCACACACATTCTTGCAGGATAGAAAATACCAAACGAGGCATTCACAGCAGTAAGTTTAGGAAGGAATGCAAGAAGTTGTTTGCGCAGCTGCACAGTGCGTTTAACTCTGGCAGAAATAGTACAATATTTCCTTCAAATTTAAGTGGGGCATAATTTAGCTCTTTTCAACTTGAATATACCTTTTTTTCCACCATCTTTATTAAACATTCTGGATAGTCAGTACAATTTTTCAAAACAGCTATGGTTGAACAATCAGAATTAACTTTTTTTTTTTAAATACTTATAAAAGGACGTGGATACTTATTATTCTGGTAACAGTGAGAAGGTGAACATAGAGCTCTTTCAATTTCAAATTTCTTATCAAATTTCAAATCTAAAATCGATGGTATCAATGATTCTAGAAATTTGATTGGGTTATGTCCTTCTTTTTCTTCTGGTATACCAAGAATCTGAATGTTATTACTATCTGCATGATTGTTAGCATCTTCTGTCTCCTTCTCAAGAAGCCCAATGTGCTTCACTTGCCGCAGTAGGCCTTGATGTTATTTTTGGCAGTAGCAAAAATATTTTCTTTTATCTCAATCCAAGATTGGAGGAGTAGCCTAGTGGTTAGTGCAGTGGACTTTGATTCAAGGGAACTGGGTTCAGTCTCTACTGCAGCTCCTTGTGACTCTGGGCAAGTCACTTAACCCTTCATAGCACCAGGTACAAATAAGTACCTGTATATGCCATATAAACAGTTTTGAATGTAGTTGCAGAAAGGCTGTATATCAATTCCCATTCCACTAAATGAGGGAGACAATCCTAATTTTAAATTGTATTTTTGATATTTGTACCTATTTGTAATTTTAATTTTATTTAGCAGCTGATTAAAATTTCAAATAGGTAAAAATATCAAATTTAATTTTGTTTAGCAGCTGATGTAAGGGCTCACAATTTTCAATCAGCCTAATCACCTTCCGCATAGCATACTACATAACTGCCCAGACATATGGAAAGGTTTTATTTCTAGTATGGATCAGATGAACTTTTCTTAATGATGAACTCCCAGCAGTGATTTACCCTCTGAGAACAGTGCATATACTGGGATCTAAAATATTACCCCAAGTACTGTAGGGAGCTGGGTAGCTCCCCTGGTAGTCCTTACCTGGCTACCTTTAGAAGGGAGGTGTTCGGGGATAAACACAACCAACAATATCAGGTATACAACATAGGCAATTTTATTGTATGGCAGAAAGAATATCATAGATAATACAATAAATGTAAGGTACTTACAGTACAGGAGAATAATCTGGCAAAGACAATGAAATAATATTGTTAGCTGAGGGGAAAGTCCTAACATAGTAGTATCATAGTAGATGATGGCAGAAAAAGACCTGCACGGTCCATCCAGTCTGTCCAACAAGATAATTTCACGTGTGCTACTTTTTGTGTATACCTTACCTTGATTTGTATCTGCCATTGTCAGGGCACAGACCGTATAAGTCTGCCCAGCACTAGCCCCACCTCCCAACCACCAGCCCCGCCTCCCACCACCGGCTCTGCCTCCCAATCTCGGCTAAGCTTCTGGGAATCCCTTCCTTCTGAGCAGGATTCCTTTATGTTTATCCCACGCATATTTGAATTCCGTTACCATTTTCATCTCCACCACCTCCCGTGGGAGGGCATTCCAAGCATCCACCACTCTCTCTGTGAAAAAATACTTCCTGACATTTTTCTTGAGTCTGCCCCCCTTCAATCTCATTTCATGTCCTCTAGTTCTAAGATACTGGCTGCAAAGCACTACTCAAGGTACTTTCCCAAAGTTGTCTTGTGCAGTTCTTACTTATATACATAGGTTATCTTAGAATAGTGTAAACGTATGCTTCTGTGCTTCCCCCTGTAATTCCATTCCCAGCATAGAAAGGATGTGCTTTTGCTACATCAGCAGGAAACTAATCAGGCTGCAGAAACATAAGAATGTCAGATGTATCTATCATGCCCTGGTACACATTGTCTGTATAGTAGATGGTGGTATCATGTGTGTCATTACGAATCCTCATGGGAGCTAGGTGAGGCCAGCTGCAATGAGTTATATGTATGACTTGCTTAGGCTATCAGATTGTGTACTTACAAGGTCATGAATAGTTCAGGGTCCTTGCACAGTATTGCTAACTGTACAGGAATTATGGTGGCGGCCTATCAGTACAAATGGAGGAGTGGTCTAGTGATTGGAGCACCAGCTTTGATGTGTGGGGGTACCTTGTTGAAATCCCACTGCTGCTTGTTGTGATCTTGGGCAAGTCACTTAATTTTCCATTGCCTCAGGTACAAAATTTAATTATGAGCCCTCCAAGGACAGAGAAATACCCAGTATACCTGAATGTAACTCAACTTGAGCTATTACTGAAAAAGGTGTGAACAAAATTTAAATAAATATTGGTGACCCCTATCAATACTGAAGGCACTTATCAGGATATATGTCTTCTTAGGATTCATTTTGTTTGAAACTTTATTTTTTTATTGGCCTAAATGCATGCCATGATTAAGCACGATTAATTGTGCAATTAAAATTTTTCGGGCTGTGATTAATTTTGATTCTAATTCTGAACCACTGCCCATCCCTTATTATGACCATGGGCAGAAGCTGGCCAGGGTCCAGATATTCAGTGTCAATACTAACATAGATGCTAACACTGATATAAGGGCCTAATTCAGCCTGCAGCTGTCAGCATTATATACAGTGGGGGAAATAAGTATTTGATCCCTTGCTGATTTTGTAAGTTTGCCCACTGACAAAGACATGAGCAGCCCATAATTGAAGGGTAGGTTATTGGTAACAGTGAGAGATAGCACATCACAAATTAAATCCGGAAAATCACATTGTGGAAAGTATATGAATTTATTTGCATTCTGCAGAGGGAAATAAGTATTTGATCCCCCACCAACCAGTAAGAGATCTGGCCCCTACAGACCAGGTAGATGCTCCAAATCAACTCGTTACCTGCATGACAGACAGCTGTCGGCAATGGTCACCTGTATGAAAGACACCTGTCCACAGACTCAGTGAATCAGTCAGACTCTAACCTCTACAAAATGGCCAAGAGCAAGGAGCTGTCTAAGGATGTCAGGGACAAGATCATACACCTGCACAAGGCTGGAATGGGCTACAAAACCATCAGTAAGACGCTGGGCGAGAAGGAGACAACTGTTGGTGCCATAGTAAGAAAATGGAAGAAGTACAAAATGACTGTCAATCGACAAAGATCTGGGGCTCCACGCAAAATCTCACCTCGTGGGGTATCCTTGATCATGAGGAAGGTTAGAAATCAGCCTACAACTACAAGGGGGGAACTTGTCAATGATCTCAAGGCAGCTGGGACCACTGTCACCACGAAAACCATTGGTAACACATTACGACATAACGGATTGCAATCCTGCAGTGCCCGCAAGGTCCCCCTGCTCCGGAAGGCACATGTGACGGCCCGTCTGAAGTTTGCCAGTGAACACCTGGATGATGCCGAGAGTGATTGGGAGAAGGTGCTGTGGTCAGATGAGACAAAAATTGAGCTCTTTGGCATGAACTCAACTCGCCGTGTTTGGAGGAAGAGAAATGCTGCCTATGACCCAAAGAACACCGTCCCCACTGTCAAGCATGGAGGTGGAAATGTTATGTTTTGGGGGTGTTTCTCTGCTAAGGGCACAGGACTACTTCACCGCATCAATGGGAGAATGGATGGGGCCATGTACCGTACAATTCTGAGTGACAACCTCCTTCCCTCCGCCAGGGCCTTAAAAATGGGTCGTGGCTGGGTCTTCCAGCACGACAATGACCCAAAACATACAGCCAAGGCAACAAAGGAGTGGCTCAGGAAGAAGCACATTAGGGTCATGGAGTGGCCTAGCCAGTCACCAGACCTTAATCCCATTGAAAACTTATGGAGGGAGCTGAAGCTGCGAGTTGCCAAGCGACAGCCCAGAACTCTTAATGATTTAGAGATGATCTGCAAAGAGGAGTGGACCAAAATTCCTCCTGACATGTGTGCAAACCTCATCATCAACTACAGAAGACGTCTGACCGCTGTGCTTGCCAACAAGGGTTTTGCCACCAAGTATTAGGTCTTGTTTGCCAGAGGGATTAAATACTTATTTCCCTCTGCAGAATGCAAATAAATTCATATACTTTCCACAATGTGATTTTCCGGATTTAATTTGTGATGTGCTATCTCTCACTGTTACCAATAACCTACCCTTCAATTATGGGCTGCTCATGTCTTTGTCAGTGGGCAAACTTACAAAATCAGCAAGGGATCAAATACTTATTTCCCCCACTGTATATATTTAAAAAAATACTCCCACCAGCTGAATATTGACCGATCTGTTAACTATAGGGTTCTTTTACTAAGGAGTGCCGAAAAATGGCCTGCACTTTTATTGGACGCGCGCAGGTCCATTTTTCAGCACACCTGCAAAAAAGGCCTTTTTGTTTTTTGGCAAAAATGAACGTGCGGCAAAATAAAAATCAGAATGCGTTTATTTTGGGCCTGAGACCTTACAGCCACCCATTGACTTAGCGGTAATGTCTGAAGCGTTAACTGGGCGGTAATCATCAGCGCAAGTACATTGCCAATTACTGGTTAGCGCCACACACTCGAAAATAACAAATATTTTCAGCCGCGCGTAAAAAATGGAATTACCACCCGGGGCATGAGGTAGCTGGGCAGTAGTTCCAAACTGACGCATGTTGGACACTCATAGAGGGGCATTTTCGAAGGGGACTTCCAAGTTGCGATTTGGACGTCCTTGCAAAACTTCCAAATCCAGGGGCGGGGAAACCCGTATTTTCAAAGCAAAATGGACGTCCATCTTTCATTTAAAAAATACCGTCAGGGACGTCCAAATCCTTAAATTTTGCTGTCCCTAGATTTGGATGTCCCTAGACATGGACATTTCTGATTTTCAGCGATTTTCAAAACCAAAGACGTCCATGTCAAAAATGACCAAATGCAAGCCATTTGGTCGTGGGAGGAGCCAGCATTTCTAGTGCACTGGTCCCCCTGACATGCCAGGACACCAACCGGGCACCCTAGGGGGCACTGCAGTGGACTTGATAAAATGCTCCCAGGAACCTAGCTCCCTTACCTTGTGTGCTGAGCCCCCCAAAACCCACTACCCCCAAATGTACACCACTACCATAGTGTCATGGACCTGAGTATGACATCTGAGGCCTGGCATAGAGGTTTGCACAATATATTTTTAAAGATGTTTTTTGAGGGTGGGAGGGGGTTGGAGACCACTGGGGGAGTAAGGGGAGGTCATCCCCGATTCCCTCCGGTGGTCATACTGTATGATTATTTTGGGCACCTTTTTGTGCCAGTCATAAGAAAAACAGGTCTGGGTGAAAACGTCCAAGTGCTCGTCAGGGAAGTCCTTGTTTTTTTCGATTATGGATCAAGGACGTCCAAGTGTTAGGCATGTCCAAGTCCCGCCTTCGCTACGCCTCCAACATGCCCCCTTGAACTTTGGCTGTCCTTGCGATGAAGTGCAGTTGAAGACGTCCTAAATTGAGCTTTAATTATACCGATTTAGAAGTCCCTGGGAGAAGGACATCCATCTTCCGATTTATGTTGAAAGATGGACGTCCTTCTCTTTCGAGAATGAGCCCAATAGATGCCTATCCTGCTTATAATCGAAATAGAAAAACGCCTATATTGTGACCCAAATCGGGAGATAGACGTTTATCTCACAAAAACGAATAAAGCGGTATAATCGAAAGCCGAATTTGGATGTTTTCAACTGCACTCCGTCGCGGATGCGGACAAAGTTGATGGGGCGTGTCGAAGGCGTGGTGAAGCTGGAACTGGGGCGTGGTTATCGGCCGATCAGAGATGGGCGCCTTTCGCCGATAATGGAAAAAAAAATATGCGTTTGTAGCGAGAATTTGGGGCACATTTCCTGGACCCTGTTTTTCTATGAATAAGGCCCCAATAAGTGCCCTAAATGACCAAATGAACACTGGAGGGAATCGGGGATGACCTCCCCTGACTCCCCCAGTGGTCACAAACCCCCTCCCACCACAAAATATGCTGTTTCACAACTTTTTATTTTCACCCTCACATGTCATACCCACCTCCCTGGCAGCAGTATGCAGGTCACTGGAGCAGTTATTAGGGGGTGCAGTGGACTTCAGGCAGGTGGACCCAGGCCCATCCCCCCCCCACACCTGTTACACTTGTGCTGGTAAATGGGAGCCCTCCAAACCGCCCCCCCAAACCCACTGTACCCACATGTAGGTGCCCCCCTTCACCCCTTAGGGCTATAGTAATGGTGTAGACTTGTGGGCAGTGGGTTTTGAGGGAGATTTGGGGGGCTCAACACACAAGGGAAGGGTGCTATGCACCTGGGAGCTCTTTTACCTTTTTTTTTGTTTTTGTAGAAGTGCCCCCTAGGGTGCCCGGTTGGTGTCCTGGCATGTGAGGGGGACCAGTGCACTACGAATCCTAGCCCCTCCCACGAATAAATGTCTTGGAGTTATTCGTTTTTGAGCTGGGCGCTTTCATTTTCCGTTATCGCTGAAAAACAAAAACGCCCACCTCACAAATTGTCGAAAACATGGACGTCTATTTTTTGCGAAAATACAGTTCGGTCCGCCCCTTCACGGACCCGTTCTCGGAGATAAACGCCCATGGAGATAGACGTTTCCGTTCGATTATGCCCCTTCACACGCCTTAGTAAAAGGGCCCCTATAAGATTCCTTAACCTTTATCCTGAACATGGCCTGGCAAAACTCTGATCGCCGCCGGATGAATATTGGTCCAATTGTGGATTAAAGCATCACTTCCACTAACTATACACAAGTTAGTGTTCTCTACTTTCTCATTTAATACTTGGTATCAAAATTCTAAAATTACCAAGATTATGGAAATAAGGGTCAACAAACAAGTTGTAGATGATACATTTTGAGTGGACTATATCAGTATATCAGTGTTGAAAAGTAGACGTTTTCTTGGCTTTGCCATTTTCAACACCTAACTCAAACCCTTTCCTTCATCACTAGTTATTTTAACTTCAGTGCTGTCCTCTTAAATTCCAGCTGATTTATTGGGAATCATCAATTATGCATCTCATCCCTCCGCCAAAATGTTATGGGTACTGTACTGTGCTGTGGAGAGGAATTTTAATGAGGACGGAAAGTAGCAATATGATGTCTTGCTCAAACCAAGCATATAACTCTGCATCTGAAAACATGCCAAGGCAAATGTTACAAGAACACATTTTAAGAGGCACATTTTTCTTTAAAATTGGAAAAGGTTATTTTTGCCACTTTGTCTTTCTTTGGTAAAGAGTTCAGGAATGGAAATGAAAACATCAGAGTCTTCCCATCTAAAGGTACTAAAAACATTCTATAAAACAGAAATTAATAATCTAAGTAGTATTTGAATACATATAGGTGTGAGACCTCAGGCGAGGGTTTTGGGGTGGCCCTGGAAATAACTCAGTCTGACAAGATATATAAAGGTGAAAATAAATGTTTGATTCACCTGAGCCCTGGGACCTGTTACCTCACAGGCCAGGTACCTCAGATGCAACAGTTTTCTTTATTTAGTAACAGTCTCGAGTAGGCCTCTGGCTAGCAAGCCAAGTAGTCTGTGGTTGGTGGGGCTGCCCCAAGCAGACAAGCCTGTGATCTCTCAGGTCTTCTGAGAGTCAGGTCTGGCTCCATCCAGACCTCAGCAAGGCTTGCAAGTCTTAACAGAAACAAAGCTAGCTTACCTCAGCCAGCTCACAGCTGTTAAACACTTTCAATAAAGGCATAAATTTTAGCTACAGTTCTTACTCCTTAACCTTAGCCTGGGCCTGTCTTTTAGACTCCCAGGTATTGACTCTGCCTCTCCCAGGGTGGGATCAGTGCCCTTAAGATGGCCCAGGCTAGTTAGAGAGAGACTTTTCTTAAGGGTGAGGGGCAGTGTTCAATAAACCCCCTCACATTCCCTCCTCATCGATTCAACCGTACTGAGTTGAGCGTCTGCCATGTCAGGGTCCATTAGCATACTCTCATCCCACCCGATGTTTCATCTGATAGTGGAAAGTTTGAAGGCTGTGGAACCACTGCATTACACGTGCATTTGAAACCTTATGTCGAGCTATCCACTGCAGTGGTTGATGGTCCATGACCAGCAAGAATTTTCAGCCCAGAAGATAGCACTGGAACATCTGTAGGGCCTACTTGACCACAAGAGCCTCCATATCAATCACCGCATAGTTCTCTCTCGGGAATAGCATACAGCTAATGTATGTTAGTGGGTGGTCTTCCCTGTCCATTTCCTGGGCCAGAATGGCCCGAAGTCCAACCTCTGATGCATCAGATTGTATGATAAAGGTCTGGTTAAAGTCTGGGCTGACTGTACCGGCTCTGAACAAATAGCCCTCTTCAGGGTTTGGAAGGCCACATCCAACTCCTCCATCCAGTGTATCTTCTTGGGGGCCTTCTTTTATAGGAGGTGGGTTAGCAGTTCTGCTTTCTCAGCAAACCCAGGAATGAACCATCGGTACTACCCCATGATCCCGAGGAAGGCTCGTACTTGCTTTTTAATCTGGTGTACCAGCACCCGGGTGATTGCCTCTATTTTCCGAACCTAGGGTTCCACTTTGCTTTTCCAAACTGAGTACCTTAGATACTGAACTTTTTGGGATTCTCTGTTAAACCAACAGTCCACAGACTACACAGTTCTGCATCTACTTGTATGAGATGGCTCCACCAATCTCACTGTAGATGACAATTCATTAATCTATATCTATATAGGCAGCTGCATAGCTGCCATGGGGTTTAAGTAGGGGATCCACAAGGTGCTGGAAGATAGCTGGAACTCCATGAAGCCTGAAAGGGAGCACTGTAAATTGGAAGAAACCCTGGGGTGTTGAAAAGGCTTTCTGCTTGGTGGCTGTGGTGAGAGGTACCTGCCACTATCCCTTGGTCAGGTCCAAGGACAAAATTAATTGGGTCCCTCCCAGCCACTCAACGAGTTCATCCACCCTTGGCACTGGATAGGTGTCTAGCTTGGAGACACCATTCACCTTCTGGAAATCAATGCAAAACCAAATATGCCCATCTACGGGAGATGCCCATTTATTGGTGGACTCTTCGATAACTCCCAATTTTAGCATTTCAACAAACTCTTTCACCACTGCTTGCTGTTAGGTTTCTGGGATTTGAAAGGGATGCTACCAGATTACCATCCCTGGTTTGGTGATAACATCATGAGGTGCCAGGTGGGTCTAGCCTGGCATTTCAGAATACACATCTTCATTCTGGCATACCAGCTGCTCTAGGTCAGCATTCTGCACGTCGGAGAGCTGGTCACCAAATGGGACTTGCAAGGATCCGAAGTCTATCGAGACCTGCGGCCATGGGCGTAGTTTGACTGTTTCATTTGGGGGGGGGGGGCAAAGGATGGGGTGGGGCATATTAGCATATTCATTTGCATATATATATATATATGCAAATGCAAATGAATATGCTAATATGGAGGAAGGAAGGAAGAAAGAGCTGGCTTTTCTGGGAATAACCATAATGAATATGTATGAGATATGTTATACATATACATTATGGCTATTCCCAGAAAAAAACAGCTCTTTCTCCCTTCCTTCCTTCCTTTCTTCTTTCCTCCTTTCCCAGCACTCCCTCTCCCTCTCCAGTAGTATTTCCCCATCCCCTTTCAAATACCATATCATTGAAGACCTATTCATTATGGTTATTTCCAAAAAAGCCAGCTCTTTCTCCCTTCCTTCCTTCCTTCTCTCCTCCTTATCCAGAACACCCTCTTCCCCACCCCCTTTCCCATACCATGCCAGTGTAGACCTTAGAAATGCATAAGCTCTATATGTAGTTTTTTTGAGAGGTAGTGTGTAATGATTTAGGCTCTACACCCTTTCTGATGTTTTGGTGCCACCTCAGTAAGGCCAACACACAATCTCTCCACTGCAAAACATTATACGCAAACTTGCGCAAAAACACACTCATAACCTTACCAAACCATAACAGCACTAATTCCAAGGACAGGACAAGCTACAACCTTATGCATGGAAAGGCAGCACTGTAATTACACCGGGCTCTAAAACACCAGTACACTACCTAGTGAAAAATAAAACAAAACAAAAAGGGCTGCAAATACTGCACACTAGCAGAATACTGCACCTTGATCACACATGAAAACACATGACACAACAGATATGACACAAGGAACTAGAAATAAAAAAAACATGAAGGAAAAATACTGAACTGGAAAGTTACCTCAAGAAGTCTGACTCAGCATGCAGCAATACTAGAAAAATTGAAACACATGCAAAATATCACAGATGCACATTTCCAAAAGCTGACATATTCCAATTAATAAATTTTGAATAAAATACTTTTTTCTACATTTGTTGTCTGATCATTTAGTTTTTCTATTCACTTTGGTCCCAGTATCTTCTGTTTTATGCAGTGTCTTCTTTCCATTTGATATTTTTTCTCTCACCATTTCCACCATCCTCCTGTGTCCTTATGCGCTCTAACTACCATCATCTGTAGCCCTGTCCCTATCCTTCCTCCAGTTTCAGCATCTGCCCTAAAAGTGTTCCGATCCAGCTCTTAAATTCAGCAATTTTCCCTCCATCCATATCCAGCATTTCTCCTCACTCTCTTCCCCTCCATCCATGTGCATGTACTTCCTCTGTCTTCCCTCCCCTCCATCCATGTCCAGCATTTCTCCTCTCTCCCTTCTCCTCCATCTGTGTGCATCTCCTCCCTTTGTCTTTCCTTCCCTTCATCCTTGTCCAACATTTCTCCTCTCTTAACTGCCCTCCACTCCATCCATGTCCAGCATTTCTCCTCTCTTCCCTCCCCTCCATCCATGTGCATCTCCTTCCAGACTTCCCTCCCCTCCATTCATCCTTGTCCAGCAACTCTCCATTCTCTCCTGCCCTCTCCTCCATCCACCCATATCCAGCAAATGTCTTCTCTCCCCTGCCCTCCCCTCCATTCATCCTTGTCCAGCAATTCTCCTCTCTCCCCTGCCCTCCCCTCATCTCCATGTCCAGCAATCTCTTCCTCTCCCCTCCTTCCATCCATGCCCAGCAACTCTCCATTCTCCCCTGCCCTCTCTTCCATCCACCCATATCCAGCAAATTTCTTCTCTCCCCTGCCCCCATTCATCCATCCATGCCCACCAATTATCCTCTCTCCCCTGCCCTCCCCTCCTCTTCATGTCCAGTGATCTCTTCTCTCACCCTGCCCGCCCCTACCCTCCTCTCCATGTCAAGCTATCTCTTCTCTCACCCTGCCCTCTCCTCCTCTCCATGTTCAGTGATCTCTCCCCTCCCCTCCATCCATCCATGTCCAGCAACTCTCCCCTGCCCTCTCCTCCATCCACCCATATCCAGAAAATTTCTTCTCCCCTGCCCCATTCATCCATCCATGTCCAGCAATTCTCCTCTCTCCCCTGCCCTCCCCTCCCTCTCCTGTCTAGTGATCTCTTCTCTCCCCTGCCCTCCCCTCCCATCCATGTCCAGCGATTCTCCCTGCCCTCCCTCAGCTCCTCGACAGCCTTCCTCTCCCATCCATGTCCAGCAATTTCCCTTTCCTCCCTCAGCTCCCTGATAGCCCTCCTCTCCATTCCTTCCTGCCCACTCCCCCGCACGTTTAACCATTTTACTTTCAGTCGCAGCCACAACAGTGAAGAGGACAACACAGCAGGCTCGCCTCCAGCTTCTCCCTTCGCTCACACAGTGTCCTGCCTTCTGCAATGATGTATTTCTTGTTTCCATGAGGGCAGGACACTGTGTGAGTGAAGGGAGAAGCTGAAAGCGAGCCCACTGTGTTGTCTTCACTGCCGTCGCTGCGCCTGAAAGTAAAAGGATCAAACACGCGGGGGGGAGGGGGGAATGGAAAGGAGGGCTGTCCGCCGGGGAGCTCAAGGCAGGAAGGAGGGACCGTCGGAGAGCTGCCTTGCGCCAGCCCTGCATTTGGGGGGCAATGCCCCCCTTGCCCCCCCAAACTATGCCCATGCCTGCGGCCCAAAGTGCCCTCTTTGAACTAGGGCTTCCGTCATGTGGACCTACTTCAACTCTTGTCAGGTTTTGCCACCCTATAGTTGACAAGTCCTGGCCAAGATGAACAAACAGATGTAGAAATATTATCAGAAATTTGGGAGGCTAACAAACTGGGGAACAGAATAATAATGAGTGATTTCAATTACCGTAATCCAACGGAATAGGTAGAATATATTATCAAACAAAAACACACCTTCCTACCTTGTGTACAACGTGTTTGAAAGCAACAATGGCGTCCCCAAGGTAAAAAAATAAATAATAATCACAAAAAATGTGGAGAAAAAAGACATCAGATCCCACGGAAACACCTCTTTGTCAAAGGACAAGCCTTTTGTATAATGAGGGAACCATATCAGTCATGTGTCTTCAAAAAAAACTCCTCAAAACAAATTTTACCACTGGTTTAACCATGTACTCTACAAACACTTGTAAAGGAGACATAAATAACACACTTCCCAAAGCTTGGCAAGAGTACTTATCTCGGTTGAAGAATTGTCCAACTTTATATTATGAATCCAGCCTCGCGTATAATGTACTCCTCACTTCCATGAAGTCCCGACAGGGTCACCCTGTTTCGCTACAGTATAGCTGCTTCAGGGGAATATTTCCATAATTAAAGACAGTCCAAGCTCATCATGTCATGCCGTGAATTGGATACGGCGTGACGTGTAGAGTACATGGTTAAACCAGTGGTAAAATTTGTTTTGTGGAGTTTTTTTTGAAGACACATGACTGATATGGTTCCCTCATTATACAAAAGGCTTGTCCTTTGACAAAGAGGTGTTTCCGTGGGATCTGATGTCTTTTTTTCTCCACATTTTTTGTGATTATTATTATTTTTTTTACCTTGGGGACGCCATTGTTGCTTTCAAACACGTTGTACACAAGGTAGGAAGGTGTGATTTCAATTACCCTAATACTGACTGGGTAAATATAGCATCAGGGTATGCTAGGGAGGTAAATTTCCTTGACAATATCAAGGACTGCTTTAAGGAGCAGCTGCTACAGGAGCCAACAAGAGGAGGAAAAATTCTAGACCTAGTCCTTAGTGGAGCACATGATCTGGTGCAGGAGGTAATAGTGATGGGGCTGCATGATAACAGTGATCATAATATGATCAGATTTGATATCAGCTTTGGAGTAAATACACACAGGAAATCTAATATCTTAGCATTTAACTTTCAAAAAGGACACTATGATAAATTGAGAAGAACAGTGAAAACATACTTTAGAGGAGCAACTGTGAAGGTAAAATATTTACATGAGGCATGGATGCTGTTCAAAAATACCATCCTGGAAACCCAGGCCAAATATATTCCGTCTATTAAAAAAAAGAGCAAGGAAGACCAAATAACAGCACATGACAGCACGCATGGTTAAAGAATGAGATGAAGGAAGCTATTAGAGCTAAAAAAAAAAAATCATTCAGAAAACAGAAGAAGGATTCAACTGAAAATAATATGAAACAGCATAAAGGAATGGTAACTCAAAAGCAAAGCACTGAAAAGGAAGGTAAAGAAGGACTTTGAAAACAAGATTGCGTTGGAGACAAAAACATGTAGTAAAAACTTTTGTTAGGTATATTAAAAGCAAGAAACTGGCAAAAGAATCAGTTGGACAGCCAGATGACCGAGAGGTAAAAGGGGGCACTCAGGGAAGACAAAACTACAGTGGAGAGATTAAATGAATTCTTTGCTTCAGTCTTCACCGAGGAAATTTTCTGAGAGATAACGGTGCCAGAAAGGATATTCAAAGCTGATGAGTCAGAGAAACTGAATGAAATCTCTATAAACCTGGAAGATGTAACTGCGCAATTTGATAAATTGAAGAGTAGCAAATCGCCTGGACTGTATGGTATTCATCCGAGAGTACTGATAGATTAACTTGTAGAAATATCATTAGTAAAATGTCATTTATCTTTAAATTAAAGCATGGTACCGAAAGATTGGAGGGTGGCCAATGAAACACCAATTTTTAAAAAAGGTTCGAGGTGATCTGGGAAATTATAGACCAGTGAGCCTAACATCAGTGCTGGGCAACATGGTTGAGACTATTATAAAGAACAAAATTAAAGAGCATATTCAAAAGCACGGATTAATGAGACAAAGCCATAAGTACATAAGTACATAAGTATTGCCATACTGGAAAAGACCAAAGGTCTATCGAGCCCAGCATCCTGTTTCCAACAGTGGCCAATCCAGGTCACAAATACCCGGCAAGATCCCAAAAATGTACAAAACATTTTATACTGCTTATCCCAGAAATAGTGGATTTTCTCGAAATCCATTTAATAACGGTCTATGGACTTTTCCTTTAGGAAGCCATCCAAACCTTTTTTAAACTCCGCTAAGCTAACCATCTTTACCACATTCTCTGACAACGAATTCCAGAGTTTAATTACACGTTGAGTGAAAAAAATTTTCTCCAATTCATTTTAAATTTACTACATTGTAGCTTCATCGCATGCCCCCTAGTCCTAGTTTTTTTGGAAAGTGTAAACAGACGCTTCACATGTACCGTTCAACTCCACTCATTATTTTGTAGACCTCTATCATATCTCCCCGCAGCCGCATTTTCTCCAAGCTGAAGAGCCCTAGCCGCTTTAGCCTTTCCTCATAGGGATGTTGTCCCATCCCCTTTATCATTTTCGTCGCCCTTCTCTGCACCTTTTCTAATTCCACTATATCTATTTTGAGATGTGGCAACCAGAATTGAACACAATATTCGAGGTGTGGTCGCACCATGGAGCGATACAAAGGCATTATAACATACTCATTTTTGTTTTCTATTCCTTTCCTAATAATACCTATCATTCTATTTGCTTTCTTAGCCACAGCAGCACACTGAGCAGAAGGTTTCAAAGTACCATCAACGACGACACCTAGATCCCTTTCTTGGTCCGTGACTCCTAATGTGGAACCTTGCATGACATAGCTATAATTCAGGTTCCTCTTTCCCACATGCATCACTTTGCACTTGCTCACATTAAACGCCATCTGCCATTTAGACGCCCAGTCTCGTAAGGTCCGCTTATAATTTTTCACAATCCTCCCGCGATTTAACGACATTGAATAACTTTGTGTCATCCGCAAATTTAATTACCTCACTAGTAACTCCCATCTCTAGGTTGTTTATAAATGTGTTAAAAAGCAGCGGTCCCAGCACAGAGCCCTGGGGAACCCCACTAACTACCCTTCTCCATTGAGAATACTGACCATTTAACCCTACTCTCTGTTTTCTATCTTTCAACCAGTTTTTAATCCACAATAGAGCACTACCTCCTATCCCATGACTCTCCAATTTCCTCTGGAGTCTTTCATGAGGTACTTTGTCAAACGCCTTCTGAAAATTCAGATACACAATATTAACCGGCTCACCTTTATCCACATGCTTGTTCACCCCTTCAAAGAAATGTAGTAGATAGGTGAGGCAAGTTTTCCCTTCAATAAATCCATGTTGACTTTGTCTCATTAATCCATGCTTTTGAATATGCTCTGTAATTTTGTTCTTTATAATAGTCTTTACCATTTTTCCCGGCACCGATGTCGGACTCACCGGTCTATAATTTCCCAGATCTCCTCTGGAACCTTTTTTAAAAATTGGTGTTACATTGGCCACCCTTCAATCTTCTGGTACCATGCTTGATTTTAAGGATAAACTACATGGAAATGGGACTTGATAAACTGCCTTTCTGAGGTTTTTGCAACTACATTCAAAGTGGTTTACATACATTGAGGTACTTATTTGTACCAGGGGCAATGGAGAGTTAAGTGACTTGCCCAAGGTCACAAGGAGCTGCAGGGGGAATTGAACTCAGTTCCCCAGGATCAAAGTCCACTGCACTAACCACTAGACTACTCCTCCACTCCCCAAGCTCATTTTTCAGTTCTATCAGTACTCTGGGATAAATACCATCCGGTCCAGGAGATTTGCTATTCTTCAGTTTGTAGAACTACCCCATTATATCCTCCAGGTTTACAGAGAATTAATTAAGTTTCTCCAACTTGTCAGCTTCAATTACCTTTTCTGGCACCGGTATCCCACCCAAATCTTCCTCGGTGAAGACCGAAGCAAAGAATTCATTTAATCTCTCCGCTACGGCTTTTTCTTCCCTGATTGCCCCTTTTACTCCTCGGTCATCTAGCAGTCCAATTGATTCTTTTGCCGGCTTCCTGCTTTTAATATACCTAAAAAAAAATTTACTATATGTTTTGGCCTCCAGCGCAATCTTTTTTTCAAAGTCCCTCTTAGCCTTCCTTTTCAACGCTTTGCATTTGACTTGACATTCCTTATGCTGTTTCTTATTATTTTCAGTCGGTTCCTTCTTCCATTTTCTGAAGGATTTCATTTATCTCTAATAGCTTCCTTCACCTCACTTTTTAACCATGCCGGCTGTCATTTGGTCTTCCGTCCTCCTTTTTTAATACGTGGAATACATTTGGCCTAGGCTTCCATGATGGTGTTTTTGAACAGCATCCACACCTGATGTAAATTTTTGACCCTCGCAGCCACTCCTCTAAGTTTTTTTTTTCACCATTCTTCTAATTTTATCATAGTCTTCTTTTTTAAAATTAAACGCTAACGTATTTTATTTCCTATGTTTACTTACTTCAAAACTAACATCAAATCCAATCATATTATGATCACTGTAATCAAGCGGCCCCAGTAACATTACCTCCTGCACCAGATCATGCGCTCCACTAAGGACTAGGTCTAGAATTTTTCCTTCTCTCGTCGGCTCCTGTACCAGCTGCTCCATAAAGCAGTCCTTGATTTTGTCAAGGAATTTTACCTCCCTAGCATGCCCTGATGTTACATTTACCCAGTCAATATCGGGGTAATTGAAATCACCCGCTATTATTGTGTTGCCCAGTTTGTTTGAGTCCCTAATTTCCTTTAACATTTCTACATCCGTCTGTTCATCCTAGCCAGGCAGACAATAGTACACTCCTATCACTATCCTTCTCCCCTTTACACATGGAATTCCAATCCATAGTGATTCCAAGAAGTGTTTTGTTTCCTGCAGAATTTTCAATCTATTTAATTCAAGGCTCTCGTTAATATACAATGCTACCCCTCCACCAATTCGATCTACCCTATCACTACGATATAATTTGTAACCCGGTATGACAGTGTCCCACTGGTTATCCTCCTTCCACCAGGTCTCAGAGATGCCTATTATATCTAATTTTTCATTTAGTGCAATATATTCTTACTCTCCCATCTTATTTCTTAGGCTCCTGGCATTCGCATATAGAGGGGCATAATCGACCAGAAACGCCTATCTCCATGGGCGTTAATCTCCGAGAACGGGTCCGTGAAGGGGCGGAGTGAACCGTATTTTTTAAAATAAAATAGACGCCCATGCTTTATTCGCCAAGGTGTGAGCTGGGCGTTTTTGCTTTTCACCGATAATGGAAAATGAAATCGCCCAGCTCAAAAACGAATAAATGCAAGGCATTTGTTCGTGGGAGGGGCCAGGATTCATAGTGCACTGGTCCCCCTCACATGCCAGGACACCAACCGGGCACCCTAGGGGGCACTTTTACAAAAACAAAAAAAAAGGTAAAAGAGCTCCCAGGTGCATAGCACCCTTCCCTTGGGTGTTGAGCCCCCCAAATCCCCCTCAAAACCCACTGCCCACAAGTCTACACCAGTACTATAGCCCTAAGCGGTGAAGGGGGGCACCTACATGTGGGTACAGGGGGTTTGGGGGGGGGTTGGACGACTAGTAGCATTAAGCAGCACAATTGTAACAGGTAGGGGGGGGATGGGCCTGGGTCCACCTGCCTGACGTCCACTGCACCCCCTAACAACTGTTCCAGGGACCTGCATACTGCTGCTTGGGAGGAGGGTATGACATTTGAGGGTGAAAGTAAAAAGTTGTGAAACATCATTTGTTGTGGTGGGAGGGGGTTAGTGACCACTGGGGGAGTCAGGGGAGGTCATCCCCGACTCCCTCTGGGGGTCATCTGGTCATTTAGGGCACGTTTTGGGGCCTTATTCGTCAAAAAACAGGGTCCAGGAAAAGTGCCCTAAATTCTAGCTACAAACGCATCCATTATCGGCGAAGGGCGCCCATCTCTGTTCGGGTGATAACCACGCCCCAGTTCCGCCTTCACCACGCCTCCGACACTCCCCCGTCAACTTTGTCCGCATCCGCGACGGAGTGCAGTTGAAAGCGTCCAAAGTTCGGCTTTCGATTATGCCGCTTTATTTGTTTTTGTGAGAAGAACGCCCATCTCCCGATTTAGGTCGGAACTTGGGCGTTATTCTCGTTCGATTATAAGCAGGATAGACATTTCAAACTATGTTTGTTGTTTCTATTTACATCATGCTCAGTACTTGACAGTATTAATTTGCAATCTTTTGTCTGATTTTTATTTTTATTTAAGGACACCTGATCTACTACAGTCTCTTTTGGAACCTCACTATCAGGATACCCTATCTTCCCTGTTTTGGTGATATCTTTGAAATATACCTTATCCTAAACCATGCGTTTTTGAGCGACTGTCGGCCTTCCCCCCCCCCCCCCTCGTTTCTAGTTTAAAAGCTGCGCCATCTCCTTTTTAAATGCCGACGCCAGCAGCCTGGACCCACCCTGATTAAGGTGGAGCCCGTCCTTTCGGAATAGGCTCCCCCTTCCCCAAAATGTTGCCTAGTTCCTAACAAATCTAAAACCCTTCTCCCTGCACCATCGTCTCATCCATGCATTGAGACTCCGGAGCTCTGCCTGTCTCTTGGGTCCTGCGCGTGGAATGGGTAGCATTTCAGAAAATGCTACCCTAGAGTTTCTGGATTTGAGCTTTCTACCTAAGAGTCCAAATTTGGCTTCCAGAACCTCTCTCCCACATTTTCCTATATCATTGGTACCCACATGTACCAAGGCATACGACTCCTCCCCAGCACTATCTAAAATCCTATCTAGGTGACGCGTGAGGTCCACCACCTTCGCACCAAGTAGGTAAGTCACCAGGCAATCGTCACATCCACCAGCCACCCAGCTATCTATATGCCTAATGATCGAATCACCAACTACAACCAGCTGTCCAAACCCTTCCCTCCTGGGCAGCACTTGGAGACATATCCTCGGTGCAAGAGGATAGTACATCCCCTGGTGGGCAGGTCCTGGCTACAGGAGTACTTCCTACTTCACCAGGGTGATGCTCTCCTTCTAGGAGACCTCCCTCCTCCAAAGTAGCACAGGGGCTACCAGACTGGAGGTGGGACTTCTCTACAACATCCCTGTAGGTCTGCTCTATGTACCTCTCTGTCTCCCTCAGCTCCACCAAGTCTGCTACTCTAGCCTCAAGAGAACGGACAGATTTGCATCGGGCACACACATATGACATCTCACCAACTGGGAGATAATCATTCATGCGACACTCAATGCAAAAGACTGGATAGCACCCCTGTTGCTGCTGGACTGCTGACTCCATCTTAGTGTTTTTGAGTTTTTCAATAATTTAAAACTTGCTACAGTATTAAGGATATTAGCCTAATATAAAAATGTTTACATAGTATATTGTATGATCTATTTAGTGTTTCCTTCTTAGATGTTAATGAAATGTATTTAAAACTCTGTAAGAGCATTCCTTGCTTGTTACCCTAATTACAATAACTGACTATAAATGAAGAGTTATCCTAGGGGTGGGCGGGTGTTGGGGAGGGCAGGTGGGAAGACTGAACTAGATCCTGCAGTGCCTGCTAGAGTCTATCTGTTAATGCTGTGGTACAAAGTTTTTAAAACTAAGGGGAAAAAACTATGGAGATTAGTTGATAAAATTTGCCTTTTTATATTGCCTATCACTAACCTACAATTCCTCCTTTAAACCCCAATATTTAAGTTCCCAAAGCACAAAGCAAAATAGTGTTCACTTACCAGAGAAATGTCCTCTTCTCTCAGAACCTCTCAGAAAGAAAGTTCAGTGGGACCTTTCCTTCCATCCCAACTTTGCAACATCTGCTCCTATACCCCGAATAAATTTTTAATATACCTTCATCTCCTATAACTATCCTATTAGCTAGTTATATTTACTATAAATTAAATGCATTCCTTCTTGTATTTCATCAGCTCCTACCTTTTTACCCACTAGCCACCCTTCTTAAAATACTATCCCCCCCTCTTTACTAAGCCACACGGCAATGCCAACACAGCCCAATCAAAGTGAATGGGCTGTGTCAGTATTAGCGCACGGCTTGGTAAACAGTGTGTGTGGGGGGGGGGGGGGGCGGTTATTCCTTAGTGTTATTTTCTTTAAATACTTTTCCCCACACCCCACCACCAATCTAAATGAATTTACAACAACAGTGATGCCAATATTATCACGCCCACAGTTAACCTATGGGCTCTCTTAATAATTGTACTGTGTGTCCAGTTTGTCTTTTACTTCTTGTTACTTATATTTTAAGCATTTATTTATTTTTCCATTTATAGCACATCTATTTACTCTGTGAGTTTCAATAAAAACATTCACAGTAAAATAGTACTTTAAGCTTTTAGTCCTGTCTTTCTGTCTTTTCCTATCCTACAAGACCCTTTACATTTTCTTTGAATATTGCTGTTTGTTAGTTTTCCATTTCTTCCCCATTTAAAGTGACAGGCAAACTTTCGTCCAGCACTTCTGGGGATACCCTCCAGTGGATTAGCTATGGGGTGGCCACGGGTGCCTGGGCCCCCCAAATTGGCTCTGGGGCCACCGGTTTGGCTGGTGGCGGTCCCCAACCCCCACCAGCTAAAGTGTTTGTCCATTGCTGGTCTCACATTGCCTGCCGCCCTGTCCTATTTTCAGTCGCTGTGCAGAATCACTTTAATGAAACTGAGCATGCTTGCACATGCTCATTTTCATTAAAACGAGCCAGGCTGGAGGCAGCGGCAGGAGGGTGGCCGCGGGGGGCAGAGGTGGCGGTGGGAGGGCGGAGGTAGGGTGGCAGGCCAAAATGTGCCCCCCCCCCACCTTGGGCTCTGGCCCCCTTCCATTGAGGTGTGGCTTCGCGCTGCTACCCTCACCCTCTTAGTGAAAGGCTGGCTACATATGAAAGCAACATATCCCCTAATATAAGACTGGGCATCTGTCAACCACAGTCTGCAAAGCCTGATTAACTTTATAGCAGAAAAGCAACTATGGTCCTTTTTGCTCATTGCACTGATAATAAAGCACCTGCACTGATTTATGGTCAAAGACTGGAAATGAATATTATGTGTTTAATTATTCTAATCTACACTCAATCAACTTTTAACATGCTTAATTAACTTTTGAATAATTCAAAGTTAAAAGATATTATGTAGTTCATCACTGTTTCCTCTCCTATCTAAAAGCTGGAAATCTTTTGCAAAATGTAGAACTTTCTTATTTTATGTCATGGACTCATCAAGAAGCAAATGGATTTTAATATTTTTAAAAGTTATTCCAATGCACTCTGATTTTAAGCACCTTGCATTTGATGAAGTAGACTCTTTCCGGCACATATTAAAAGCTATTTAACCAGCCAGGATCGGCTCCTAGCCGGTTATATAACCTTAAGCTGGCTAAGCGCTAATATTCAGCGCAAGATAGCTGGCTTTCTCGGTTGAATATTACCATTTAGCAGCTAGCCCGGTCACCGGCTATATTGCATGACATGGCTAGTTAGTGCCAATATTTGTTGGCTGACCGGTTAAGTTTAGTGGCTAGACAGATTCATATAAATAGCAGGTCTATATTTGGCCGCTATAACTTAGCTAGTCAGCTGATGAATATCGACTTAACTAGCTATATTTTTAGCGGCCCAAAAGAAAACCTGGAAATTCGATGCCAGTCATCGGATTCAGCCCTGGCATTGAATTTCCGGGTTCGTCACCAACCGTGGAAGTTAGCCAGCTCCCTCCTGTGGTCTCAATATCGGCCCCAATATGTTCAAACATTTCTGTTGCAATAAATCATTTTTCTAGTAAACACAAAATGGGAGAAATCTTTAGTAAACAGGACTCTTAGAGGGTAATTCTATAAAGGACCTTTTTACAAAGCTACAGCAAAAAGTATCCTTAGCACACCCTTTTGGGCTCATTTTCGAAAGAGAAGGATGCCCGTCTTTCAATATAAATTGGAAGATGGATGTCCTTCTCACAGAAACGTCCAAATCAGTATAATCGAAAGTTGATTTTGGATGTCCTCAACTGCAGGTATGTCCAAAGTTCAATGGAGCGTGTCTGAGGCGTAGCAAAGGTGGGACTTGGGCGTGCCTATCACGTGGACGTCCTTGACCCATAAGGACGTCCCTGACAAGCACTTGGACGCTTTCACACGGACCTGTTTTTCTTACGACTAAGGCACAAAAAGGTGCCCAAAATGACCACATGACCACTGGAGAGAATCGGGGATGACCTCCCCTTACTCCCCCAGTGGTCACTAACACCCTCCCACCCTCAAAAAACATTTGTAAAAATATGTCGTGCCAGCCTCTATGCCAGACTCAGATGTCATACTCAGGTCCATGACAGCAGTGTGCGGGTCCCTAGAGCAGTTTTAGTGGGTGCAGTGCACTTCAGGCAGGCGGACCCAGCACCATTCCCCCCCCCCCCCACCTGTTACTTTTGTGGAGGAAAAAGCGAGCCCACCAAATCCCACCACAAAGAGGGGTATAATTGAAAGGGGTGCCCAAGTTTTCCTGAGGACGTCCTCGCAGGATGTCTCGGCGAAGGGGCGGGGAAACCCGTATTATCGAAACAAGATGGGCATCCATCTTTCATTTTGATAATACGGTCAGGGACGCCCAAATTGCAAAATTTAGGTCGACCTTAGAGATGATCATCCTTGGAGATGGTTGTCCCCAATTTTTGGCAATAATGGAAACCGGGGACACCCATCTCAGAAACAACCAAATCAAAGCCATTTGGTCATGGGAGGAGCCAGCATTCATAATGCACTGGTCCCCCTGACATGCCAGGACACCAACCGGACACTCTAGGGGGAACTGTAGTGGACTTCATAAATTGCTCCCAGGTGCATAGCTCCCTTACCTTGTGTTCTGAGCCCCCCAACCCTCCCCCAAAACCCACTCCCCACAACTGTACACCACTACCACAGCCCTAAGTGATGAAGGGGGGCACCTACATGTGAGTACAGTGGGTTTCTGGTGGGTTTTGAAGGGCTCACAATAACCACAACAAGTGTATAAAATAATGAGTGGAGTGGAATAGGTGGATGTGAAGCGTCTGTTCACGCTTTCCAAAAATACTAGGACTAGGGGGCATGCGATGAATCTACATTGTAGTAAATTTAAAACAAATCGGAGAAAATTTTTCTTCACCCAACGCATAATTAAACTCTGGAATTTGTTGCCGGAGAACGTGGTGAAGGCGGTTAGCTTAGCATAGTTTAAAAAGGGGTTAGACGGTTTCCTAAAGGACAAGTCCATAAACCACTACTAAATGGACTTGGGAAAAATCCACAATTCCAGGAATAGCATGTATAGAATGTTTGTACATTTGGGAAGCTTGTCAGGTGCCCTTGACCTGGATTGGCCGCTGTCGTGGACAGGATGCTGGGCTCGATGGACCCTTGGTCTTTTCCCAGTGTGGCATTACTTATGTACTTATGTAACAGGTGTGGGGGGGATGGGTCTGGGTCCGCCTGCCTGACGTGCACTGCAGTACCCACTAAAACTGTTCCAGGGAGCTGCATACTGCTGTCATGGAGCTGGGTATGACATTTGAGGCTGGCATAGAGGCTCGCAAAAAATATTTAAAAGGGTTTTTTTTAGGATGGGAGGGGGTTAGTGACCACTGGGGGAGTAAGGGGAAGTCATCCCCTATTCCCTCCGGTGGTCATCTGGTCAGTTCAGGCACCTTTTTGAGGTTTGGTCGTATCAAAAAATAGACCAAGTCGCCCAAGTGCTCTTCAGGGACGCCCTTCTTTTTTCCATTATCGGTCAAGGACGCCCATGGATTAGGCACGCACCAGTCCCACCTTCGCTATGCTTCCGACATGCCCCTATGAACTTTGGTCGTCCCCACGACCGAAAGCAGTGGAGGATGCCCAAAATCGGCTTTCGATTATGTCGATTTGGGCGACCCTGGGAGAAGGACGCCCATCTCCCGATTTGTGTTGAAAGATGGGCGCCCTTCTCTTTCGAAAATAAGCCCACTGTACTCACTGTACCCACATCTAGGTGCCCCCTTCACCTGTAAGGGCTATGGTAGTGGTGTACAGTTGTGGGTAGTGGGTTTTGGGGGGCTCAGCACACAAGGTAAGAGAGCTATGTATCTGGGAGCAGTTTCTGAAGTCCACTGCAGTGCCCCCTAGGGTGTCAGGTTGGTGTCCTCGCATGTCAGGGGGACCAGTGCACTACAAATGCTGGCTCCTCCCACAACCAAAGGGCTTGCATTTGGTCGTTTCTGAGATGGACATCCTTGGTTTCCATTATCACCAAAAATCAGAAACGACCAAGTCTAGGGACGACCATCTCTAAGGATGGCCAAAATTTCAAGATTTGGACGTCCATCTTCTTTCCATAATATGGGTTTCCCCGCCCCTCCATTGGGACATTTTGTGAGGACGTCCTGAACAAAACTTGGACATCCCTTTCGATTATGCCCCTCTTGGTCTGTCCCAGTATGGCAATGCTTATGTACTTATGTACTCTTAGAACAGCAAGCAGGACCCTAGCGTTGCCTAGTGGTCAGTGCAGTGGATTGTAGAGAAGGGGACCCAAACTCATATCCCACTCTAACTGGTACACTTGTGGTGGAAATATAAGTGCCCCCCAAACCACAAAATACCTACTGAATCCACATATAGGTGACATCTGCAGGTATAAGCGCTATTGTAACCCTGTGTCTGCTCCTTCCCAGCCTCCAAGGGAGGCCTGGTGCTGGAATTTTCTCTGTCCTGCTCCTGTTATGACACGATCACCCAGGTCCCATCAGGAGCAGGAGAGAGACAGACCCTTGGGCCGGGCCCCCCTTGGAGGCTGGTCCCGAGGGAATCTTGCCACCCCATCCCTTCCCTCTTGGTGGCCCTGGGTGGGGAGTGCAGGTTCTGAGTGGCTGGGGCAGTATGTGTGGCTGCAGAAGCTGAATGACTAGAGGTAGTGTACAGAGCCAAGACAAGCTTCTACTGCTTCTGAAGTAGATATTCAGAATTAGACCCCCATCTGCCCCTCCCCATCACTCCACTACAAAGAAATAACAAGAGCAGAGGAAGTCTCTGGGAAAGTGAACATTACATTGCAGGGAGATTTGGTGACTTAAAGCTCAGGATAGAACAGAGTTTATGGGTTTATTGATAAATCTGTTTCTAATTTCATTGGAAAAGCAAAATCTAGTATACCCTAGTGGAAAGAAGAGATGGGGGATATATGATAAAGATGTTTAAATACTTGAAAGGAATTAATATACAAAGAAACCTTTTCCAGAGACAGGCAAGTAATAGAACTAGGGCACATGAATTGAGGTTACAGGATGGTCGACATAGAAGTAACATCAGGAAATACTTTTTCATGGAGAAGGTGGTAGATACCTGGAATACCCTCCTAGGGGAGGTGGTGGAAACAAAAACAGTGACAGAATTAAAAAATGCATGGAATAAACACAGAGGATCCCTTAATAGAAACAGGGTGGAATCAAAACAACTTAAATGACCTCATGGCTGCTGATAGGAATGGTGTCAGTAGTTGGAAAGGAAGGTCATTATTGGGCAGACTTCTACAGTATGTGTCCTTTTATATCTATCTCTTCATGTAGTGCTATATACTCTAATTCGATCTTATTTTAAAGGCTTCTTGCATTGTATATACACACTTCAAATTGTCTTTTTTTCTTGCATCTACATGCTGCTTTGAAGTAAATGGGGATAATTTGCATCCTTTATTCTGTTCTCCCATTGAACAATCCTGGTTTTCTTTCACCATTATTGAAACCTCTCTATGGGGATTTCCTAATGATCCTGTTTCAATAGTACCTTCAAGGATAATCCACACTGAACCATGTGCTCCTGGGCAACTGTCAACTTCCCCCCAATTTAGTTTAAAAGCTGCATTATCTCCTTTTTAAATGTAAGCACCAGCAGCCTGGATCCATTTTGATTAAAGTGGAGCCTATCCTTCTGAAACAGGCTCCCCCTCTCCCAGAATGTTGCCTAGTTCCTAATAGATCTAATCCCTTAGCCCTGGACCATTGACTCAACCACACATTGAGACTTCAGAGCTCTGCCTGTCTCTTGGGGCCTGCACGTGGAATGGGGAGCATTTCTGAAAATGCTACTCTGAAGGATCTGGATTTTAGCTTTATACCTAGGAGCCTAAATTTACCTACCAGAACTACCTCCCACATTTTTCTGTCTTTGGTACCTACATGTACCAAGGCAGCTGGCTCCTCCCCAGGTGATGTGTGAGGTCTGCCACCTTCACACTAGGCAGACAAGTGACCAGGTGATCTTCACATCCACCAACCACCCAGCTATTTACATATCTAATAATTGAATCACCAACTACAATAGGCACCATAACCCTTTCCTCCTGGGCAAAAGCCCCTGGAGACACGTCCTCGGTACAAGAGGATATTGTATCCTCTGGTGGGCTGGTCCTGCCTACAGGATTACCTGCAACATCACCTGGGCTATGATCTATTTTTAGGAGGCCTCCCTCCTCCAAGGCAGCACAGGGGCTGCCAGACTGGAGGTGGGACCTTTCTACAACATCCCTGTAAGCCTCCTCTTTGTACCTCTCTGTCTCCCTCAGCTCCTCCAGGTCTGCTACTCTAGCCTCAAGAGAGCAGACTGAGAGCTAGGAGCTCTTTGCAATGAGTGCACACATATAAAGTCTCACCAACTTTGAGATAATCACACATGTGTGACACTCAATGCAAAAGACAGGATAGAACCCTTCATGCTGCTGGACTGCTGTCTGCATCTTAGTATTACAGATTTGTCTAATTAAAACTTCTTAAGGCACTAGGGATATTAGAAGACTATAAAGGCCCTTTAGATTATATAGTATAATGTGTAATTTATTTAGTGTTTGCTTCTCAGAAGCTAATTAAATGTAATTAAAACTCTAATAAAAAAAACTATCCTTAATTAGAATAATAGACTATAAATGAAGAGTTGTACTAGGGGTGGGTGGGAGATAGGGTGGGTGGGAATGAAAACTGAACTAGGCCCTGCTGTGCCTGCTAGAGGCTATCTGTTAATTCTGTGGTACAAAGTTAAAGTTTTAAAGCTATGTTGAATAGGCTATGTAAATTAGCTAATAAGGTTTGCTTTATTTAAAATTTTCTCTATCAATAACCTATAATTCCTCCTTTAAACCCCAATCTTTAAGTTCCCAAAGCACAGAGCAAAATAATGTTCACTTACCAGAGAAATGTCCTCTTCTCTCAGAACTTCTCAGAAAGAAAGTTAAGTGGGACCTTTCCTCTCTATATAGTTTGATTTTAAGGGGACTGCTTCAAACAGACTTTTTGAAGCTAATTCAGTAATCAGATTGCCCTTAGTAACCTTTGCAAATATTCTACTTTCTCATACTTTAATTAACACCTAATTCATGTCAATAGCAGTGCTACCTCTCCAGCAACCAAAGAACAGAAAATAACTGTCTTTTAGGACAAATTTTGAGCCTTGCTACTATTGTTTTTAATGTTATTTGGCTGTTAAGTTTCTACCTCTAGAAAAAGTTTCAGTTTAAAACTATGGGAAAGGGTTGTACACTAGAGAGACTAGTTAATAATGCTTGCTTGCTTCTTTCTCTCTCTTTGTTTTTCCCCCTAAGACTGTACTAGACCCTGCTGTGCCTGCAAGAGGCTATCTGTTAATGCTGTAGCACAAAGTTCAAGTTTTAAAGCTAGGGGAAAAGGGTATGGAGACTAGTCAACAAAGTTTGCATCTTTTTTTTATTCTGTCTATCAATAACCCACAATTCCTCCTTTAAACCCCAATCTTTTCAAAAGTGATTTAAAAACGCTTCTTTATAAGAACACATTTTCTATCTATTGAAGATTCTATATCTATATGCCTGTTTGTGAGATTTCTATGGTTCTGCTGGGACTTTGATTACAAACGCATATACCTTTTTGTTTTTACCTTCTCTCCTTTCCTATCTATATTGTAGTTCTACCCTCCTTCCTATTGTTTCTTGCCTTGTTTCAAGTTAATTTCCACTTTTAAATTTAGATTGTAAGCTGCCTAGATGGGTTTTTTTTTCCGTAGGCGGGATAGAAAGTTCCAAATAAACTTGAAATAAATAAACTGGAAACTTTATAAAGACAAATAGGCATATTACTGCCCAATTAACCTAGGTGACCTGTTATAAATTTACCCCCATAATCTTTTCACAGTTCTTTGAGAAACTGTGAAGGGGATCAGATAGATAAATAAATAGATATAGCAGAGTCTTATTGTACATCTGATTTATAGTAAGACAAACACTGATGTCGCCAGAGTACTTAGATTTAAGTTCTTTGGTTATTTCAGTTCATGTTTCAAGCTTAGTTAATATCCCAAGGAGATTCAAGGAAAAATTGATGCTTTAATTATTCTTTGTCAGATCCTCTGATGTTCAGGATATATCCTCTGCTTGGGAGATCCACTTAGGGCAGACTAGCACAGATGATGCTAACAGTAGAACACTTCGGGATGCTAAGCAGGCAGTTCTCAGAAGTAGATTAATTGAGTTGGCCTCTAGGAAAATTGCAAAAAAAAAAAAAGAAACCTGCAAATTTTGACATTGGAAAGAGGTGATTAAGAACCTTGAAACAAAGTGCAAGAGGAATAAGTCAAGACAGCTATTAAGGAACATGATAAGGTTGCGGGAACAGCTGAACGACATTCTTACATCTGAAACAGAATTTTATATGAAGAAGCCCAAAAGGCAATATTTTGAAAAGGGTAATAAACAGAAGGGGTTGTTAGACAGCTGAGGGGGATTAGAGCTTAAATACCTGCAAAGAAACAATCAAGAAGAGAAGGTAGATAAATCTGAAATCACTGTCGCAGTCCCTGCAGCATTACGCAAGTAGTTGAATGCTGAACAGGTACAGATGAAAGGTGAAAGAGTGGTGGCTGCTTCCTTCCGTGAATTAGACTTTTCTAAACTTTCCAGGAGCTGTAGAAACAGATTTTGAGGACAGACATTATATCAGCTGCTAAAGTTATGAACTGCATGGCACATTCACCAAACTTTGTGGGCATTAACACATTTTCAAACAAGTGCAAGTGAAAACCCAATGCTAGATCAGCCATATCAGCAAATTCACTGCAGCATATTTAGATGAAGTAAAAACGGGATTTATAAGCTTGTTATCTCATTCACCCCTATTTTTTGATGGAGTAAAACATCCTGTGGCCTATTTATCATAGAAAATTATGCTTTAACTTTCAAGTTGGAGCAAAGAGGTTTTTACTTCAATCTAGTACCTTACATTATTAATGTTGGCACATAGGGCATTTTATGTATGATCCCCTTCATACCTGGCCACATTAGTTATGCCTTTCATTCCTACAAGAAATTTGATATACGTCAATGCAACCGTATGTTGCTATCTATGGTAGCTGCTGCAAATAGGGTTGTTACTAGGAAGAGTGCTTTTTCCTACTTGGTGTTGGATTTATGGGACCATTTATGAAATGAGGCCTCCTTATCACAATTTAAAACTTTATTTAAAAACATTGTATTTCCAACAGGCTTTTGAGCTGGCTGTTCCAGGATTAGACGCCATAATTTTATTTTGTGTTCTTGAAAAATCCCACAGAGAAAACAGTCTAAAAAGATTTCTAAAGTTTAGTCATATCTAATATGCTCATAATTACCATTGGACCATCACAGACCAAACAAGTCAATTGCTTGTCCACAATGTTATCATATAATAATTGCACATAAAAATTTTTCAATGACACATCTATGTGCCTTCTTCCATCAATACAACCGTGTCATATAAAGAAAAAAAAACAAAATAAAAAGCGTATCTTTATATAGTCATGTTTAATAGTCAGCTCATTAAACAGAGCTTTCTTAATGGGTCCCAATTTTTATTTCTGCTTCAGAAATCTATAGAAAAAGCAAATATGTTTAGATGATGGGTGCGGGGGGGGGGGGGGGGGAATTAGGAAAGTGGGTGGGATTGTTGAAGATTGTTGAACTATAGTAGTGATTCGTTAGGGGCTTCTTTAACAAAGCCGTGCTACCGATTCCCACGTGGCTAATGAGAGGAAGCCCATAGGAACTGAATGTACTTCCTCTTATTTGCTGTACCGAGAATTGGTAACGCAGCTTTGTAAAAGAAGTCTTTCATGTGTGTGAATAAGACTATTCTCTCTATTAATACATTCTGTTGACTTGTAAACTGCTAAGATTTATGGTACATCAAGTGTTAATAAATGTAAATGTATACCTAAACCTACCTTCTTTGATACCATCAACTGAAGACCAAAAAAAACCTCTCTACCTTCCATGCACTCATGAAATTCTTGATGGTAGGCGGTATATGCTTACCTCTTCCCTATTCTAATGAACCAGACCTAAATGATATTATGAGGTGCTGCTATGATGTATAAAGAGCAATTCTGGAACTGGACTCCTAGTACAAGACTATTCTGTAAAGTAACATAGATCCTACTTTCCTTTAAATAATTTTACCGTGGGGGGAACAAGATGGCGGCGTAACAAGTAGCGTGGAGAGACGCTCTCGTTTCCCGACTTGGAAAACAATTATTCTTGTGGATTACAATGCCGCATTCTAACCAAAAGGGGTCGATAAGAGTAGTTCTCCCGCCTACCTCGACCTCCATGCCGAACCAACCGGGACTTGATCGATACTTCGCACCAGTTTCCCAAATTACAAGGGAAGGGGATCCCATAGCCGGCATATCTGGGGAAGCAGAAGGCCCGCTGGGAGATGAAGTTTCCCTATCACCACCAATGTTGAGACCTCCCTGCCCGGCATCAGCGGCGATTACAGTGGGAGAACAATACCCTACCGGAAGAGTAACGGGTGTGACTCCAGGCGAGGGACTGCTGTCGCTGCAGAAGACGCCAAGGACTGAGGTAGGAACCTCAGAGAAAGTAGGGGAGATAAGTTTGCAAATGATTTGGATGAAGCTAATAAAATTGATGTAACTCTCCAACACACATCCGGAGAAGTCAGTGTCTTTAACACTAAACTTCAAGAAATAAATTTAAAAGTGGATTTGGTAAAAGAAGAAATAGCTGGGAAATTGTTGACTCTTCAAGGAAAGCTAGATGACTTACAGGAATTTAAACAAACTGTGGTTAAAGACAATATGGAGACCCGAAGGAGAATAGAACAGATTGAAAATCACCACAGAAGGTTAAATCTACGACTGTTAAATTTCCCTAAACTCCCTGGGATAAAGCCTTATGAAGTATTTAAAGGATACTTAAATGAGGTACTAAAAATTCCCCTTGAAGCAATTCCTCCTGTAAATAAAGTATATTATCTTTCGAATCCTAAAGGAGAAGTAGGGATAAATAAAGAAATGGAAAATACTAGTTTGGACTTAAATAATATCTCGGCTATACTTGAACAAACATTGACAACAATCCGATCTACTTTGATAGTAACTTTAATTTTTGAACAGGATTTAAATAATATTATGAAACTCTACTTCAAAAATCTAAAAACCTGTTTTGGTGAAATTAAGGTGCAGATTTTCCCAGATGTGACTAAATCAACACAGCAAAGAAGGAAAGCCTTTTTGGCATTAAAAGGCTAGAACTGTTGAAATAGGTGCTACATTCTTTCTTGCTTACCCCTGTAAGTGTATTGTCAAATTATAACAGGCTAAATACATCTTTTATGCAGTGGATCATCTAAAATCATTTCTGAACTCAAAGCAACTGAAATAACATCAAAATATATAATGAGAATATTACGCCAAACTGTTACTAGATAATTGTGTACTAAAATCTTCCCTAATTCATACTCCCCCCCCCCCCCCCCCCCCCCCTTGTTTTCTTCTTTTTTCTTAATGGGGTCTAAGGAAGCAGAACTATTATGTTATATATGATTTAAAAATGTAATTTGATTGTAAAAAAATCTTTTTTTTCCTTAAAAATGATTATCTGATTATGTATGTGTAATTATGGCTGTGTTTCAATAACAAGGATGTTCTTGTTAAAAATTTAAAAGTTAATAAACAAATTTAAATAATAAAGAATTTTACCGTAACAGGGTAGATACATACATATAGCTTAGGTATGAGCATTTACGCAAGTGCCAGTGATACACATGTGACTTATAGCATCCTAGAAGTTTTACACTTAGCTTTACACCCCAACCCACCTGTTAAATAAGTGCTATGTAAGATACACATGCATTTACAGAGTAGCGTGTAGGCACTGATCTGACATATATGTTCATATTTACAAAAATACTCATGTATAGGCTAATGGAGTCGGTCCAGAGGGTGGCTACTAAAATGCTCAATGGTCTTCGTCATAAGCATATGGTGACAGACTTCAAAAGCATGGATTAATGAGACAAAGCCAACAAGGATTTAGCGAAGGGAAATCTTGCCTCACCAATCTGTTCCATTTCTTTCAAATGGTGAACAAACATGTGGATAAAGGTGAGCCAATCGATATTGTGTATCTACATTTTCAAAAGGCATTTGACAAAGTACCTCATGAAAGACTCCAGAGGAAATTAGAGAGTCATGGGATAGGAGGTAGTGTTCTATTGTGGATTAAAAACTGGTTAAAAGATGGAAAACAGAGGGTAGGGTTAAATGGCTAGTATTCTCAATGGAGAAGGGCAGATAGTGGAGTTCCCATGGGTCTGTTCTGGGACCGCTGCTTTTTAACATATTTATAAATGCTCTAGAGATGGGAGTTTTCCTGAGAGGAGCAGAGGGATCCTTCACAGTGGAGTGGAACGGGTAGATGTGAATCGTTTGTTTACTCTTTCCAAAAATACTAGGACTAGGAGACAGGCAATGAAGCTAGAAAGTAATACATTTAAAATGAATCGGAAAAAATATTTCTTCACTCAATGTGTAATTAAACTCTGGAATTCACTGCCTGTAGTAAAAGCAGTTAGCTTAATGGGGTTTAAAAAAGGTTTGGATAGCTTCCTTAAAGAGAAGTCCATAAGCCATTATTAAGATGGACTTGGGGAAAATCCACTGCTTATTTCTAGGATATGCAGCATAAAATGCATTGTACTGTTTTGGGATCTTGCCACTGTTGGAAACAGGATACTGGACTTGATGGACCTTTGGTCTGTCCCAGTATGGCAATACTTATGTTCTTATGTTGACTTAAAGATCTCAATATGTATACTTTGGAAGAAAGTTGGGAGAGGGGAGATGTGATAGAGACATTTAAATACCTATGCGGCATAAATGCACTGGATATGAGTCTTTTTCAATTGAAAGGAAGCTCTGGAACAAGGTGGCATAGGATGAAGATGAAGGGAATGGCCTCCCGGTGGAATTGGTGGAGGCGAAAACTGTCTGAATTCAAGAGAGCTTAAGACAAGTACATAGGATCTCTAAGAGAGTGATAGGGAGAGTAGATGGCATAGATGGGCAGAGTGGATAGGCCATATGGTCTTTATCTGCTTACATTTGTCTTGTTTCTATGTCTCTGTTCTGAACATTTGTGCACATAAGAGGGAATTCTATAAACAGTGCTCAAAAATGGGTACCAAAAAATTGGTGCTAAATGCTATTCTATAAAGCATAGCCTTTTACAGAGTAGTACATAGTGCCAATTCCTGACCTAACTGTGGATCAGTGGCGTACCAAGGGGGGGCGGAGGGGGCAGTCCACCCCGGGTGCACGCCACTGGGGGGTGCCACGGCGCGCGCCTGCTCCGAGTTCGCTAAACTTCTTTGCTCGTTCGCTGCAGCTCCCTCTGCCCCGGAACAGGTTACTTCCTGTTCCGGGGTAGAGAGAGCTGTAGTGAACGAGCAAAGAAGTTTAGCGAACTCGGAGCAGGCGTGTGCTGCGGCACCCCCCCCCCCCCAGCGGCGTGCACCCGGGGGGGTGTCATTTTGCCGGAGGGGGGAAGGTGTAATTTAGTGGGGGGGGGGGGCATGCTGCACCCGGGGGGGGGGGCATCGGCGCTCCGCCCCGGGTGCCATCCAGGCAAGGAACGCCACTGCTCTGGATGCCAGACTTATGCCTGCTAAAACCTGATATAAATGCTGGCACCCAGGGGCAGAGTGAGAGTGGTTTGGGCCCCCGGGCAATGAGGACCATTGGGCCCCCCCCCCCCGGACTAGCTGCCGCCCCCAGTCCTGCTGCTGCCCCCCCTGGTCTTGCTGCTACCCCCTGGCCCTGCTGCCTCTCTCCCTCTTCTCCTGCCACTGATCTTTTCTTTTGGTCCTGTCCTGGAGCTAAATCAGCCATCTGCTACTGACACTGGAACTTTTTCCTGCCGTGGCCCACCCTCGTGGAAGAAGGAAATGACATTAGAAGGGGGCGGGGCGCGGCAGAGGGAAATTCTGGCATCAGCAGCAGATGGCTGGTTTAGCTGCCATGCCCCTGCCTGTGAAGGGAGGCTTCAGGGATGGGAGCGTAGGAGGGGGAGGAGACAGGGGCGTTCCAGTTCCGGTTCCAGATGAGAGAGAAGAAACTCGGACATTCCAATACGGTGGTAGAAAACAGCAGATGAAAATCAGGAAGTCTTTCTCCAAAGCTTTATTCTCTGTATTAGACAAATACAGCCAGAAAAGCCCAACACAGGCCATGTTTTGCCCACGCAAGGGCTGCATCAGGAGCTCAGAAATTACCAAGTGGTATACAAAAAATGACTTACCTGCTTTGTTTTAACAGTTATCTCCAAAACATTGCAGCCTGACACAACATTATAGCAGAACTAATTCTGGCAGTAATGTGTCAAGTTGACATTTTTTGAGAATACTGTTAAAGCCAAGCTGATGAGGTCATTTTTATACACCATTTGGTAATTTCTGAGCCCCTGATGTAATTTTTGAATTATTACCTGTAAGGGCTGAATATCTGCCAGATAACGTTTAACTATAACATTTAAAGAAAGGTGTACTGCACAGAGAAAGAGTGAGAGAGATGATAATTTCATAAAAGGAGACCTATGTGAAAAATCCACAAAAGATGCTCATTTCTCTGGAACCCTCAGTCCAATTTGACCCATTTTGTTATCTGATGTGTCTTTTTTTTACCAGCTTTTCTCAGATACCAAGTTTCAATCCATTCTGTTAAATTTTCAGAAAGCCATTTTGCTCTCTTAGAAATGCATTGGGCCATTTGGATTTTCCTTTTTTGGGGGTGGGGGTGGGGGTTATTACTCTGGAATCCAATTTTGCCAATTTTTATGTTTAAATCATTTTTATTATCAAAATACAGTGTAAACTTCTCTTGTAACATTTCTCTTGTCATATTAACGTACTAACACTTGTTGATTTGCAATTGTAAACATTTTCTTTTGTTTTTTATTCCCCCCCCCCCCCTTGCCCCCCCCCTCCCCTCCCCAACTTCCAGGATCATACTAATGTCCGAAACAGTCTATTTTGTCCGAGATCCATATTGCTCCAGCTGCTCTAGTCTGGTTCGCATCCGTTGGTGAATCCTCCTCTGAGTGCTTGGTTGTAGAGTATATAAAAATCTTCCCCAGACCTTCCTAAAGAAACTGATATCCTGTGCTGTAGCCTCCATCAACCCACAGAGTTCAGTGTGCAAGAGTTCTATCATCTTGGATCGCCAAAGATCTTTGGATGAGGGATTCCTTTCTCTCCATAGAAGTAATATTACTTTCTTCCCCGTCATTGAGGCCCTCTGCAGAAATCCTGTTAATCCCGCTGGAGCAGGTCTTTGGATATTGAATGTATCAAACAAGATTAGAGGGTCCGCCAGCATCCGTCTGCTCCAGTATCTTGTAATTTCTTTAAATATTAAGGTCCAAAATTGACGGATGTATGGGCAGGCCCAAAACATATGGCCCAGTGTGGCTTGGGCAGCACCACATTTCATACACTCTCCCGTGCCGAATCCAGCTTTCTTTGCCCGGGCTGGTGCTATATAGAATCGCACCGCAAATTTGTACTGTTGTTCCCAGTCTCTAATATAAGTTGATCTGTGTAGAATTGAGTTAAGGTAGCCCTGTATTGTGTCCGCCGTAATCTCTCCTCCAATGTCCTTCTGCCAGTTACTGGCTAGTCCGCAATAGTCTATATCCTCTGTGGAATCAAGAAGATATCTATGATGATACCGCAAAGGCACCACATTTTGCGATCCTAGTGTTAGTGCCGTGGCTAAGACCTCCTGCACATCTTCGCTTAAGTTTACTGCTCCTAGGGAAGTTGTATAGTGTCGTACCTGCAAGTAGGCGTAATAATCTGTCTGTGTCCACCTGTATTCTTGTTGCAGTTCCTCAAACGGTTTTATTTGTCCGTCTTCATTTAAAAGTTGATAAAGATAGTGTATCTCCTGTTGCCTCCACCTTACAAAGGTCGCCTGCAAAGTTCCCGCTGGGAAATCTGGGTTCAAGTTTAAAGACAAAAATGGAGTGGCCTTCGCCGAGAATCCGTGCCTACGGCACAGCCACCGCCACATTGCCCTCAGCGAGTTAACAAACAGGTTTTTCCTTGGGCGGCTGCCAGATCTTGTTCCAGTTGTGTGTAATAGCCAGCTGGGATGTATATTGGGATGCATGGAGGCCTCCAGCTGTACATTTGTGAACTGTTGGCTGCCTACTAGCCAGTCTCTTGCATGGCGCATGGCACACGCCACAGTGAGGTATCTTAAATTGAGCAGTCCCATTCCCCCGTGTGTTTTTGGCTTATACATGATGTTTAAAGCCAGCCGGGGGCGTCTATTTTTCCAAAAGAACCGCCTTAACACAGCCTGCAACTTCCTCTCTTCCCGTCTCCCCAGGTATAAGGGCAGCATTTGAAATTTATAAAGCCACTTGGGCACCACCACCATGTTATACAATGCTATTCGCCCTGCAAGAGACAGGGGGCAAGACCCCCACAATCCCAGTAGCTGTGCCGTGTCCGCCAACAGGGGGGCCACATTTACATCATAGATCATGTCCAACTGAGTTGGTATTATAACTCCCAGGTATTTTATTTGCCCTGCGGCCCACTTGAATGGGAACGAGCCTTTCCATTGCATTTTTGTGGACTCTGATATTGGGAGTGCCAGAGACTTGCTGTAATTTAATCTAAATCCCGATAATGCTCCGTACCTCTGCAGTTCCATCAGCAAATGACTTACCGATGTTTGTGGCTTATCCACTAATAGTAACAGATCATCCGCATAGGCTAAGATTTTCAAAATCTCCCTTCCCACCTCTATTCCCACTATATCCGGATGTTCTCTTATTATATTTATCAAGGGTTCCAGTGTTATCACGAACAGTAGGGGGGATAGCGGACAACCCTGTCTCGTGCCTCTTTCTATCTTAAATCCTTGTGTTTTCACCCCATTTACCAGCAGGCATGCCATCGGGTCTGCATAAAGCATCTGCACTGCATGTATATACCATCCCCGCAAGCCCATCCAATTTAATGTCTCCCACATGAAAGGCCATAGCACCCTGTCAAAGGCGCGTTCCGCATCTAGACTTATCACCAAACTCGAAGGTGCTCTGGTGGGGGCTTCTGTTAGGGCCACTACTAATCGTCGCACATTCATCACAGATTGCCTTCCACGGACAAATCCTACCTGTTCCGCTCCCACTATGGATGGCAATATCAGCGCCAAGCGCTCCGCCAGAACCCGTGACAGTATCTTAACATCTATGTTAATGAGCGATATGGGTCTGTATGAGGCTGGATCCAATAGGTCTCTTCCCGGTTTTGGTATTAAGCTAATCATAGCCTCATTGGTATATCTAGGGAATCTGTTGTCTTCCACAGCCTCTTCATAAAGATTTACCAGGGGCCCCACTATTTGGGCTCTTAGGAGCTTATAAAATTCGCTGGAAAACCCATCTGGACCAGGCGCAGAGTGCAATTTTAACTTCTGTATCGCCACCCCCACCTCTTTCGCTCTTAAAGGTAACTCTATTTCTTGTAACTGTGCCTCTGTGAGTCTTGGCATTTTAGATCTTAGTAAGTACTCCCGAGTTTTCTCTTTCAGATCCCCTTCAGATTCCCCTTTATATAACTCTTCAAAATGTTTCCTAAATACTTCTGCAATATCCGCTGGGTGGGTGACAATCCCCCCTGCTCTCCCACGGAGCCGTGTTATATAGTGTGGCTTACGGGCGCCTTTTACCAATCGTGCCAGCATCCCCCCTGGTCTGTCCCCATATCTCTTGAGAGCATATTTCCGCATCACTATAGATCTCATGGTTCGTTCATGGAGTAAACTATTTAACTCCGTCTTTGCGTTTATTAGGTTTTCAAAAGTCCCCTGCATGGAATCTCTGTTATACTGTCTTCTCATCATCCTGACCCGCCTTTCTAATGCTATAATTTTTTGCGCTATTTTCTTATTTCTGAGGCTGGTGTATGCTATCAAGTCCCCCCTGATCACCGCCTTTGCGGTCGACCAGAATAGACCAGGGCTATCCACGTGCTGCTTGTTATTTGCTGTAAAATCCTCCCATTTGCCTATTAGAAAGGATTTAAACTCGGGTGAGGTGAATAAGTAGGCCGGGAAGCGCCACCCCCTAGGTTCTTGGTAATATGGCTGCATCTCCAGGTCTACCCATATCAACGCATGATCGGACACCCCCTCTGTGCCTATCTCCGCTTTAAAGGTTTGGGGGAGCAAATCCTGTGTCATCAGGACATAATCTATTCGTGATTGGGTTCGGTGGGCCCGCGACTTGTGCGTGTAATCTCGCTCCTCCTCGTGTAAAAGTCTCCACGGGTCCACCAAACCCAGCGAATCACAGAATCCTGCCAACAACGTGATCTCATCTGTTCCTCTCACGCCTCTAGGGTTTGACCTATCCAGCTGAATGTCCATTACTTGGTTCATATCTCCCGCCATTATTAAAGGGTCCTTCCCATGTCTCTGGCACTCCGCCATCAGTTGGGCATAAAATTTTTTCCCTCCTGTTTGTGGGGCATACACCGCCACCAGTGTACGTATCTGTCCTTGCAAATTCAGGCTTACTCCCACATAGTGGCCCTCCGTGTCTGCAAACAGCATTTTGGCTTTAGCCGCTAGGTTTTTATGCAACAAAATTACTACTCCGCCCCTTCTACCACTAGAAGGAGACCCAAATATTTCTCCTACCCAGTGTCGCTTAAGTTTATCTTGCTCCTCCTGTGGCAAACGCGTTTCCTGTATACAGGCTATGTCTACCCCCTGTCTCTTTAATGTATCTAATATCTTTGTTCTTTTTATCGGGGACGTGATCCCTCCCACGTTCCAGGAGGCTATTCGTATCCCGGTGTTTATCCCCTTAACCATATTCATAGTCTATAGCCTTCCTTATAGCTACATCTATTCTAACATCCCTCCGGGAGCCCAGCCTCCCCCTTCGGGTTCCTGCCACCACCTGATGTTCTCTCGAATTATATTGAGCAGCAGGATCTCTTTTTCCATATCTCTGCCTGCGGATTCCTTCCAGATCCTGGATCTCAAACTTCCCTCTACCCCCATCTTCCTCTCCCGCCCCCCCGCTCCTCCCTTCCCCCCTCCCTCTTTCCCTCCCTTCTGTCGTCCCCTGTACCTTCCCTAGTGCCCCGCCCATCACACTCGGATAGGCTCTGGGGGTTTTCCGTGTCTCCGGGCCCCTGCTCGCACAGATAACAATTTCTCTTGCAATTTCACATTATACATGTTAACAACATCTTACCATAACTTTTTCCAACCAACAGTTCTACTCTTTTATAAAGGTGTCAGACGCCTCCCTCTCCTTGTTCAACATTTGATCTGTTCTCTTTTATTCCTTGTACACATTGTTGTGCGGCAGAAGCATTTTCAAACTGCTTCCATGTTCCATCTATTTTGATCTTCAACAATGCCGGATATAATAGCATAAATGGAACATGGTGGTCATGAAGTTGTTGACAGATAGGTGTGAATTTTCTCCTCTTCTCCTGCAGCGCGGCAGAGTAATCCTGGAATATTCTAATCTGATGACCATCATAACGTACTTCATTACGCTTTAATCTGTATCCTCGTAGAATTTCAGTTTTATGCACGTAGTTATGCACCTTGATGATTACTGTGCGGGGCGTCCGTCGTCCATCTTGAAATCTTCCTATTCGGTGCGCTCTCTCTAGACAAACTTTCCCCGCATGGTCTGATAACGCAAATTCCGCTGCCAGCCAAGTTTCCAACACAGAGGAAAGCACCCGATCACTGACAGATTCAGGCAGTCCCACCAACCTTAGATTACCACGCCGCGATCTGTTTTCGATATCATCGAGTTTTGCCGTTAGCGCCTGTATTTTATCTTCAAGCACGCTTACTTGCCTCGTGGCGGGGCCTATCTCATCCTCCGCTGCTGATACTCGTGCCTCTAGTTCAGTTGTTCTTCTTACTGTATCTGTGAGCAGCGCTTCAAATTCTGCGCTCCATTCACTTAATTTTTCAAACTTCGGCGCCAGCGCTGCTCCGACCGCCTCTGTTAGCTGCCGTAATTGTTCTTCTATGAACTGCACGCTGCCATTTTGCGTCGGGCCCTCTCCCCCAGTGCTCACTGCTTTCGCTTTGTCTTTTTCTTTTTTTGCGCTTCTGCTAGCCATAGTTGTCGCTGGCGTGCCCAAATATTTTTCCATGTAGTCTTCTCTATCAGGTAAGGTGATTTTAAAGCGTCTTCTTGCAATTTTACGAGTCAGTAAATGCTTTATTCGAGCAGGGGCCTCAGAGAGCACAGAATCACGTCCTCTCCGTTCAGAGCATCACGTGACCCCCTTTTGCCAATTTTTAAACTTAGTGAGGCCGGTATTCAGCCTGTGGGAGGAAGCCCGTCTAAGTGCAGCAATCGACACTGATCCTGAATATTCAATGCCAGGCCATTTCCGTGTGACTGGCATTGAATATCTTTTTTTTTTTTTTTAGTCCGGCTCAAATTTAACAGGCTATGTCACTATTCAGTGCTGACTGATTAAGTTTATAGCAGCCAAAGATAGGACTGCAATTTAGGCAGTCCAATATGCACGTTTAACTTAGCCAATTAGTGCTTAATATCGCCAGCTATCACATGAAATAGCCGGTTATCTTTTTGGTGCTAACCGGCAATATTCAGCGTAATTAACCAGTTATCTGACGCTGAATATTAGTGGTTAGGTGCCAAAGATGCTCATTCATTTAGGGAAAGGAAATGGGATTTGATATATCACCTTTCTGTGGTTTTTGCAACTACATTCAAAGTGGTTTACATGGTACATACAGGTACTTATTTGTACCTGGGGCAATGGAGGGTTAAGTGGCTTGCCCAGAGTCAGAAGGAGCTGCAGTGAGAATTGAACCCAGTTTCCCAGGATCAGACCCTACTGCACTAACCAGAATAGCCTAGTGGTTTGTGCAGTGGGTTTTCATCCTGGGGAACTGGGTTTGATTCCCAGTGCAGCTCCTTCTGACTCTGGCCAAATCAATGAGGGTTTTTTTTTTTTACTAAGATAAAAAATGGCGTATGGTCGTGTAGGCGACTGTTCTGGACGCGTGCAGATCCATTTTTCAACGCACCTGTAAACATGCCTTTTTAAAATTTTGACTGAAAATGGATGCGCGGCAAAATGAAATTTGATGCGCGTCCATTTTGGGTCTGGGACCTTACCACCAGCCATTGATTTAGCGGTAAGGTCTCACGCGTTAACCTGGAAGTAATGGTCTACGCGTGTCAAATGCCTTTTACCGCCCGGTAGTGCCACGTGCCAGAAAATAAAAAATTATTTTCTGGTGCACGTAGTGGATGTGCATCAAAAATGAAATTACCACTCAGGCCACTCAGTAGCCAGGTGGTAACTTGGAATTGGCACATGTTGGGCATGCGTATGCGTTTACGTGGCTTAGTAAAAGGACCTATTAATCCTCCATTGTCCCAGGGACAATTAAGTGCCTATATATGCTCTATAAACCGCTTTGAATGTAGTTGGAAAAACCACAAAAAGGCAGTATATCAATCCCATTCCCTTTTCCTAAGTAGTATTTTGGCACCCAACTGCTAATATTCAGCGTTGAAGAATTGGTTAATTCCGCTGAATACTGTCAGTCAGTGACTGTTTCTGGCTCGTTAAATAGCACTGACTATCAACAAGTTCAAGTCCCTTTACTGGGTTTTCCAACATGCCAGATTTCATCCCAGACAAATAGACATTCTTGACCCCTTTTTTTATAATTCTTTCCAACTTCCTTTGGGTTGGAGAGAATACAAATGAAAGTTTTATAAAATCAGATATATGCCATTAGGTATTCTTCACATAAGATCATAAGTGTTGCCATACTGGGACAGACTAAAGGTCCATCAAGTCTACCATCTTGTTTCCAACAGTGGTGAATCAAGGTCACAAGTACCTTGCAAGATCCCAAAACAATACAATACATTTTATGCTGCTTATGCTAGAAAAAAGCAGTGGATTTTCCCCAAGTCCATCTTAATAATGGTTTTTGGACTTTTTTTTAAGGAAGTTATCCAAACCTTTTTAAAACCCCGCTAAGCTAACTGCTTTTACCACATTCTCTGGCAATGAATTCCAGAGTTTAATTACATGCTGAGTGAAGAAGTATTTTCTCTGACTTGTTTTAAATTTACTACTTTGTAGCTTTATTGCCCGTCCCCAATTCCTAGTATTTTTGGAAAGAGTAAACAAGCGATTAACGTCTACCCATTCCACTCCACTCATTATTTTATAGACCTCTATCATATCTCCCCTTAGCCATCTTAGTTGAACAGCCCTAGCTGCTTTATGGAAGTTGACCCATCCCTTTTATCATTTTCATTGCCGTTCTCTGTATCTTTTCTAATTCCACTATATCTCTTTTGAGATGCAGTGACCAGAATTGCACACAATATTTAAGGTGCGGTCACACCATGGAGTAATACATAGGCATTATAACATCCTCATTTTTGTATTCCATTCCTTTCCTAATAATACATAACATTCTACTTGCTTTCTTCGCTGCCGTCGCTCACTGAACAGAGGGTTTCAACATATCATCATCGACGACACCTATACCCCTTTACTGGTCGGTGACTCTTAATGTGTAACCTTGCATCACGTACCTATAGCTTGGGTTCCTCTTTCCCATATTCATCACTTTGCAGTTACTCACATTAAACATCATCTGCCATTTGGATGCCCATTCTCGTAAGGTCCTCTTGTAATTTTTCATAATCCTCTCATGATTATAAACTTTAAATAACTTTGTGTCGTCAGCAAATTTAATTACTTCACTAGTTACTCCCATCTCTAGATCATTTATAAATATGTTCAAAAGCAGCAGTCCCAGCACAAGCTCCTGGGGAATACCATTATCTACCTTTCTCCATTGAGAATACTGGCTATTTAAACCTACTCTCTGTTTTCTATCTTTTAACCAGTTTTTAATCCACAATAGAACACTATCTCCTATTCCATGACTCTCCAATTTCATCTGGAGTCTTTCATGAGGTATTTTGTCAAATGCCTTATGATAATCCAGATCCATAATATCAACCGGCTCGTCTTTATCCACATATTTGTTCACCCCTTCAAAGAAATGTAGTAGATTGGCGAGGCAAATTTCCCTTCACTAAATCCATGTTGGCTTTGTCTCATTAACATATGCATTTGAATATGCACATTTCTGAAAGAATGCACTTACTAACCTGAAATCCAGTCATCATCAGTGAAGTCTAACATTATTAACTGCAGTTACCTAATTTGTATTCTGTAAAACACGGTGTTATAATTATAGCCTCATGACACACTTGAACCATATAAAGCAATTTCTTTGACCAAGTTCAGTCTGAATGACAGGAGAAAAGGTTCTTTTTTTTTTCACTGCAGCTCCACCTCTACCTTATCTTTCATCACTAATAAACTGCTTTCCTTTTCTCATTAGGGTAGCCAGGCTTGGGATTGTACTTGACACATCCAAAAAGAACAATAAGAAATATGCAGGAGTATTTAAACTGAAATTGAACTTTTCTATCTTGTTGTTGAGGTGGGGAGGTTTTTTTTTGCTTTTTTATCATGAGCTGGACAGGAGAAGCATGTTGCCTTGGAGAAACATTCTACAAAATGCTGAGGGGAGATATGATTGAGGTCTATAAAATAATGAGTGGAGTGGAATGGGTAGACGTGAAGTGTCTGTATACTTTTTCCAAAAATACTATGACTAGGGGGCATGCAATAAAGCTGCAGAGCAGTAAATTTAAAATGAATCGGAGAAAAGTTTTCTTCACTCAACATGTAACTAAACTCTCAAATTTGTTGCCAGAGAATGTGGTAAAGGTGGTTAGCTTAGTGGGTTTTACAAAAGGTTTGGTCGGCTTCCTAAAGGAAAAGTCCATAGACCATTATTAAAATTGACTTGGGGAAAATCCACTGCTTATTTCTGGGATAAGCAGAATAAAATGTTTGGGACCTTTCCAAGTATTTGTGACCTGGATTGGCCACTTTTAGAAACAGGATACTGTGCTTGATGGACCTTTGGTCTGTCTCAGTATGGCAATACTTATGTACTTATTTGTACTTATGTAGAAATCAACATTCTCTGGGCTTTTTCTTTAATCAGACATGAGGAACTGCCACACCGTGGATAACTTTTCTACAGAAATTTGGCAAGTATGTTAATAAAGGCTCTTTTATTTTCCTACAGTTTTCCATAAGCATTTTCTACTAATAGAATATATATGAAGAGGATGATTGATTTATATTATGCTCATGAAGAAAAAAAACATCTTTTACTCAACACTATCATAGCTATCCCTTTGAACATTTTTAGCATAAGAATTGCATTCACACCATTTTCATGCTCGGTCAAGCTCGTAAAATAATTAACCACAACTTCTTGGCACAACATTGGCTACAGCTTTGTTTGATAACATGAAAGCAAAGAACACGTATAACAAATGTAACAAACTCCTCTCAACACCATCCACAGCAGCCTTACCCTTAAACCATTACCCACCCCCTATGACTAGTCGGTGACAAACTAGCTGCCCTACATATTAAAATATGACCCTGTCCAAGTGATTTACACATTACTGACAAGACTTACAGTGATGCCAAGCCCTCTTGGTGGTGTCACACATAAGCATCCCACATTCAATTTCTTTTTTTCCACCTTTACTCTCATGAAACCCCCTGAAATTATAATATTGGCCAATTGGATAAAGCCTCTCTTCCATCAGCTGTAATCCCCTTCCCCCAAGCCCAGTACCATACTACTACTACTACTACTATTTAGCATTTCTATAGCGCTACAAGGCGTACGCAGCGCTGCACAAACATACAAGAAAGACAGTCCCTGCTGAAAGAGCTTACAATCTAATAGACAAAAAATAAAGTAAGCAAATCAAATCAATTATTGTGTACAGGAAGGAGGAGGGTAGGTGGAGGCAGGTGGTTACAAGTGGTTACGAGTCAAAAGCAATGTTAAAGAGCTGGGCTTTCAGTCTAGATTTAAAGGTGGCCAAGGAAGGGGCAAGACGTAGGGGCTCAGGAAGTTTATTCCAGGCGTAGGGTGCAGCGAGACAGAAGGCGCGAAGTCTGGAGTTGGCAGTAGTGGAGAATGGAACAGATAAGAAGGATTTATCCATGGAGTGGAGTGCACGGGAAGGGGTGTAGGGAAGGACGAGTGTGGAGAGATACTGGGGAGCAGCAGAGTGAGTACATTTATAGGTTAGTAGAAGAAGTTTGAACAGGATGCAAAAACGGATAGGGAGCCAGTGAAGGGTCTTGAGGAGAGGGGTAGTATGAGTAAAGCGACCCTGGCGGAAGATGAGACGGGCAGCAGAGTTTTGAACCGACTGGAGAGGGGAGATGTGACTAAGTGGGAGGCCAGCAAGAAGCAGATTGCAGTAGTCTAAACGAGAGGTGACAAGGGTGTGGATGAGGGTTTTGGTAGAGTGCTCGGAAAGAAAGGGGCGGATTTTACGGATGTTGTAAAGAAAGAAACGACAGGTCTTGGCAATCTGCTGGATATGAGCAGAGAAGGAGAGAGAAGAGTCAAAGATGACCCCAAGGTTTCGAGCTGAGGAGACAGGGAGAATGAGAGAGCCATCAACAGAAATAGAAAACGGGGGGAGCGGGGAGGTGGGTTTGGGGGGGAAAATGAGAAGCTCGGTTTTGGTCATATTTAATTTCAGGTGGCATTGAGACATCCAGACAGCAATGTCAGACAAGCACGCTGAAACTTTGGTTTGGATGCAAGGGTGAGATATCAGGGGTAGAAAGGTAGATTTGGGAGTCATCAGCATAGAGATGGTAGGAAAAGCCATGGGATGAGATTAATGAACTAAGGGAAGAAGTGTAGATAAAAAAGAGGAGGGGACCAAGAACAGAACCCTGAGGTACGCCGACAGGCAGAGGGATAGAAGTAGAAGAGGATCCACCAGAGTGAACACTAAAGGTGCGGAGGGAGAGGTAGGAAGAGAACCAGGAAAGGACAGAGCCCTGGAATCCAAGTGAGGACAGGGTATCAAGAAGTATGCTGTGATCGACAGTGTCAAAAGCGGCGGAAAGATCAAGAAGAATGAGGATGGAATATTGACCTCTGGATTTAGCCAGTAATAGGTCATTGGAGACTTTAGTAAGCGCAGTTTCGGTTGAGTGGAGAGGGCGAAAACCAGATTGTAGTGGGTCAAGAATAGCATGTGAGGAGAGAAAATCAAGGCAGCGGCGGTGAACAGCACGCTCAAGTAATTTGGAGAGAAAAGGAAGGAGGGAGATGGGTCGGTAATTAGAGGGACAAGTAAGGTCAAGTGAAGGCTTCTTAAGGAGAGGTGTGACCACAGCATGTTTAAAGGCAGCAGCGACAGTCGCAGTGGAAAGTGAGAGGTTGAGAATGTGACAGATAAAAGGAATAAGAGCAGGAGAGATGGCATTAAGAAGGTGGGTGGCAATGGGATCAGAGGAACGGGTACATAGATACATCCTTTTCCCCCCACATGTAACAGGGGAGGGAAAGGGTGGGAAAACAAAAAAAAAAATCTTATGTCACCCCTTTCGACCGCCAGATCACCCTAAAATGCCAGAAAAAGTGCCCAAACTTTCTCCTCACAAATCTCCTCATGCACCTTCCCTATCCACAAATCACCATACCTAACAGCTTCCCTATCCAATCTTAACCCTAGCAAGAAACTAATATTCCTTTGCTAAACAAATATTATCGGCCTACTGCCAAGTCCTCTAGGCCTTTCATAATGATGTAATAAAGAATTCCTTAGTTCAGATTTCAAGTTTATTACAATTTACTAGTCCGCCAGCCGGGAGTACCATCTAGGCGGCATACATTGCATTTGAAAGTATAAGAGAGAAAAATAGTGTACGTGGTCAAATAGACAAATGGAAAGTGAGGTAAAAAGGGAGGAATTCCATATAATGGTGAGAAATCTGCTACTCTGAATCGAAGTGTTGTTTGCTAGTTGGATAATATTGAACTATATGGGGGAATGTGCTATCTTAATCCCCTATAGTTATTACCCCTGACACAGCCTGAAAGCAAAATGTGGCAATGTCAGGTAATTGAATAAATAATACAGAACCTCAGAACTGTTGGTCTGCTTGTTTGTTGATATCTATTTTAAAACTAATAGGGAAGAGAACCATACTGCTGTTTTGGAGAGAAAGCATGGCGCCCTCCTTAGGAGCATGGAGAATACAAATGATTGAATTATTGAAGCTGGAAAGACGTGGCATTCAGGATCTTCTCCTCTCGGGAGGGAGAACAGCTGCAAAAAACATGGGTGAACTTTTGGGACACTCTACAACCAGCAGCAAGAAATAGAATCATAAATTAGAGGTCACTGGTCATGGGCAGTGATAAGTTGGCAGACTGGAATTCTTGTGCTGAAGGGTGGGAGGGGAGAAGGTGAGAAGGGGATAGAAGTTGGGGAAGGGAGGGATGGGGAAGTTAAGAGGAGGGAGGGGGAGGGGTTTGATAATGTGAGAATTGGTTGGTTTGAAAATATTGCATTTGACATTGTATTCGGTTACTGGAATAAAGAAGATTTAAACATAAAACATTTACATAATATTGCAGCATAGTAGATGATGAAAGGTGAGACTCAGTTGACTCATCCAGTCTGTACAGTTTGGTTGTTCTACACTATTTATGATATATTCCAGCTACCAACCATACAGTGTAGGATATCATTTCCTATCTGTCAGGCTTTGCTATCTTTCTCCTTAGTTCTGTGTACTATCCTGGATAGATAAGCATGAGAATTCCCATTCAACATACAGGGCCTTTAGACAGCTGTTTATACGCAGTTAATTGGTTAGAACTGACTATATAAAATCTTGTGTTTTGATCATACATTTTCTTGTCATAAATACCAGTTTATGCATTTTCATACCACAAATAGGGTCTCTAAGATAAGGGTCTTAGGGTGGAAGTTATCAGCATTGGCTACTGTTAAGTCAGGTACCTACATAGTAACATACATAGTAACATAGTAGATGACAGCAGAAAAAGACCTGCACGGTCCATCCAGTCTGCTCAACAAGACAAACTCATATGTGTATACCTTACCTTGATTTGTACCTGCCTTATTCAGGGCACAGACCGTACAAGTCTCCCAAGCAGTACTTCCCGCCTCCCAACCAGAAGTCCCGCCTCCCATCACCGGCTCTGGCACAGACCATATAAGTCTGCCATCCACTATCCTCGCCTCCCATAAAATGTTCTCCCAGATCTATCCCCAACAGTGCTCACATGCTGAGGAACAAACCTGCTCTGAGGGTGGTGTAAATGTCTGTATGTACTGGCATATTTATTAAAATAAGTAGCAAAAGAGAGGGTCCAAAATTACACAAACCAAGACAGCAAAGAAAGCACAAAAGAGCCCTCAAGTGGTCAGGGTGGTGGACTTTGGTCCTGGGGAACTGGGGAACTGAGTTCAATTCCCACTTCAGGCACAGGCAGCTCCTTGTGACTCCGGCCAAGTCACTTAACCCTCCATTGCCCCAGGTACAAATAAGTACCTGTATATAATATGTAAGCCGCATTGAGCCTGCCATGAGTGGGAAAGCGTGGGGTACAAATGTAACAAAAAAACAATGGAAAATCCTTTAATGCAATAGACCTGACACGGGCCATGTTTTGGCATTAAAAAATGCCTGCCTCAGGGGTAAAATAATATATTCTGCAATGGTAAATAACATCCAAAATGGTCCTTCTAAGCACACTGCATCAGGGTATGCAGCAGGACAGAACAAGCGCATCTAAACACGGTTGACTGGAAGCCATTATTGCATTTAGACACGCTTGGTTTGTTCTGCTGTATACCCTGTTGCAGTGTGTTTAGAAGGGCCACTTTGGATGTCATTTACCATTGCAGAGTATATTATTTGACTCCTGAGGCAGGCGTTGTTTTGTGCCGAAACACGGCCCATATTGGGTCTATCGCATTAAAGAATTCACCATTGTTCCAGTCTTGAGGACTTCTTGTGCTATATTTAATAAAATACACTCATAAATTACAAATATGGTTCTGTGCCTCCAAAACTATGAGGCCTTTTTACAAAACTGCGGTAAGCACTAATGCAGCAAAAAATGGCTTATCGCGGGGCACACTGGGGCGTCCTGCAGTAACTTTGACATTTGTGCGTGCAACCCAAGTGCTAAAAAATAAAATGTATTTTTTAGTACTGGGGCAGGTTTGGGGGCAGAGAGTGGGCATGTTCTGTGCTAATCAGTTAGTGCAGTTAAAATGTTGTGCATTGCTAAGGTGGTCTTTTACAAAGGTGTGCTAGCGTTTCTAACATGCGATAAATGCTAGAAACACCCATAGGAATATATGGGCATCACTAATATTTAGTGGATGCTTATTTTTAGTGCACACTAAAAACACTAGTGCATCTTTATAAAAAGAGGACCTAAGAGATTAGTGAGTTCTTAGCACATGAGGCTTTACCGCTTTCATAATGGGTGGTAGTAGCGGCTCATATGCTAGTGGCAAAACTTTCAGCACGATATCGACATTTCACATGCTACTTAATGATGATTTCGTTTACCAACGGTATTTCTAAAGAACAGCTCGTGCTCTTTTCACAAGAAGCATCATCAACGATGAATGTGATTATCAGATATAGGTATCAAGACTCCTGAGGCAGGCATGCATGTGCCGAGACATGATTTCATGTCAAGTTTGCTTCAATAAACATCCATAATTCCATTCTGGCGTCCTGAGTCTGTTCTTGAAGAGCCTGATCCAGTTCCCACTTCTTGTTGTTTGATTTTACACAAAATTAGCACATGGCCATTAATAAAGAAAATAGAAAAAAAATTGGTTATTTTACCCTATCGGTAAAAACAGTGGCGTAGCCACAGGTGGGCCTGGGTGGGCCAGGGCCCACCCACTTAGGGCTCAGGCCCACCCAACAGTAGCACACATTTAGTGGTAGCTGGTGGGAATCCCAAGCTCCGCCAGCTGAAGACTCCCCCCTGATGGTAATAAAAACGCTACTCTCCACGATACTGGCACCTGCGCATGCTCAGTTTTCAGTGCATGCCTGCTTCAGACTACCAAGGTGGAAAGAAGCGTTTTCCTGCCAGCTGAGATATTTTAATTTTTGGTGGTGGTGGTGGTGGTGGGGGGGGGGGGGGGTAGAACACTTGTTGCCCACCCACTTGTTGCCTAGGCCCACCCAAAATCTGTTGTCTGGCTACGCCCCTGGGTAAAAATGATCCCAGCATGTGGGAATGGCCTTTGAAAGGCTGCACTACTCCCACTCCCTACTTCTCCAATACGTCTGTGCATATTGAATGAAAGTAGGCACACTTTCCATGCACATACTTTTTATGTGTGTACACAGGCACACAGTTTTTATCATTTTAATCTTCAATGAATAAAACAGGCTCTGCATGCAGAAAATCGTTACAAAAGTGATTGTAGTTTAATACATCGACTCATACTTTTGAAGATCAAATGAGATGTATTTTGCACACATTTGTCATTTCAGAGAAATTTAAATAAGGACTGTGCTGTATGTGTATACTGTACTGATTCTATTAAACAAAAGTTGCTAATGTGTTCCCATGACAACTTTGAACAAATTCTTTGTCACAACTTAAAAAGAAATCATAAATCAGAATATTTGTACTCTACATAAAAACAGCGAAGAGGGGGTGTGAAATATAGTTACTGTAATTCTGTTCTGCAGTGTCAGAGTTTATCTGAAGCTATTTACTATGTTGGAGGCTGAGGATGCATTATTATATGCTCTCAGACTACTGTATTTTCAAAGCACTTAGACAGTGGCGTTCCGACCCTAGCTGACACCCGGGGCAGATCGCCAATGCGTCCCCCCCCCCCCCCGGTGAAATGACACCTCTTCCCCCCCCCCTGGCGAAATGACACCCCCCCCCCCCCCGGGTGCACGTCACTGGGGCGGGTGCCGTGGCGCGCGCCTGTTGCCCTGTCTCCGAGAAAGTTCGCAATTTGCATATGTTCACTGCTCCCTCTGAGTCTGCCCCGGAACAGGAAGTAACCTGTTCTGGGGCAGACTCAGAGGGAGCAGTGAACATATGCGAATTGCGAACTTTCTCGGACTGAGACAGGGCAACAGGCGCACGCCGCGGCACCCCCCCAGCGGCGTACACCCGGGGCGGACCACCCCCACTGCCCCCCCCTTGGTACACCACTGCACTTAGACTACAGAAAGACATGGGGACAAATTTTGTCCCCATCCCCGCCCCCTCCCATGGGTTCTGTCTCCGCCCCTACTCCATCCCCACTGGTTCTGTCCCTGTTGCTGCCCCATCCCCGTGGGCTCTGTTCTCATCTGTAGAAGCCTCGAACACTTATGATTTTATATTTATGTTTTTGTATTAAAGTATAAAAAGTAACAATATGCTGTGAAACAGTTGTTTCAGTGGTCAGAGTGGATATTCAGTGCGATTTAACTGGACGAGAGTTTTGTTTGCCTGGATCAATCACTTCAAATATTGATCCCTTAGTATTTACTCTGTGATATTATCTCAGGTAAGGTACTGGAATAAATGAAGTGGACTGCTTAGGAACTTTGAACTTTCAGCTCAATTCAGCTGGAACGCATCATGCTTTTTTAAAGCAGCTGTCAGCGAGTCAATACATGGTGCTTATACAAGTGCTGTATGTGCTAGGAGTGAAATATTCCTGCGTTAAGTCTATTAGGTTTAGAAGCCGACTGAATTTCAGTTTCAGTTCTGCCCGGTTTCAGTTTTGGCCAAAAGGCTATGGTTTTGACCAAAACTGTGTGCTTTCAGTGGAAGCCAAAAATTTGTGCTCTGTCTCCCTCCTTCTCTTCTCCTTCCTTCTCAACAGGAGTTGTCTCTCTACCCTGCCCACCTGTAGCTGCTCCCCTTGGGCCTATCTTACAATCCCTAGAGGTCTAGGGGTGTAGTCAGGGCAGGAGCAATCCCCAGTCGCTCCTGCCCATGCTGGCTCTGCTCTCAAAATGGCTGCCATGACCTCTAGTGGCAATCTTGCAAGACTGCCGCAAGAGGTCATGGCAGACATTCTGAGAGTAGAGATGTCATGGGCAAGAGCCACTAGGTTCACTCCTGCTTTGCATATACTACTAGACCACCAACAATTGTAAGGTAGTCTGTGGAGGGGAGGGGAGGGGGCCTAGTAGCAGGAATTTAAGTCTGTAAGGGCCCCTTTTACAAAGGCGCACTAGCATTTTTAGTGTGCGCTAAAAATAAGCATGTGCTAAACGCTAGAGATACCCATATATTCCTATGGGTGTCTCTAGCATTTAGCATGTGCCAAAACGCTAGCATGCCTTTGTAAAAGACCCCCTAAATACAGAATGATAAGCTCCTTCGGAATTATTCTTTCTGTGGAGATTTGACTTCAGCTGTCACTCCAAATATGGCACAAAGTCAGCCATTGTAAATGTGCTGTGTTTTTTAGTTTCAGTTTTCATTAGTCGTAGTCTGTATGTGCAGAGGCTATTCTGTACGGAGGTAAAATATGGTCTTTTATTATGTTAATTATTGTATATATTCTGGCTTGGATATTAAATAGGTGATTCTAAAGAACTTCTAGGCTCTGTTGGGTATGGATATGATGAAGATGCAGCGTTATAATCAAACTTGTAGCGTGCAGAATCTAGATTCTATGACAAAGGAATTTGCAGTGTGTGTGTTCAGGTACAAGTACTGGTCAGCTTATAGTGTGAGTAGGGAAATTGGTATTACAATGAAATTAAGTTTATATACTGGGAAATAAGTTGAGAAATGCATTAATTTTGGTTGTAATTTTTCTAAGCATATAACCTTCACATTTAGTGATAACAATGTGTTTTTTTTTTATTTTGGGTTATGCATCAGGCTGATCTAATGTCTGCAGTGTGTAGACAGACCATTGCCTAGACTCCTTTTCCTTATTTTAGTAAGAATCTATATCATGCTTGTTTTCAGTTTTATAACTAAATACAAAATGGAAAACATCTCAATGCTACTTTCTCTTGTTATCTGAGCACAGTTTGGGTAACTCTGGAAATCATTTTTTTTTTTGGCACAAAGTTCATGTCTCAGAGGATATTTAACTACTTCTTCACTGACTTGGGAACCTAAGCATGCCTGACTTGTTGAGAAGTCCTTGCTAAAATGGCTGTCTCAGTGGTCATCCTGTGCTTGCAGTTCCTGGGACTGGAAGGCAATAATCTCCTGTGGGTTTAGCAGAAGGCTGCTAACCACAAGCTCTGACATTCCCCAGAGGGCCTCATTGGCTCACATTCACACAACCAATCTTTAGTTTTTGGTTCCGGATTTGGCCTCTGCTGAAACCAGGCAATAAGTTTCAGCTGCAGTTTCTGTGGGGGTTTTGGGGATGGGTGTCAGAATGATGCTCCCCTTTTCCTTAGAGAAGGTGCTTGCAGCTAAAAAGTTGGTTAGGTAGCCTGTGATGCTTTCTAGGAATTGAGCAGGAGGTTTATTTAGTAGGTACCTGGGGAGAAATGGGATTGGAGGTCTTCAGTAGCAGTTGCTGAGCTAGGACCATAGTTGAGGGAGAGAATGATGACCATGATCTGTCGGCGTCGAATGGGTTCATTTCTTCTGGTGAGTTCGTCCAAATACAGATCAAGGTCAGGATCATCTTTTTAGAAGGAGGCTTTCATTGATGTTATTTTATTTTCAAAATAGTTGGCTAGTTCTTGTGCTCCCGGTGAGTTTTCTGATTCGTTTGTCAGGTGGTCTGTGGAAATAAATGTGTTGATTATGTTGTAGAGTTTTTTTTGTGTTTTTGTATTTGGGTCCAATTAGTTGTTTATAGTAGATGAATTTGATTTTCCTTAGTTTCGCTTCTTATTGTCTGATTTCAGATTTCCATTTCATTTTGTTGTCGTCTGTTTTGTGTTTCTGCCATAGTCTTTCTAATTTTCTGCATTCTCTTTTGTGTTCCTTTAGTTCATTGTTGTACCATGGATTTGCCTTGTTTCTGTACGTTCTCTTTGTTTTCCAAGATGCTATATTGTTGAGAATGGTCTGGATCTGTCTTCCCAGGATGATAGAAATTGTGTGGTGTTGTTGGGGGGGGGGGGGGGGTAGGGGGGGAACAAGAATTGGAATAAATGTTGGTCCAGAAGGTTTTTGTTGTCTTTTCTGCCTCGGGTTTCATAGGTTGTGTGGGTGGTTGTGGTTTGGTGGGAGGCTTCTTTCCAGTAAAGGGTCACAAGTAGTTTGAATTGGTCAGACCATGGTGTTTCCTCCCATTTCTCTGTCTGGGTGACCAGACAGTTGGATTGAGGGAGAGTATAAGTTGTAGTATATTTAGATTTTAGCAAAGGCTTTGACATGGTTCTACAAAGACCACTTGGTATAGACCCTAAAGTGACTGACTGGGGTAGGAACTTGTTGATTGGAAGGCAACAAAGGGTAGTGGTAAATGAAGCTCACTCTGAGAAAAGGGACATTACCAGTTATATGTCACCGGGATTGTTTCTTGGTTTGGTTCTTCATAACATTCTTGTAAGCAATATTGCAGAAGGGCTACCTGGTAAGGTTTGTCTCTTTGCAGATGATGAAATAGGGTACATACCCATGGATAAGTCTCTTTCAATTGAAAGGAAGCTCTGGAATGAAGGAGCAAAAGATGAAGATGAAAGGGAGAGGCTCAGGAGTAAGGAAATATATCTTTACTGAAACGTGGTAGGTGGGTCAAACAACTTCCCAGCAAAGATGGTGGAGATAAATTCAAGAAAGTGTGGGTCAAGCATAGAGGATTTCTAAGGGAAAAGAAAGGATAGTAATCAGTATGGATAGGCAGACTTGATGGCCTATATGGTCTTTATCTACAGTCACTTTCTATGTTTCTATATCTCAAAAGCTGTAATGATGTTCATGACGTATTGTACAATGGAGAATGGAGGTTGTCCTAAAAGTTTGGGTAACAGGTAATATATTGGGCTTTTCTGAAGTATGTGGGGTCCTTGTCTGCCTTTTGCATACATATGAGGTGACAATTTTTACTTATATGATTCAACAAATAACTTTTCATTGAAAAATTGTATAAAAGTCCCAAATGGTGATGAATTCTCTTTTAAAGAGCACCAAATTATTTTTCAACATGATGGAGATTTCAAGGTGCATAGTAGGACCATATTTCCATCTGGGATAATTTGAGTAACATGAAGAACATAAATGATGATATCTCAAAAGCTGACTAGTCAAGTCTATACTGAGGTTCATCTTGGCAGCTTGCAATAACAAATCCTAAACTCTCTGGCTTCAGAGATTGCACTGATCGATTGGGAGATTGATTTCAAGCTAAAATAACACTTAGAGTGGGAATAAATATCCTCAAAGTCATTCCAGGCAGATTCATTGAAGATCACTTTAAGACATGTGCGTGGTGCCATTAGTTCTTCGCTTACACCGACAATTAATCCAGTGCTTAGTATCCTACAGTATTATATCTCAATCAATAGTTTCAAGGTCTTTCTATTTCTCTTTTTGTTCATTCCAGAACATTCTGCTACTTACTGCAAAAACAAGATAGCATTAATTAATCTAAGTAAACATTATTCTTTCATTGGAAAAGAATTTGTGAAGAAGACATATACTGAGTTTGAAGAGATGGGATGCATTTTGAGCTATATATACAATTGTTTTAGGAAAACTGGACATGTGTAGGGACCTATATTTAAAATGTTCTCTCTAAGTAAATTTATGTTTACTTGTGTAAAAATAGTTTGAAAATTGCATCTCCCCCCCCCCCCCCCCCCATATGCATGTAAAAGTAGTTACACTGTTTTGCAACATTCATACTGCTAGTAGCATAAGAAATGGATGGGGCTGTCATCAAATGGAAAATACTGTATTTTCACATATATAAGGCACATGTTATATGCATTTTTACAAACTGTGCACACTCCCTGCTAGCTATATAAGTGGGTACGCTATACAGGTGTCTTTTTAAAATATAGCATATCCACTTATATAGCTAGCAGGGAGTGTGCACAGTTTGTAAAAATGCATATAACATGCGCTTTATTCCAAATTTAGAGCATTTGTTTTCAAGGCTTTTTCTTTTCTGTTTTAGGAACAAATGTGCTAGTTCTGCAATCAGCGCTTCTTAGAAAAATACACTGGTATAGCGCACTTTATCACCAGGATTCTATATATCGTGATTTGATTTCCATGCGGAAATCACATGCATTCTATAAACAATGTGCATAACTTAATTGTTTATCTAATCAGCACTGTCAATTGTTTGTTAACAAGAAATTAACAGCATTAATTGGCACTGATTGAGACTTACAAGCACAACTCGGGAAGTGTATTCTGTAACATGATACACCTAAATTCTTAGTCGTATTGTTGAAAAGGGAGCATGGCCGTGTGTGAGGCATGGGCGTTTCTACAATACATGGGATCCTTTTACCAAGCTGCGGTAAAAGGGGCCCTGCATTAGCAGTGGCGGCCATTTTTGAAGGCAGAAAAAAGAAATGCCCATGTAGCAAGGTTGCATTTACTATGTGGCCCTGCAGGGGGAGCACTTACCGCCACCCATTGAAGTGGTGGTAAAGATTCCCACCCTAACCCAGCGGTAACTGGGCAGTATGTGACACTACCTAATTACCGCTGGGTAACTGCTGCCCTAAAAAATATGGACCTGTTTTCCCTAGCACTGGAAAAGCCACATGCTGGGGCTGGAACTACTGCCGGCGCCCGCACTGGGCCAGCAGTAGCTCAAGATTGGCATGAGGTAAACCTGCGGTGGGCTTACTGCCCTTTTGTAAAAGGGTCCTACGTGCATTATTATAGAATACACCTGCTCTGTGACTAATTTAGGTATTGGGATTTATGCCAGGTAAAACATAGCCTAAATGGATGCAACCAAATTTGGCCATGTGGAGAGAGACGCTCGGCATATTCTATATACCACATGGAAAGTTAAGCCAATTCTATAAAACTTACTTTAGAGAATATGCCTAGGCAGGGTTTTTTTTCCCCATGCGGATTTTTCAGGCGCCATATATAGAATCTAGCCCTATATGCATACATTATACCAGTTTACTTTTACAGAGACTCACAATTTGCACGTGTTATATTTATGTGCGTGTTATACGCATAGGCCTGTTATATGCATGAAAATATGGTACAACTGGTGATTTTATTTTCAAACCAATGCATCTTATTTCAGATACATTCTTTGAATTTGCTTTAATACAGATGCAAATAGACAAGTACAAAAGTGCCTCTGATGTGTGCCACCGGTTTTCAAAGGGAAGACTATGTAGGGAAGAGGGAATGGTAGGGGACCGATGGAATTGGAGGGAGATTGATAGAACTGGGGAGGGAAAAAAGGGAAAAATTGGAAGGGCTTACAGGGAATGGGAGGGAAAAGAGAAACTAATGGAAGACATAAGGATGAGAGCGAGAAGAATCTAGTAGAGAACTTAAGAGGGATAGGGGTGGAGAATGAGATAAGGGGAGAGAGAAAAAAGCAGAGAGAGAGAGAGAGAGAAAGGCAGAGGTGTCCAGTTAGGCCAACTAAGTCAGTCAGGCAAGCTCAACCAAACTCTCTGGAAAAGAATGAGCTAGAGAGACACCTGAAAGAACACTATAAGTCTCTGTTGACTAATGTGGTCTGACTGTGGGGCGCTTGCAGAAGCGGACTGACCATAAGGGCAACTGGGAAGTGTCCAAGAGCCCAAAGGGTCTGGGAGGCCCAGTACCTCTCTCTCCCCTGCACACTACAGCCCCCCTGAGACTCAGTAGGCCTTCCCCAGGCCTACTTTGAAGAGCCCTGGTGGTCTAGCGGCCTCTTTGGGGGCAGAAAAGAATGCCACTCTTTCCTGCCTGCTGCACTACTCTGTCCAGCTCTTTCATATCTTCAAAATGGCTGCCAAGACTGCCGAGACCCGCGAGACTGTCACAAGAAGTCTTGGCAGCCATTAAGAAAAAGTGGCGGCACCGGGTAGAGAAGTGGCAGTTGGCAGAAAAGAGTGAGGCCCTTTTCTGCCTGTGAAAAGGCCACTAGACCACCAGGGATCTTCAAGGTAGGCCCGGGGGGGGGGGGGGGGGGCTGTAGTGTGCCAGGGAGTGCTGGAAATAAAGGGGGGGTTGGTGTTGGCGGGGTCCAATGACCCTTTCTGCCCGGAGGATCAGATCACAGTCAGTCCACCTCTGGGTGCTTGTGTCTGTGTACATGTGAAATGGTTTCAGGGCACTGAGTGAATGTGCTGCAGAGGACTCTGGGAACTGACATACAACTTTAAAAATTGTTCTTCCAAAACACTTGTACAAAAAAATAGGGTTCTTCTCTGAAAATAACAGGTTATAAGCCAGTTACTACAGATTATGAATTATTACAATGGATATGATATTAAAGAAAGGCTGCAGAGATACATATTCCCCCAGATTCTTTATAGGATCCCCAAAGGTAGGCACTGATCACAGATTGGTGCACACATTAATTAGTTAATGAGGCATCAACAATCAATAATTGATGCTAATTGGCAACAATTTGGAGTTACGCATTCATCTGCCCTATGCACTATTGTATAAAATATGCGCCTAAATTTCATAGTGTGCAATTCCAAAGGGGTGTGGTCATGAGAGGGACATGGGCAGATCAGGGGGCTTTCCCAGAGGTTACTATTCTATAATATCATGCCTATCAATTGCACGCTGAGTTGCTCTAAATCAATCACCAACATTTACACCAGGTTATAGTAAGCGTAAATGCTGGCACCCAAGGTTAGGCATGAAATGCATGCTAAACTGTGCGGAAAGCCCTTTATAGACTACTAGCTTAGCGCAAATCATCCTGACACCTTATCTTTGGGCATCAGTTATTGCATCACACCCATTACAGATTACATTTTGGTGAAATATGTACCCCAACAGTTCCAAAGATCAGTATTGCTAAGTAACCCCTGAAATATGTGTAGTCAACCATGAATATTCCAAAAATAATGTGGAGTGCATCAGGTGGCCTTTTCTGGGACCTTAACTTCCTTTTCATTGAGGGTCAGCTTTTTTTTGTCCTTTTCTTCTCTGATGTCCTTTCTGCTCATTCTTGCTGCTATTATCTGTTCTGTTCATTCTGCAGCTGACTTCTGTGGCACATATCTATACTCACTGAATGCTCTGGCTTAATCAGGTGTTAGACCTGCCCTGCCTGATGTAGACATGGGAGAAGGCTTCTGGGTAGATGGACATGACTGTGTCTCCAGCTCCCTCCTGCACAGGAGGGACTGGAAGCCAGATATTTTACAAACATCCACAATAATTTTGTAGTTTCAGACTGTAACCTCCCCCCCCCCCCCCCCCCCCACACACACACAAATTCCATGTCCAGGAGAGTGATGAGCTTGTTATCATAGTCATGCTCTGCTTCCTCATAAGAGTCATCAAGTCAGTGGAGCACTGCTTAATACCAGCAGTTTTCTGATACCACTGGCTGTGATGACTCTGAAGAGCAAGCAAAGCATGACCATGATAACAAGCTCCTAGCCCTAACGTATTGCTACATGTAAGTAAAACTTTGGCTCAATGTGAAAAACTTCAAGGTGAAGGAAATCCAATTCCATGGACATAACCCCCCCCCCCCCCCCCCCGATTCTATATATGGTGCTAAAATGTTTCAGCCACTCCGACTTACCTTTTCTTTCAGTGGTTGGGCTCCGTGTCTTCTCCAGACTACCTCCATGGCATTATGTTCTTCCTGCACTGATGCCTCTGATGCCTGTTTCCATGTTTTCCAAAGCCTCATTCTAGAGATTATCCAAGCCTCATTCTGATGTCCCAGCATTATAACCTCATTCCAGAGACTATCCAAGGCTCAGTCTGATGTCTCAATGTCCCAGTAATCTAGCCTCTCTGTGGTGCCCTTGCTGTGTTCTTCACTGTGTTCCAAGCCTCATTCCAGGGCACCAGAGGTTGTGACATCATTAGTGAGGGCCTTTATAAGGAACCATGGGATTCTCATCTCATCCTTTGCAGCTGGAGAAGTGCAGGTTGAGAAATTTGACCTGCTTGTCTTCAGCTTCAGTCCCAGACCTGCTTAAGAACATAAGAAAATAAGCATTGCCAGACCATACCGGGATAGACTGAAAGTCCATCAAGTCCAGTATCCTGTTTCCCACAGTGGCCAATCCAGGTCACAAGTACCTGGCAAGATCCAAGAACAGTAAGACAGATTTTATGCTGCTTATCTTAGAATATGCAGTAGATTTCTTAAGTCCATTTTAGTAATGGCTTATGGACTTTTCTTGTAGGAAATTATCCAAACCTTTTAAAAATCTCGCTAAGCTAACTGCTTTTACCACATTCTCTGGCAATGAATTCCAGATTTTAAATACTTATTGAGTGAAGAAATATTTTCTCTAATTAATTTTAAATTTACTACTTAATAGCTTCTTTGCATGCCCCTAGTCCTTGTATTTTTGGAAAGAGTAAACAAGCAATTCACGTCTACCCATTCCACTCCACTCATTATTTTATAGACCTCTATCATATTATTTATTTATTTATTACATTTGTACCCCACACTTTCCTGCTCATCGCAGGCTCAATGCGGCTTACATAATAACAAGAGAATACAATTTGTAGTATCAGAATCAACAAATCAACAATCTCCCCTCAGCTGTCTTTTCTCCAAGTTGAAGAGCCCTAGCCACTTTAGCCTTTCCTCATAGGGAAGTCATCCCATCCCCTTTATCATTTTTGTCACCCTTCTCTGTACCTTTTCTAACTCTACTATCAGTTTCATTTTCGAAAGAGATGGACATCCAAAAAGTGACATAAACCAGCACTTGGGTCCAAGAAAGCACAAAGGCAGACGGTCTGCAAACTCCAAGATGGAACACGAACAGAGCAGATCGTTTAACAAGCAAAAAATGATTTATTAATGGAAAAACAAATTGCACAATATGGGTGTCTTTTGCCTACTTGGGCTATGTCTATGGAAGTTTTAAGACAATTTATTTGTTATGGTTTTAATATTATTTTAATATCATTTTATACATTATATTATGTTAATAATCTTCACAATATTCTATACATTGTGCATGGCTTTTATGGTTCCAGTAAAGGCATAAACTATAAACCACCAATTGTATATGTCTGTCTAGTTATGTCACGTTAAGTATAATTTATGATGGGATTTTGGTGTTATATAATCACACATATATTCTATACAGATATCTGTGTATGATTTGTTTACATATTGTTATATGTTTTGATACCATTTGAAATCAGCTGTATATATGTATTACAAACAATATATATGTTATTATATATTTTTTTATTATTATTTTTTTATTAATAATTTTTGCACTTGGACATCCATCTCACAGAGACGTCCAAATCGGTATCATCGAAGCCCAATTTTGGACGTCTTTCTCACAAGTCCATCGCAAGGATGTCCAAATCTCAAGGTGGTGTATCGTAGGCGTGGTCGAGGTGGGACTTGGGCGTTCCTAAGACTTGGATGTCTTTGAGCCATAATGGAAAAAAGCAGACGTCCAGGACTAAAACTTGGATGTTTTCACCCAGACCTGTTTTTATTATGAATAAGGCACAAAAAGGTGCCTGAAATGACCAGATGACCACTGTAGGGAATCAGGGATGACCTCCCGTTACTCCCCCAGTGGTCATTAACCCCCTCCCACCCTCAAAAAACATGATTAAAAGTATTACTTGCCGGCCTCTATGCCAGCCTCAGATGTCATACTCAAGTCCATGACAGCGCATGCAGGTCCCTGGAGTAGTTTAGTAGTAGGTGCAGTACACTTCAACTATCGAAACGAAAGATGGACGTCCTTTACGGAGCCATCCTTAGAGATGGGCTCCCCCATTCGATTATGTCCCTATATGTTACTATGTAGGGTGGGAGGGGGTTAGTGACCACTGGGGGAGTAAGGGTAGGTCATCCCCGATTCCCTCCGGTGATCATCTGGTCAGTTCGGGCAACATTTTGAGGCTTGGTCGCAAGAAAAAAAGGACCAAGTCGGCCAAGTGCTCATCAGGGATGCCCTTCTTTTTTCCATTATCGACCGAGGACGCCCATGTGTTAAGCACGCCCTAGTCCCGCTTTCGGTATGCTTCCGACGCCCCCGGGAACTTTGATCGTCCCCATGATGGAAAGCAGTTGAGGGTGCCCAAAATCGGCTTTCGATTATGCCGATTTGGGTGACCCTGGGAGAAGGACGCTCATCTCCCAATTTGTGTTGAAAGATGGGCACCCTTCTCTTTCGAAAATAAGCCTGATAGTAACATAGTAGATGGTGACAGTTAAAGACCTGTATGGTCCATCCAGTCTGCCCAACAACATAAACTCATTTTATATGGAATGAAGTGTTACATCATATGTATACTTGTTCTTGATTTATTCTTGCCATTGTTAGGGCATAGACCGTAGTCTGCTTGGCACTTGCCTTCTTCTAAAATTTCAGAAGTTGTTGTCAAAGCACCCAAAAAGCTCCACTCCGGCCCATCCAAAACTACTCGGCCTCCATCAGGGCACCGACTGTAGCCGTCAATCCAGCACTGTTTTTCCTACTTAATCTCCCCTAAGCTTCTTTGGATCTGATCCTTCTAAACAGGATTCCTTTGTGTTTGTCCCATGCATTTCTGAATTCCATTACTGTTTTCATCTCCACCACCTCCTGCGGGAATCTACCACCCTCTCAGTGAAAAAATACTTCCTGACATTATTCCTGCGTCTGACCCCTTTCAACTGCAATTCATGTCCTCTAGTTCTGGAAAAGGTTTGTTTGCAAATTAATACCTTTCAAATATTTGAACTTCTGTATCATAGCACCCCTGTTTCTTCTTTCCTCCAGTATATACATGTTTAGGTCAGCGAGTCTCTCCATGTATGTGTTGCTGTCGAAACCCCTTACCATTTTCATCACTTTTGGCTAAACTGCTTCAAGTTTTTTTTACATCCTTAGCAATATAAGGCCTCCAAAACTGAACACAGTACTCCAAGCGGGGCCTCACCAATGACTTGTACAGGGGCATCAACACCTCCTTTCTTCTGCTGGTTATACCCCTCTCTATGCAGCCTAGCATCCTTATGGCCGTGGCTACCACCTTTTCGCACTGTATTGTCACCTTGAGATCTTCAGACACCATCACCCCAAGGTCCCTCTCCTAAGCCAAGCTTACCAATTTCTCCCCTCCTATCTGATACATCTCTTTTGTGTTTTTGCACCCCAAGTACATCACTCTGAACTTATTGGCATTAAATTTTAACTAATAATATTAACAATTCCACCAGTGTTTATTCCTATATCGTATGTTCAAATATATGTTTTTTTAATATTTTTTAATATGCAGTGCTGAGAACTTGCTCGTGTGCCATGCTAAAATTGCATATATTGCCCTCATGTGATGCACACTACTTTTGTCAATAATCCAGTCACAGGCAAACGATTTGAATTGAAATCAAAGATGGACTGCAACACTGCCCAAGTAATATATGCCATGTGTTTTCCATGTTCAAAATGGTACATAGGACAGACAAAGCGTAAGATCAAACAACGGATAGGAGAACACCTAAGCAACATCAGGTTAAACAAAATTGATACTCCATTAGTGGCACACTGACAGGCAAAAGGCCATGGGGAATCTGACTTAAAATATGTAGCTCTCATTCACATTCATTTACAGTGGAGGAGTTACATTACAGCTAAATTAATGCAGCAAGAACAGAAACTCATATATCTATGGGATACGGTACAACCAAAGGGATTGAATAAAGAAGTGGAATGGTTAACAATATAATTGAAACACTTATTGCATAATGTGGTTAATTAACTGTGGTCAGCTAGGGACCCACGTATAAAAAGAGTGCCTTAGGTTGGTGCAGGGTTCGTGAAAGCAGGGAGGAGTCAGAATTGAGATCGCTCCCGGTAAGCCTTGGCATTGTTTGATATAGCTACTACTTTAGTGAATGTTAAAAGTAGGTACAAATATATGGTTGATGTTTAGAATGCCAGTACATTAACAACCATATGTTTTTAGCTTTATACACAGTTGTGAAATACATTCCCTTGAGAACGCCATGATGGTGAAATGTGTCCCCACGTTGGGAATAACGATGGAACTAGAATTTTAACTTCACTACAGCACAAGGGTGAAGGTCCAGCAGCAACGACGCCAGCCCTATCACTGGCATCAATTGACCGTCTACAGATAAGTGATCTTATTTATAAGTCAGTAGTGGTCAAATACCTATGATCGAATGCAATGGTTTCAAACTAGGGGGCAGCTAGGACCAGTGCAATGATGGTTGGATGCTGCGGGCCGATTCCATAATATATGGCACACGAGCAAGTTCTGAGCACTGCATATTAAAAAAATATTTTAAAACATATATATGAACATACGATATAGGAATAAACACTGGTGGAATTGTTGATATTATTAGTTTACTAGTAAAAAAAAGCCCAGCAGGGGTCAGACAAGGCTGCTCACTTTCACCTTTATTATTCCTTCTCTATCTAGAGCCCTTAATACGTACTATCATGAAAGACCCAGACATAGAGGGTGTAGAATTGCCATCCCAGAGTGTCAAGATATTGGCCTATGCGAACGACCTGTTGTTAACACTCACCTCCCCCCAACAATCGCTCTATAAATTATGGATTTAAGCTCTACCCCTGGCCCCACCCCTAACCCCACCCCCTTTAGCCTCCCCAAACAGTTGGGCCACCAACCGCCTATGCCCATTTCTTACAGAAATGAAACGGGCGCTAGAATAATGATGATGTACTTGCAATTACTGTTGTAACAGAAGTGTGTTTCTGTGTGGGTGAGCCAGAAAAAGAGAGTGTTTGTGTGTCAGAGAGAGAGAGTGTGTGTGTGTTAAAGAAAGTCTGAGAGTGTGATACAGAGTTCACTCTCTGTGTTGTGTCTGGTTTTTTTTTCTGTGGTTTCTAGTTACTCTCCTCTTGATTCAAATTGCATCAGCCCCCTCTGCTATCTTGTATACAATTTATGATTCTTCTGCAGACATTAAGGGTCATACTGGAAGACTCCCCTGATTATCTGGCTTCACTTGTCATCCCATATGTCCCTTCCTGAGCCCTACAGTCACTTAATGACCATTGTCTAGTGCTGCCTTCACCTGTCCTCGCTCGCTTGGTGTCTCCCGCTGTTGTTGTCCGCCGTTTTCCGCCGCCGTTCACCTGTCAGCTGTCCGTGTCCTCGCAGTGTTTTAAAAGTGCTGAGGCGGCTGCCGCTCTTCTTGTTTGCCGGAGCCGTCCAGCTGTCAGTGCCGTTCAAGATGTGAAGCGGTTCTGCCCTCTCGTCGGCGCACGCTTCCCACCTTCCTCACTGGGATCGAAGCGGTTCCTGTAGTACAACGTCTCTGCCGTCTTGACGTCGCGCGCTTCCCGCTTTCCTCACTGGGATCGTAACCTCTCCTGACGTCAGGCAACCAGGGTTCTGGCCAGTGACGTCAGGAGAGGTTACGATCCCAGTGAGATACTTTCGAACGTTGGTTGAGCAAATTATTATATTAGATCACACCAGATTGAACTGAAGTGATCCCTAAATATAACTGCCAGACCCTTGACCATGTTTCTAATGTTTAGAAACCCCTTCTCATGGTTTCTACTCCCTCCAGGGTATCCACTCTGTTGGCTATCTTTGTGGCATCCACAAAAAGGCAAATTTTTCCTTCTAACCTTTCAGCAATGTCTCAAACAAATATATTAAACAGAATTGGCCCCAGCACAGACCCCTGAGGCTCTCCACTACTCACCTTCGTTTCCTCCGAGCAGATTCCATTTACCACCACTCTCTGCCGCCTGTCAGTCAACCAGTTTCCAATCCACTTCATCACTTTGGGTCCTAAGTTCAGCCCTCTCATCTTATTCATGAGTCTTCTGTAAGGGGCTGTATCAAAGGCTTTGCTGAAATCCAAGTAGATCTTGTAACCCGTTGGCTTCTAGAAAGTCCACTATCCTTTAACAGTGATTCCATTATTTTTCCTACCACTGACATGAGGCTTACCGGCCTGTAGTTTTCCACTACTTCCCTGTCTCCACTTTTGTGAAGAGGGACCACATCCACTCATCTGCAATCCCTCGGTACCTCTCCCGTCTCTAAAGATCTATGAAATAAATCCTTAAGAGATCCCGCCATGACTTGTATGATCTCCCTCAGTACCCTGAGAGGTATCCCATCTGGCCCCATAGCTTTGCCCACTTTCAGATTTTCAAGCCATTTATACACGCTTTCTTCCGTGAACGACTCAATATCTACTCCATTCCCAGATATACCCTCCAGGATTTTCTTCCGTGAACACCAAAGAGAAGTATTTCTTTAACAAACGAAGAGAAGTATTTGTTTTTGCAATACGTTTAGGTAGAAAAGGTGACAGCAAAAGCTAGAAGGATACTTGGGTGCATAGGGAGAGGAATGGTCAGTAGGAAAAAGGAGGTGATGATGTCCTTCTATAAGAGTCTATTGAGACCTCATTTAGAATTCTGTGTATAATTCTGGAGATCGCACCTTCAAAAAGGTATAAACAGGATGGACTCAGTGGCTACTAAAATTGTCAGTGGTCTTCATCATAAAGCAAATGGGAACATACTTAAAATCTCAATATGTATGTTTTTGGGGGGAAAGGCGGGAGAGGAGATATATGATAGAGACATTTAAATACCTACATGGCATAAATGCACTGGAGATGAGTCTCTTTTAATTGAAAGGAAGCTCTGGAACAAGGGGGCATAGGATAAAGGTGAAAGGGGATAGACTTAGAAGTAACCTGAGAAAATACTTCTTCATGGAAAGGGTACTGAATTCATGGAATGGCCTTCTGGTGGAAGTGGTGGAATCGAAAACAGTATCTGAATTCAAGAGAGCTTAGGACAAGTACATAGGATCTCTCAGGGAGTGATAAGGAGGGTAGAGAGCATGGATGGGCAGACTATATAGTCCATATGGTCTTTATCTGCCTATATATTTCTATGCTTCTATGTAAACTGAGGTCCATAAAATCTCATAGGGAACCGTGCCTTCTGGCTATGTTAATTCTGAGTTATCTTGCTTTAGATCCATCACAAAATATTCTAATTGAATTTCAATGAAAATGTATAGTGGTAATAGCAGGTCTCCCAAACCTGAGCCTGTTAAGCATGCAATAGGTAGATTATACATTATTATTTATTATTTATTGCATTTGTATCCCACATTATCCCACCTCTTTGCAGGCTCAATGTGGCTTACAATTCGTCGTGGATACTGGAAATAGAAGAGAATATACATTTGGTTTTACAGAGGGTTTTGGGTTGCATGGTGGTGAAATACATGGTTGTATTAAGACATTCCTATATATACGAAAGATTGTACAGTTACAAGTGTTGATCTTTGTGATATAAAAATTTTAGAAGTGGACCTATGAGGAATATACCCACCTTCTGATTGTGCATAAAAAATCATAAATATAAATTTGAGAACTATTAATGTCATTAGTTTTCTTAGTTGAATTAATTCTACAACACTGATTGGTACCATAGATTATAATCATACTAGAAAGCCACCAGGACCAGATACAAATGCCTAGTTACATGTGTGTCTCACCTTCTTCGTGGTAAATCAAACCTTTTCAATGAGCTAAAAGATAGCTAGTAGAAAAAATTCTAAGTCTGACTATACCACAGATTGTCATGTAAATCAGTGGTTCCAAAAATCTGGTCCTGGAGGCACCCTAGCCAGTCAGGTTTTCCAGGATACCTACAATGAATATCCAAAAGGGAGATTTGCATGCACTGCTTCCACTGCAGTTATTGATACTGTTGACAACCACAGGGGATCATCTTGTTTCTCCATTCATACATTTTCTTCTAATATGAGAAAACACAAATCTCTGGATTAGCTTGCTTTGGTGATGACAGAAACAAATTACTAGTTCCTTTGAGTCACACAGTAGGGATGACTTGAAATGAAGCATCAGAAGCCCTGAGAATTCTGTTGTATAAATCACATACTCCATTTCACAGATTTCTTTCCACATTTGCATGGTATATGTTTCAAGAATGTCAATGAACAATTTCTTTACTTGTGCTTGAGGAATCCCCCCCCCCCCCCTCCAACCCTAGCAAAGTATTTCCTATGTAACAAAATTGAACATTTCAGAACTGTTATCAATTCAGGTTTATAAAATAAATATAAAATGCAATGCCTGAAGTCCCCTATGAGAAGGGAAAGCCAAAAAACCAAGGTAAGCATAAAGAAATGGAAATAAGAAATGTAAGCAGGAATGGTTTTGTTTCACTACTAGGCAGCCATCTAGGGCTGAATTCTATAAATCACACTCAAAAATGGGCGCTGGAAAAGATCAGCGTTAAGCATAATTATAAAAGTACACGTGCCCTTTATAGAATCATGCTTAGTGCCAATTCCTGTGCCTAAACTTTAAGCACCAAACTTATGCCTGCTGAAGCCAGGTGTAAGTGTTGGCACCCAAGTTGGTTGTACTGAGCAGCTATTATATAACTACGCATGCAACTTTCTTGAACACCCTTGACATGCTCATGGGTCACGACCCCTTGTGAGACTTGCATTATGTGAGATAGGCACACTGCAAAGTAGAATAGTGCACAGCAAGATGCACATGCAAATGCTAATGGGTGCCAATGAACTTCAATAACTGGTTGTTAGCAACCAATTATTGATGATTCTACTACTACTACTACTACTAATAATAATAATAATTTTTGTAGCGCTACTAGATGTATGCAGTGCTATACAGATTATATGCAGATACTTTCTCTGTCCCTAGAGGACTCACAATCTAAGTTTTTTTTATACCTGGGGCAATGGAAGGTTGAATGATTTGCCCAAGGTCACAAGGCTCAAAGCCCACTGCAATAACCAGTGGTGTAGCCACAGGTGGGCCTGGGTGGGCTATGGCCCACCCACTTTGGACTCAGGCCCACCCAAAATTGTCCTTAGAGCACTCACAATCTAGGTTTTTTTTTATACTTGGGGCAATAGAGGGTTAAGTGATTTGTCCAAGGTCACAAGGCTCAAAGCCCAGTGGTGTCCGAGAACGGGTATGTGAAGGGGCGGGACAGACCGTATTTTCGAAAAAAATGGGCGTCCATCTTTTTTTTCTATAATACGGTTTGTGCCGGGCAAATGCATTGGATTTGTGTGGATTTGAGCTGGGCGGTATCGTTTTTCAGCGATAATGGAAACTGAAGGCGTCCACCTCAAAAACGACCAAATCCAAGGCATTGGGTCATGGGAGTGGCCAGGATTCATAGTGCACTGGTCCCCCTCACATGCCAGGACACCAACCGGGCACCCTAGGGGGCACTTGTAAAAAGTTAAAAAAAAACATTAAAATACCTCCCAAGTCCATAGCTCCCTTCCTTTGGGTACTGAGCCCCCCAAATCCCCCCCCCAAACCCACTGCCCACAACTCTACACCATTACCATAGCCCTTATGGGCAAAGGGGGGCACCTACATGTGGGTACAGTAGGTTTTGGTGGCAGTTTGGAGGGCTCCCATTTACCACCACAAGTGGAACAGGTAGGAGGGGATGGGCCTGGGTCCACCTGGGTGAAGTCCACTGCACCTACTAACAACTGCTCCAGGGACCTGCATACTGCTGTGATGAAGCTGGGTATGACATTTGAGGCTGGCATACAGGCTGGCAAAAAAAGTTTGTAAAGTTCTTTTTTTTTGGTAGGAGGGAGTTAGTGACCACTGGGGGAGTCCGGGGAGGACATCCCCGATTCCCTCCGGTGGTCATCTGGGCAGTTGGGGCACTTTTTTGGGACTTGTTCGTGAAAAAAAAGGGTCCAAAAAAAGTGACCCAAAATTGCGGTAAAAACGCCTTTTTTTTTGATTATCGGCCAAAGGCGGCCATCTCTCAAAACGCCCCAGTCCCGCCTTCACCACGCATCTGACATGCCCCCGTCAACTTTGTTTGTTCCCATGACGGAGTGCAGTTGAAGATGCCCAAAATCGGCTTTCGATTATACCGATTTGGGTGCCTTTGCGAGATGGGCGCCCATCTCCCGATTTGGGTTGAAATATTGGTGCCCATCACTTTCGAAAATAAGGCTGATAACTTTCAAAAATCACAGTTCTAATGTCAGCTGTGATGATACTCAGGGACTCTGAGATTCAGATCATTTGCTGTTAAGATCAGCTAATTTATATTGAATCCTCAGGAACCATGTTGACTTAGATGGTAAAATGTCCTTCAGCCTAGTAGATGTTTCTGGATCACCAGTAGATGGAAACAGTCCAGGTTGTCTTGCTGGAAAAATGCATATATATTTCAGTCTATCCTTTTTACTCAGTTTCTTAGAAGGGGTGAAGAGGGATCATCACTCCCTCATACACCCACAAGGAGCATGCTTAAATGACTTTAAAAGAGGGGCATAATCAAAAGGGGCGCCCAAGTTTTCCTGAGGACGTCCTTGCAGGAAGTCCTGGCGAAGGGGCGGCGAAACCCATATTATCGAAACTAGATGGGCATCCATCTTTTGTTTCGATAATACGATCGGGGACACCGAAATCGAGAAATTTAGGTCGACCTTAGAGATGGTCGTCCTTAGAGACGGTTGTCCACGATTTTCGGCGATAATGGAAACCGAGGACGCCCATCTCAAAAATGACCAAATCCAAGCCATTTGGTCGTGGGAGGAGCCAGCATTTGTAGTGCACTGCCCCCCCCCCCCCCCCAACATGCCAGGACACCAACCAGGCACCCTAGGGGGCACTGCAGTGGACTTCAGAAATTGCTCCTAGGTGCTCCCTCTGCTCCCAGGTGTTCCGGGGCAGAGGGAGCAGGGAACCAGCGGAGCCGACAGGCGCGCAGCTGCTCTCTGCACCCTCCAGCAGCGTGCACCCGGGGTGGACCGCCCCCACTGCCCCACCCTTGCTACCCCACTGGGGCACGGAAATGGGAGGGTCATGGGCAGAACGAATTACATGCATAGTTTTAGAATAAGGGATTAGGCACATACATTTGCACCATGTTTCAATTGGTGCAAATGGCCATATTTAAAGTTAGGCGTGATTCCAAGGCATAAATGCTATTCTATAAACCATGCCTACTTTTAAGCACAGTATATAGAATAGCACTTTTTCAGCACCAATTTTTTTGGCACCATATATAGATTTCACTCCTAAGTGGAGTGGAGGAGTAAACTAATGGATGATGCAGAGGGCGTTGAGCCTGGTGACCTGGGTTTGATTCCTACTGCAGCTCCTTGTGACCTTGGGCAAGTCACTTAACCCTGCATTGCCCAAGGTACACAAACTTTAGATTGTGAGCCTTCTAGGGACAGAGAAAGTACTTGCATATAAAGTGTACAGAACTGTGTACATCTAGTAGCACTGTAGAAATGACTAGTAGTAAGTGTGACATCTATAATGGCAGTTCTGCATGGAGCTGCCATTAGAGAATACTAGCGTGAATCCACAATTCTAAGCCTAACTTTAAGTGAGAGACTTATGTGAAAATGTTCAGCCAGTGATGCTGAAAAAGTAAGAGTTACAGGAATGAATCTACATGCATGAGATAGAAAAAAGAGGATATCCTAAAAAGACTCTTAAATAAGCATATTTGAAAGCTTGCTTTCCATAATGACAATTATTATTGCAGGATACAAGATCTATCCCAAAAGAACAACTTACATGTGTACTGCCATTTTCAAATATTACCAGTCAGATAGTACAATCTTTGAAACTACATTGGCACTTACTGCAACTGCACCCAGGGTTTGAAGATTTTCCAATTATAGAATATAAACGTGGTAGAACTATTGGTGAACTACTATCAAGTCAACGATATGGAAAACCAGTGGGGGTTATTGAAGGTACCAAAGAGACATGTGCAAATGAAAGTGATGTTCTTATGCCAAAACAGGTCCGACTTGGAAACATCCTACAATGGGTCAAATACTTAGTTCTAAACATATTACTTCATGTAACAGTGTCAATGTAGTCTATATTATAGAGTGTCCATGCCAGTTAATTTATATTGGATGCAGTAGTCATCCAGTCAAAGTAACACTTAATGAACATAAATCTCATATTATTACAGACAATTTACAAGCGTCATTGGTAGAGCATTGGCATGAATGTCAACATAAGTGGCACGATTAACGATGGCAAGTTCATGATTCACACTCAGCTCTGTGCAATGCAGAAATTACAGGGAAGAAATCGTTAGAAATAGAAACATAACTTATCTGCTTTAATTGAAGACTCGGTCCCACTGACAGTGGCCAGTGTTTCACTGAAGTGCTGCTTCAGAGATTACAGGGACCAATTTTACGATCACTGCATTCAATGAACAATGAAAAGATAAACTTAAACCACTACCTTCTTGTTTAACCATTTAAATAAGTACATGTGCCAAACTTATGGCCCTGTTTACTAAGGTGCACTAGTGTTTCTAGTGTGTGCGCTAAATGCTAGAGACACGCATATATTCCTATGGGCATCTCTAACATTTAGTGCATGCTAATTTTTAGCGTGTGCTAGAAAGGCTAGTGTGCCTCTAGCACAGCTTAGTAAACAGTGCCCTTACTGTTCACTTGAAAATTCCACCACTTCAAAATGGTGTCAGCTTCCTTTTAAAACATGGCCACAGGGCATTTGAAGTGTTTAAATAGACCCATGATATGATGTCATATCCTGTGTGTAATGCCAGAAAGCTTTTCAGGAAAAGTCTGCATGCTTGCTTCAGATGGGCTTAATAATTCCTTCAAATTATGATGCTATTGGTAGACAACCTTTAGAAATCCAACATAATTGTCAGTGTTATCTTGCCTTTATCCAACATGCCATATACATCACTCAAAAGGGCCGTTAGAACTGTCTTAGTACTGTGGCCAGGCCTAAAACAGGACTGCCAGAGATAGAGAATACTTGAATGCTCAAAGTAGTCCAGAAGCTGGAAAAAGACCACATTCCCAGTCAGCTTGGCCAAGTTAGAAACCAGACAGTAACTATATGGAATAGAGATATCAAGATTAGGTTTCTTAAGAAGAGGACAGACAAGACTTGCTTGACTTGCTTTCAATTATCTGGAACTGTTCATAAAGAAAGGCTATGGTTTATAAAACAGGTTATTACTTCAAATGTCTAACTTAGACATTTCAAATTATCCAAGGATATTCAGCAGCACTACCTAAATGATTATCATCAATAAATTTAGATAAGATTTTAGAAAGTGTAAGTTAGAAATTTCAATATATATATATATATATATATATATATATATATATAATTTGAAATTTCTAACTTACACTTTCTAAAATCTTATCTAAATTTATACAGTGCAATCCGCTTAAGTGCAAGGGTCTGGGACCAAAGAAATGCATGCAGTTAACCGTTGTGACCCAAAGAAGCTTGACATCTGATAAACATATGTACAGTACTGTTTATTATTATACATACAGTATACAGTCTCAGTTAACTGACATTAGGCTTACTTGAAGTAATCAGTTATAGTCCTCTGTACACTCTTAGGTCTGTGGGTCCCATAGACTACATCTGCCAGACGGTAAAAACTGTCACAGCACTGACATCCAGTGGCCTCCAGATAGGCCCGCACGGTGTTGAGACTCACCAGCGCTCTTGCAAAAGTGACAGGAGGAGGTTGTTGAATTTCATCAGCACGTGCCTCGCTGCTCGTTTCTTCATCTGTTCCATCATCAGCCGTTGTTGCCTGTGTATAGGAGCATATCTCGACATCAGTGCTGTCTTCAGCTGTATGTAGATCATAATCAACAGCTACGTAGCGATGGAACTCCTCTTCAGTAAAAGCGGCTGGAATGTCAATAGCCTGTTCATCTGACGCGTTTGCAACAGCTGCATCTGTTTCGTCCCTCCTTAACAAAGTTTGCCCGCTTGTAGAGGTTCACAATGGTTGCCTGTGTAACATGATTCCAGGCTTCTTTCTGCATATGTAGGGAATCCAACAGTGATAGATTACGAGCCAGTTCAACAGCACATTTATCCTTCCCAGCCTGGTCATCCATAACGCTCATCAGACGACGTACCACAAGAGCCCGATAATTTTGTTTGAAATTGGCTGTTATGCCCTGATCCAGAGGTTGGATCAGAGAGGTAGTGTTTGGTGGCAGGAAGCCCACCTTTACATTAGACAGCCTGACATCATCCCTGTGTGCAGCACAGTTATCACAAAGCAGCAAAATCTGACACTTTTGTGCCCGCATTCTAGTGTCTAACTTCTTTAGCCACTGCTTCCAAATGTCCCCAGTCATCCATGAATTTGTGTTAGCCTCGTATGACACAGGAAGTTGCTTAACTTTCTTGAAGCAACAGGGCTGCTTGTTCTTTCCAATGACAAGGGGTTCCAACTTCTCACTCCCATCCATATTGCAGCAAAGGAGGATAGTCAGTCGGTCCTTCGATGTTTTACCTCCAGTAGTTTTGGCATGTTTGAATGTAAGTGTTCCATCAGGAATCGCTCGCCAGTAGAGACCGTTTTCGTCAGCATTGAAAATGTCACGAGGTGCAAACTCGTTCAAGATGGTAGGAAGAACTGAAACAACCCAATTTTCAGCACCAAAGTCATCAGCGTCTTGTTTCTCACCATGCTGTGTCTTAAATTTTATGCTGTTTCTCTCCTTCCATCTTTCCAACCATCCAACAGTGGCTTTGAATTCAGTTAGTCCAAGACTTTCAGCTAGCTGATTAGCTTTCTCCATAAGCAGTGGACCAATGACAGGAAACTGTCTGCTCCTGACATGAGAAAACCACCGAAGAAGAGAATCTTCTACATCCTCAGCTTTTCCCGCCCGTTTACGTTTCTGGTGTGGATTTGTACTGTTTTGCCAGTCTTCCAGAAGCTGGTCTTTCTGCTTCAAGATATGTGATATTTGACTGGGATTGACACCATATTCTTTAGCAATAGATGCTTGACTTTGTTTGTTTTCTAATTTTTTAAGAACTTCTATTCGTTCAGCCAGTGTTAAAGTCTTACAGTTACGTGATGACGACGACAACGACTCCAGTGTACACTCTTAACAACATTCTTTCGCTTATTCTGCCTGTGGCAATTAACTAACGAGATTTCAAATTTATCGCCCCTTTATCACGCGCCAATCGGCTTCTATATTCCACGCGTGCGCTTATGCAGAGTCTTTCCTGCAGAGGAGCGGTATTAAACCATGCATATAAGCGAATCTTGTACTTATCAGTGGTATGCTAAACTGAAGTTTGTCCCCATAGAAACTGATGGTGCCAAAAACGGGACTGAAGTACAGCATGCAGTTAAACAGAGCATGCGCTTATCCGAAGTGCACTTAAATGGAGTGCACTGTATATATATATTCACTATATTGCTGAATATTGACCAGCTTGTTATCTATTTATAGAAATATTTTTTGCAGGGGACATGTCATGGGCAGAGAGTGGGCATTCCCATGTTATCCAGCTAGAGTATTGTTGCTTACCACTGGTTCCTTGATATTTGAGGAGGAGTTTGTCACCTTCTTCCCATTAATATTCTAATATCAACAATTTACCTAACTATCTCATGTGCACAGTAGGTTTGTATTTGAGATCTAGCAATGAATGTTCTCCTTGTTCCGGTAGGCCAGGGGTGGACTAACCATTCGGGCAACCGGGCAGTGCCCGAGGACCCAGAAGCTCTAGGGGGCCCAGAGGCTCTGCCCAGATGCCTGGTGCACCGCTGGTGATCATTATCTGAGGGATCCTGGTGGTCTGGTGGCCTCTGCGTGGGGGAGGCAGTTCTTTTTTACCCACTGCATAGCCACTATTCCCCCACCTGCCGGTGCCACTGTATTTTAAAAATGGCGGCCGAGACTCCCTGCAGAAGTCTCGCAAGACTGTCAAGATCCGCGAGGCTACTGCAGGAAGTCGCGGCCACCATTCTGAAAACACAGTGGCACCAGCAGGTGGGGAAATAGTGACAGCGCAGCGGGCGAGAAAGAACATGCCCCTCCCACCGCAGAGGCCACCAGACTGCCAGGACCCCTTTGGTAGGACCAGGGCAATGGGGATGTCGGCTGCGGCACAGTGATGTCAGACAGCAGCTGGGTGGGGGGCCCAGACCACCCTCAGTCCGCCCCTGTGGTAGGTACCCATATCCTTCTTTGAAGCCATTCCAGCTTCTGCCCTTGAAAATTGCCTGTTTATTACTTGTTTCTTCTTTTGATGAGAATGTGTTGTTCTATTGATGTAGTTTGAGTTTTGCAATAATAGTTCAAGGTGAGTTACATTCCCCAGAGGGCTTACAATTTAAGTTTGGATCTGAGGCAATGGAGAATTAAATGACATGCCCAAGGCCTCAAGGAGTGTCAGTGAGATTTGAATCCTGGTCTCCCTGGTTCCCTAGCCTGCTGCTCTAACCACTAGGCTACTCCTCCACTCCCATGCTTTATATAAATGTTAAGATTTTCAACAAGTCAGGGGCATAGCCAGACACCCAATTTTGGGTGGGCCTGGGCCCAAGATGGGTGGGCAGAAGAACTCTGCCTTGTCCCACAAGTGATTTGGTCTCTCTCTCTCTCTCTCGCCTGCATGCCATATGGTCTCTCAAACATCCCCTCTCCCCTGCATAGATTTTAAATAGCAGATTTTCACTGGCAGCGAGAAGCAACTCCTACTCATGTTGACCTCACAACCTTCCCTCTGATGCAACTTCCTGTTTCCAGGAATACATCAGAGGGAAGGCTGTGGGGCCGGTGCAAGCAGTATGTATCAGTCGCTGCAGGCGAAGATCTGCTATTGACAATTGTTGGGAGTTTTCAGCTGGTGTGGCTTGGGGATACCTGCCAGCCACATCATAGGTATGTTGCTACTGGGTGGGCCTGAGCACAAAGTGGGTGGGCTTTGGCCTACCCGGGCCCACCCTTGGCTAAGCCACTGAAGTCAGTAATGCTGCACCTACTTCCAGCTGCATGCCTCATGGACACTTACCCCACCAAGCATACCTATGCTCATAGGGGCCCTTTTACTAAAGGGTTGGAGCATGGCAACAGACTTGCCATGCACCAATCCAGGGCTACGGCAGGAGCCTGACGGTAGTTTCCATCCCCAGTATGCGCCATTTTCAGCGCTACAAAAATATTTTCTATTTTTGTATTGCTGGTGTTTACCCAGCAGTAATCAGGTAGCATTGTATGCTGCCCGGTTACCACCAGGTTAGCGCAGGAGCCCTTACCGCCACCTCAATGAGTGGCAGTAAATGATCCCCCCCTGAAATGGCCATGCGGCAAGTGGTTCACTTACTGTATAGCCCAGGGGCATAGCTAAGGGGGCCTGGGCCCCTGTAGATTTGGCCCTGGACCCCCCTGCTGACGACCCTCTCGCCCCCCCCCCCCCCCCGCCGCCAACCCGTTGTCGCCTACCTTTGCTGGCGGGGGACCCCAACCCCCGCCTGCCAAGGTCCTCTTCTTCCTTCGTTCTGTTTCTGAGTCTGACGTCCTGCACAACCCTCTCGACCCCCCTCCCCCGCCAGCAAAGGTAGGCGACAGCGACAGCGGGGGAGGGTTGGCGGCAGGAGGGGGGTCGAGAGGGTCGTCGGCAGGGGGGGAGGTCAAAGTTGGTGGTGGCGGCGGCGGCGGCGGGGGGGGGGGGTAAAATATGCCCCTTCACCTTGGGCTCTGGACCCCCCTCCCATCGATGTCTGGCTAAGCCCCTGGTATAGCCATTTCTTTTAGCGAAAAAAAGACAACCTTTTACCTGCTGTGGTAAAAGCGGACCTCAGTGCGCATCAAAACACACAGTGACATTAACGCAGGTCCCCTTTAAAGCTTAGTAAAAAGACCCCATAGATTGCAAGGTGAAATGCAAGACCTAGATCACACTCCCTGCAGCAACTCTTATAATACAAAATCTCAACTGAGTTATCTAAGAAATTTTTGAAAGTTGTTTTCCAATCATCCACCTCCTTACTGCTGTTTCTCAACCACACTTTTGTCAGAAGAGCCTCTCTGTCTTCTTTAAGTGTGTCTCTTTCCTCCCCCTTCCCCTCTCCTTTAAATCATCACTGCTACCCTAATCAAAATGAACAGTCCCATTCTGTCTAATTTATTTCACCTTTTATTCAAGATTTATTATCTTAGGGTCTTCTGCTTCCCACAATGACTGTAAAGAGTTTTGAAACATACATCTTATGAAAGGTGGTGTATATAAAATGAAATTGTAAAGTATGTTATTGATTTCTGACACCAAAAATATACTATTGATTTTTTAGGTTACCTTCCTTACAATGATGTTCTTATATCTGTATATTTTATGAGCCTTTTATGTTTCACTGCTATTGAGGAAACACGTCACTTTAAAATTAGTGTGAAAAAGATGAACTGCTTAGCCTCTAACACTCTTTCTTCCTTATCTGCAATCTTCTCCCCTCCCCCCACAAAAAAACAACTGCATTTCCTGTAACCCCATTTTCACTTAGTTCATCAGTTCCATCTCTCTTGCATTCATTCCAGTCTGTCACATCCTCAGTCCATCACAATCTACTGCAGCTGTCCTTACTTCCTTTAAAGGCAATTATTTATTTAGATTTTGCTCACACCTTTTTCAGTAGTAGCTCAATGTGAGTTACATTCAGGTACACTGGATATTTCTATGTAACATAAGTACATAAGTACATAAGTACATAAGTAGTGCCATACTGGGAAAGACCAAAGGTCCATCTAGCCCAGCATCCTGTCACCGACAGTGGCCAATCCAGGTCAAGGGCACCTGGCACGCTCCCCAAACGTAAAAACATTCCAGACAAGTTATACCTAAAAATGCGGAATTTTTCCAAGTCCATTTAATAGCGGTCTATGGACTTGTCCTTTAGGAATCTATCTAACCCCTTTTTAAACTCCGTCAAGCTAACCGCCCGTACCACGTTCTCCGGCAACGAATTCCAGAGTCTAATTACACGTTGGGTGAAGAAAAATTTTCTCCGATTCGTTTTAAATTTACCACACTGTAGCTTCAACTCATGCCCCCTAGTCCTAGTATTTTTGGATAGCGTGAACAGTCGCTTCACATCCACCCGATCCATTCCACTCATTATTTTATACACTTCTATCATATCTCCCCTCAGCCATCTCTTCTCCAAGCTGAAAAGCCCTAGCCTTCTCAGCCTCTCTTCATAGGAAAGTCGTCCCATCCCCACTATCATTTTCGTCGCCCTTCGCTGTACCTTTTCCAATTCTACTATATCTTTTTTGAGATACGGAGACCAGTACTGAACACAATACTCCAGGTGCGGTCGCACCATGGAGCGATACAACGGCATTATAACATCCGCACACCTGGACTCCATACCCTTCCTAATAACACCCAACATTCTATTCGCTTTCCTAGCCGCAGCAGCACACTGAGCAGAAGGTTTCAGCGTATCATCGACGACGACACCCAGATCCCTTTCTTGATCCGTAATTCCTAACGCGGAACCTTGCAAGACGTAGCTATAATTCGGGTTCCTCTTACCCACATGCATCACTTTGCACTTGTCAACATTGAACTTCATCTGCCACTTGCACGCCCATTCTCCCAGTCTCGCAAGGTCCTCCTGTAATCGTTCACATTCCTCCTGCGACTTGACGACCCTGAATAATTTTGTGTCATCGGCGAATTTAATTACCTCACTAGTTATTCCCATCTCTAGGTCATTTATAAATACATTAAAAAGCAACGGACCCAGCACAGACCCCTGCGGGACCCCACTAACTACCCTCCTCCACTGAGAATACTGGCCACGCAATCCTACTCTCTGCTTCCTATCTTTCAACCAGTTCTTAATCCATAATAATACCCTACCTCCGATTCCATGACTCTGCAACATAGTAACATAGTAGATGACGGCAGAAAAAGACCTGCATGGTCCATCCAGTCTGCACAACAAGATAAACTCATATGTGCTACTTTTTGTGTACACCTTACCTTGATTTGTATCTGTCATTTTCAGGAGGGCTCACAATCTAAGTTTGTACCTGAGGCAATGGAAGATTAAGTGACTTGCCCAGGATCACAAGGAGCAGTATTGGGATTTGAACTTGCCACCTCTGGACTGCAAGGCTGGTGCTCTAACCACTAGGCCACTCTTCCACTCCATTGACAGGTAGAGAGGCAGACCAGTAAAGTGAAAAGAATGTGTACACATAAAGATCTTCATGAGTCAAAGAGCACCTAATGTCACTCTTTCAAGAGAGTGTCATTCATTCATTTAAGTATTTATATACCACTTAGACCTAAGCAGTTTACAGTCTTCACTTTTACAGGTACTGGGTCTGTCCCTAGTGGGCTCACAGTCTAAGTAGTACATTGTACTACTGTTGTATCTGGGGCAACAGAGGGTTAAGTAACTTGCCCAGGGTCGTACAGAACTGCAGAGAGTATTGAATCTGGTCCCACAGGATCTCAACCCACTGCTGACCATGAGACAGCAGTGGGAATCAAACCCAGTTCTCCAGGTCGGCAACCTGCTACACTAACTCCTCCATTCCAACTGCTTAGTAATGTCCCCTTCATCCCTTACTTGGTCACAACCCCATATTAGTGCTGCCCTTCCCCCATCCTTCATATTTTCTCCTGCCTCACTTCTTCCCCTATCCCAAGTCACTTTGATTCTATGTAATTCAGATCCTCTATCTTATTATATTTCTTAGTTCCATGTAAGCCATATTGAAACAACACTAACTGGAAAATGTAGAATAGAAATGCTGTACATAAATAATGATATATAAGAACTTGCGTGCTAGCTCAGCCCCCAGGTCCATCAAATTCAGTATCCTGTTTCCTACAGTGGCTAAGGTCACAAGTACCTGGCAGGATCCCAGGAAGTAGTTAGATTTGATGCTTTCTCCAAGTCTATCTTAACAAAGGTTTATGAACATATTAATAGGAATGGGTATTTCGCTTGCAACAATATGGGAATTGTCAACAACATATTCCATGTTGTTGCATGTATGTTATCAAATGAAAATGAGAAGAAAACCCCCCTCAAAATTTGAGTTTTATTGTTTGCCAATAATATTGCACACTCTTTCAAGACAGTGCTCACTATTTGCAAAGAAGCCACCCATTGCAAATGTGTGCATAGTGCATATTCTTTCAGAAAGAGTACACTCTCTTTTCGCCCAGTACACCCTCTTTCAAAAGAATACACACTCCATGATTTTGCTCCTGTAAGAAAGAATGGCCAAACAAAAATAAATAAAATGAACATTCCAGGAGATGACACAGGAAATGACACCAAAAAGAAATTTACTGGCTACCCATCCCTACTTGTTCATACCTTTTAAAACCTGGTTATGCTGCTTCTACACATCTTCCCGCAAGGAACTCCAGAGCTTAACTATGCACTGAGTGAAAAATCATTGTCTGTAATATAATTGTGCTATTTAGTAAGGGTTCCATTTACTAAGATGCACTGAAAAATGGCTTGCAGTAGTGTAGGCGCGGGTTTTGGGCACGCACCGATCCATTTTTCAGCACACCTATAAAAAAGGCCTTTTTAAAATTTTTGCCGAAAATGGACGTGCGGCAAAATCAAAATTGGTGCATGTCCATTTTGGGTCTCAGACCTTTCCGCCAGCCATTGACCTAGCAGTAAACTCTCACATGGCAACCGGGCAGTAACGACCGGCGCGCATCTGATATGTGCATCCGAAAATAAAAATTATTTTTCGGACACGCATATCGGACACGTGCCAAAATTGAAATTACCGCAAGAGCCATGCGGTAGCCGGGCGGTAACTTCATTTTGGCATGCTTTGGGCGCACGTAGACGCTTACACGGCTTGGTAAAAGGGCCCCTAAATTCATGATGTATAACCTAGTCTTTGTCTGTTACAAAAAGTAGACCGATACACATATATAAAAACAAAGAAATAATTTATTCAAACCAAGATCAAAGCAGTACCCGACGTGGCCTGAGGGCGAAACATGGCCACGTCGGGTACTGCTTTTATTTTGGTTTGAATAAATTATTTCTTTGTTTTTATATATGTGTATCGGTCTACTTTTTATAACAGACTTTTATGTAGCAAGTAGACTGTTGCCTTTTTTGTTTTTCTTTTTAACCTAGTCTTTGTACTTTCTGAAATAGTAATTCACCAATTTGTGTTTATCCATTCTACGCCTCTCATGATTTTTTAGACCACTGTCATATCTCACCTCAGTCATCTCTTCATCAGTCATTGTGTTTTCTACACAAATATTGACATGTGGATAGTTTTTAGATCCTATAGCCATTACCACCCAGATGATTATTTTTTCCCAGTAATTGAGAATTAGAATTATTTGCATTTCACAGAGATTTCTATTATATTCAACCCAGGAGTGTAGTGGCATGGAAACGTACCGCGTCATGAAAGAGTAAGGGAGGCCAATGGACTGGACAGGGTGCAATTTTGGGATTCCCACCTCCCTTATGCCCTGTGCGGCTGCACATAGCTAGCTATGGCCCTGGTTCAACCCTTCCATTCTATAATTATCTAGAATGAATTAATGTGGTTAATGGCTTGGTTCACTTAGATACAGAGAAATAAAAGTGAACAAACAAATTATAGAGCAATACTTTACTTTCCATGGATTCAATTAATGATTTTTTAAATATTGCAGTGGGTTGATTATGAACATATAATGGAGCAAAGAAAACCACCCCAAAGGGGTGAAGGTGTTACAAGAAATTATTTATTTTGGGGAAAGTAGCTCTAGAGCAACTCGCCACTGTTTATAATTTAAGAGCAGGCGCTGCATTTATATGTTTTAGGATATTAATTTCTCCACCAATCACCAAAGGTGATAATTGCAATAAATTGAATAAATTAAGTATATATAAAAGATACCATATACTCAGAACACAAAGAGACCGTATTTTTAGCTTCAAAAAGATTGATTTAATATACAATTGCACACGAGAGGTAGGTTTTAAGAGATCTTTACAGGTAATCTGTGCATAAAATAGAACAAAGTAGCAGGTAGGTTAACTTACAAGTCCTTGTTACAAGCATGCTGTGGTGCAGCTGATTGATGAGCACATGTTGAGGGGCAAGGCGTCAGCAGACCCCAAAGAGAGCAGCAGGTCCCAAGAGGAGGCAGGTTCCAAGAGAGCGAGCTGGGCTGTTTCCAGGCCTTTTATAATGTTAGCAGAGAAGCATGGTGTGTGCATGTCCTGGATATTTTGCAAGGCATTATGGTTAATGTAGTCTGTTCACATGACCACATTATAAGTCCTTCCTTTCTGCACATGTCTGAAAGCTGATGGGAGGGGCAGGTATACCTTTGACAAGCAAATGTCCTGTTTATGGTCTCCCCTCTGAAGTCTTTGTCTTCAATGGGTTCTCCAGACTCTCTGTCTCTTGGGTCTTTGGTTTTCAGAGATGTCCTGATGAGCGTCCAGGTACCCACCTTTTGTTCAGTCTTTTTAGGTGGGAGGGCAGAGGAAGCTCTTTTGTTTAAGGAATGAGAAAAGGCAAGGTGAGGTCCCTGCCACTGCAGCAGTACCTTTGTCTTGTAAATATTCTCCAAAGGGAGAGGGAAGAGGGCTTTTGGAATGAAAGCCAGTTCTGCTGCATTGTATTTTTAAGAGCTGCACAAATATATTGGTGTATATATATGTATCTGATCCAACACAACATCATGCTACACATTTAATTCTGATGACTGGCTTATACCATAACAAAGGTACACTGGTTCCTAAGTAAAAGGTTGCAGAAGCAAGAAGTAGGAAAAGTAGGCTCTTCTAAAAACCAGAGGAGACGTCTATAAAGAAACAATTCTTTATTGCAAGCAAAGTGACAACGACTCAACACAGCTGTGTTTCGGCACTAGCTCGCACCTTCTTCAGGAGTCTAAAACATAAGATTTATTAAAACACAAAAACAAATAATCAAAGTGTGCCTAATACCATAGATAGAAAAACATATCTTTGTAATAAAAATGTATAGGAATTAAAAACATATATATCAAAACATCAACAGAAATAATAATTTTTTATATATAAACAAACAAATCAATATTAATTTATCCACAAATAAATGTATAAAATGATAACAGCATATGGACATATGATAATAAAAATATATTATATGCAACAGATATACATGAATAACTATAAAACTCATAATTCAAAAAGTATATATATGAATATATGTGTTACATAAATTGACTAATACAACAATTCATAGGATAAAAAATGATGTAAAATAAAAGTTGTGAATAAAATATTATTTGTATAAGATACAATGGTGTTGAATACAAGCATAAAAAACACAAATGGGTCACAAAAATGTAGTAACTATATATTGCACAATAATAACTACATATGAACATATAAGAGGACCTATCCAAATTAAAAGAAGAAAAAAAAGATGAAAAAGGAAAAAGGAGAACAAAACTATATATAGTGTTATATAACCAAAATAATAAACCATATTTAAAACAAATTGTCAAATAGATATTATACACAAAAAAGAAAAGAAAACAAAGGTTAAGACATAATACAGTATGTTCCAATAAATCTACTAACCTTATGATGTATAGCTGATTGTGTAAAGTCGATAGTTTGTTACAAAAAACTTTCATAAAAGGTATAAACTTCCTACAAATAAAACACAAGGCTGACTTATTATAAAGAGTACATTTCCTAAATAGCAAGTGCACATGAAATAAAAAAATGTATAAAATACAATCCAACAGGTCCTTTGTATCTAAAATGTATGTATATATATATGTAACCACCATATATTTTTTATACATGAAAATGTTGTGTCTACTATAGAGTGAATGTCAAATTGAATCACTATAAAGGTACTAACCATAGATGTATATAGTTTGTATTCAATATGGAGGTTAAGGTAAAGAGTGTAAATGTGTAAAGAAAATTATATCTATCATATGTTTAAAATGGAGGTGTAGATATGAAATGAAGGAACAGGCAAAAAAATGAAAACAATTATCATCTAAAACCAGAGAAGAGACAGAAATAAATGTCTATATTGGACCAGGTTCTAAAAAATTGGTCTAAATATATGTAAAAAAAAAAAAGTGAAGTAAAAAAGAGAAGTAAAATAAAAAAGTGAAGTAAAAAGTCCCCTAAAAAGATACTTGAATAATCGTATAATAAATGAAAAAACTTACTACTGTCAGAACAGAGAAGAGCACCGTACTGTAGCAATAGCTTCAATGAAGGAAAGGGGTGTGACTAAAAAGTCCATTATTTAAATAAGAAAAGGCATGCCAAAAAAGTTTTGAGCATGCTCAGATCATAAGTTGTTAACACTCCAGGTGTAGGACATCATGTACAAAGGACGCTGGGAAAATGGAGGGAAACTGCAGAGAAACACATGTTGTTGTTTTTTTTTAATGCTAGAGCTTGACCCAGGACTCTTAGATCCAAAACTTTTATGTGTAGAAATTCAAAAATATAATATAAATATGTGAAAAATTAATTTAGAAGAGCCTACCTTTCCTACTTCTTGCTTTTGAAGATATAATGATATAAATCAAATAAATAAATGCATACATTTCTCACTTGGTTTTCAAACCTATGCTTCCTACATTGGGATAGGGCAGATGTCAGATATTTTCAATCCCTATATTCTGAGGTTTTTAAGCCTCCATCATTTCAGTTATACCACATTTTGCTGGATTCTGACTCTGTCTGCTCCTTTGCTCTGTTTCTCTGCTTTATTCAGTGTGGGAGTCTAGAGAGGCACTGGTGGATTAGGTTGTTAGAGCAATATGTGATCCTGATATTAATCCAGAGGTGGCTTTCAGTTCAACTGACTGCTGGTGATCATGCATTGAGGGATCCTTCCTTGTGGTTTGCGTGACATGGTACAGGAGGCCATTGCTATCTCTTGAGTCAAAAGGGGTTGGGTGACTTGCCCAGGGACACAAGGAGCGGCCTTGGGATTTAAACCTGGGCTTTTGGGTTCCCAGCCTTCTGCATTAGGCTGCTCTTTCAATCCCCTCATATTGATGCTTCTTTGGAAATATGCAAACTCAATACAATTCATAGAACGGTGCTATCAATTAAGAAAATGACAGGTAATGATACAGCAGTAATACCAGTACAGAACTGTTGGGAAACATTTTGGAGCCCAGAAGCCTGGATGGCTATTTATCCACATCTGATGTAATAGATGGGTCACATGACCTGTTGCAAGTTGAACTGAAAAAAGGTTTTTATTTTGTTTTTGGGGTTTTTTTTTGCATATAATCTATTCTAGAAGAATCCCAAAGTTACTAAACTACCAGCTATCATCAGAGGCACTGAAAACAATTGGGTTCCCTTTTGATGATATTAGTAAACAAAGGAAGGATGCTTGACCTCCAAGAAGAGACGGTTGGGTGGCATGACTCTGTCAGAACAGAGGAAGAGTGACTACAGGTAAGTATAGACCTGTAGCTCTGTAAGATGTCTTCATTCCGTGTTAGGAGAAAAAGAACTACATTTACAACAGCAAAAACAAGTGTTACTCATCAAATTCTCTTTGAGCTGTTTTTTACACCCACCCGTGACATTTACTGCTAATCCAAGTGCTCCTGGTCTTTACTGAAGTATCTTCATTTTGATTTAATTAGCCTTGATTAAGGCTTTTGAAAAACCTCCCTCCATGATTCTCCCCTACAGTAAAAAAGAAACTCTTGCCAACCAACTCATTAAAAATGTGTTCTCTTTAAGTGAATCAGGGAGGATAAATTGTGAATGTGTATGTTGAAACCTTGCAGCTTAAAAGAGACTGCTAAATTAATCTTGCAGTACAGGCAATAAATCAAAGGAAAGTGTTCACATTGTTTGCTAGTCTTGAAATATGCCCTGGCACTTAGGAAAACATGCACATTAATCTCCATTTAAGTATTAAACACCTTGAAGTGGACAGTTTCGTGAGCTGAAGAACTCAGTGTTACAGCTACAAATTTAATAATAATAATATTCTTGTAGTTTTTAACACCATCATTTGGGCCAAAATTGGGTAATGTTGGGGGAAGGGTAATGCATTTGATATACTGTCCTTCGGTGGTACAACCAAAGCGATACATATTACATACAGGCACTTTATATGTCCCTAGTAGGGATGGCCAGTCACTTCAAACACACATAATAACACAGTAAATGACGGCAGATAAAGATCCACACAGTCCATCCAGTCTGCCCACAAGGTGGTTTGCGCCACGCCTTCCACTCTCTGTGGGCCCCAGTCAACCATGCTTAAAGACTGGTTGTCAGGTCTCCACCGTGCCAATCATATAGGCAGCCAATCATGATGTAGTCTTGGTTATACCCACATTTCAGCACTAAGTATTACTGACAGTATTGAACTTACAGTCAAGATGTCTTCCTCTCCCTTCTGAGATGCACAGCACCCTCACTCGCAGCACATATCAATAAAGTGATCTGCAACACTGGAGCTGCCGAAGCTTCACCTGTCTCTTTCCATTTGCAGGACACAGACCACAGAAGTCTGTCCGGCCTGGCCTCAGTTCCCCCATGCTGGATTTGGTTAATCTTCTTTCAGTCTTTTGCCATTTGCAAGACGCAGACCATTGATGTCCGTCTGGCAATTGGCCTCAGTTCCCACTACTCTTGCCCAAGGTTTCTGGAAGAGATTTGTTTGAATATTAATACCTTTCAAGTACCTAAACGTCTGTATCATATCACCTCTCTCTTTTCATTTCTCTAGCATATACATATTCAAATTCTCCAGGCTCTTCTCATACATCTTATGGCACCAAACCCTGTATCATTTTTGTCACCTTCCTCTGATAATGGCTCAAGTCTTTTATTATTATTATTATTGGACACCATACTCCAAGTTGGGCCTCACCAATGACTTGTACAAGGGCATCAATGCCTCCTGCTGGTTATGCTTCTCTCTATACAGCCTAGCATTCTTTGGGCAACAGCCACAACATTTTGTCATGTTGTTTTACTGCCTTGAGATCCTCAGACATGATCACCCCAAGGTTTCTCTCCTAATCTATAAATGTCAGTCTCTCACCCCCTAGCAAATACTGCTCTTTTGGATTTCTACATCCTAAGTGCAGCACTTTGCATTTCTTCGCATCAAATTTTAATAGCCAGACATTCAACCATTCTTCTAATTTTTGTAGATCTCTTCTCAACAGTGTGGGCTGCGTTGCAAATCTTGGTGTCATCAGCAAAAAGGCAAATTTTTCCTTCTAACCCTTCAACAATGTTGCTCATAAATTTGTTGAATAGAATCGGCCCCAGTACTGATCCCTGAGGCATGTCACTACTTACATTTCTATCCTCTGAGAAGACTCCATTTACCACTGTATGTCCTAACTTTAGCCTGCTGAGTTTATATATGAGCCTCCTATGGATTTAGTGAAGGAAAATCTTGCCTCACCAATCTATTACATTTCTTTGAAGGGGTGAACCAACATGTGGATAAAGGTGAGCCGGTTGATATTGTGTATCTGGATTTTCAAAAGGCATCTGACAAAGTACCTCATGAAAGACTCCAGAGGAAACTGGAGAGTCATGGGATAGAAGATAGCGTTCTATTGTGGATAAAAAACTGGTGAAAGATAGAAAACAGAGGGTAGGGTTAAATGATCAATATTCTCAAAGGAGAAGGATAGATAGTGAGGTTCCCCATGGGTCTGTGCCGAGATGCTGCTTTTTAACATATTTATAAATGATCTAGAGATGGGAGTAACCAGTGAGGTAATTAAATTTGCTGATGCTGATGACACAAAGTTATTCAAAGTTGTAAAATGGCAAGAGAACCTTACAAGACTGGGCATCCAAATGGCAGATGACGTTTAGTGTAAGCAAGTGCAAAGTGATGCATGTGGGAAACAGTAACCCTAACTATAGCTATGTAATGCAAGGTTCTAAAGTAGGTGTCACTGGCCAGGAAAGGGATCTAGGTGTCATTGTTTATGATTTGTTGAAACCCTCTGCTCAGTGGCTATGAAAGCAAATAGAATGTTAGGCATTATTAGGAAAGGAATGGAAAACAAAAATGAGGATGTTATAATGCGTCTGTCTCGCTCCATGGTGTGATCGCACCTCAAATATTGTGTGCAATTCTGGTCATCGCATCTCAAAAAACATACAGTGGAATTAGAAAAGGTAAAGAGAAGGGCAACAAAAATGATAAAGAAGATGGTATGACTTCCCTATGAGGAAGGGCTAAAGCAGCTAGGGCTCTTCAGCTTAGAGAAAAGATGGCTAAAGGGAGATACACAAAAAGTAGCACATGTGAGTTTATCTTGTTGGGCAGACTGGATGGACCATGCAGGTCTTTTTATGCCATCATCTACTATGTTACTATTCAGCTCATAATCGAAAGTAATCGCCGGCTATTTCCCGACACAAATCGGGATATGGCCAGCGATTTTGCAAAAGCGGCAAAAAGCGTATAATTGAAAGCTACATTTGTGATAGCTTCGCCGCTTTCCCTTCATCTCGCCGGCGAAAGTTCAAAGGGGCGTGTTGTCGGCGAAGCGAAGGCGGGACATGGGCAGGCTTGGACATGGCTACCAGATGGCCGGCTTTAGTGGATAATGGAAAAATAAAACCCGGCGATAAGCAGTATTTCGACGGGTTTACTTGGTCCTTTTATTTTCACGACCAAGCCTCAAAAAGGTGCCCCAACTGACCAGATGACCACCGGAGGGAATGGGGGATGACCTCTCCTTACTCCCCCAGTGGTCGCCAACCCCCTCCCTACACTAAAATTATTAAAATACAAACCTTTTTTGCCAGCCTGTACTGTATGCCAGCCTCAAATGTCATACCCAGCACCCTGACAGCAGTATGCAGATCCCTGGAACAGTTGTTGTTGGTTGCAGTGGACTGCAGAAAGGCAGAGGCAGGCCCATCCACCCTACCTGTTCCACTTGTGGTGGGTAATGTTGAGCCCTCCCAAACCCCCCAAAACCCACTGTACCCACATGTAGGTGCCCCCCTTCAGCCCTTAGGGCTAGGATAATGGTGCATACTTGTAGGCAGTGGGTTTGGGGGACTCAGCACACAAGGGAAGGGTGCTATGCACCTGGAAGCTAATTTGATTGTTTATAAAAGATGTTTGAAGTGCCCCCTTCTCTCAGGGTCGCCCAAATCGGCATAATCAATAGCCGATTATGGGCATCTTCAACTGCTTCCCGTCACGGGGACAACCAAATTTCACAGGGGCGTGTTGGCACCGTAGCGAAGGTGGGACTGGGGTGTGATTAAAAAATGGGCGTCCTTGGCTGATAATGGAAAAAAGAAGGGCGTCCCTGACGAGCACTTGGCCGACTTTACTTGGTCCATTTTTTCTTGCGACCAAGCCTCAAAAAGGTGCCCGAACGGACCAGATGACCACCGGAGGGTATCGGTGATGACCTCCCCTTACTCCCCCAGTGGTCACCAACCCCCTACCACCTTAAAAAAACTTAAAAAAATATTTTTGCCAGCCTCAAATGTCATACCCATCTCTATGACAGCAGTATGCAGGTCCCTGGAGCAGTTTTAGTGGGTGCAGTGCACTTCAGGCAAGTGGACCCAGGCCCACCCCCCCTACCTGTTACACTTGTGGTGGTAAATGTGAGCCCTCCAAAACCCACCCGAAACCCACTGTACCCACCTGTAGGTGCCCCCCTTCACCCATTAGGGCTATGGTAGTGGTGTACAGTTGTGGGGAGTGGGTTTTGGGGGGGTTGGGGGGCTCAGTACCCAAGGTAAGGGAGCTATGCATCTGGGAGCAATTTGTGAAGTCCACTGCAGTGCCCCCTAGGATGCCCGGCTGCTGTCCTGGCATGTCAGGGGGACCAGTACACTACGAATTCTGGCTCCTCCCATGACCAAAGGGCTTGGATTTGGTCGTTTTTGAGATGGGCGCCCTCAGTTTCCATTATGGCCGAAAACCGTGGACGATTATTTCTAAGGTCGACCATCTCAACATTTAGGTCGACCATCTCTAAGTTCGACCTAAATGTTGAGATTTGGGCGTCCCCGACCGTATTATCGAATCGAAAGATGAACGCTCATCTTTTCGATAATACGGGTTTCCCCGCCCCTTCGTGGGGTCGTCCTATGAGGATGCCATCATGAAAACTTAGGTGCCCCGTTTGATTATGCCCCTCCATGTCTTTATCTGCTTACACTTTTCTGTTTCTATGAAGCTCCATGTGTCACGTCTGTGGCCGTGACCACCCTCATACTTACCCTGTTTCTGGGAGTCAGTGGCTGTGCTGGCTTCTGCTTGTCTCTGTGTCTGTCTCTGTCTTAGTTTCTCTCTGGCTCTGTGTGCTGATTGCCCTACTGAATCTCACCTGTGTGGGCTTTGCCTCTTCCAAGATGGCTGCCGCCTCTTCGTCTCTGCCAGTTTCCAAGATGGCTCCCGCTGTTACTTTCTATGGGATGCCTGCTCTGAGTGTCAAGCCTCTGTTTGGTTGCAAGGTGATTGCTGCACCTGTGGCTCTGGTGTTGAGGGGCTTTATTAGTGACTTGGAAACTACAGTCCTGGCCTTTGCATTGCCATTCCCTCCGCAGTGCCTTAGGTCCCGAGGTTAGTGTGCTGTTAGCACCGTTTTGCTTTCCTTGTTATTTGTTCTATGGGTCTCCTACCCTTTTGTGGGTTTTCAGCCCTTCTGTATGTATTTGTTCTATGGGTCTCCTACCCTTCTGTGGGTTTTCAGCCCTTCTGTATTTATTTGTTCTGTGGGTCTCCTACCCTTCTGTGGGTTTTCAGCCCTTCTGTGTTTATCGCTTGTGGGTTTCCAGCCCTTCTGTGTTTATTGCTCAGTTGGGTTTCAGCCCTTCTGTGTTTATAGCTCTGTAGGGTTTTAGCCCTTCTGTGTTTTTTGCTCTATGGGTTTCCTACCCTTCTGTGTCTAGCTCTGCTTGCTCTCTGTGTTTGTTCCTAGTGTTAGATTAGCCTGCTTAGCTCCGTCTGGTTTGTAGCCTGTGCCTAGCTCTGCTAGTTCTCTGTGTTTGTTTCCTGTGTATGACTTGTTAGCTTGGGCACAGCTTTGTGGTTAGCTGGTGTATAGCTTTGCTAAGTCTCCTGAGTTTGTTCTGTGTATGTTTCCAGTGCATGACTTGTTAGCTTGGGCACAGCTTGTTGTTAGCTGGTTTATAGCTGTTCTAGTCTCCTGAGTTTTGCTCTGTGTATGTACCTGTGTATGACTGGTTGCCTGGGTATAGCGTTCCTATTAGCCTGGGTACAGTCTACTAGTCATTGTGTTGATTCCTGCTGACTGCCAGAACCCGGACAGTTCCGGCTTGTCTGCCTTGCCTTCGCCTAGGTGCCAGGGGGCACCCCTGGACCTTCCTTCCTGTTGTTCCTGTAAGTCCTACCGGCTGCCAGAACCTGAGGGCTCAACCCGAGGGGGAGGCAGTCAAGTGTAGGTGAAGCCTAGGTCCAGGGTGTTCCAGTTCCGTTCCAGTGTGTTCCAGTCCAGCGGGTTTCACTCCTGTATGTTCCTGTCCAGTGGGGCCACTCCAGTGTGTCCAGTCCAGCGGGCCCCACTCCAGTGCGCACCTGTCCGGTGCGTTCCAGTTCCGAGTGTTCCAGTGTAGAAATCCAGTCCGGAGTTCCGGTCCAGTTTTGTTTCCTCTCTACCTGGAGGGTGATTTGCCTTAAAGGACTCACAAACCCCGCGCTCCCGGGGAAGAAGCCTGAAGGTATGCAAAGGACCTCGAGAGCGCGTCCCGCATGGGCGGGCACGCGACAGAATGCAAAGGCCATGAGTCCGGCAAGATCATCCGTCCAGCTGGGCTTCCTGCCCATGACTTTGGTTCCAATGGACAATCCAGGGTCCAGCACCAGTGCAGTTCCTGATTATGGTGTGGATTTCTACAACCCAATTTTTTCTCTGAACCCTGTTTTGACGCTCCATGATTACCGGGAAATACTTTTGTCTGATCCTGCCCTGAAGGATACTCCTGAAGCAGCAGCTGAAAGAAAGCGTCTCTGGTGGCGTCTGGTCCGCCATAGCCCAGTTTCTGACATGAATCCTGCTATCTCGCTCTGGGATTACCGCCTCAGACTTCTGGAGGAGCCAGCTCTGCGGGATACTCCGGAGGCTGAGGCCGAAAGAAGACGCCGGGGAATTCCTCCGCTCAGGCCCCCTCAGCAGAGCAGCCTGCGGTACCATAGCGGGTTAGTTCCTATTCAGGATTACAGTCCACCAGCGCTGAGTCCAGTCCGAGGAGGGTTTCAAGCAGAGCCTTCGAATCCTGTTCAAGTGAAGCCGCCAGCTAAACTTCTGAGTTCAGCCCGAGGGACAGTTCTATGTAGGTCCATGAGGTCCGGCCGAGTGAGACGGCGTACCAAGCCTCTGATTCCAGTCCAAGAAGGGCCGACACCTAGGTCCCTGAATCCAGTCCAGGGGGTGCTTCATACTGAGCCTCCGATTCCAGTTCAGGTAGCGCTCCCAGTCAAGCCTCTGAGTCCAGTCCGAGGGACGCTGCAAATTGAACCTCCGATTCCTGTTCGAGTGGCACAGCTGACCGAGCCTCTTGTCCTCCTTCAAGTGGCAAGCCCTCTGAAACCTCTGAGTCCAGTCCGTGGGGTGCTTCTGACGGAGCCTCAGATTCCTATGCAAGTGGCGCTCCAGGTCGAGCCTCCAGTCCTCGTTCAAGTGGCACGCCCTTTGAAGTCTCCCAGTCCAGTCCGAGGGAAGCCTTCGATGGAGCCTCAGATTCCTTTGCAAGTGGCGCTTCGGGTCAAGTCTCCGGTTCTTGTTCAAGTGACCCGTCCAGTCAAGCCACTAAGTCCAGTTCGAGGGGGGCTTCTAACCAAGCCTCCGATGCCAGTCCACAGGGTGGTTCAGGTGGCACCTCCGCTTCCAGTCTGGAGGGTACCTCCAATCAAGCTCCGAAGGCCAGTTCGAGTGGCGCTTCCGCTCGAGCCTCCGATCCCTGTCCAAAGGGTGTGTTCTGTCAAGCCTCAGTTAAAGTCCAGTTCGCGGGGCGCTCCCAGCCAAGCTCCTGAGTCCAGTTTGAGGGGCCCTGCCAGTCAAGCTTTTGATACCAGTCCGGGTCCCGGTCCCGGTTCAGCTCCTGTCCAGAGTTCCCGCTCCAGTCAAGACTCTGATTGTAGTCCGGGTCCCAGTCCCGGTTCAGCTCCTGTTCAGTCCGAAGCAATAGCTGAGAGAAGATGTGTTCAACGGCTTGGGGCCCGGAGAAACCCATTTTCTGCATTTCAGCCTGCTAGCATGCTCTGGGGATCCCAGGGCCGTCTCCTCTTGAACCCTGCTCGGCAGACGCTGCCTGAAGCTAATGTTAGAGAGACGTCCCAGTCCGGCCAGAGGGGTGCGTCCAGCCCTACAGCTGCATCTCTTCCAAGTTCCAGTTCCAGCCAAGATGCTGAGTCTGTTCCAAGTTCCAGTTGCAGCCAAGATGCTGACCCTGCTCCGAGCTCCAGTTCCAGCCAAGATGCTGAGCCAGTTCCAAGTTCCAGTTCCGGCCAAGATGCTGTCCCTGCTCCGAGCTCCAGTTCCAGCCAAGATGCTGAGTCCGTTCCAAGTTCCACTTCCAGCCAAGATGCTGACCCTGCTCCGAGCTCCAGTTCCAGCCAAGATGCTGACCCTGCTCCGAGCTCCAGTTCCAGCCAAGATGCTGACCCTGCTCCGAGCTCCAGTTCCAGCCAAGATGCTGAGTCCGTTCCTAGTTCCACTTCCAGCCAAGATGCTGAGCCTGCTCTGAGTTCCAGTTCCAGTCAAGCTTCTGACGCCCGCCTGGGTCCCAGTCTCGGTTTGCTTCCTGAGTTCAGTCTGGGTTCCCTCGGAGAAGGGTGCCTTTTGAATGTGGTTCCTCTTGATGCATCCAAGTTCCTGAGTTGGCCCAGCGGTGATTGGAAGGAGCCTTCTGTTGACAAGTTCCGCTCCTGCCTGCCAGTTTTGAACTTCTTTGTGACTTCCAGTCCAGTGATCCATGTCTGGGGGTTGAAACCGATCAGAAGGTTTCACCACAGTTACCCCTGGACACCTGACCTCCTCAGGGAGACCGAGAGGGGGGTCTTGAGGAGGGGGTACTGTCACGTCTGTGGCCGTGACCACCCTCATACTTACCCTGTTTCTGGGAGTCAGTGGCTGTGCTGGCTTCTGCTTGTCTCTGTGTCTGTCTCTGTCTTAGTTCTCTCTGGCTCTGTGTGCTGATTGCCCTACTGAATCTCACCTGTGTGGGCTTTGCCTCTTCCAAGATGGCTGCCGCCTCTTCGTCTCTGCCAGTTTCCAAGATGGCTCCCGCTGTTACTTTCTATGGGATGCCTGCTCTGAGTGTCAAGCCTCTGTTTGGTTGCAAGGTGATTGCTGCACCTGTGGCTCTGGTGTTGAGGGGCTTTATTAGTGACTTGGAAACTACAGTCCTGGCCTTTGCATTGCCATTCCCTCCGCAGTGCCTTAGGTCCCGAGGTTAGTGTGCTGTTAGCACCGTTTTGCTTTCCTTGTTATTTGTTCTATGGGTCTCCTACCCTTTTGTGGGTTTTCAGCCCTTCTGTATGTATTTGTTCTATGGGTCTCCTACCCTTCTGTGGGTTTTCAGCCCTTCTGTATTTATTTGTTCTGTGGGTCTCCTACCCTTCTGTGGGTTTTCAGCCCTTCTGTGTTTATCGCTTGTGGGTTTCCAGCCCTTCTGTGTTTATAGCTCTGTTGGGTTTCAGCCCTTCTGTGTTTATAGCTCTGTAGGGTTTTAGCCCTTCTGTGTTTTTTGCTCTATGGGTTTCCTACCCTTCTGTGTCTAGCTCTGCTTGCTCTCTGTGTTTGTTCCTAGTGTTAGATTAGCCTGCTTAGCTCCGTCTGGTTTGTAGCCTGTGCCTAGCTCTGCTAGTTCTCTGTGTTTGTTTCCTGTGTATGACTTGTTAGCTTGGGCACAGCTTTGTGGTTAGCTGGTGTATAGCTTTGCTAAGTCTCCTGAGTTTGTTCTGTGTATGTTTCCAGTGCATGACTTGTTAGCTTGGGCACAGCTTGTTGTTAGCTGGTTTATAGCTGTTCTAGTCTCCTGAGTTTTGCTCTGTGTATGTACCTGTGTATGACTGGTTGCCTGGGTATAGCGTTCCTATTAGCCTGGGTACAGTCTACTAGTCATTGTGTTGATTCCTGCTGACTGCCAGAACCCGGACAGTTCCGGCTTGTCTGCCTTGCCTTCGCCTAGGTGCCAGGGGGCACCCCTGGACCTTCCTTCCTGTTGTTCCTGTAAGTCCTACCGGCTGCCAGAACCTGAGGGCTCAACCCGAGGGGGAGGCAGTCAAGTGTAGGTGAAGCCTAGGTCCAGGGTGTTCCAGTTCCGTTCCAGTGTGTTCCAGTCCAGCGGGTTTCACTCCTGTATGTTCCTGTCCAGTGGGGCCACTCCAGTGTGTCCAGTCCAGCGGGCCCCACTCCAGTGCGCACCTGTCCGGTGCGTTCCAGTTCCGAGTGTTCCAGTGTAGAAATCCAGTCCGGAGTTCCGGTCCAGTTTTGTTTCCTCTCTACCTGGAGGGTGATTTGCCTTAAAGGACTCACAAACCCCGCGCTCCCGGGGAAGAAGCCTGAAGGTATGCAAAGGACCTCGAGAGCGCGTCCCGCATGGGCGGGCACGCGACACCATGTGGGATAGATCCATGAGTAGTGTTAGAAATATTTCATTATTTTATTTTATTTATTTATTACATTTGTACCCCACGCTTTCCCACACATGGCAGGCTCAATGCGGCTTACATAGTAACAATATAAAGAAATTACAAAGTCGTAAGAAGAATACACAGTTTGTAGTAAACGCAAAAATAATGGGGTTAACGGATAAGTAAATTGAGCATGGGAGGGATTGGGTGCAGAAGGAAATGAGCGTTGGGAGGTAGGCGTAGGAAGATGGAGAGGAATGGATTTGTGGTAGCAAAAAGGATAATGGGAAACATGGTCAATGTATAACAATTGTCAATGAGAATCATGTGGGCATGTTTTGGTTAGGTTGAATCGTTAGGATAGGCTATCTTGAAGAGATGGGTCTTCAGTGCTTTTCTGAAGGGCAAAAAGCCGTTAATGGTTTGGATAGGTCTTGGTAGAGCATTCCAAAGCTGGCTGCATGAAAAGGAAAAATTGGATGCGTAGAAGGATTTGTACTTAATACAGGAATGGTAGTGGTTGTATGGATGAGCCTGACAGTGTGGGGGAGAAAAAATGTAAGAAAATTCATCAAAGTATGGAATTGTCACAGAGCATCCACAGTCATGAAGACACAAACAAAAAAAGCAGATATCAGCCAGAGTGTATTGTACATTACAACAGAGTATAAACTGAATTGACTAGGAGGAACTTACAGTCCTTATCTGCTCTCACATTTTCTACTTCTCTGTTCCAGAATGTAGGGGCTCATTTACTAACGTTCAGTAACATTTTGCACTGACTGCACATTAGCTGCAAAAATGAATGTGTTGGCTATAAATCAGAAACATAGCCTGGTTTTCACGTCAAGGGGAGCAGACTTTTGTAAAATAGGCATCATTTTTAAAAACTGTGGCAGTGACACTTCTGAAATCCACATAGGCACTGTTTTTGTTCAAAATCCGTTTGTGGGAGCAGCCACTCACCTTGTGCCCTCCCTAGAAAAGTCTCTACTGTAAATACAGGGGGCTGTGCCCAGCATCTACCCTACATTCCCCATATACTGCACCACCACTGTGTTACATACAATGGCAAACAGCAAGCGTCTACAGTATATGGTACTGCATGTAACAAGAGTGCCAGCCTAATAAAGAAAAATTATTGCCATGGAAGCACACCTTCCTGTTTCATTCTCCCCAATAAGCCATCTGATCAGATCCCTCCCTTTCAAACTCTCCTGTTCTGACCCCCCTTTCTAAACTCCCACCCACCCCATCTAATTCCCCTTTTTGTAATACTCCCATCTGATCCCCCCTTTGAAACTCCCTTGATCAATCCTCCCTTTCAAAATAATCCCCCTATCTGAATGGTCAACTGAAGCCCCACCCTTTCACAACACCCCTCCCTTTCACAGCCATCCAGTCCTCTCCCCATCCCCTGACATCTCCAGTCACACCTAGGACTTAACTGGGGGGGGGGGTTATCTCTAGTGGTATAGGGAAGGAGTGGTCCCCTCTACTCCCACCCCATCTGGTTCAAATACAAAATGGCACTGATGACCTCTTATGGTTCAACCTCTAGGGAGTCAGCCTTTCATATAAGGACACTTTTTCCATATATGGGCAAGATGCTGTCCACACCCATAACCTACTCTTTCTGCCTATTTCCTGCCCCCTTCTACAGCAATTGGTTACTGAACATATTAGTAAGCGGTAAGTGTTACCATAGCCATGTGCTGTTATCATTTGCCAGAGTTCTCAGCAGCAGTGAGTGGGGATTGCTGCTGCCCTGCGCTCACCACTGGATCACTAGGGCTTCTACAGATACTATCTGGGAGGGCCTATCTTGGTCTGGAGGTAGGTCTGAGAGCACACAGGTAGCTGTTGTCTTGTAATAAAGGATTTCTCTCTGTGACTTCAGCGTCCACCTGTTTGTTCCATCTGTGGCCTTATACACTTTTCTTTCTCTGTTGTTGTGATTCCCTCTGGTTTTCCTGCTACTTAATTGTTTTTTATCCCTTTCAAACTTTAAGATGCTGATTCACCTCAAGCAGTTCTTTAATGCCCAGTTTTATCTGACAAGCTTTTTTTTCCTCACTAAAACATTTCCTAAACTTGCCACTTTTCTTTCAAAAGACCTTTATCATTGTGGTTTTTATTTTACTGTTTTAATATTTGTCTAGTCTTTTCAGGCAGGCAGGCTGTCCAGAGACAGAAAGAAATTTGTCATTTTTACTGTCCCTTTTACCCTTCAGGAATTTTTCTTCCCCTTCTCCTCTGTGCTCAGTTATTTTCAGCACTCAGTCTCTTCACAAACACATGAGCATGAAACCCCCACGGCTACTCTCAAATCACACACTTTTTTCTTTTAGATTAGTCTAAGGCCAAATTATAATGGGCCCAATGTTTAAAATGATTTAATCAAGCAGGAGAGGCTCACTAATATTCAAGGCACATAACTGCAGATTGTAGGTGAATATTGGTATTATGTTGATATCATATTATATCTGTGTTATTTGAATGTTCTTCCATGCTGTCTATTATGGCATCATTTGTATTGTACTGACATTGATCATATTTCTGCTCTATGATTGTTCTACAGTGCTGTTAAATGTTTATATTTCTGATACTGTTTCATATTAGTCCTATCATTAGGTTTTAATTTGCCATTTCTAGGTTTACCTCATTGATTGTATTTATGTTTATATTTGGCCATTTTGCTATTGTTATGCTATTAACAAAACTGTAATTTTTTATGCAATACTGTACTTACTCTACATTGCCTTGGGTGAACCTCTTCATAAAGGCGGTTAAGAAATATCAATAAATAAAATATTAGCACTGAAGTTATCCGAGCACCACAGATATACAATGACACTGCATGGATAGCTAATGAGACATGCTGGACCATATATAGAACTAGATTCTATATATGGCACCCCCAAAAACCATACTTGGCGCTATTCTATACACCTCACCTAAAGTTAGGTGCGGTTTATAGAATACGTGGCGCACCCATTCTTGCGACCAAATTTAGTCATGGCTATTTATATCAGTTAAAACCTGGTGTAAAAGCACACAACTAATTAATTTAGGCGCACATCGGACATTGGGTCTATAACACTGCATGTAAATTTTAGGAATGCCTATGACCTGCCCATGCACCCCCCCCCGTGACCACGCCCCCTTATGAGATCTGTGCGCGTCACTTTATAGAATATGCTTAGCGAGCTGTGTATGTAAATCCTATTTAGTGCCAATTAGTACCAATAATTTCTTATTAACATGCTTATTGACTTGTTACCCAGCTACGTTCCACACACAAATCAGCTACATGTGCTGATTTGCAGAGGGAACTTTAATTACTGATTGTAGAATCTAGGGGATAATGCAGTCCTAATTAAGCTTAGTTAGCTGTCTGGATACGACAGTGAATATTGGCTATACCTGATAACTTCCAGGTTCTGCAAATCACACAGATCTTCAGTATTGGTACCCAATAGGTGCCAGCACTGAATATCTGCCCTTTTTCTGTCCATGGTTGTCAGCGCTGTCAAAAACACTGACCGTCATGGGCCAGCCAGAATATTTTTGATAAGAATTCCAAACACTCACTCCTACATCTCTAAGGGGTCTTTTTACTAAGCTGTGGTAAAAAGTGACTTTAGCATGTCCTTATGTGGGTTTTTGCCATATGCTAAGGATATTTTTAACGCAGCAGGAAAATGTTCAATTTCCATGTTTTGTATTAATGGCCATGTGTTAGTGTTGCCACTAGTGTGCGGTCATTAAAAATAATAACCGCAGGGGGGGAAGAGTCAAGATGGCAGCAGGACTAGTGCAGTGAGTAAGATGCTCTACTCTTCTGTTGAATTTTCTTATGCTAATATGCCACCTATGAAGAGAAAGGAAGCACTTCTTTCTGTTGGCGTTCCTAGTTGTGTGCGAGTGCAGCTGACCCCCTTTTAAATGTCATGCGGCCATAGGCATAGTTTGGGGGGGCAATGCCCCCCCCCAAACACAGGGCTGGTGCAACACTGCAGGCAACTCTCCCTCTGTCCCACCCTGAGTTCACAGCTCCCCGTCCGACAGCCCTCCTCTCCGTTCCTCCCCCCCCCCCCGCGCGCTTAATCCTTTTATTTCAGTGGTAGAGCCGGCAGTGAGGAAGAAAACACTGCGGGCTCACCTCCAGCTTCTCCCTTCCCTCACACAATGTCCCACCCTCGGGGAAACAGGAAATACATCATTGCAGAAGGTGGGACACTGTGTGAGGGAAGGGAGAAGCTGGAGGCAAGCCTGTAGTGCTTTCTTCTTCACTGCCACTGAAAATAAAAGGGTTAAAAGTGCGGGGGGGGGGGGGGAGAGGGCAGGAATGAACAGAGAGGAGGGCTGTTGGGGAGCTGAGGGAGGGCAGGGAGAATCGCTGGACATGAATGGGAGTGGACGGTAGGGGGAGAGAAGAGATCACTGGACAAAGAGAGGAGAGGAGGGGAGGGCAGGGAGAGAGAAAAAAATCACTGGACATGGAGAGGAGGGCAGGGGGAGAGAAGAGATTACTGGACATGGAGAGGAGAGGAGGGCAGGGGAGAGAAGAGATCGCTGGACATGCAGAGGAGAGAAGGGAAGGGAAGGGGGAGAGAAGAGATCGCTGGACATGGAGAGGAGGGGAGGGCAGGGGAGAGAAGAGATCGCTGGAGAGGAGGGGCGGGCAGGGCAGGAGAGAGAGGAGAATTGCTGGACGTGGATGGGGGGGGCAGGGGAGAGAGAAAATTTGCTCGATATGGATGGATGGAGGAGAGGGCAGGGGAGAGGAGAATTTGCCGGACATGGATGGATGAATGGGGGCAGGGGAGAGAGGAGAATTGCTGGACATGGATGGATGGAGGAGGCAAGGGAGAGAGGAAATGTGCTGGATATGGATGGATAGATGAGAGGGCAGGGGAGAATGGAGAGTTGCTGGACATGGATGGATGGAGGTGGCAAAGGAGAGAGGAAATGTGCTGGACATGAATGGATGAATGGGGGCAGGGGAGAGTGGAATTTTGCTGGATATGGGTGGGTGAAGGAGAGGGCAGGGGAGAATGGAGAGTTGCTGGACATGAATGGATGGAGGGGAGAGCAGGGGAGAGAGGAGAATTGCTGGACATGGATGGATGGAGGAGGCAAGGGATAGAGGAAATTTGCTGGATATGGATGGATAGATGAGAGGGCAGGGGAGAATGGAGAGTTGCTGGACATGGATGGATGGAGGGGAGGGCAGGGGAGAGGAGAATTGCTGGACATGGATGGATGAATGGGGCAGGGGAGAGAGGAATGTTGCTGGACATGAATGGATGGAGGGGAGAGCAGGGGAGAGAGGAGAATTGCTGGACATGGATGGATGGAGGAGGCAAGGGAGAGAGGAAATTTGCTGGATATGGATGGATAGATGAGAGGGCAGGGGAAAATGGAGAGTTGCTGGACATGAATGGATGGAGGGGAGGGCAGGGGAGAATGGAGAATTGCTGGACATGGATGCATGAATGGGGGCAGGGGAGATAGGAATTTTGCTGGATAAGGGTGGATCGAGGAGAGGGCAGGTAGAATGGAGAGTTGCTGGACATGGATGGATGAATGGGGGCAGGGGAGAGAGGAAATTTGCTGGATATGGGTGGATGGAGGAGAGGGCAGAGGAAAGAGGAGAATTGCTGGACATGGATGGATGAATGGAGGGGGCAGGGGAGAGGAAATTTGCTGGATATAGGTGGATGGAGGAGAGGGCTGGGGAGAATTGCGGGACATGGATGGATGGAGGGGAGGGAAGTCAGGAAGGAGATGCACATGGATGGAGGGGAGGGAAGAGAGGAGAAATGCTGGACATGGATGGAGTGGAGGGCAGTTAAGAGACGAGAAATGCTGGACAAGGATGGAGGGAAGGAAAGACAAAGGAAGGAGATGCACACGGATGGAGGGGAAGGGAGAGGAGAAATGCTGGACATGGATGGATGGGAGGGAAGACAGAGGAAGTAGATGCACACGGAGAGGAGGGGAGTGAGGAGAAATGCTGGATATGGATGGAAGGAAAACAGCTGAATTTAAGGGCTGGATCGGAACACTTTGAGGGCAGATATTGAAACTCGAGGAAGGATAGGGTCAGGGCTACAGATGGTAGACAGGATGCATAAGGACAGGAGGATGGTGGACATGGTGAGTGAAAAAATATAAAATGGAAAGAAGACACTGTATAAAACAGAAGATACTGGGACCAAAGGGAATAGAACAACTAAATGATCAGACAAGAAATGTAGAAAAAAGTATTTTATTCAGAATTTATTAATTGGAATATGTCAGCTTTTGGAAATGTGCATCTGTGATATTTTGCATGTAAGTTTCAATTTTTCTAGTATTGCTGTATGCTGAGTCTAACTTCTTGAGGTAACTTTCCAGTTCAGTATTTTGCCTTATTTTTTTTTTTATTTCTAGTTCCTTGTGTCATTTCTGTTGTCATGTGTTTTTCATGTGTGATCAAGGTGCAATATGTAGTATTTACAGCCTTTTTTGTTTTGGGGTTTTTTTTCCACTAGGTAGTGTACTGGTGTTTTAGAGCCCGGTGTAATTACAGTGCTGCCTTTCCATGCATAAGGTTGTAGCTTGTCCTGTCCTTGGAATTAGTGCTGTTATGGTTTAATAAGGTTATGAGTGTGTTTTTGCACAAGTTTGTGTATAGTGTTTTGCAGTGGAGAGATTGTGTGTTGGCCTTACTGAGGTGGCACCAAAACATCAGAAAGGGTTTTAGAGCCTAAATCATGACACACTACATCTTGAAGGATCTACATATAGAGAATATGCATTTTTTTTTTACATTTGTACCCTGTGCTTTCCCACTCATGGCAGGCTCAATGTGACTTACACGGGGCAATGGAGGGTTAAGTGACTTGCCCAGAGTCACAAGGAGCTGCCTGTACCTGAAGTGGGAATTGAACTCAGTTCTTCAGGACCAAAGTCCACCACCCTAACCACTAGGCCACTCCTCCACTTAAGAGCTTAGATTGCTAAGGTCTACACTGGCATGGTATGGGAAAGGGGGTGGGGAAATACTACTGGAGAGAAAGAGGGAGTGCTGGGTAAGGAGGAAAGAAGGAAGGAAGGAAGGAAGGAAGGGAGAAAGAGCTGGCTTTTCTGGGAATAACCATAATGTATATGTATGAAATATCCCATACATATTCATTATGGTTATTCCCAAAAAAGCCATTCTTTCTCCCTTCCTCCATATTAGCATATTCATTTGTATTCAAATGAATATGCTAATATACCCCACCCCATTCTTTGCCTCCCCCCAAATGAAACAGTCAAACTTCGCCCATGCCTGCACCAGTTCTGTCAAGATGCCCAGTCCCATTTAAGACAGCTGTTGTTCCTTGCTGCCTTTGCAATGAGCAGTTTCCAGCTTGGCCAGTACTCCTGTTTTCTGCTCTTCTGCCTGCTCTGTGTTCCTGTCTCCAGCAGTGTCCCTTTTTCCTGCCTGCCCAGTGTTCCTAGCTGCAAGCCCTGGTTTTCACCAGGCCTGCCTCAAGGGCTCTTTTCACAGACATCTCCAGGTCCTGGTTCGCCAGGCCTGCCTCCAAGGGCTCAATTCGACCCACAGGTTTACTTCTATCTAGCCTGCCTTCTGGCCAATTTTGGGTGGGCCTGAACCTAAGGTGGGTGGGCATGGAATTTGCACCTCTCCCAGTCCCCCTCCAGTTTGCTCCTCTCCCCACCCCACAAATCTCAAATATTTAATAAGTGAGCTGGCGGGGATCCCCAAACCGTAGCCCACCCAGGCCCATCTGTGGCTATACCACAGGTCAGGGAACGCCCAATACAGATAATTGCCTTGAGTATATACATTTTGTATAAGCATTCATATTAGCAAGTTTTAAAACATTTTGGGGGGGGACATAAGAGTTTAGATTTAAAGTAGGAATATGATTAGAAAAAGATAGGTAAATCACATGAGAAGAATCTGTGGTGAATCATTTTTGATGGGAGAGGTGCTTTGTTGCCATCACCCCTCCCCCGCCGATATTCAAAACTATTTCACTGGCCAGGAATGGCTCCTGGTCAAATAGCATTTAAGTGCCTATCTGCAGATATTCAGTGGGAGATAACCGGTTATCTCCCACTGAATATCCTGGTTAGCAGCTTTCTGCTAATCTGGTATATTACGCAACGTAGTTGGTAAGGCATGGATATTCAGCGCCTAACCAGCTATCTTGAGCAGTCAAAATAGGCCACTTAAATAGCAGGCATATCTTTAACCGCTAAAAAGTTAACATTTGTCACGATTGTGCCCATGTTTCATGCTCTCATGCATCTCGCCACCTGGTGGTTAGACCTGGTGGCTGTGATGGACTGTCTTTTTGCTATTTCCCATGTTCCAGAAGTCATGCCGTTCCGGTCCGGTCCGGATTTTCCAGCCTTCCAGACTGTCTTGGGATTTTTGGAACTAAGCAGCACCCTTACCTGGTGACCTCCCTTGTATGTGGCCTTTATTAACCACCTGGAAACTTTCTACTGGGCCTTGGCAACAGAGGTCTTGTTGTGTTCCTGTCCCTGTTGGTCTGTTGCGGTTCCTGCCCTGAAAGCTTTCCTTGTCAGCTTGACCCTGCTTGTTTCCCTGGATTATTCTACTGATTGCTGCCTGCCTTTGACCCTGCTGGTTTCCTGGTTTATTCTACTGTCTGCTGCCTGCCCAAGACCCTGCTTGTTTCCTGGTTTATTCTACTGATTGCCGCCAGCCTATAGACTCTGTTTGGTTCCTGATTTCCCTTATGCTTTGCTGCCTGCCAGTAAGACTCTGCTTGGCTCGTGGACTATTCTGCTTACTACTTCTGTTCCAGTCCAGCAGCTTCAGTCCGGCTGTTCCAGTTCTGGTGGTACCAGTCTGTTCTGCTTTGCCTCCTGTTTGGGTGATTCGCCTGCCGCTGCCACTCCGCGGCAGTGGCCCAAGGGCTCACTATTCCTGACCAGTGTGACAACATTGTAGCAGCCAAAATAAACCCAGATATTCAATGCTGGTTGCTGGATATGGCCCGGCATTGAATATCCATGTTTAACACCAGCAGTTGACAACAAACGTGCTACTCCTGCCGGCTGAATATTGGGCCCCATTTATCTTCCTGTTCCTCGACTTCTGGATATAATTTGTGCAGTACTCTAATTTTATTTAATTTTATTTTCAGCACTTGATATACCGCAAGTGATCCCTGAGACAACTATGCAGTTTACAATCTCTATTACAGGTACTTTGCACTGTCCCTAATGGGCTCACATTCTAAGTTATATATTGTACCTGGGCAATGGAGGGTTAAGTGACTTGACCAGGGTCACACGAAGCTGCAGAAGGAATTGAACCTGGTTCCCCAGGATCTCAACCCACTGCTGACCATCAGGCAGCAGTAGGAATCAAACCTGGTTCCCCAGGTCCGCAACCCACTGCACTAACCATTAGGCCATTCCACTTCATTATTTGTCTGAGTTAAGCAGTTCATTGTTACTGAGCAATAACCAGGTGGGTATGGAACATCAGGTGGGCAAGAGCCCACCCAAAATAGGCAAACCCTTGCATGCATGAAAACTGAACATGTTGGGGGAGGGGGGAGACGTGTGTGGTGGTTCGGGGAAACTGTCCCTGGCTGTCGATCTTGGGAAGAGTTATGGCCGCCAGAGGAGAAGGTTAACATCTGGCACGGCTTGGGAATTCCCACCAGCTGAGGTGTTTACATTTTGCATGGGGGGGGGGGGGGGTGTCAAGAGATAGGGAAGCGCAGGGGTAGACAGAAAATTTCCTGCCCACCCCCTTTGGGCTCAGGACAACTCAAAATTAGTCATCTGGCTATGCTACTGGTATGGAAATGAAGGAAATTAAATATTTCAGAAGATCTGAGATGGAAGTCACACAGCAGACTGTGCCTATAGAGTTCCGTGTCAAAAGAATCAGGTTGAATCCGCCGTGGTTTTACTCACAATCCTTATATGAATTTACCCATCCATGCAATGAGAATAAGGCAAAATAATACAGTCGCTGTACTCAGATGGAATCCATAAAAGAATAACTGTAATTCCTTCAGTGTAGAGGAGTAATTTTATCCCACACTCTGATTAGGAAGTATGGAGAAAGTTAGTGCTAAATAAGTCATTTGGTCCCAAAGGGTTCATTGTTCTCTTCCAGTTATAAAACCAAGAGACAGTAACTTCTTTTTGCCAATTATTTTTGGGTCAGTATTTGATCATACTGAACTTGTTAGTTTTCAACTGAAAATTCTCCTAAATCTAACTGGTCAAAACAGGCTGCAATTGGCCAGACAAGATGATTTGAACTATCAGAATCGGTTTTGGCAGTGGTGGGGCCCTGGCTCCTTGCTTAGCTCCGTCCCTTTTGATAAGTATTTTTTTTTATTTGTGCACTGCCCCCCATCTAGCCTCAGCGTGCCCTCCTCAAACCTACCTTAATGTGTCTTGGTGGTCTAGAGGCCTCTTAGGGTTATCATATGGCTCCAGAAAAAGGAGGACAGATTGAGCCAGTCTGGGCTTTACTTCCATTGCTGTCAATGGAAGCAAAACCTGGACTGGATCAATGTGTCCTCCTTTTTCTGGAGCCATATGGTAACCATACTCTTCAGGGCAGGAAAAAACCCCATTATTTCCTGTCCGTTGTCACTGCTCTGCTCGCTGCTGTCTCTTCTACAAAATGGCTGCCACAGCGGATGCCATCTCAGCAGCCATTTTGAAGAATGTGGTAGCAGCAGTGGGCAAGAAAGAGCGGGTTCCTGCCCTGAAGAGGCCACTAGACCACCAGGGTGTGTTGCAGTAAGGTAGGCCTGGAGAGGGCTGCGGTGCCCCTGGGAGCAAGAGGCCCTGTGTGGCTGCCCCTTTCACCCCTGCTTAAGACCGGCCCTGTGAACTATTTGAGGACTGATCCTTTTATCTGGATGTCTTCACCATGTCAATCTATTTGTCTTCAGCAACAAAACAAAGTGGGAACCACTAGACAATGAACCAAAAATCTCAAAAGAAGCTCTTTATTAACAGTTCAAACATAGGATCAGTTGATACATGGGACCTGACACGGAGCATATTTCAGCACAACTGCCTTCCTCAGGAGTCCACAAATCACAATGCAATGCTCAGATCCTACTCTGATCTAACAAGAGCATAGTTGTAAATAACAAAATCAATAGATGCTCATAAGTGCCACTCCGCATCAGTCAAATAAAATCAGTCTGTCTGTCCATGCATCGGTACATGTTTCAGGCATACTTAGAGGGTATTTCTATAAGGAAAGCACCAATATTTGGGTGCCAGGAACATATGTAAATGTCCAGAACACTGGTATATACAAACATATCTGTGCACAAAAGCATACAGCCTAAAACCTGGCTCCTGCCCAGCAAAGATTGCACTATAAACGAGCATTGGCATCATTGAAGGGGCCACAAAAATTAACACCTCTCTTGTGGAAGGGCAGCTGCCAACAACATTAAAACAAGCTATGGTGTGCCTCCTACTAAAAATTTGAGCTTGTCCTGGTCGAGTGACCTCTTTTTTAGTAGTCCTATTATTATTAGGTCTCGATTTGCTTCTTTCAAGTTTCTTCTTTCATTCTGTCTATGTCTTTAATTGTTCAATTTACTATTGTTATGCTGTTAACAAAATTGTAAGTTTGATGTTACACTGTCCTGCTTATAATCGAAATAGAAAAACGCCTATATTGTGACCCAAATCGGGAGATAGACATTTATCTCACAAAAGCGAATAAAGCTGTATAATCGAAAGCCAAATTTGGACGTTTTCAACTGCACTCCGTCGCGGATGCAGACAAAGTTGATGGGGGCGTGTCGAAGGCATGGTGAAGGCGGAACTGGGGCGTGGTTATCGGCCGATCAGAGATGGGCGCCTTTCGCCGATAATGGAAAAAAAATATGCATTTTTAGCGAGAATTTAGGGCACTTTTCCTGGACCCTGTTTTTCCACGAATAAGGCCCCAAAAAGTGCTGAGGACGTCCATGTGTTAGGCATGCCCAAGTCCCGCCTTCGCTACGCCTCCGACACAACCTCGTGAACTTTGGTCATCCCCGTGACGGAAAGAAGTTGGGAACGCCCAAAATCGGCTTTCAATTATAGCGATTTGGGTGACCCTGTAAGAAGGACGCCCATCTTCCGATTTGTGTCGAAAGATGGGTGTCCTTCTTTTTCGAAAATTAGCCTGATAGCCTGAAAACAGGATACTGGGCTTGATGGACCTTTGGTCTGTCTCAGTGTGACAATACTTATGTACTTATGCTTCAGGGACTGTATTAGTTGACTCCTCTTCTTTGGGTCAGGAGGTGGTGTCTTTGAGTTCTACAGAGCATACCCCTCCTCTAGTACCGGCTATTTCCTTTGTAGTTACATATTCTGTTTGTGGTGCTTCAACTTCTGTGGAGAAAAATTTACAGATGGTTTTCACATCAATGCCTGGTTGTAACAGTTTCTGTGTTTGATAAAGACCCCAGGGCAGGACTTTCCAAATAGAACAAACAGGTTTCATTATCAAGATATACGGTCAGCAATTGTTAGGTTGGAAACAATTCTCTGGGGTCCAGTTTCTCAACTCTGTGCTTTTTTTGCAAGAAACTGTTAAGTTTTATATAGTGGAGAAGTGTCTGTTTTGGACTCACAGGTAACTTCTGTTCAGGCGGCTTCATCCTCCTCTATAAAAGCCTCATTAATACAATCTAAGCTTGAACAGAGAATATATTTAGAGATATGAATTTGCATATATAATTCCCACAAACTAAACTGCTTTTTGTGGAAATACTTCTTATGGAGTATTTCAAAGAAGTATTAGCCCTAGATAATTCTAATAGTCTATTGATATCTGTTATTATATACCAACTAGGAAATGTGTCTTAGAGGGAGGCAGAGGAGAGTTTGATATTTTCACTTCTCAGAATACTATAGATCTAACCACTTTTCAGGAGGATTCACAGGATACTATTCTTACAAGGGCACCTCTTTCTGTGGCTTTTCTTTCAGCAGATGTTAAAATGTTGGTTTTGAGATTCTATTTTAATTATGTGGAGCTACAATTCAGATATTTCCAAATGTCAAAGGTCAGACCAATGGTCCATCAAGCTCAGTATCCTGCTTCCAACAGTAGCCAATCCAGGTCACAAATACCTGGCAGAAACCCAATTAGTAGCAACATTCATGCTACCAACCCCAGATATGCTAATCACCATTATCACTTCCTCTGACAATGAGTTCCAGAGCTTAACTATTCTTTGAGTGAAAAATATTTCCACCTATTTGTTTTAAAAGTATGTCCATGTAATTTCATTGAGTGCTCCCTTGTCTTTGTACTTTTTGAAAGATTGAAAAATTGATTCACTTTTATCCGTTCTACTCCACTCAGGATTTTGTAGACCTCAATCATATCCTTCCTCAGCCATCTCTTTTCCAAGCTGAAGAGCCCTAACCTCTTTAGCCTTTCCTCATATGAGAGGAGTTCCATCCCTGTTTTGGTCACTCTTCTTTGAATCATTTCTAATTCCACTATATCTTTTTTGAGATACAGCAACCAGAATTGAACGCAATACTCAAGGTAAGCGTATCATGGAGCGATACAGAGGCATTATAATATTTTTGTCTTATTTTGCATCCTAATATTCTTTGTGTTATTTTGCATCCCTTTCCTGATAATTCCTAGCATCCTGTTTGCTTTTTTGGCCGCCGCCACACACAGGGCAGAAGATATCAGCATAATTGTCTACAATGACAGAACTTTTCTTGAGTGTTGACTCCTATGGTGCATCCCAGCATCATGTAACAAAGATTCAGATTATTCTTCCCAATGTGCACCACTTTGCATTTGCATATGCTTACTGTATTGCATAATGACTGTTTTGGGGCAATATGGGAAGTTTCAGGAGTGAATTAGATGTGTGCTTGGTGTTGGGAGACTGAATAAGTGGGGGAGGAGGTAAAGGAGGGGGAGAAAATCTAAAATTAGAAAGAAGAGTGTTTACACTGCTATGTTTTAAAGTTTGAACTCGAATAGCACCTTGTTCAAGTTCTATAGGTAGTTTTATTTTCTCCATTGGCAAAACGTTTCATAATTTGATAGTTCTGTTTTAAGAATTTGTTGTTTTTATGAGGGAGAACATGGTTTGGTGCAATGTTGTAGGCCTGGGCCCCCAATTTGGGTTCAGGCTTCCCCAAAGTATGCTGGTATGGCTGGTCGGGGTCCCCAAGCCCTGCCACGAGAAGCTTTCCTGCAGTGGCGTAGGAGGGGGGGGGGCAGTGGGGCGGTCTGCCCCGGGTGAATGCTGCTGGGGGGGGGGGGGGGGTGTTGGCTCCGCTGGTTCCCTGCTCCCTCTGCCCCGGAACAGGTTACTTCCTGTTCCAGGGCAGAGAGAGCAGGGAACCAGCGGAGCCGACATAGCTCCCAGCGACGTGCACTCGGGGGTGGATCGGCCCTTTCACCCGCCCCTCGCTTCCTAATTCACGTAAGAATGCGCTCCGGAGGGGGGAGGGTGCACACCGAGGGGGGGGGGGGTGCCGCGCTGCTCCCGGGGGGGGGGGGGGGCGCAGCGGCGACACGCCCCGGGTGTCAGCCACCCTCGCTACTGCACTGCTTTCCTGTGATGATATTCGCGTCCACGCTTCCTGCCCTGCTTCCCCTTCCTTCCTGTGCATTCTCAGTTTTAATGAAATTAAGTGTGCGTGCTGGAGCAGGAAAGCAGGGCAGGCAGCATGGCACTGAGTATTGCCACATGAAGGCTTCTGCTGGTGGGGCTTGGTGACTCCCCCCCAGCTCAAGTATGTAGGTTGCGGTGGGGGTGGAGAGTGGTGTGGAGATGGGGCAAAATATGCCCCCCTCACTTTGGGCTCAGGGCCTCCCTCCAAAATTGAGGTCTGGCTATGCCTCTGGGTTTGTTGGATGTGTTTTTCTCATGATAATAAAACTGTTTCTAAGATATTTATTATTGTGGTTTGTACATTTTTGTTGATAATAAAAAATAAAAAGAATTCTTTATCTCCCTATAAATGTTTATTTATCTGCCAAGGATTATATTTTTAGGTCTACAGAGTTGTCACCAGATCCTTTCATTACTCAGTACTAGGCTCTTCTAAGTTCAGTCCTCGAGGGCTGCAAACAGACCAGGTTTTCAGGATATCCCTAATGAATATAAATTACTTCTAATGCCAGTCAAAAAAATACAAAGATCATTAAACATTTACAATATTCTCCATCTTTACTACAATAGTTAGTGCAATAAACACTTTTATATGGAAATACTTCCTGCTTGTACTACATAGACTCAAATCAACCTAAATATATAATACTAGTAAAAAAGGCCCGTTTCGGTATGAAATGAAACGGGCGCTAGCAAGGTTATCCCTCCCTCACTCTCTCCCTCTGTCCCTTCCAAGTCCTACGGCCCCCTTTCTTCCCTTCCGATTTCCAGGCCCGCCCTCTCTCCCTCCCTCCCTCTCTCGCTCTCCTTCCCTCTGTCCTTCCCCGAAGTTCCAGTTCTCCTTCCTCTCTGTCTCACAGACACGTCCTTGCGATGCCTCCACCCGCGGCCCTCCCCTCCCCGACACTGGCCCTGCCCATCCCCCTACGTGCACATCACCCCCCCTGCAAAATCACCAACCCCCCTCTGCTACCCTCCTCTCCCTCCCTCTTACCGGGGTCCCGGCGGCAGCAGTGAAGAGTCTCGCGAGTCTGCTGCCTTTCCTTCTCTTCACTCTCAGCTCTGACTCTGGTCCCGCCCTCATTTCCTATTTCCGCAAGGGCAGGACCAGAGTCAGAGCTGAGAGTGAAGAGAAGGGAAGGCAGCAGACTCGCGAAGCTCTTCACTGCTGCCGCCAGGACCACGGTAAGAGGAGGGGGAGGGGAGCAGAGGGGGGATGGCGACGTGCACATAGGGACGTCTCTGCCTGCTCCCGCTGTTCTTCAACGCGTGTTTCTCACTGGGATCGTAACCCCCTGCTGACGTCAGTGAAGCAGGGTTCTACTGCTGGTCAGTGATGTCAGCAGGTGGTTACGATCCCAGTGAGACACTTTAGAACGTTCACATAGCAAATTATTATATTAGATAACTACTAATTAACACCAAACATACCACCATTCATATCTCAATGGAGCTTATTGCCACCACTCTTTTTTACTCAAAATACAAATGCAATATAGAATGGCAATCCTGGGCATGACGATAACTCGTTTAGTATTATATTAATGAATATACATGAGAAAGATTTGCATGCCTATTACATCCAGTGTATGCAGATCTCTCGCATTCATATTTACTACTATGCTTCCCTCTGAATTTCCTAATTTCACTCTGGTTACAGCGTTTATTATTATGACTCTTCAGTAACCACCCTTATATTAATAACCAAAATTTTTCTTTATTATTGTAAATTTTTGTCTGACTGGAGAGTCATATTCATATTTACTAGGGATATCCTGAAAAACCTTGTCTCCTGGCAAGCCTAGGGGGTCTTTTACTAAAGTTTAGCTCGAGTTATCTGCAGCAGATCCCATTTTATTCCTATGGGCCCTGCTGCAGATAACTAGAGCTAATCTTTAGTAATTGCAGTGGCGTACCAAGGGGGGGGGGGGGGTCCGCCCCGGGTGCACACCGCTGGGGGGTGCCACGGTGCGCGCCTGCTCCTCCGAGTTCGCTAAACCGTTCGTTCGCTGCAGCTCCCTCTGCCCCAGAACAGGTTACTTCCTGTTCCGGGGCAGAGGGAGCTGCAGCGAACAAACGAAGTTTAGCGAACTCGGAGGAGCAGGCGCGCGCCGCGGCACCCCCCCCCCAGTGGTGTGCACCCGGGGGGGGGGGTCATTTTGCCGGAGGGGGGAGGTGTCATCTAGCAGGGGGGGGGCGCATCGGCGCTCCGCTCCGGGTGCCATCGAGTCCAGGAACGCCACTGAGTAATTGACCTCCCTAGTCAATACCAATGTAGTGGGAAAATATTTTTGTTCTCTACTCAATTTATTTATTACTAGTAAAAAGGCCCGTTTCTGGAACGAATGAAACAGGCACTAGCAAGGTTTTCCTGGGAGTGTATATGTTTGAGAGAGAGAGAGCCAGAGTGAATGTGCGTGTGTGTGACAAAGTGAGACTGTCTGTGTGACAGTGTGTGTGTGAGAATGAGAGTGTGTGACAGGGCCCCCTCCCCTGTTCCTAATGCCCCTCACCCCGTTCCCTCCCTTCCTTTTCCTCCTCCTTCCCAGAATTTGGGTTCCTTAAGGCTTTCAAAAGTCTATGTACCCCGTGGCCCTAACGCCCAGTATCCGGATACCCCACCGCTTTCCTCCTCACCCCTCCCCCAAGACGTAATACTTTCACGTCCTTCATTTTTTTAAAAAAAGTGTCCTATCTACCCTGTGTACAAATGCCCGGCATTCAGATTCAGATTGTGTTCCTCTCGTAAATTTTCATTTCTTTCATTCATTCAGAACTTGCCCCCCCCCCCTCCCCCCCGCCCGAACACTTTTGGTTCCTTAAGTCTTTTAAAACTCTCCTATGTACCCTGTGTGCTAATGGCCAGCATTGAGATTGTTTTCCTGTCCCAAATTTGCATGTCTTTCAGTCATTCACAACTCCCCCCCCTTCTCCAGTTTAACACTTTCCTTTCCTTCAGTCTTTTAAAACTCTCCTATCAACCCTGTGTCCTGATGTCCAGCACTCAGATTGTTTTGCTTTGCCAAATTGTCTGTCACTGAGGTCAGTAGGTGCCTGCCTAGCAGACCACTTCCGGCAGGCACGGTCCCAGGCACATCCTGTTGGAGGTGAGAATTATTATATAGGATGTGTGCCTATATTGCCCATTGATATGGGCTGTTTGGTTGTTACCATTTTCTTTTCCTGGTCTTGATACGAATTATTTAAAAAATGTGTAAAAAGAAATATTATATTCTAATAGTCAATGTTTACTGCATCCCTCAGTTTTTTAGGTGGCTGAGCAACGTGGAATTCTTTACCTTTGCAAAGTGTTTCTCAGCCAGAGAGATTTGGAAAACAGCTGAAAGAATAACTATTTAAAAAGCCTTTGGATGGACTTTCTGTCTTGTCCAGTACATTATGTTGTGAAGGTTTGAGAATTAATTATGATTAACCTTTGTACTGTTTTGAACCTGACGTATGTTACTTTGGTTGTTTTGTTTATGTTAATTCCATTTTAACACTTTGTTTTTATTGTATTCTTGGTTTTACCACATGCCCCTTGTAACCTATCCAGAATGGTAGATGGAGCAGGATTTAAGTTCTGTTTAAATTAAAAGTTACATTGACTACACGTGGGTCTAATCTGGATGTAGTGTGGGTGGGGCACTTATTTATGTATGTACATTATAGAATATAATTTGTGTATGTTTTTTTAAGCAATCTAGGCATGAGCAGTTACACCAGCTCTCTGTCATGCCTTCAATATACGCCCTGTTTGCCCTGCTACTTTCATTTACAGAAGAGGCTCCACATAGGTAACTTCTTGGTGCCTCAACATAGATGATTTTTTATAGCATTCCCCACTTAGAGAGTAATTTCATAGCAGGGCACCTGATTTAGGCTCTGTTCTACCAAGACCAGTAGGCACCTATTTGACTTTATAAAGTACTAGCGTAAGTGTCAGAAATTGAGTCTACCTTGCAGGTGCAGGCATCTATATCTGCCCTGGAACAGGTGTAAAAGATGTGCCTATAATTTTCAATAAGCCACTTCATATAACGGGAACTGATGGAGAGGGGTGTCACTAGACCATCACAGAGTTTTTGAGTTGTTGGGGGTTGTTCAAGAGGGACCCCCTCTCAACCCCCTCTCCTGCACACTCCATGGTGGTCTAGTGTCAGGTGTCAATTGCATTTGACAGCATCCAGTAGTAAACAGCAACCGATGTACAAAGGGGGAATCCATGCATCCCATTTGCATGCCATCCCCTTTGTGCATCGGTCGCTGTTTGTGACTTAGTAAGTTCTCCTGCGGCACCCATATTTAATGGGTGTCTTTGTGCATCTGGTCCTCAACTGGACTGACCGTCGGCACTGACCCAGACTCAGAGGGATAGGTCTGGGCCTTGTGACTACTTTTGCCCATTTTGTAAAGGAAAAGAATCAATTAGGTAAGTGCAGCAACTCTGTCTCAGAGTGCTGCTGCTCTTTTATATTTATTGAGAATAAAAATTTGTCAAAGCAAATGCAAGGCGCAGATAAAGAAGGCCAAGAGGGATTACGAAAAAAGATAGCATTAGAGGCAAAAAAACATAGCAAAAATTTTTTTTCGGTATATTTAAAGCAGGAAGCCAGCAAAAGAATCGATTGGGCCGCTGGATGACCGAGGGGTAAAAGGGGTGATCAAGAAAGATAAAGACGTAGCAGAGAGATTGAATGAATTCTTTGCTTTGGTCTTCACCAAGGAAGATTTGGGTGGGATACCGGTGTCGGAAATGGTATTTCAAGTGGACGAGTTGGAGAAACTTACTGACTTCACGGTAAACCTGGAGGACGTAATGGGGCAGTTCAGCAAACTGAAGAGTAGCAAATCTCCTGGACCGGATGGTATTCATCCTAGAGTACTGATAGAACTGAAAAATGAGCTTGCGGAGCTACTGTTAGTGATATGCAATTTATCCTTAAAATCGAGCGTGGTACCGGAAGATTGGAGGTGGCCAATGTAACGCCGATTTTTAAAAAAGGTTCCAGGGGAGATCTGGGAAATTATAGACCGGTGAGTCTGACGTTGGTGCCGGGGAAAATGGTAGAGGCTATTATCAAAATTACAGAGCACGTCCAAGGGCATGGATTACTGAGACCAAGTCAGCACGGCTTTTGTGTGGGGAAATCTTGCCTGACCAATTTACTTCAAGTCTTTGAAGGAGTAAACAAACATGTGGACAAAGGAGAGCCGGTTGATATTGTGTATCTGGATTTTCAAAAATTGTTTGACAAGGTACCTCATGAAAGGCTACAGAGGAAATTGGAGGGTCATGGGATAGGAGGAAATGTCCTATTATGGTTTAAAAACTAATTGAAGGATAGGAAACAGAGAGTGGGGTTAAATGGGCAGTATTCACAATGGAGAAGGGTAGTTAGTGGGGTTCCTCAGGGGTCTGTGCTAGGACCGCTACTTTTTAATATATTTATAAATGATTTAGAAATGGGAGTAACTAGCGAGGTAATTAAATTTGCTGATGACATAAAGTTCTTAAAAGTCGTTAACTCGTGCCAGGATTGTGAAAAATTACAGAAGGACCTTACGAGACTGGGAGACTGGGCGGCTAAATGGCAGATGACGTTTAATGTGAGCAAGTGCAAGGTGATGCATGTGGGAAAAAAGAACCCGAATTATAACTACGTCATGCAAGGTTCCACTTTAGGAGTTACGGACCAAGAAAGGGATCTGGGTGTCGTGGTCGATAATACACTGAAACCTTCTGCTCAGTGTGCTGCTGCGGCTAGGAAAGCGAATAGAATGTTGGGTATTATTAGGAAAGGTATGGAAAACAGGTGTGAGGATGTTATAATGTTGTTGTATCGCTCCATGGTGCGACCGCACCTTGAGTATTGTGTTCAATTCTGGTCGCCACATCTCAAGAAATATATAGTAGAATTGGAAAAGTGCAGCGAAGGGCGACTAAAATGATAGCGGGGATGGGACGACTTCCCTATGAAGAAAGACTAAGGAGGCTAGGGCTTTTCAGCTTGGAGAAGAGACGGCTGAGGGGAGACATGATAGAGGTATATAAAATAATGAGTGGGGTGGAACAGGTTCACGCTTTCCAAAAATAGTAGGACTAGGGGACATGCGATGAAACTACAGCGTAGTAAATTTAAAACAAATCAGTGAAAACTTTTCTTCACCCAACACATAAACTCTGGAATTCATTGCCAGAGAATGTGGTGAAGGCGGTTAGCTTGGCAGAGTTTAAAAAGGGGTTAGACGGTTTCCTAAAGGACAAGTCCATAAACCACTACTAAATGGACTTGTAAAAAATCCACAATTACAGGAATAACATGTATAGAATGTTTGTACGTTTGGGAAGCTTGCCAGATGCCCTTGGCCTGGATTGGCCTCTGTCGTGGACAGGATGCTGGGTTCGATGGACCCTTGATCTTTTACCAGTGTGGCATTACTTATGTACTTTTGTTTTGGCCCACCCCAAAATTTTCCATTTTCCCTGTGGAAGGATAACAGACAATTTCAACTTGAGTTTTCAGTGGGTAAACACCCATTTAAATGGACAAGTCCTTTAATAATTGCAACCAGATTTTCATCACATCTAATCAGTCGAGAGCACTTTTCTTTAGGTGCTGCTCGAAGATTCTGGAATCAAAGAAGCAAAGCCTATAACTTGAAAATTTCAGACAATCTAGGAGGAAAGGGGTATGAGATAGTGCTATTGTGGTGCAATCTATTGAAGGCAGGGAGACAGAAGATTGACAGCATCCCTCCCTCCTCCCCACCCCCAGCTCACCTCACCTCACCACCGACAATTCTACTTCCAAGTGCTCCAGAATGTTATTTAAAAAATAGGACTTTGACTATTCTTGGCATGGAGAAAGATAGAGTGACAAGAAAAATCTGAAAGTCCCTTAGAGGCATTTTACCAAACCATGCTAAAAAGTGGCCTGCGCTGTCCCCTGCATGGCCTTTCCCATATGCTGAGACCACTTTTAGCATGGCAGCAAAATGGCTCCATTTCCCATCACTTTCCCTATTGGCCATCAGTGTGGGACTCCTTACTGTCACCTATTTTGTAGGCAATAAGTGAAAATGGAACTTGACATACAGCTTTTCTGAGGTTTTTGCAACTACATTCAAAGTGGTTTACATATATTCAGGTACTTATGTACCAGGGGCAATGGAGGGTTAGGTGACTTGCTCAGATCACAAGGAGCTGCAATTGGAATCAAACTCAGCTCCCCAGGATCAAGGTCCACTGCACTAACCACTAGGCTACTCCTCCACTAGCAACATTCCATGTAGAAGCCTGCCCTTGCAGGTCAGCTGCGCAGGCTTCTGTTTCTGTGAGTCTGATGTCCTGCACATACGTGCAGGACATCAGACTCACAGAAACAGAAGCCTGCGCGGCTGCGTTGCTGAAGTGTTAAGTAGTAGTAGGCTTCTACATGGAATGTTGCTAGTGGAATAGCAACATTAACATTCCATCTAGAATCTCAAATAGGGAAAGGGGAAAGAAGGGACCTGATATACCGCCTTTCTGAGGTTTTTGCAACTACATTCAAAGCGGTTTACATATATTCAGGTATTTATTTTGTACCAGGGGCAATGGAGGGTTAAGTGACTTGCTCAGAGTCGCAAGGAGCTGCAGTGGGAATCAAACTCAGTTCCCCAGGATCAAAGTCCACTACACTAACCACTAGGCTACTCCTCCACTCACGTGCTAACTGTGTGTTAATCAGCATGCAGTGCTGTAGCTGCGCTAACTGATCAGCGCAGAATATGCTTATCCTCCATCCCCAGACCCTCCCCAGTGCTAAAAAAATTAGTTCTATTTTTTAGTGCTTGGGTAGCAAGCTCTGTTCCCAAAACTACTGTGAATGGTTGAGCGTGCCCCACAGTAGTACTTTTTAACCTGCCGTAAGCATGCATCAGTGCTTATCGCAGCTTAGTAAAACAACCCCCATAGTTTAAAATATGTAAACAACTGAATGGTAATTTCTAAACTGGTATGTTATCTGGACGTGTTCACGCATACTATGGTAAGAACGGCTTTTTAAATTGCTATTTTTCTCAATAAAATATTTGCCTCTGTCTGCCAAATATAAGCCAACAGCCATCAACTGAAGACAAGGACAGCAGGTTGCAAATGCATATTTCTACCGAGCTCTGTGTATGTCTGACAATTTCTAAACAGTGGTGCCTGACACTTTCTGAGAATTATTCTTAGTTTAATCTTTTTTTTTGTTTTTAATGGCAAAGCTTTTCAGCTCAATGAAAGAAACATTTCTCAGTACAACTATTGTATAGAACATTATTTTACTTACGTGTTATTCTAGATCCAGTCCTCTACCCCCTCTTTCACCACTTCTAAACAAAAAATATGTATGCATTGGCATTTATGTGTTTGTCACAGCAAAGTACTCCTGAAGACAGAACTGTACTGAGGTGAATACACAACTCTGAGTAGGAAGGCAGGTTTGCAGTGCCATTCATCAAAGCATTGTATAAAGCTATAGCCAGCCTATAGGCCATGTCACTGAGATAACTGAAGCAGAGATGGATTTAGTATAGCTAGGAAAAAATGAAACTCTGCATGAGTAGTGCATTTCAAGGGTTTTATATTGTTCTGGATGGCACTATACAGTACATAATTCTGTTTCTAGCATATTCAGATTTCAAGCACATCTAGGGACCGATATTCAAAAGGTTTAGTTGGGCAGGAGAGGCTGAACCGCCTACAACATCACTGGCTATGGCTCAGTGGCGTAGCTACGTGGGGCCTTGGGGCCTGGGCCCCCATAGATTTGGCCCTGGACCCCCCTCCCGCCTCCAACCCTCCCCCACCGCTGCCATCGCCTACCTTTGCTGGCGGGGGACACCAGCCCCTGCCAGCCGAGGTCCTCTTCTTCCAGCTCAAGGCTTCGTTCTGTTTCTGTGAGCCTGACGTCCTCACAGAAACAGAATGAAGCCTTGCGCCAGAAGAAGAGGACCTCGGATGGCGACGGCGACAGTGGGGGAGGGTTGGCAGTAGGAGGGAGGTCGAGAGGGTCGTCGGCGGGGGGGTCAAAGTTGGTGGTGGCGGCGGCAGCAGGGAGGGGGACTAAAATGTGCCCCCTGACCTCGGGCTCTGGACCCCCCCCCCCCCCGCCAAAGTCCGGCTATGCCCCTGCTATGGCTTTAGCAGTTAGAGCTGCAATTCAGTGGCACTGTCCAGTTACATGCTGCTGAATCACAGCTGATAGCCCCACACAAGATCATTGTACCAGGCAGGAAACTCTCCTTCATGTTAAATCACTTGGGAGCTCTTTTTCAAAAAGAAAAATGTCCAATAAGTATCATAAAGCAGCATTTGGATGTATTTCTTCTCTAAACATCCAAATCGGTATTGTCAAAACCTGTTTTGCAGACATTTATCTATGCATTTCATCTGCAGTGCATCCAAATCACATGGGTAGCATGTGCTGTTCCCAAAACTACTGTGTTAGGGGTGTTTCAAAGGTGGGATTAGGGTGGGCTTAGAGCGTGCCCAGTACTTGTACATTTTACAGCCATAATGGAAGAAAATGAAAACGTCTAGGGTGAAAAATTCAACACTTTGGTGTAGACCTTTCAGAACGAATAAGACACAAAAAGGTGCCCTAAATGACCGGATGACTACTGGACATAACATAAGAGCATAATAATTGCCATACTGAGAGAGACCGAAGGTCCATCAAGCCCAGTATCCAGTTTCCAATAGTGGGCAATCCAGGTCACAAGTACTACTACTACTACTTGACATTTCTATAGCGCTACTAGGGTTACGTAGCGCTGTACATTTTAACAAAAAAGGACAGTCCCTGCACCTGGCAAGATCCCAAAACAGTACAATGCATTTTATGTTGCTTATCCTAGAAATAAGCAATGGATTTTCCAAAGTCTATCTCAATAATGGCTTATGGACTTTTCTTTTAGGAAGATATCCAAATTTTTTAAACCCCGCTAAGCTAACTGCTTTTACCACATTCTCTGGCAATGAATTTCAGAGTTTAATTACAAATTGAGTGAAGAAATATTTTCTCTGATTCGTTTTAAATTTACTACTTTGTAGATTCATTGCATGCCCCCTAGTCTTGACCTCCTCCCACCCCCCAAAAATGTGATTAAAAATAGTACTTACCAGCCTCTATGACAGCCTCAAATGTTATTGCCAGGTCCATTAGAACAGCATGCAGGTCCCCGGAGTGGTGTAGTTGTGAGTGAAGCCTACAAACTTGTGTTTTGCAATATACTCAAGGGATGAATAAGGTGGTGCAGGTAATTAAAAAAACATTGGAAAATTATGCAAACACACCCCACCTTTCAGAACCATAAGTTAAGAATCGCTTATACACGCAATCAAAATCTGAAAGAGATCTTACAAGATATAATATCGACTACCAATGCTGTCCTTTCTCAAGGGCACAAGGAATGCAGGAAATGTAAATTCTGCCCAGTTACGACTACAGTTTTTCATCAACCCACTGAATACAAAAAAATACCAGTTGAGTATGACACAAACTGTGACACCACACATGTAGTACATATCTTAATGTGCACTTATTTAAAATCATACGTAGGGAAGACCACGTGGCTATTGAAGCAAAGGCTTAACGATCACAAGTACAATTTAACAAACCTATGTCTTGAAGCTCCCTTACAGGCTTATTTTCGAAAGTGATTGCTGGCCATTTCCTGATATAAATCAGGAGATGGCCGGCGATCTCTCAAAAGTGGTAAAATCAGTATAATTGAAAGCAGCTTTTTTGACAGCATCGCCGCTTTCCCGTCGCCTCGCTGGCGAAAGTTCAAGGAGGCGTGTTGGCGGCGTAGCAAAGGCGGGATATGGGCGGGCATGAGTGTGGCTACCAGATGGCCGACTTTCGCGGATAATGGAAAAAAAAGCGGTGTTAAGCAGTATTTTGCCGGGTTAACTTGGTCCTTTTATTTTCATGACCAAGCCTCAAAAAGGTGCCCCAACTGACCAGATGACCACCGGAGGGAATGGGGGATGACCTCCCCTTACTACCCCAGTGGTCACCAACTCCCTCCAACACTAAAAAAATACAAATCAAAACCTTTTTTTACCAGCCTGTATGCCAGCCTCAAATGTCATACCCAGCTCCCTGACAGCAGTATGCAAGTCCCTGAAGCAGTTTTTACTGGGTGCAGTGCACTTCAGGCAGGCAGACCCAGGTCCACCCCCTACCTGTTGAACTTGTGGTGGTAAATGTTAAGCCCTCCAACCTCCCCCCCCCCAAAGCCTACTGTACCCACATGTAGGTGCCCCCCTTCACCCATAAGGGCGATGGTAATGGTGTAGATTTGTGGGGAGTGGGTTTGGGGGGGATTTGGGGGGCTCAGCACACAAGGTAAGGGAGCTATGCACCTGGGAGCTTTTTTTGTATTTCTTAAACATTTTTAGAAGTGCCCCCTAGGGTGCCTGGTTGGTGTCTTGGCATGTCAGGGGGACCAGTGCATTACAAAAGCTGGCTCCTCCCATGACCAAATGCCTTGGATTTTGCTGGGTTTGAGATGGCCGGCATTTTTTTCCATTAATGTTGAAAAACAAAACCAGCGATCTCAAACCCGGCGAACTATGGCATTTGGCCAGGCTAAACTGTATTATCGGAAAAAAGATGGCCGGCCATCTTTTTCGATAATACGGTTCTGGCCAGGGGTGGTGTTAGCAATCTTACCCCATTTAGGATCTATCTTGAAAACCATCACACTTTTGCCAGCCCTGTGAGCAGCAGGGATGACAGAAAAAACAAGAAATTTTGCCCCCAGAGAAATGTTCATTCCTTACTACTTATATATATAAATTCCTTCCAACATTCCCTTAGGTTGGAAAGAATAAAAAAACATCAAATGTCTTCACTCTTACTGGTGTCTTGCTAGAATTCTTTGCATGCTTGAGTTCATGGATCCAGTTTTGTTCATACGTACTGTTTATTTTGACTGTGTTCCCTATGTACAATATATAAATATATCTCTTGGGTTCAAGTTCAAATATATTGTGACACTTGTGAGGGGTTAGGCAGATCTAGGAGCCGGAACTCCAGACCGGGGCGCTGGAGAGGCAGGCGTGGGTGAGAACAGTGGAGGGACTACCAATCCCAGCATCCTCGGGAAGGATCACCTGAATCCTCTAGGAAGGCTAATCAGCACTGCAATGCCCCTGACTCCCAGAGGAGGCCACTAGACTCCCTTAGAGAAGGTGAACCAGACTACAACTCCCAGGTTCCCAGGGGGGAGGAGGAGGAGGCTTTTGAGCAGGCTCATGATAAAGATTGGGAGCAGCTGAGGAGAGGGGAGAGACAGATAGAGCCTATGAAATGGATGCCTGAGGAGGTGATTACCGAGGCCAAAGAGGTTGCTGAAGGAATGCAGGTAGAGCCCAGTGATATTTCTGCCTTAGCCCGGGTGCAAAAGGGGCAATCTCAGGGCCTGCTAGCAACCTTGATGAACTGGTTAATTCAATTCATTGAGAGAAAAGCCCAGAGAAGTATCTCAGTTGGTTCCCTGGGGAAATAGCTACCACCTGGCCCTGGGCTCAAGCATGACCCTTGGGGAGGATACCAGGAGTTAATGGCTGGTATGAATGGGAGGGGGTCCCCTTTCCTCAGGTTGCTCTGAGGTGAGGGTTTGCTAGGGTGAGTGTGAAGCGCAGCAGCAGAACCTTTTTTGCTGAATGAACTTTGGGGCTTTTTGCTGAATGGACTTCGGGGAACCTTTTTGCTGGGGCAAGTGCTGGAACTTTTGCCCAAGGATTAGTGGACTTGATGAACTCGGGGAGGAAAGGATTTGGACTGTGGGACTCAGGGCTGGGTTAATACCTGTTGGAAAAGAGCTTGTTTTTTTGTTTTCCTTTTGTTGCTGAGTTGAAGCTATGTACTATGTACTTTTGTTGCATAGCTGGAGCTATGTACTAAGCCCGGGGAGGCATGTAGCCCCAGGGAAGAGACTATTCCTAGTTAAATACAGGAAATTTCTGACTGGTTGTTTGAACTGCCAAGTATCTAGAGTTACCTAGTAAACCTGGTGTGGAGTTGGGCCCAGGTCTGGGAAAGTCGAAGCACAGCCAAGCGGCTTGGGAAGTGTTTACAATATTCTGACAGGCAAAGGATTAAAGAGTAATTTCAAATACTGATGATTTCTTCGGACTCACCTATCAATTTATTAGAAAAAGAGCCAGGGAAAATGCTTGCTTCTGTGTGTGCAAGAAAATAGTCATCGGTCATCAGCACAGTGAGTTTGTTATTCCCTTCCAGAATATCTTCTGATCCATTAAAAACTAAAATTGACTATTATGGGGCAATTTAAGCTTTTATGTAGCAACCCTGGAAATAGTACAGAAACTTTTGGGCTCATTTTCAAAGCACTTAGACTTACAAAGTTCCATAGGTTAATATGGAACTTTGTAAGTCTAAGTGCTTTAAAAATACGCTTTTCTGCCACTTATATGTTGGCACACACACAAGATCGCATAGTGCATCATTTAAGCTTTTTTAATGCAGTAAAAATAAAATAGGTGATAGGTATGGAAATATAGATGTACATAGGCTTTACCTAATGTTTGGCAATATATGTCAATTTTCCAGTACTCGTTTTGTGAATTCTTGCATCACATCTTGCTGGATTTCAGGTGAGCAAAATGGCCTCTCAAACAAGAGGACCAAGCTACGAGGAGTTGAGAAAGAGGAATGTTAAATTTCCAGACACAAAACTTGTCCTTTTGATCCAAGTGGTTACTGCCAACTAGACAAAATGTTTTGATATTTCTGGAGCACAATTAATTGTGTCTCCAAAGGATGCCATATGGCAAGAAGTTCTGGTGCAAATTAATGAACTGGGCACAGCTAAAAGAACAACACCCAGTGAGGTTTAAGGCATGTCTGGTGTGCTTATGTTCACTTAATATGTACTCACTGGAGAACGGAAGCAGCTCGTTGAAAGGCTACTCAAATGTTGCAGGTCCTGCAACACAAACACTACACAAAGAGGCTTAAGGCACTCAAGAGAGAGAAAGAGGGAATATGATAACAACATTCACATATTTAGAAGGCTTAAATACAGTGCATGGTGATGACGTTTTCCATGGAAAAAGGATTTCAAGACGGGGGCTCATGATTACACTGGAGGAAAGAAGGCTAAGAGGAAATATAGGAAATGATGTTAGATGCCTGGACTAGATTACCAGTGGAGAAGGTAGCAATGCAAATGTAACAAAATTCAAGCATGACTGCATAAATACTAAAAATAGTGATCAACAGGGAAGTGTTAGGATAAGATGTAGGGTAGGCTTACACCCTAATTCTATAAATCTGCACACAAGATTTTGCACTTAGCATGAAAGTTACTGAACAGTGTTAGTTATGTGCATAACTTAATTTAATAATTGGCTGCTAATTGGCATTAACAACCAAATTACTGGCTTTAATTAGCACTAATTGATACAAATTTGTAGTTACCTGTATAATTGGCCTTAGTTGGTATTCTACAAATTGTGTGTACAAAATCTATAGTGTGCGACTGTAATGGGGTGTGGACCTAGGAGGGGCATAGGCGGGTCAAAGCTATGCCTATCACTTACATAGTAACATAGTAAATGATGGCAGATAAAGACCTGTACGGTCCATCCAACAAGATAAACTCATTTTACATGGTATGTGATACTTTATATGTATACCCAAGTTTGATTTTCCTTGCCTTTCTCAGGGCACAGACCGTAGAAGTCTGCCCAGTACTGTTCTTGTACTAAGTTCTGAAGCGAACATTAAAGCCCCTTAAAATTTACACTCCAGCCCATCCCTATCTATTCAGTCACGATCAAGGTGTAGACCATAGAAGTCTGCCCAGCTCACGTTTTGTTTCCCAATTACCGGCGTCACCACCCAATCTCCGCTAAGATTCACGGAACCATTCCTTCTAAACAGGATTCCTTTGTGTTTATCCCACGCATGTTTGAATTTCCATTACTGTTTTCATCTCCACCACCTCCCGCAGGAGGGCATTCCACATATCCACCACCCTCTCCATGAAAAAATACTTCCTGACATTAGTCCTGAGTCTGCCCCCCCTTCAACCTCAATTCATGTCCTCTAGTCCTACCGCTTTCCCGTCTCCAGAAAAGGTTTATTTGCGGATTAATACCTTTCAAATATTTGAACGTCTGTATCATATATCCGCTGTTTCTCCTTTCCTCCAAGGTATACATGTTCAGGTCACCAAGTCTCTCCTCGTACGGTTTGCAACGCAAATCCCATACCATTTTTGTAGCTTTTCTTTGCACCGCTTCCAGTCTTTTTACATCTTTAGCAAGATACGGCCTCCAAAACTGAACACAATACTCCAAGTGGGGCCTCACCAATGACTTGTAGAGGGGCATTAACACCTCCTTTCTTCTGCTGGTTATAAACTACTAATTCCACCCGACTGTATAAACTCAATTAAGTAAGATACTAGCGGACACGATGATATGTTTAACTGTCTGGTCAGGCCTTCCATTTTCCTTGTATGGGAGAATTATGGGCTCATTTTCGAAAGAGAAGGGCACCCATCTTTCGACATAAATCAGGAGATGGGCGTCCTTCTCCCAGGGTTGCCCAAATTGGCATAATCGAAAGCTGATTTTGGGCGCCCTCAACTACTTTCCATCGCGGGGACAACCAAAGTTCACAGGGGCATGTCGGAAGCATAGTGAAGGCGGGACTGGGGCGTGCTTAACACATGGGCGTCCTTGGCCGATAATGGATAAAAGAAAGGCGTCCCTGACGAGCACTTGACCAACTTTACTTGGTACATTGTTTCTTGCGATCAAGCATCAAAAAGGTGCCCGAACTGACCAGATGACCACCAGAAGGAATCAGGGATGACCTCCCCTTACTCCCCCAGTGGTCACTAACCCCCTCCCACCCTAAAAAAAAACTTTAAAAATATTTTTTGCCAGCCTCTATGCCAGCCTCAAATGTCATACCCAGCTCCCTGACAGCAGTATGCAGGTCCCTGGAGCAGTTTTAGTGGGTGCAGTGCACTTCAGGCAGGCAGACCCAGGCCCATCCCCCCCTACCTGTTACACTTGTGGTGGTAAATGTGAGCCCTTCAAAACCCACCAAAAACCCACTGTACCCACATATAGGTGCCACCCTTCACCCCTTAGGGCTATGGTAGTGGTGTATGGTTGTAGGGAGTGGGTTTTGGGGGGCTCAGCACACAAGGTAACTGGAGCTATGCACCTGGGAACAATTTCTGAAGTTCACTGCAGTGCCCCCTAGGGTGCCCGGTTGGTGTCCTGGCATATGAGGGGGACCAGTGCACTACGAATGCTGGCTCCTAACCATGACCAAATGGCTTAAATTTGGTCATTTCTGAGATGGGCGTCCTCGGTTTCCATTATCACCGAAAATAGGGGACGACCATCTCTAAGGACGACCATCTCTAAGGTCGACCTAAATGTTGAGATTTGGGCGTCCCCGACCATATTATCGAAACGAAACGCATGGGTTCTAGAATACTAGCAGTTACATGCATAATTACCAATAGTTAGGCATGAGCATTTACACCAGCCATTGGCATAAGTGCTACTGCCAAAACGTAGGCAATTATGCGTGCAGTTGCCAATCTAGAATTCATGCTTTGTACAGATCATCCTGGCACCTAACTTTAGGCAACCTCTTGAGAACTGTCCCATAAAGAGTACATATAAGGCCCCCTAGTGTACCTGCTTTGCATATTTAGTAACCGCACTGAGGAATGCTTTGCCTACCTTCTCTTTTGAAGGGCCTTAAAACTTGGTTTTACAATCAAGCATTTGGTCACTTGGGGCCTCTTACTAAACCGTACTAGCAATTCTCGGTGCAGTAAATACGTCACAGCCCTTTCATTTTGAATGGGCTGCGTCATGTTTGCCGTGTGGGAATCGCTAGCATGGTTTAGTAAAAGAGGCCCTTGATGAGTTTAGCCTGGCAAGCTCCTGAGCACTTTTATCTCTGTTTTTGTCATGGTTTTAATTACTTTGTGTTTTCTTCTGTCATTTAGTCTTGCTTGGTCTTGTATGTTGTCTCTTTGGTTTTCTTCTAAACTGGACACATCACTTTGGTGGCAATTTGAAAGGTGGAACAGGAAGTTCATTGTATTTGTTAAATTTTAGTCCAAGTTTCTTTATTAGTTTCTAAATGCTTAGCACTCAAGTACATAAGTACATAAGTAATGCCACACTGGAAAAAGACCAAGGGTCCATCGAGCCCAGCATTCTGTCCACGACAGCAGCTAATCCAGGCCAAAGGCACCTGGCAAGTTTCCCAAATGTACAAACATTCTATACATGTTATTCCTGGAATTGTGGATTTTTCACAAGTCCATTTAGTAGTGGTTTATGGACTTGTCCTTTAGGAAACCGTCGAACCCCTTTTTAAACTCTATCAAGCTAACCGCCTTCACCACGTTCTCCGGCAACGAATTCCAGAGTTTAATTACGCGTAATGGAATGCAATGGGATCTTCAGTCATAAAAAAAATAGGTTATTTAATACTTGCTGAAGTTTCAGGTTGTGTAGTTGATGTCCAAAGCCACAGTCATTGTTTTTCTGACAACCTGAATTTCAAATCTGATTCCTAAACTTTTTTGAGTTCAGACAACTTCATTATTGATGACTTCTGCAAGAGTTTATACATTTGGGAGGTCCTGTGTCTGAGTTATTATAGTTGTTTTGCAAGGATACAAAGCAACATCTGGAATTCCAAGTTAATCTCTTGCAATAGTCCATTTAGAGGGGCATTTTTGAAAGGATGACCAGCTTATAACATCCAAAATGGCCATGTATTTTCCAAGAGGAAATACGTCAGGATTTCCTGTTTGAAAATACATGAGATGGTCATCCATGTGCTGAGGATGTCCAGCATGGGCAGCCATTTTACAAACTGGCATGTCCAACATATCAAAAAAGCAGGGGCAAGGACATCTGTCTGACAGCACTCTTAGAAGAGTGGCCACACAGATGCTTTTGTAGAACAGTGGGGCAACCTAGTGGTTAGTGCAATGGACTTTAAACCAAGGGACTCAGGTTCAATTCCCACTTCAACTTTTTAATTCTGAGCATTCCAGGAACAGAAAAATACCTATTTTATCTGAATGTACACCATTTCAATAGCCATTAGGCTTGCAGGTGGCTTATATATTTAGGTACAGTAGGTATATTTCTGTTTCTGGAGGGCTAACAATTTAAAGAAAAAAAACAGTTAAAGTGGGATTTTAATCTGGATCCCTTGTTTTGAAGTCCACTGCATTAACCACTAGACTACTCCTCTGACTTGCTTCCTGCTTTGTTAAGAATTTCCATAATACCTGATGATGTCATAAAGCCTGGTATCTCCTTTCAGTTTCACTTTCAGGGGAGGGGGACAGCAACTACTAGAGTATTAAGGAGGTGTCAAGCCGTAATTTCTCCAGTGGGCAACTGCTCAATCACCATCCCCTTTTTGTACCTTGGACATAACTGAAACAGGTTTAACTTAGGAGGTCCTTCTTTTTAGGTTTGGACATTTCTTCTCATTTGGTGATCACTCTTGGATGTTCTGAAGAGCCCCCCCTAGTCCTGTCCAAAACACACACCCTTCCTGTTTGGACTTACTGCAGTGTTAGATGCCCCTTTTCTGCCTTTGCAAAATCGGGATTTGGACATTTCAAATACATGGATGACCATTTGGGCATTTTGAGACATCCATCTGCTTCAAAAAAAAGCTCCACAATGTCTGAACTGTAACCATTTGAAGTGCTATATTGGAAGGAGAAAGTATCATCGCATACATTTTTGAAATAATTGAAGAATGCTACCTTCTAACAATGCTCCTCTATACGCATTCCTTTATCCTACTGCACTGGAACTGGCCAATTGATCATTGTATTATTAACCTTAGCTTTGGATTATACCTAATTGAAGTCTGACTAATTGATTTCCATGGATGTTTTAGGGCTAGGTCTCGTTCTACTATTCATGACTGCCCATGAGAATCAATCATATCTTAAAGCGGAGGGTAAAGAAACAGTGATCATATCTTTTTTTATTTGCGCTATCCAAACTATTGCTTGATATAAAATAAAGGTTTTCTGGTATTAATAGAAATGAAGATAATTCTACTCCAGTACTTTAAGTTTTAACTTTGTAAGGCTATTTTTGTTCTCTTATTTTGATTTTGTTAACAAAACCTGTCCAAGATATGGTCCAAAGACTTATAAATATCTATGTCATAAAACACTGAGATCATTAGGCATTAGAGTCATTTTTATATGGTGGGACTGTCCTCGTCTACAAGGTGAAAGGTGCAAAAAGGGACCGTGAAAACATAAGGACTTTGACAATTTGCAGTAATAGAAGAGAATTTTACTCTCTTGTTGAATCAGTGTCACTGGGAAGTATATCCCCAGATATTTTATTTTCTAAGGGGCCCATTCAAACTAGTTTTGAACAGCTGCTTTAGAATTTACATAAATATTTAAAGGATGCATCTCTGGTTACTGCTGTTTACTCTATACCTGGAAAGACAAACAAATGCCAATAGAGTAGATACCCCGGAGCTAGTAGAAACTTTGAGAAGAGATCTCCAAAAATTAAAAGAATGGTCAAACATCTGGCAGTTAAAATTTAATGTGAAGAAGTGCAGTGAAGCACTTGGGGGTGCAGAAATCCAAAGGAGATATATCATATAGGAGGAGAGAGATTGATAAGCACAGCTCATTAGAGGAACCTTGAGGTGATGGTTTCTGAGGATCTCAAGGTGACAAAACAAGGCAGTGGCCATGGCCAGAAGGATGCTAGGCTGCATAGAGAGGGGTATAACCAGTGTGTTTTTTTCTAGCGAAAAAGGTGCTGTTACTCAAATGTCAAACCACCCTTCAGGGGTGGGGTGATCACTGACAGACCCACCCCACGATAGCCAGGCCCCCCCTGCAACCATCAATGAATCTATGACAAGGCAGAATTGATGTGTAGAGCCTGAGCTCTTTCGTTAAAACTTGGGGTCCATGGGTCAATTTTAGCAGACAATGGAAAAGGTGCCGGTACTCAGTACCCCCCAAGTACCCCCTCAAAAAAAGCCCTGGGTATAACCAGCAGAAGAAAGGAGGTTTTGAGGCCTAACTTGCAGTATTGTGTTCAGTTTTGGAGGCCATATCATGCTAAGGATGTAAAAAGGCTTGAAGTGGTTCAGTGAAAAGTAACAAAAATGTTATGGGGTTTGTGTTACAACACATATGAGAAGAGACTTGAGGACCTGAACATGTATACCCTGGAGGAAAGGAGAGACAGGGGTGATAAAATATAGACATTCAAATATATGGAAGGTATCTACAAATCTTTTCCAGAGACAGAAATGCGGTAGAACTAGAGGACATGAATTGAGGTTGCAGGGGGGATGACGCAGGAATAATGTCAAGAAGTAGTTTTTCTCAAAGTGAGTGGTAGATATCTGGAATGCCCTCTTGCGATAGGTGGAGATGAAAATGGTAATAGAATTTAAAAAAATGCATGGTATAAACACAAAGGAATCCTGTATAGAAGGCATATAACCAAACAAGTTTAATGGTGATCAGATGGCAAAGCCAGTGCTGGGCAGACTTCTACGGGCTGTGCCATGATCTTGGCTAGACAGATTCAGCTTCAGTGGCTGGACAGATAGGCCAGTGCCTGGCAAACTTCATTCTGTGCCCTGATTGTGCCTGGACAGATTTGGATGGACTGGGGTGGGGCTTCAATGACAACTCCAGGAGTTGGAGAACAAAGCCAGTGCTGGTCTGACATGTATGGTCTGTGCCCTGAAAATGGCAAGGACAAATCAAGATCAAATATATATATGTAGTATCACATCATACATCATGCTATGAGTTTATCTTATTGTGGTGACTGGATGGACTGTACTTGAATCATCTACTATGCTCTATAGAGCTCATTTTCAAAAGAGAAAAACATCCAAAAAGTGTCCTAAAGCCCAATTTGGACATTTTGTTTCTTCTCAAAATGTCCAAATCAGTATTTTTAAAACCTATTTTGCAGATGTTTATCAATGCAATTCATCTGCAGTGCATCCAAATCAAAAGGGGGTGTGTTGGGGGTGTTTTCAAGGTGGGATTAGGACATTCTTAACACTCGGATGTTTTACAGAATCGTCCTGGACTAATACTAAGATGTTTTGGTCTAGACCTGTTTTCAGAACAAATAAGGCACAAAAAGGTGCCATAAATGACCAGATGACCACTGGAGGGAATTAGGGGTGACCTCCAATACCCCCTCCAGTGGTTACTGACCCCCTGCCACCCCCCAAAAATGTGAATAAAAATATAACTTACCATCCTCAATGACAGCCTCAGATGTTAGTCTGGTCTATTAGAGCAGCATGCAGGTCCCTGGAGTAGTGCAGTGGTTGGTGCAGTGCACTATGGAGTGGGGGGCTCAGGTCCTTATCTCTCTCTACCTTGTGGTGGAAGCTGTGACCCTTCCCAAAGTCACTAAAACCCTACTGTCTCCACATGATAGAGGTATACAAGACATGATAGAGGTATATAAAATAATGAGTGGAGTGGAACAGGTGGATGTGAAGCGTCTGTTCACGCTTTCCAAAAATACTAGGACTAGGGGGCATGCGATGAAACTAGAGTGTAGTAAATTTAAAACAAATCGGATAATTAAACTCTGGATTTCGTTGCCGGAGAAAGTGGTGAAGGCGGTTAGCTTAGCAGAGTTTTAAAAGGGGTTGGACGGTTTCCTAAAGGACACGTCCATAAACCGCTACTAAATGGACTTGGGAAACATCCACAATTCCAGGAATAACATGTATAGAATGTTTGTACATTTGGGAGCTTGCCAGGTGCCCTTGGCCTGGATTAGCCGCTGTCGTGGACAGGATGCTGGGCTCGATGGACCCTTGGTCTTTTCCCAGTATGGCATTACTTATGTACTTATGTACATATAGGTGCCCCCTTTACCCATAAGGGCTATTATAGTGGTGTACAGTGGGGGACAGTGTGTTTTGGGTGGGTTTTGGAGGGCTCAGGGGACAAGATAAGGGAGGAAAGGTGAGACAGGCACCTGGGAACATTTTTATGAAGTCACAGAAGTGTCCTTTAGGGTGCCCCATTGCTCTCTTGGGATGTCTGGGGGCCCAGTCTACTAAAAATGTTGACTCCTCCTACATCCCAGTGGCATGAATCTACATTTTGCACTAATTTTTGTTTTCTCGAAAATGGACCAAAAAAACTAAACATCCAAAGCACAAAATCTAGTTTGAAGCAGTATTTTTGAAAAAAAAAAAAAAGATGTTTTTCTTTTTCAAAAATGACCTTCCTTCCTATTCAGATTTTGGATGTTTTGTGCTAAATGTCCGAAGTCAGACTTCAATGTCATATCGAAAATGCCCCTCCACCCTAAGTTCTGTCTCTTCAAAAAGAAATGGGAATGAAGCGTGAATTAGAAATATAAATTAGAATATCATCATTTGGGTATACAATTAAAGGAAAACATTTTTTCCCAATTTGACTGCATAATAGTTTAGTAAAAAATCTTGTAATCCACGATTAATGGAAAAAATGATCTAGAATTTGCAGAGAATGGATTCTTCCCTTCTTTGGGACAAGCTTCATAGACGTAATTTGGGATTTTATCTTTACTGAGCTCTTATTGAAAACCTACTAATAGAGAAGCAAAATGACCCTACATCACTTGGTAAAGTTCTGGGACCAGCTGTTCTGTTGTATTTTAACAGCTTGATTGTGCAACTATACTTCAGTTAGTGTAAAAGGTCTATCTATAAATGTGCTGAGCACATCATTTAATCTGGGTAATTGTAAAGAGTCTAACTGCTGGGAAATGATATTCTGATTCGCTCTGAGATTCCGGTAGAATCTATAAAAATTGCCAACATTTTTTCTGAAGATAAAGTAATGGTTCCAATCTTGTCAGCCAGTTTAACTACTCTTTGGTTTTGTTTTGCATCTATTTAATTGACACATTGAATATTTGTAGGTTTTTGTGCATATTCATAAAAGTGGTATTGTGTATACCTTATGTAATAGGCTGCATGAGAACTCTCCAAAGAGTTAATTTTCCATCTTGTGAAAATTAGGGATTTTAAAGTGTTCTTATCTTTGGTGTGTCTGGTGAACTGGTTGACGGACAGACGCCAGAGGGTGGTGGTGAATGGAGTTCGCTCGGAGGAGGGAAAGGTGAGTAGTGGAGTGCCTCAGGGATCGGTGCTGGGGCCGATTCTGTTCAATATATTTGTGAGTGACATAGCCGAAGGGTTACAAGGTAAAGTTTGCCTTTTTGCGGATGACACCAAGATTTCCAACAGAGTGGACACCCCGGAGGGAGTGGAAAACATGAAAAAAGATCTGAAGAAGCTAGAAGAATGGTCTAACGTTTGGCAATTAAAATTCAATGCGAAGAAATGCAAAGTGATGCACTTAGGGAGTAGAAATCCAAGGGAGACGTATGTGTTAGGCGGGGAGAGTCTGATAGGCACGGACGGGGAGAGGGATCTTGGGGTGATAGTATTTGAGGACCTGAAGGCGACGAAACAGTGCGACAAGGCGGTGGCCGTAGCTAGAAGATTGCTAGGCTGTATAGAGAGAGGAGTGACCAGCAGAAGAAAGGAGGTTTTAATGCCCCTGTATAAGACGTTGGTGAGGCCCCACCTGGAGTATTGTGTTCAGTTTTGGAGGCCGTATCTTGTGAAGGATGTTAAAAAAATGGAAGCGGTGCAAAGAAAAGCTACGAGGATGGTATGGGATTTACGTTCCAAGACGTATGAAGAGAGGCTTGCTGACCTGAACATGTACACCCTGGAGGAAAGGAGGAACAGGGGTGATATGATACAGACGTTCAAATATTTGAATGGTATTAATCCGCAAACGAATCTTTTCCGGAGATGGGAAGGCGGTAGAACGAGAGGACATGAAATGAGATTGAAGGGGGGCAGACTCAGGAAAGATGTCAGGAAGTATTTTTTCACAGAGAGGGTGGTGAACGCTTGGAATGCCCTCCCGCGGGAGGTGGTGGAGATGAAAACGGTAACGGAGTTCAAACATGCGTGGGATATGCATAGAGGAATCCTGTGCAGAAGGAATGGATCCTCAGAAGCTTAGCTGAAATTGGGTGGCGGAGCAGGTGGGGGAAAGAGGGGGTGGTGGTTGGGAAGCGAGGATAGGGGAGGGCAGACTTATACGGTCTGTACCAGAGCCGGTGCTGGGAGGCGGGACTGGTGGTTGGGAGGCGGGAAATACTGCTGGGCAGACTTATATGGTCTGTGCCCTGAAAAGGACAGGTACAAATTCAATTCAAGGTAAGGTATACACATACATTATGAGTTTGTCTTGGGCAGACTGGATGGACCATGCAGGTCTTTTTCTGCCATCATCTACTATGTTACTATGTTACTATGTCTATGGATCATTCGAATTTCATTAGATGTACTTTGAGAATAGTAATTTTGTCTTCCCTCTTCCTTTTGAGAGCAACTGAGATGGATGTAATCTGCCCTCTAAAGACACTGTTTGCAGCATCACAAATAATTTATAATATCAGTTTGGGTGTCATCAAATTGTATGTACTCTTTCCATTCTTCATCTAATTTTCCTACAAATTCAGGGTTAGTTAATGTTGATGAACCTTTTCCTGAGGGGAGGTGGTGGTATTTCAACTGATGTCACCCATTTCCAAAAGTAATAGTATAATGGGACTGTTTTGGAGGTTTGCAATGTCATCAATAAATCTGCTGAGCTGAACCACAGTCAAGTCAAGAATATGTGTGATGAACAGAGGAAAAACAAGTGTAACCCTGGTCCTCTGTTCCAATATCCTTCCAAGCATCATAGAGTTGAAATGTTAGATGGATTTAGAAATCATTTGGCTTCAGAAATGGCTCTCGACCTATCACTAGATGTCAAGGTTGCATTGAAATCTCCCCCTGGGCAGTATGGTTAAGGGTGAAAAAATATTTTGGAAGAATGCAAGGTTCCTGTATTTGGTGCACACATGTTAGCCAATGTTACAGTGTGACCGTTAAGTACTTTAGGGGCCCTTTTACAGAAGGTGCTTAAGGCCCTATGCGTATCCAGCGTGCACCAAATCAGCATTACTGCCCAGCTACCATGTTCCCCGGGCGGTAATTCTGAATTTGGCACACGTTGAAAACACGTGGTAGAAAATAAATGTGTGCGTGCTGCATGCCTTCTGCTCGAGTAGCACGTGAGATCTTACCACTAAGTCAATGGGTGGCGGTAAGGTCTCAGGCTGAAAATGGACGCGTGCTGGTTTTTATTTTGCCGCACGTCCATTTTCTGGCCCCTTAAAAAAAATACCTTTTTCCAGGATGTGGCAAAAAACTGGCCCAGCGTGTGCCCAAAAGATGTGTTAAATGTTAAATAGTAGTAGTAGTGCCCAAAAGATGTGCTTGCAGTGCTGCAGGCTACTTTTTCCCACAGCTTAATAAAAGGGCCCCTGAATGAGGATCACAAATTGTCCCTTTTTAGCTAGGATTTTTCTTTAACCACTAAGGGGCAATGTTTAGCCACATATGCAATTCTTTTTTTTTTTTTTTTGTTAGTTGTATATGAGGCCGAAAAGATCTGATCTGCTCTACTCCAGGCCTGTTTTAATTTTTCTACAGAAAGCCGCTGGATCTACTGAAAGAACGCAATGGACACTTTTTTTCCTTCAGTGGGACTATGTATTCTCTAACATTCCAATTAATTAATTAGTCACCTTGCATATGATACTATGGGCCCTGTTTACTAAGGTACGCTAGCATTTTTAGCACATACTAAAAATTAGCGCACACTAACCGTGTAGATGCCCATAGGAATATTATGGGAGTCAACATGGCTAGTGTGCGCTATTGTTTAATGAGAGCTAAATACACTAACTCACCTCTATAGTGGCTTAGTAAACAGGGCCCTTAGTATGCATTGAACCACAATTTTCCTAGATATGAAACAGTGTGGTACTTACGACAATGCTACTTTCAAAGGATAATCATTGTACCCACTACATTCCCACTACCTACCCCATCCCAATTTCTCCACCCTCCCCGCTTTTTCTTCCCCACCTACCCACTCAGAGTGAATAGCAATAGAGAAAGCAAAAGAAATGATATAATATATAGTTAAAAAAAGAAGGGTGGTTTATATAAAGAAACAAGCACAACCGATTGGCCCATTGACCCATCACGGAGGGATCAAGATTATAGCAGCCATTGTCTACCTCCTACAAAGCATCCTTGTGACAGCTGCTTGCATAAGTGCTCAGGCAAAGTTTGAAAAGTCAGAGCCCTCCACTAGTCTAATAAAGGAGGTAAAGACAGAGGAGAACAAAGGCTAAAGCGGCTAGGGCTCTTCAGCTAAAGGCTAAGTAGCTAGGGCTCTTCAGCTTGGAGAAAAGACGGCTGAGGGGAGATATGATAGAGGTCTATAAAATGATGAGTGGAGTGGAACGGGTATATGTGAAGCCTATACTCCTTCCAAAAATACTAGGGCTAGGGGACACAAAGTAGTAAATTTAATACAAATTGGAGAAAATATTTCTTCACTCAACGTGTAATTAAACTCTGGAATTCATTGCCAGAGAATGTGGTAAAGGTGGTTAGCTTAGCAGGGTTTAAAAAAGGTTTGGCTGGCTTCCTAAAGAAAAAGTTCATAGACTATTATTAAAATGGACTTGGGGAAAATCTACTGTTTATTTCTGGAATAAGCAGCTTAAAATGTTTTGTACTTTTTTGGAATCTTGCCAGGTATTTGTGACCTGGATTGGCCACTGTTGGAAACAGGATGCTTGGCTTGATGGACCTTTGGTCTGTCCCAGTATAGCAATACTTGTACTTATGACAGAGAGAAAATTGTTGTGTGATGTGGATAACAGTTCAAATCATGAGAACATCTTCAATCTATATTTAGCCTCAAGTGAATCCTGCCAAACGAATCTGATTGACTTCTTTGACTGGGTGACTAAATGAAGGACATACGCCAGATGTAATCTTCTTGGATTTTAGCAAAGCCTTTGATATGGATCCTCACAGAAGACTGATGAATAAGCTGAGAGGGCTGAACTTAGGCCCCAAAGTGATGAACTAGATTGGAAACTGGTTGACTAACAGGCAACAGAGGGTGGTGGTAAATGGAATCTGCTAAGAGGAAAGAAAAGCGAGTAGTGGAGTGCCTCAGGGGTTGGTGCTGGGGGCGATTCTGTTTAATGTATTTTTGAGTGGCATTGCTGAAGAATTAGAAGGAAATGTTTGCCTTTTTGTGAATGACACGAAGATAGCCAATAGAGTGAACGCCCTGGAGAGAGTGGAAACCATGAGAAGGGATCTCCAAATGTTGGAAGAATGGTCATGGGTCTGGCAGTTAAAATTTAATGTAAAGAAGAGCAGAGTGGTGCAGTTGGGGGTGCAGAAATCCAAAAGAGATGTACCAGATAGGAGGGGAGAGATTGGTAAGATTGGTTCAGGCAAGGAACCTGGGAGTGATGGTGTCCGAGGATCTCAAGGTGACAAAACAATGTGACAAGGTGGTGGCTGTTGCGAGAAGGATGAAGCTGCATAGAGAGGGGTATAACCAGTAGAAAAAAGGAGGTTTTGAGGCCTAACTTGCAGTATTGTGTTCAGTTTTGGAGGCCATATCTTGCTGAGGATGTAAAAAGATTTGAAGCGGTTCAGAGAGAAGTAACAAAAATGATATGAGGTTTGCGTAGCAAGATGTATGAGGAGAGACTTGTTGACCTGAACATGTATACCCTGGAAATGAGAAACCAGGGCGATATGATACAGATATTCAAATTTTTGAAAGGAATAAATCTGCAAATATTTTCCACCGACGGGAAGGTTGTAGAACTAGAGGACATGAATTAAGGTTGAAAGGGGACCAATTCAGAAATAATGTCAGGAACTAATTTTTCACTGAGAGGGTGGTAGGTATCTGGGAAGCCCTTCCACGGGAGGTGGTGGAGATGCAAATGTTAACAGAATCCAAAAATTCATAGGATAAACACAAAGGAATCCTGTTTGGAAAGAATGGATCCAAAGAAGCATAGCGGAGATTAGGTAGCAACACTGCTAATTGGGAAGCAAAGCCATTGCTGGTCAAAACTTCTAAAGTTTGTGCTCTGATCATGGATGAATAGATTTTGATGGGCTGCAGTTGAGCTTTTCAGGGGTTTTGACAACTTCAGGTCTTCATTCATGGCTTTAATTATTTTGTTTTCTGTCTCTAGAATGATTTTCATCTGAAAGAAAGCAAATGAGTCATGTGTTTCACCTATGTGGATCTCATTTTAAATGTCTGAGCATTCAGCAATTTGAACTCCACTTTTAGATTACTCACTGCCGTAGTGATGTCCATTCTCAGATTTTTGATTTGGGCTACCAGCTTAAGATATCAGATTTTTAATGTTTTTTATTGAAATTTGTAAGTACACTTTTTATATACAAAACTCAGACAAAATGACATTTCAAACTCAAAATATTCAAATACAAAAATCCCCCAGATATAAATAATATTTGAAATGGCACTTCTAGTCCACATTAAGTGGAGAGTTGAATAACACAATACAATAAATACAGAAAAAAAGTAAACAAGGGAAAACCTAAAGATCCTACTAATACCGGAAAACAAATGACTTAGGTGACATAAATACAATACCCACATTTTACATGTTGATAATTATGTCCAATTTTGCACCTATGCCTGATTATCCATAAGAAAGTTTCCCAAATGAACTGAACCAACAAAACAATAAGAATTTTCAGAAGTGACTAAGCACTTACATGGGAACCTAAGAAAAAAATGTCTCCTGAAGTGAGTGCTTTAGCATTCAACTGTAGAAACATTTTACAGTGGGCCTGTGTAGAACTGGACCATCAAGAAATACTAATATATTGTCCATAAACAACAAAGGTTTCTGAAAGTAAACCTTCAAAACTATGATTTTATCTTGTACAGAAAGGAAGGACACCAGGAGGGTAGATCTGGTCTCTCAAATCATCTTATGAAGATTTAAGAAATTGACTAAGGGGCTGTTTTTTTTCTTTATTTATCATTTTAACATTCATAATATACTTATGAGTGATAATACACCAAACTGAAATTAAACATTCAAATAAAATAAACAGATATTCAATCCATAGTATTATTCCTAACTAACGACCACAAGTTAAGGAAATCGATCCAAGACATAGAAATAAATTCCCATACTTAAACATTAAGCAGACAAAAAGAATTAAATCAAAATGAACAGCTTAATTCCGAGCGGCAACTCTAATCTGCTATACAGTGTTGCACATGTGACTAAACTTGCACATCAACCTCTTCTCTGCTTAATAAAAAATCTTCCAATTGTTTTGGGTCAAAAAATTGAAATTGCTTAGACTGAAATTGTATTCTACACACACATGGAAATCTTAAAAGAAAATCTGCGCCTATAGCAATTACTCGAGGACGTAAGGATAAAAAACTTACATCTCTGTTGAGTCTCAAGAGCCAAATCAGGAAAAACTCTAATTTTCGAACCCAAAAACTGAGAGTCCAAATGTCTCAGAGAGAGTCTAAGGACAGCATCCCTGTCCATCTCCATTGCAAAAGTTGCCAAAAGTGTAGTTCTTTGAGTAATAACCTCAAGAGAGGATTCCAGGAATGCCGTGAGATTCAGTGCATCTTGTTGTAAATTACCTGATAGTTTCCCATCAGTTTGAATATAGTAAGCACGAGTTATAGGCGGCAGAGAATTCTCCGGCATTCCCAGAATTTCTATTAGATATTTTCTAAGCATTTGGATTGGTACCACCAGAGGAGACCTAGGAAAATTTATAAACCGCAAAGTTAATCTTTTAGATTGATTTTCCAGGTACTCCAAGCGTCACAATGTATAGTTTCTGTCTTTAATTAAGGATTGTCCCACAAGATCCAATTTTTCAGTTTTTTCTGACAGCCTCTTAACTTCAGAAGCTTGGAGAACACTTGTCTGTATCTGATTCAATGCAGTCTCTGAAAGAATTTTAATAGTCTCCATATTTTTAAAATCAAGTTTTGTAAAGCAGATTGGGTGGATGAGGTTAAGTCCCACAGTGACTCCAATGTCACTACAGCAGGTTTCTCTAACTTTCCCACTAAAAAGTCTGGGAGAGGGGCCTTAGAAGCTTGTTCCAGGGTACTCACTGTTTTCTCCAAACTTTGAGCAGTTGTTAATCCTGGTTCAGCTTGGGCTCCAGTTGTCAGCTCGTGCAGGCTCCCTCCCTGTTCACCTGGTCCCCGTCGAGAGGTCATGGCGCCAGGGCTTGCAGTGAAAGCTTCCCTTCTGGGCTGTGGGGGTACTGCAAGCTCGACAGGGCTCAAGGAAGCCCCGTCTACACTGCCATCTAGCGTCAAAGCGCCAGCACCAGCAGAAGGAGTCAACGCCAGCTCGGGACCGGATCCTACCCGAAAATGTTCCAGCGTCGTCTGGCGCGATTGGGGCATTCCGCCCGAGACAAGGGGAGCCTCTCGGACTCTGCCTTTCCTCTTACTCATCATAAATCGGGTAAGGTTCACGCAAGATTAGCCTGAGAGCAAGATCTGAGCGTGTTCGTTTAGTCTGTTCAAACAGTCGCCATCTTGGATCCCCTGGGTTTTTTTTTAAGTTCAAATATGTTTATTGAATTTTTCAATAATAGATACAAGAAGCAAATTTCAAATATGACAAATAAACCAACAATGAACTTTCATAGACATATTATAAAGACAGCTCTATACAAAGGTGCGTTAGATGCTACGTGTGTGTAGCGCTAGCCTAAACGAGACTACCGCCAGGCTACCATACCCCCTGGTGCTAAGTTTAGATTTGGCACGTGCCCATAACACCTGGATGATTTATTTATTTATTTATTTTCTCCCCCACACACACATCGTTCCGGCGGTAATCAGTAGTTGGCGCATACTGACCAGTCACCGTGCGTGTAGCACATGAGCCCTTACCACTAGATCAGTGGGTGGCGTTAAGGCCTCAGGCTGGTTTTGGACGTGTGCCAGTTTGTTTTACTGCATGCCTTTTCTCCATCCCATTAATAAAGCAATTTTTTGCAGACTCAGTAAAAACTGGCCCAGCGCACCCCAATACATGTGCCTACGCTACTGCAGGCCACTTTTTACTGCTGCTTAGTAAAAGGACCCCTAAGATTTAAGGTATTCTGTTTTATAACATCCAATTCACCCTCCTTTCTTTCCAACCTGACAAAATTATTAGGCAAATAATAACGTTTGGGAAAAAGAAATAATATCACTATTAGTTCATGATAATGCCTTCTTCAAATATTTGTGAAGCAAAACCTCCACAGACAAAACACAGCAGACAGGACAATTTAGAAACCTCAAGACTTTAACTCACCTGACCACCCAGATTCTCCAGTCTCCTATGATATATCAAATATAATAAACTTGAAACCTGAAACTTGAAAAATTCCTCAATGAATTGATTTAAGCACGACTTCATATCCACCTTGACTAATTAATTAAGCCCCCACAACAGACTAGGAGTGAGGGCTTGCTGATACCAAATAATGGTTATGGGGACTGCTGCATGGTCTGATACCATGATTAGGTTGATTATGGCTGAACTGACAGCTTCAATTAAGAAACTAGAAGTCAAGAAAAATTCAATTTGCAAGTATGTTTGTAGTGAGAAAGAATAACAGTTTAATCCTTTCTGGGATTAAAATGTTCAAACACTAAATAAAAAAACTAAAGATTAAAAGATAGTGTCCAGTGCTTCACCAAATTATAGTTTAAGGAGAAAATTTGTATGCACTGCTTCCTTGAATGGGCTGTGTTGGCATTAGCACATGGCAGACGCTAATGCGACTTAGTAAATAGGGTGTTTGCGTACTGGTTTTGTTAAGAAGTAAGTCTCTATTGGTGAACCTTGCTCTTTTGCATTCAGTCTTGATGATGTTATTGAGGTAAACCTTTTGTCCTAGATGGGATCGCAAACGTTTAGATTGTTTTTTAAAATCCAATGATTCCATGTAGATCCTCTTGTATCTCAGAAATTGTGAAAACGGGAGGCTATTTTTTAAAGCTTGGTGGATGGTAGGTAACTCTGATAATGAAGAAAAGTATTACGATCTGTACTCTTCCTATATACAGTGGTGACAAATGCATCCTCTTGTTTCAATACCAATACATCCAAAAAAGATATTTTATAGTGATGGCAATTAATGGTGATTTGAATGAGAAAAATTGAATCAATAACTCCTCAGAACCTGTCCATAGTAAAAACACATTGCTAATAAATGTAACCCACAACTTAATGTGACTCTTAAAATCATTGTTGTTGTTCCATTTAGCTTCATAATCTTGCATGAATAGGTTAGTGACCGAGCATTGACACACCTGATATCTGTTGAAACAGATCTTGATGATATCTAAAAAAAAGTTGTTCAGTACCTAAAGATGCCAACCTCACAACAAATTCTGGAGAGACCTTATGATTAGATTCATCTTGTTCCAAAAATGTTTGTAAAATATCCAGTGCTTCTCTCTGTGGAATCGATGTATAAAGAGTTCACATCCAATGTAGCAAGATAGGTGACTACTAAGATATCCGCTACCTCTAGAAGTTTCTTCAAAAAATCAGTAGAATCCTGAATGCAGGAAAATCCTTTCCTAACTAGAGATCTCAAAAAATGTGTCAACGTACATTGACAATAGTTCTAATAAAGAACCTCGATTATTCAATCTTTTATGACTGAATTTTAGACAGGATGTAAAATACTGGAGTTCTAAGATCTTCCTTGTTCAAAAATTGGTATTCTGCTTTTGTGAGAAAACCAGCATCTAAACCTTCAGTAGTAATCTCTCTGATCTTAATGTTTAGCATCTCAGTGGGATCATGTTATAATTTCTTATATTCTGTCTCCACTGTGAGCTGCCTATACACCTAAGTATCATAAGCCCGAGTGTCCTTAATAATGATGACACCACTCTTATTTGCTTTAGAAATCCTAATGTCAGATCGATTTTGTAAATTCTTCAGTTCTTGTTTTTCTAATTAAGGGGGTCTTTTACTAAGTTGCAGTAGCATTTTTAGCTTGTGGTAGAAATCAGCTGGCGGTAAACGCTGAAACACCCATAGGAATATAAAGAGTGTCTTGGCTTTTACCACCAGCTGATTTCTATCATGTGCTAAAATAGCTACCATGGCTAAGTAAAAGACCCCTTTAGTTAAATTCTGCCATTGGTATGTATTTTTCTGAGTCTACTTACCAACTTCTTTCAATACCATGTCCTTGTACACTGTCAAATACGCACTTACAGGATTGGGAGGAACTCATGTGGACCTGTTTGTCACCCTTGAAATCTCAACAGTCCCAAAGGTGTGTGCAGCAAAACATTCCTTCAGATGTAAGTTCCTAAAAGAAAGTTCCAGATCCACCCTCAACTTCAAAAGGGTTGTAGACGTTGCAGAAGAACAAAATAGATACCTTTGATCAACAGACTTTTTTATGGTAGTCAATTGATAACTAGATACGGTGATTACAACTGGGTCATCTACTATCTATTCTCTCCCTTCTGGGAACACGTATTGGGGCGTTGTTGCCCCATCTTTCATTACCTTTCTCTTTTGTCTTTCATTCATTTTCTTTGAACTTTTGTCTAAAAAATCATCATCAGATCCTTAAGAAAAATCATCAGATGAGTCTCTATCAAAAGCTACTTTAGATTGTCTCTCAATTTTCTTGTCCAACAGTCAAGGATAAACTGAATCTTTGGTATAGCCTCCTGTCATATGCCAGTCCCGATCCTGGTCACAACCAAAAAATTACTACGATTGCTCTTATCCTAGGCACATACTAGGTAGTTGCCTAGGCAAACCTTTAAACCCCAGGTTACCTGTATGAGGTGTATCTTGAAAATGTTTAAGCACTCCCATATGCAGACTCTACTGATGCTTGGTTACATTCCAGAAATGTATCAATTTGCTGTTTCATAAATTTTATATACTTTTTATCACCCCATAGCATACAATAAAATCTGCATCTATAGGTCTCTTGTGGATTATTAGGATTAACCAAGCTTTATATGACTGAGATATAAACTGAAATTGTGTTGGCTATTTACAATGCAATATTCTATTATCTTATGTGAGATGACATGATCTCAGTTTTTGCATTTTTGTTGAATTGAAGGAGCACTGTGACAAAAGTATTCATTGATTACTAGACATATGCCCTTTGCATATTTTTAAACTTCTTGTAAGAACATTTTAGAAGCAACCACCCATGAAAATAGCAGCAGTTGCACATGTAGGTCACATATGAATGTCCATGGTGATTTCAGAAAACTCCACCACAAAGTGACACAACTCATCCCTGTTCAATTTGGCTGGAGACCAGTAACCAATTCAACAAACACAGGCTGTAATTCCTGAACAGCACCATTTAAGATGACACGATCTACTGTTTGCGTGATGTGGTTTGCATTTGCAAAAATCATTTTCCGGTTTTTGTTGCTTAATTTGATTTACCAAAGAATCATTGTTTACATCTCACCTCCACTTTTACTTTTTACTTTTAACTGCAAGCCTAAAATGTAACTAGGTAAAAGTAGTAAAGACTGGTGAATTATTCCTGTACTTCTTTAGAATGGGTAAAAGTGAACCGACTTTATACTCTTTCAAAAAGTACAAAGGCTAGGGGACGCACAATGAAGTTACATGGAAATAATTCTAAAACGAATAAGAGGAAATATTTTTTTCACTCAACAAATAGTTAAGCCCTGGAACTCGTTCCCAGAGGATGTGGTAACAGTGGTTAGTGTATCTGTGTTTAAAAAAAAGGTTTGGACAAGTTCCTGGAGGAAAGTCCATAGTCTGCTATTGAGATAGACACGGGGAAGTCACTGCTTATCCTGGGATTGGTAGCAAGGAATGTTGTCACTGTTTGGGTTTCTGCCATGTATTTGAGACTTGGATTGGTCACTGTTGGAAACAGGATACTGGGGCTGGTTGGACCATTGATCTGACCCAGTATGGCTGTTCTTATATTCTTAAAAGTGACAAAACTTTTACTAAAGTACAGTAACTAGTTGCTTTTAATTAATTAGTATACAGCACTGCTCATTCTTTATCAATAAATGGAAAGCAACGAACACAAATGCTCACAGTCTAAGTAATAAGGTTCAGAATTTGCAAGGCCTGATATTTGAGGCAGACTTGGATATTGTTGCGGAGGATACCGGGTGAAACTGAAAGAAGCCAAGAGAGAGGTACGCCTGGCGAAGGCGCAAGCGGAAGAACAAATGGCTAGAAATATAAGGAGGGGCGACAAAAATTTCTTCAGGTATATTAGTGAAAGAAGAATGACTAAAAAGGGAATTGTGAGACTAAAAGATACAGTGAACCGCTATGTAGATAATGATGACGAAAAAGCCAATTTGCTAAATAGATACTTTTGTTTGGTTTTCACTGAAGAAAATCCTGGAGAAGGACCGCGAGGGACTGGCAAAAGTACACCTGAGAATGGAATGGATATAGCACCGTTCACGGAAGAGAGTGTGTATCAACAACTTGGAAAGCTAAAGGTGGACAAAGCCATGGGACCGGACGGGATCCACCCCAGAATATTGAGGGAGCTCAGAGAGGTCCTGGCGGGTCCTCTTAAAGATTTGTTTAATAAATCCTTGGAGACGGGAGAGGTTCCAAGGGACTGGAGAACGGCGGAGGTGGTACCTCTTCACAAAAGTGGTGATAGGGAAGAAGCTGGAAACTACAGGCCGGTAAGCCTCACTTCGGTTATTGGAAAAGTAATGGAAGCCATGCTGAAGGAAAGGATAGTGAATTTCCTAGAAGCCAACAAGCTGCAAGATCCGAGACAACATGGTTTTACCAGAGGGAAATCGTGCCAAACGAATCTCATTGAATTCTTTGATTGGGTAACTGGAGAATTGAATCATCGACGTGCTATAGACGTAATCTACTTAGATTTTAGCAAAGCTTTTGACACGGTTCCTCACAGGAGGCTCTTAAATAAACTAGATGGGCTGAAGATAGGTCCCGAAGTGGTGAACTGGATTAGGAACTGGTTGACGGACAGACGACAGAGGGTGGTGGTAAATGGAGTTCGCTCGGAGGAGGGAAAGGTGAGTAGCGGAGTGCCTCAGGGATCAGTTCTGGGGCCGATTCTGTTCAATATATTTGTGAGTGACATTGCCGAATGGTTAGAAGGTAAAGTTTGCCTATTTGCAGATGATACTAAGATTTGCAACAGAGTGGACACCCGGGAGGGAGTGGAAAGCATGAAAAGGGATCTGAGGAAGCTAGAACAATGGTCTAAGGTTTGGCAATTAAAATTCAATGCGAAGAAATGCAAAGTGATGCATTTAGGGAGTAGAACCCACGAGAGACGTATGTGTTAGGCGGTGAGAGTCTGATAGGTACTGAGGGGGAGATGGATCTTGGGGTGATAGTATCCGAGGATCTGAAGGCGACGAAACAGTGTGACAAGGCGGTGGCCGTAGCGCGAAGGTTGCTAGGCTGTATAGAGAGAGGTGTGATCAGCAGAAGAAAGGAAGTGTTGATGCCCCTGTACAAGTCGTTGGTGAGGCCCCACCTAGAGTACTGTGTTCAGTTTTAGAGGCCGTACCTTGCGAAGGATGTTAAAAAAATGGAAGCGGTGCAAAGAAAAGCTACGAGAATGGTATGGGATTTGCGTTCCAAGACGTATGAGCAGAGACTTGCTGACCTGAACATGTATACCCTGGAGGAAAGGAGGAACAGGGGTGATATGATACAGACGTTCAAATACTTGAAAGGTATTAATCCGCAAAAAAATATTTTCCGGAGACGGGAAGGCGGTAGAACGAGAGGACATGAAATGAGATTGAAGGGGGGCAGACTCAAAAAAGATGTCAGGAAGTATTTTTTCACGGAGATGGTGGTGGATGCTTGGAATGCCCTCCCGCGGGAGGTGGTGGAGATGAAAACGGTAACGGAATTCAAACATGCGTGGGATATGCATAAAGGAATCCTGTGCAGTAGGAATGGATCCTCAGAAGCTTAGCCAAAATTGGGTGGCGGAGCAGATGGGGGAAGAGAGGTTGGTGGTTGGGAGGCGAGGATAGTGGAGGACAGACTTATACGGTCTGTGCCAGAGCCGGTGATGGGAGGCAGGACTGGTGGTTGAGAGGCGGGAAATACTGCTGGGCAGACTTGTACGGTCTGTGCCCTGAAAAAGGCAGGTACAAATCAAGGTAAGGTATACATATATGAGTTTATCTTGTTGGGCAGACTGGATGGACCATGCAGGTCTTTTTCTGCCGTCATCTACTATGTTACTATGTTGCTATCACAGAAACATGGTTCAATGACTCCCAAGAATGGGATGCAACTATGCAATCTTTTTAGAAGGGGATAAGGTAGGCCAAAGGGTTGAAAGAGTGGCACTTTATGTGAAAGGTGATATTAAAGTAGCTGAAGGGAACCTGGGGAAAAGAGGAAGTGATATGGATCATCTTTGAAAGAAAATGTAACCTGTATTTGCAGATCTCTAGCACAAATGGAGAAGCTGGACAAAGATCTGATCAAAGATATACATAAGCTTGGATTGGAAGGGGAGGTACTATTGCTGGGAGATTTCAACTTGCCTGATGTGGATTGGAATGCCCTATCCACAGAATCAGAAAGAAGCAGAGAGATCATGGATACCTGCCAAAGTGCTTTACTCTAACAAATGGTAACAAATTTACAAGGGAAGGGGTGATACTGGATCTGGTGCTCACAAATGGAGAAATTGTAGGTTGCTCACCTTGGTAATAGTGATTATCACACAATATGTTTTACATAAGAATCAAATGGACTGTGGACACACAAGACTCAAAATACTATGATTCAAACATGCTGACTACAGTAAAATGTGGAAGTGTCATTTTACTGTAGTCAGAGAGGAGTGGCCTAGTAGTTAGGGTGGTGGACTTTGGTCCTGGGGAACTGAGGAACTGAGTTTGATTCCCACTTCAGGCACAGGCAGCTCCTTGTGACTCTGGGCAAGTCACTTAATCCTCCATTGCCCCATGTAAGCCGCATTGAGCCTGCCATGAGTGGGAAAGCGAGGGGGAAAAAATGTAAAAAAAAAAAAAAAAAAGAAGAGCTGACAGCATGGGTAGATATAGGAGAAGTAGAAGGGCAGTGATCCAAGATGAAAGCAGCCATTAATAAGGCAACAGCCCCTGGATTCTATGTAGCACATCTAGAGATCCACGCTGAAATCAAAACATATTCTATAACATGCGTAACTTAATTGGCATAACAAGCTAATCAGCATTGATAACAGCTCTCAACAGGCAATAATGAGCACTAATTGGCAATAATTAGAATTTACACCCACAACTCACTAAGCACGTTCTGTAATGCACTGCGTCTAAGTTCTAATGTGTGCAAGGAAAAATGGACATGGTTATAGGCAGGGAAATGGGCGTTTCATGGGCATTCCAAAATGTATGCACCTAGTTATAGAATATGGCCTAGTGCACCTAAATCTACACACTGGGATTTACACCACATTTTTGTTGGTGTAAATGGAGGCGCATAGTTTTAGGCGCTGAGATATCAACTAAGCATATTCTATATACCATGCCTATATCTAAGCGCTGCTTATAGAACACATTTGGTTGACAATGTTTTCGGCACCGATTTTTTAGACTATAAAAAAATCTTTATATTAGGAAAGTAAACAAAAGCAAGGGGAAAAAAGGAAACCTACATGGTTCTATCAAGTGGCTGAAAAAATAAAGGCAAAAGAGGTAGTGTTCAAGAACTACAGAAGAACACAAGAAGAGGAGCACAGAAAAGATTACCGGATAAAACTCAAAGAAGCAAAAAGAGAAATATGGTTAGCAAAAGTACAGGTGGAAGAAAAAAAATGGATAAAGAAATTAAGACAGGTGACAACACTTTTTTCAGATATGTTGGTGCAAGGAGGAAGGCTAGAAATGGAATTGTAAGACTGAAATCTGCCGACTCCCGCTATATGGAGAGTGAAGAGGAGAAAGTGGATGTTCTAAACAAATACTTCTGTTCTGTGCTCACGGTGGAAAATCCTGGAGAAGGACCATGGCTGGCTGCCAGGGGTATATATGGGAATGAAGTTCACAGAAAAAAACATTTATGTACAACTTGAAAAACTGAAAGTAGACAAAGCCATGGGGCTGGATGGGATAAGTCCTAGAATACTGAGGGTACTCAGAAATCCTGGCAGGACCTCTTAAGAATTTGTTTAATAGAGCCTTGGAGATGGGATAGGTACCATGGAATAAGAGAAGAGTGGACGTGGTCCTGCTTCACAAAAGTGAGGACAAGGAAGAAGTAGGAAACTACAGACTGGTACACTTCACTTGGGTGGTTGGAATACTAATGGAAACTCTGCAGAAGGAAAGGATAGTGAACTTTCTAGAATCTAACAAGCTGCAAGATCCAAGGCAGCATGGTTTTAACAAATGAAAATCCTTCCAAATGAATCTGATAGATTTCTTTGACCATGTGACAAAAGAACTGGATAAATTATATGTGCTAGATGTAATCTACTTGAATTTCAGCACAGCCTTTATATGGCTCCTCATAGGAGGCTCATGAATAAGCCGAGCAGTATGACGTTAGGACCAAAAGTAGTAAACTGAATTAGAAATTGGTTGACTGATAGACGACAGAGGGTGGTGGTAAATGGAACTTACTTGGAGGAAAGGAAGAAGAGTAGTGGAGTGACCTGGGGATTGTTGCTGGGGCCAATACAATTTATTTGTGAGCAACATTTCTAAAAGGTTATGAGGAAAAATTAGCCATTTTGTGGATGACACAAAGATTACAAAAAGATTTGATACTCTTCTAGAGGGAGTAGATAACATGAGAAAAGATCTACAAAAATTTAAAGAATGATCTAAGGGCTGGCAGTTGAAATTTATCTAGGAGTCAAGGAAGGAGCAACAATTCAGCATAAAGTATTGAGAGAAAAGACCAGCAGAGTATTACAGATTAAAACTGATACCGAAAAGTACTCTTACATCAAAGAATAAGATCCAAGCCATCAACCAGCTTGCAATTCATGTACTTTTCTATAGCTTTGCAATTGTAGAACATCATCCTAAATACTAGAAGTAGTCTGTAAGAATCAGGGTATGCCAAGACTGTACATTCTTAAGCTGAATGAGGAATGGGCCTCATAGGAAGAGATTATACATAGAGAGCTACCATCATAGGCCTTCAAGTCTTTTTAACAGCATCAAGAGATCCAAATGCATGAACTGTTGAAGTAGGAGAGCAAGCGTCTAGGCTCTAGTTCCATCATTAAGCTTGGATAAGCATTCCAGTAAACAGAAGGAATGAGTGAGAATCCACCTGTATGTAAAGGAAAGGAACCACAAAGCAGAAGCTCTTTAAATAAGTAGATCACTGGCAAATGCACAAATACAATGGTAAATATAAAGTGTTATTCTAGGAATTATATATGGATCAAGCCTGGTACATGAATGGTTAAGAGAAGAGAACTGAAAGCTAAGGATTAGAGACTGATCATTGCAGTCCAGGACAATGGATTAGGGACAAGACGGTCACAGCAAGAACAGAACAAACTGGTGCAACAGACATTTGTATATTCTGTAAGAAAGAACTGGAAATGGTTACTCATCTTGAGGCTGACTGTGAAGTGCTGATGACAGAAAAGTTTTATGTAACCCCATGTTGTGAGACCTTAGGCAAGTGTTGTGGGGTGGCCCTGTCAATAACACAGTCAGACAAAACTGTAAATATGAAATTAGTGCTTTTATTAACTTAAATATGAGGCCTGTTCCTTCATAGGCCTAGAACAAAAGAAAAGTTTCTTATCTTCAGTGAGGGAAAAGAGTTTGCATGGGCCTGTGGCCTACAAGACCCAAAACACAGTCTACGGCCTGGGACAGCCACACCCCAAACACAGCATGTAGGTTCTCTCTTTCTCTCTTTGTATTTCCAGGTCTGGCTCCAGCCAGACCTCAGAACAAGGCTCACAAGTCTTCAAATAAAAGAATGGCTTACCTCAGCCTGATCACAGGAGCTAGAAGTGTTCAGAAAAGGCATATGCCGGGGCTTCAGTTCTTCTTTCCATGAGACTCCTCACCCTTAGCCTGGACCTGTATTTTAAACGTCCCAGGTATTGACTCCACCCTTCCCGGATCACTTCCTCCCAGGGCAGGATCAGTATTCTTAAGGTGGCCCAGGTTAGTTAGAGAGGGACTATTCTGAAGGATGAGGGGCAGTATTCTATAAACTCCATCACACTAGGGTTAATTTAAAATTACTGAGGGTCTGGTGGGGAGGGTGGTTCTGTGACTGCCTGGGTGTTTACTGGGGCTTCTGGTGTCTCACTGGGCTTCTGGGGTTGCCTGGAGGTGGTTCAGGTGGTCTAGGGGATCTGGGGTCCCCAGGGTGTTCCTGTGGCATGTTCAGTGCAGGCAGAGGCGAGTCAGGAACAGCTCAGGTCCTCCAGGGCTGTCCTGCACCTTCAGGAGGCTGAGCAGGAATTGGTTTTGCTCTCCATGCAGAAGAGGATGGGGCTGATGCAACCATTTTAGCAGAGAGTTCAGGGATGAACTTGGAGGTATGTCAGTGTGTTCTGAGCATGTGTGAACTTCTGTGCATACTCAGAAGCACATCAGAGCTCCAGGATAGGCCACAATTGAAGCCGGGACCTGAAGTTTGAGGCTACCTAGCAAGCCTACCAGCAGAGTTCATGGCTTGGTTCCAGTCCCAAATGAGGTATGTCTGCAGGCTGGAGCTCAGGACTGGCCAGTTGTGAGAGACAGGTAAGAGTGTTTTGGGGAATATTAAGTTTATAGTTTATTTTCATTTAATTTCCAAACAGCGAGACCTAAGTAGTTAGGTCCAAACAATTAAACTGAAAGAAAAATAATATTTTATTCTTAAATAACCATAATTACTTACTAATAGGACATGTGTGCCTGTTCAGCACTGCACGACTTCTCAAACCTTGGAATCTGATTGGACATCGCCACCTCTATAACCAACATTTCTCCCTCTCTCAGTCCTCTCCATACAGCATCTCTCCCTCCACCACTATGTCCAATATTTCTGCTTCTTTCAGTCCTCTCCCCTTTCCATTCAGCATCTCTCGCTCTCACTCCCTCCCCCTCCATACCTATCTCTAACAATTCTGCCCCTCCATAAGACTCTCCTTCCCACCCCCACAGCCAGTTCTGCATATGTTAACATGATACAAGTCTCAGAACAGACACTGCTGCTAGTGAAGTTACTGGCTACTGTAAAACTAGAAGTTTGGAAAGTGAATAAAATGCAACATATTTATACAAATACGATTCTTTCCTCTCTGTGGTTACCAACTTAGACCTTTTGTGTCTCTGAAACATGTTTACCAGATACCTTAGTCCTAAATCTCACAGGCCAAATCTAGTACAATGCCAATTATCTGAATATTGATCAACCGGATGACCAATTATCCAGACCAGCAGTCTGTGTGTGTCTATTGGCGTCGAGTTCTTGCCAATCAGTCAGCTGGTGTGGTGAGGGTTTCGGTGCCACTGCAGGAAGTGGGTCCTTGCACTTCGGGAGGTGGATGAATCGGTCTGTTAGTGTGGAGCATGGGGGTTTGTGGGGGAGAGTGCAGCAACATGAGTCTTTGCACTTGCGTTTTTTTGCAAGGTTAATTAATTTATTATTTTTTTAGTTTTTGCTTCATCTGCATAGGTTTATCCAAACATCAGTATTTATGCCAAGAATGGTCCAGATAATTGTAATCGTACTGTATCTCCATATATTCATACATGCTGTCTGCCACTACCCCGGGGGCAAGAAGGGGAAGAAAGCATGTGGGAATCGCTGCCACTGTTGTGATGCATTCATCTGAACCCCCCCCCCCCCCCACCCCGAGTTTGATGGGTCTGCATGTTATGTGGACTTTCAAACTCTGTGGGTTTTCAAGTAACTACAGCACAACAGTGGCAGCAATCTCCACACGCTGCCTGCCACTTCCTGTCCCTGGGGTAGTGGCAGACAGTGTGTGTGAACCGTTGCTGTGGCCCTAATAAAGCAGGAGTGGCATTGGATAAAGCAGGCAGCCACCAAAAGAAAAGTAAATGTACCTTGTACAACTTCAAACTCTGGCAGTACCGGGACATGAGATTAACTGCAGCGTGTGCGTGGCGTATGGCACAAGCCCTTAAGAAGGTTGAACTCCCATCTTCCCCAGTGGCACCCCTGTGTATATGCTGCGGCACCCTGGTGCACAATGGCACATAGTTTGTCAAATGCTGGGCTACATCAACCAAAAAGGAGTTCTGCTGCCCCTGCAAGGAGTGGTAGGTGGGCGGAGCATGGGCCATTCAGGGGCTTAATTGGGTATTCAGTCTTGCTAGCCAAATATCTGTCCAGATAACTTAAGATAACCTTTTTGTTTTCTTTGCCAAGACAATGCAGGAATCTGACAAAGGATATATGAGGTTCTTAAGAATTAAGTACATTTCTTATTGAATAATTACAAAAGGCAGATTGTCAAATTCTCTTTCTTTCTTTCTTTCTTTCTTTCTTTCTTTCTTTCTTTCTTTCTTTCTTTCTTTCTTTCTTTCTCAGCAGATCTCAAGCCCACTATCCTGTTTCCAACAGTGGCCAGATACCAAATCAGTACAATACATTTTACGATGGTTAAAATAAGCAGTGGATTTTCCCAAGTCCGTTTTAATAATGGCTTATGGACTTTTCTTTTAGGAAGCTATCCAAATCTTTTTTAAACCCCACTAAGCTAACTGCTTTTACCACATTCTCTGGCAACAAATTCCAGAGTTTAATTACACACTGAGTGAAGAAATATTTTCTCCGATTCATTTTAAATTTACTACTTTGTAGCTTCATTGTGTGCCCCCTAGTCCTAGTATTTTTGGAAAGCGTAAACAGATGCTTCGTGTCTACCCGTTCCACTCCACTCATTATTTTATATACTCTATCATATCTTCCCTCAGCCGTCTTTTCTCCAAGCTGAAGAGCCCTAGCCGTTTCAACCTTTCCTCATAGTGAAGTTGTAACCCTTCTCTGTACCTTTTCTAATTCCACTATTGGGCTCATTTTCAAAACAGAAAAACATCTAAAAAGTGGCAGAAAGCAGCATTTGTACGTTTTTCTCACAAAAATGTCCAAATCAGTATTTTTGAAACCTATTTTTACACGTTTTCCTTTGAAGTCCGTCAGAAGTGAGTCCAAATCTCAATGGGGCATATCAGGGGCATGTCCAGGGTGGGACTTGGGTATTCCTGAGACTTAGAGACGTTTTTCAGCCATAATGGAAGAAAACAAAAATGCCCAGAACTAAAACTAAGATGTTTTGAGCTAGACCTGTTTTTATAACAAATAAGACACAAAAAGGTGCCCTAAATAACCAGATGACCACTGGACGGAATCAGAGATTACCTCCCCGTATTCCCCCAGTGGTCAATATCCTCCTCCCACCCCCCAAAAATGTGATGAAAAACATTACTTGCCAGCCTCAGATGTTATACTCAGGTCCATTAGAACATAATGCAGGTCTCTGGAGTAGTCTAGTGGTGGGTGCAGTGCACTGCAGACAGGTGGACCCAGGCTTCTATTTTCCCCTACCTGTTACAAAACTCACCAGAAACCCACTGTACCCACATATTGGTGTCCCCTTCACCCATAAGGGCTTTGGTAGTGGTGTACAGTTGGAGGGTTTTCAGGGCTCAGCACACAAGGTAAGGGAGCAATGGTCAGATGTGTACCTGGGAGCATTTTATGAAGTCCACTGCAGTGCCCCCTAGGGTGCCCTATTGCTTTCCTGTGATGTCAGGAAAAACCAGTGTACTAAAAATGCTGGCTCCTCCTACATCCCAATGGCTTGATTTTGTGCATTTTGCATTTGGACATTTTTCTTTCGAAAATGGGCCAAAAAATAAAACGTCCAAATCACAAAATGTATCTTCAAAAATGAAAGAGACATTTTTCTTGCTTGAAAATGACCTTTGCTATTCAGATTTTTGACATTTTTTGCAAAATGTCCAAAGTTGGACTTAGACATCATATCGAAAATGCCCCTCTATATCTTTTTTTAGATGCAGTGACCAAAATTGCACACCGTATTCAAGATGGTCGCTCCATGGAGTGATACAAAAGCATTATAACATCCTCATTTTTTCCCATTCTTTTCCTAATAATACCTAACATTCTATTTGCTTTCTTTACCACTGCAGCACACTGAGCAGAGGGTTTCAAAGTATCGTCAACAATGACTCCTAGATTCTTTTCTTGGTTGGTGACTCCTAACGTGGAACCTTGCATCATGTATCTATATTCCGGGTCCCTCTTTCCCACATGCATCACTTTGCACTTGCTCACATTAAGCATCATCTGCTTTTTGGATGCCCAGTCTCCCAGTCTCGTAAGATCGTCTTGCAATTTTTCACAATCCTCTTGCGATTTAACAACTTTGAATAACTTTGTGTCATCGACAAATTTAATTGCCTCACTAGTTATTCCCATATCTAGATTTTTTATAAATATGTTAATAAGCAGTGGTCCCAACACAGACGCCTGTGGAACCCCACTATCTACCCTTCTCCATTGAGAATACTGACCATTTAACCCTGCTCTCTGTTTTCTAACTTTTAATCAATGTTTGATTCACAATAGAACACTACCTCCTATCCCATGACTTTCCACTTTCCTCTGGAGTCTTTCATGAGGTACTTTGTCAAACGCCTTTTGAAAATCCAGATACACAATATCGACCGGCTCAACTTTATCCACATGTTTGTTCACCCCTTCAAAGGAAATAGATTGGTGAGGCAAGATGCCCCTTCACTAAATCCATGTTGGCTTTGTAACATTAATCAATGCTTTTGAATATCCTCTGTAATTTTGTTCTTTATAATAATCTTTACCATTTTGCCCTACACCGACATCAGGCTCACCGGTCTGTAATTTACCGGATCACCTCTGGAACCGTTTTAAAAAATCAGTATTACATTGGCCACCCTCCAATCTTCTGGTACCATGCTCGATTTTAAAGAAAAATTGCATATTACTAACAATAGTTCTGCAAGTTCATTTTTCAATTCTATCAATACTCTGGGATGTATACTATCCGGTCCTGATGATTTGCTACTCTTCAATTTGTTAACTTGCCCCGTTACTTCTTCTAGGTTTACAGAGATTTAATTCAGTTTCTCTGACTCATCAACATTGAATACCATTTCTGTCACCGGTATCTTTCTCTCTTCTTCCTTGGTGAAGACTGAAGCAAAGAATTCATTTAATCTCTCCTCTATGGCCTCTTGTACCCTCGGTCATCTAGTGGTCCAACTGATTCTTTTGCCAGCTACTTGCTTTTAATATACCTAAAAATGCTTTTGCTATGCGTTTGTGCCTCCAACTCAATCTTCTTTTCAAAGTCTCTCTTTGCCTTCCTTATCAGCGCTTTGCATTTGACTTGCCATTCTTTATGCAGTTTCCTACTAATTTCAGTCCGATCCTTCTTCCATGTTCTGAAGGATTTTCTTTTAGCTCTTAGCTTCCTTCACCTCACTTTTTAACCATGCCGGCTGTCGCTTGGTCTTCCCTCCTCCTTTTTTAATACACAAAATATATTTGGCCTGGGCTTCCAGGATGACAATAGTAACAAAGTAACATAGTAGATGACGGCAGAAAAAGACCTGCATGGTCCATCTAGTCTGCCCAACAAGATAAACTCATATGTGCTACTTCTTGTGTATACCTTACCTTGATTTGTATCTGCCATTTTCCGGACACAGACCGTAGACGTCTTGCCCAGAACTGCCCCATTTTCAGGACACAGACCATTTTGAACAGTATCCACACCTAATGTAAATTTTTGACCTTCGCAGCTGCTCCTCTTTTTGTTTTGTTTTTTTCACCATTCTTCTCATTTTATCATAGTCTTCTTTTGAAAGTTAAATGCCAATGTATTGGATTTCCTGTGTGTACACTCGAGAGCTTATTTTAAAATCTGAGCATGTTATGATCACTGTTATCAAGCGGCCCCAGCACCATTACCTCCTGCACCAAATCATGTGTTCCACTAAGGAGTAGGTCTAGAATTGTTCCCCCTCTTGTTGGCTCCTGATCCAGCTGCTCCATAAAGCAGTCCTTGATTTCATCAAGGAATTTCACTTCTCTAGCATGCACTGATGTTACATTTATCAAGTCAATATTGGGGTAATTGAAATCACCCATTATTATCCTGTTCCCCAGTTTGTTAGCCTCCCTAATTTCTGATAACATTTCTACATCTATCAGTTCATCCTGGCCAGGTGGATGGTAGTACACTCCTATCACTATCCTTTCCCCCTTTACACATGGAATTTCAATCCAATAGGGATTCCAAGATATATTTCACGTCCTGTAATAGTTTATTTGATTCATGGCCCTCCTTAGCATACAATGCTACCCCTCCACCAATTCGATACAATGCTACCCCTCCACCAATTCGATCAACCCTATCACTGCAATATAATCTATATCTTGATATGACAGTGTCCCATTGATTATCCTCTTTCCACCAAGTCTCAGAAATGCCTATTATATCTATTTTTTTTTCATTTAGTACAATATATTCTCTCCCATTTTATTTCTTAGGCTTCTGGCATTCACATATAGATATTTCAAACTATATATTTGTTGTTCCTATTTACATCTTGCTCAGCAGTTGACAGTGATAATGTGCAATCTTGAAAATCTGTCTGCTCTAACATCTAATGTTGTAGCCAAGTGAATAACCAGACAAATACCTACAGTCAGGTTATGTTTATCTATCTTCTGAAAGGCATCTTGGCAGTTGTTAATGTTTTCACTTGCCTTCTAACCAACAGCCTGATGGAAAATTAAAAGAGAGAGAGAGAGACACTAAGGGCTATTGACAGTCTTGAGTTTTTAAATTATTCAATGAGAAATATTTAAATGCTAAAGAAGAAGAGAGAAGTTATTGGAGCGGCAGTAACTGCTAATGCTTTGATGGGAGAGTCAGATGGGTTTTTTTTTTTACATTCTACTATGTTCTTCCAAGTGCTGCATCTACTAATTTGCCCCTCCTCTTCCTTCTCACATCTGTCACAGATGTAATTAATGAACTTGCTTGGAGCTAGGCTTTCTTCTCCACACTTCTGCAGGCATGAATGCCAGATACTAAAACAACGTTTGAATAAAATGCAGCAAACTTGAATGCCGTGGACTTAAGGGAGGAGGGAGGCAGGTCGGCAAATGCCTATTAATATCCTAGCTAGGCAGAAGCATTAAGGATGGGTAAAACTGTCTAAAATCCTGAAGTATCCCTAGTCATACAGGAATTTGTAACTGAACTGGGATCAGCACTCTTTAATGATACAGCCTTCCAAAACTAAGTACAGCTCTTTTCATGTCAGTTCATCTTTTTTATTACACTGTAAAACTTCCATTTAATATCACTCAGCAGACTGCATTAAAATTGATTTTCTGCCCATTTGTGGGTTTGCATTAACAGCAAAAGGAAGCACTGGTTCTTTAAATGTTCCTCTGGTATCTATATCCAAACATTGGCACATTTTCTTTCAGAAAGTTGACCTTTGAGGTGACAACCCTTCCTCTTTTGCTGGTCCCCTGTGGCTTCCTTGTATTATAGAATTTGAAAATTTTAACATTTCTGGGGTAGACTCAGTAAATGGCTCCTAAATAATTGGCATGGAACAAAACCTGCTGAAGCGTTATTCTATAAGTCACACCTATAGTTTACAGAATAACACTTAAGCATTATGGTTACATGTAAATTTATGTACGACCATTTGCACCACCTAAAACATAATGTAACGTGGTAATATAGTAGGTGATGGCAGAAAAAGACCTGTACGGTCCATCCAGTCTGCCCAAGATAAACTCATATGTGCTACTTTATATGTATACCTGACCTTGATTTGTAACTATCATTTTCAGGACAGATCGTAGAAGTCTGCCCAGTACTAGCCCCGCCTCCCAACCACCGGTGCTGCCACCTAATCACCACCAAGCTTCTGAGGATCCATTCCTTCTGAATAGGATTCCTTTATGTTTATCCCATGCATTTTTGAATTCTGTTACCGTTTTCATCTCCACCACCTCCCGTGGGAGAGCATTCCAAGTATCCACCACTCTCTCCGTGAAAAAATACTTCCTGACATTTTTTTTGAGTCTGCCCCCCTTCAACCTCATTTCATGTCCTCTAGTTCTACTGCCTTCCCATCTCCAGAACAGGTTCGTTTACGGATTAATACCTTTCAAATATTTGAACGTCTGTATCATATCACCCCTGTTTCTTCTTTCCCCCAGGGTATACATGCTCAGGTCAGCAAGTCTCTCCTCATACGTTTTGTAATGCAAATCCCATACCATTTTTGTAGCTTTTCTTTGCACCGCTTCAATTTTTCTTACATCCTTAGCAAGATACGGCCTCCAAAACTGAACACAATACTCCAGGTGGGGCCTCACCACGACTTGTACAGGGGCATCAATACCTCCTTTCTTCTGCTGGTCACACCTCTCTCTATACAGCCTAGCAACCTTCTGGCTATGGCCACCACCTTGTCACACTGTTTTGTCGCCTTCAGATCCTCAGATTCTATCACCCCAAGATCCCTCTTCTCATCTGTACATATCAGACTCTCTCCACCTAACATACGTCTCCCGTGGATTTCTACTCCCTAAGTGCATCACTTTTCATTTCTTTGCATTGAATTTTAATTGCCAAACCTTAGACCATTGTTCTGGCTTCTGCAGATCCTTTTTCATGTTTTCCACTCCCTCCTGGGTGTCCACTATGTAACAAATCTTGGTATCATCCGCAAAAAAGGCAAACTTTACCTTCTAACCCTTTGGCAATGTCACTCACAAATATATTGAACAGAATCGGCCCCAACACAGATCCCTGAGGCACTCCACTACTCACCTTTCCCTCATCTGAGTGAATTCCATTAACCACCACCCTCTGGCATCTGTCCATCAACCAGTTCCTAATCCAGTTCACCACGTTGGGTCCTATCTTCAGCCTGTCAAGTTTATTCAAGAGCCTCCTGTGGGGAACCGTGTCAAAAGCTTTGCTGAAATCTAAATAGATTATGTCTATAGCATGTTCCTGATTCAATTCTCTGGTCACCCAGTAAAAGAATTCAATGAGATTCGTTTGGCACAATTTACCTTTGGTAAAACCATGTTGTCTCGGATCTTGCAACTTATTGGCTTCCAGGAAATTCACTCTCCTTTCCTTCAGCATCGCTTCCATTACTTTTCCAATAATCAAAGTGAGGCTTGTAGTTTCCAGCTTCTACCTTATCACCACTTTTGTGACGAGGGACCACATCCACTCTTCTCCAGTCCCACGGAACCTCTACCTTCTCCAAGGATTTATTAAACAAATTTTTAAGAGGACTTGCCAGAGCTCCCTCAATATCCTGGGGTGGATCCCGTCTGGTCCCATGGCTTTGTCAACCTTTAGATTTTCAAGTTGTTCATACACACTCACTTCCATGAACGGTGTTATATCCGCTCCATTCTCATATGTACTTTTGCCAATCAATCGTGGTCCTTCTCCAGGATTTTCTTGAGTGAAAACAGAACAAAAGTATTCGTTTAGCAAATTTGCTTTTCCTTCATCATTATCCACATAGGGGTTCGCAGCATCTTTCAGTCTCACAATTCCATTTTTAGTCTACTACACGAAGTGGCAACCGGAGGATTAAAGTGCTACTAGTGGGCAGAGTAGGGTCCCAGCCCGGGAGCAATGGGATTGGAGCCAGGGAGAGCTCAGTCCCAGGTCCAGGGTGGATCTAGAAAGGGATCACCGCTGAAGGAGGGTCAGACAGGTGGATCTAGAAAGGGAGCACTGCTGGAGGAGGGTCAGACAGTAAGGGGTCTGAGCCCGCAGGAGATAATTTGATTGAGAGAGGAGAAAACAGCCTTTTAGACTTAACACTGCCTCCCAGGATAAGCATGGACAGGAGAAACTGTCTATATAAATAGCCCTGAAATACCTCTGAACATATACTCCTGAAGACAGTGATACAGGTATTCCCCATGGAATGACAGAAGTTGGACATTAAGTTATAATAGAATGCTATAATCAATTTGTGTTGCAAGTAAATCTAACTGCCATCTGCTTGTTGCGGAAGTTATAATAAAAATTGAGTTTGTTGTTAAGTCTTTAGAGTGCTGTGTGGTTCCTGGACTGAAGAGCTGAGTGAAACCCAGACATGGGAAAAGTGTCTCCCAACCCCCCCCCCCCCCCCGGATCACTATTCCAGACCATTGTCTCACTCCCCGCATGACTGCAAGTGGACTGGAATTGAGATGTGTGATAAAAGTGGCCCACGTGGAAGCGAAGACTGTGAGGTTTAAAGTGAGAGGGATGGAGGGGCAAAATGGAAAGATCGTCCAAGTACGAATTAGGGCGTTCTTACGATAACGTCCAAAAATAGACCTGTATAATAGAAAAATAGTGTGGGCGTTGTTCGACAATCGATTATCCCTGTAAGAAAACAATCAAATGACGAGCGCATAAGCGTGACTAAATTGGGCGCCCTAACACGGTCGACTATTGCAGGTGCAAACGATCAAATCACGTGGTGTGTAAAATAATGTACATAGGTGTATCGCAAGTACAGTACATGTTGTTCAGGCCATCCAGGTACGGAAATATATGACGAACGCATATATGTGTCAACTACAGACATATCATGCTGCTCCACCCATACATTCATCATATGTGCCCATCTGAATGTGCGGATCTGCATGCACTGTACACCTACTGAACATGCAGTAAATGTATATTGTGTATATGTGAAAAGGGTCGGGTGGGGTGCGTCATACTCATCTATAGAAGCCACGTTTCACACTCCTGCAGGCATGTGCACGTCAAAGACGTCTATGCTTACGAGGGCGTCCACGTGCTGATAGGGGCCATATATGGAATGGTCATCCATATATGGAGCTGTGCATGAAACGACGTCCCTCACGCAAGGTCGTCTATATAAGGCACTTCTTTTCCAACACGTGGAAAAATGGCACAACGCAGGGAGCCAAATTTTGGAGTAGAGGAGAGCCTGCTGCTTGTCCGGCTCTGCCTAAGGCACCGCCATCGCCTTTTCATCCAGCACCACCACCTGCCCCCCAGGCTGCAGGCCATGCGAGCCTGGTACCGTATCCGGGAAAGGCTAGAAAGGTAAGGTTATGGCCCAACCCCCCTCCCCTCCTGTACCTACACATATAACAGCTCCGTCATCAATGTTACCAGCAGTAACTGGAGTGTCCATGCAAGGATCATGAGTAATATAGGAACATGCACAATCACTAATAATTTGTATGTTATTGAAACGACCACCATTCCCACATCCCTACAAGAATGTATTTCGTTAGGTTAGGTATGTGACTATGCTATTAGTGTTATGTGACAATTTCGTTAGTTATGTGAAGGCCACATTTTCCAACCCCTCTTTGCAGCCAGTGGGTTACAACGCCTCCGAATAGTGGAAGCATGAGACCAATGAAACCTATACCATACTTTATAACATGGTCATGATAACACATATAAAGTAGTTTAACAAGCATACATTATAATGTATACAAACGGTACTGTCTGGCCTCATGCCCACCTCTCTGGCATCATCTGCATAGGAACCAACTCGGTGGCTGCTGTGGGTGCTTCACCACCCCACCCCCAATATCAAATATGTATGGAGGGAGGGGTCATCTCCACTGGGGGTTCCACCCCCCAAAATGGTAAAAAGGTGGCTCCTATGATTCACTACCAATGGAGGTGCCCCCCCCCCCCCAACACTGTAGACCCTCTCTCTCTGGTATGTGAATAGCAAATGAATGTGTGCAGAGGACAAAAAGGACCAACACCCCTGACCCCTGCTCTACAAACTTATATCTTACAGACGCTTTGGAGTCCACCGGGACCTCGAGTCCCTGCGGAGGCGGTTCCGCAGGGTGAGGCGGGAGAGGCCCGACGTCATCCGGGCGGTGCGAAGGCACCTCAGGGCTCGCCGTAAGTATTCAAAAACAGGACACCTGTATACAGATTACTACATACATTTCATGAATAAAGCAAATGTGTTGTACAATATCACTTCCCATGTGCCTAATAGCCACCTAGTAATACCATATCTGTCCCAGATCAAGGATGCAGGTTGCAGGGGTTCTCCCATGAGCGTGCTTGCAACGTCCGACCATCCCCCCGAGATGAATGAGATGATATGCCACACTTTACTATTCCCCTTATTGTGGTGGCTGATTACTGTGTCCTGGTACAGCTGCCTGAGGCCCTACTTTTACTGCATGTTATGGCCTAAATCACATAAAAGAATTGTGCTCAACACCCTTCCCACTGGCCCCCCCCCCCCAATAACTCCTACAACAACTGCCCATCAACCCCTCGTTGCATCTCACAATGCAAACATGCTGGTCAGCAATGAATTTGGTATGGCAACATGTCCTGCGTGGTGTGTGTCAGAGGAGGGTCCAGGGTTCTGTTTCATGTCATCTGATGCAGCTCATTCCCCATGGGCATAGGCTACGCCTTACCACACCCTGCCCCATCCCCTGCCTCACGCCACCCAGCTACTGCACTATGCAAGCCATGGTGTATGCACTGATCTCAATCACACTCCTTTTACATACACAGGGCTCCACCAGCAGGAAGCTGAGCGGGAGGATGAGGAGGGCCACCACCTCCAGGAGGAGGAGGAGGAGCAGGAGGAGGAGGAGGAGCAGGAGGAGCAGGAGGAGGAACATCAAGAGGAGGGGCACCTGGATGAGGAGGAGGAGGAGCAGCCAGGCCAGGAGGCGGCCCACCAGGAGGACTCGGAGGACTCGGAGGAGGGAGTCCTCATCATAGATGAGGAGGACATTCATGAGGACCCCTCCCCACCTGCAGCGCCATCGCCTGGCCCACCTCCATCCCCTGGGCCAGCTTCCGTGTCCCCTGGCCCACCTCCATCCCCTGGGCCAGCTTCCGTGTCCCCTGCTGGCCCACCTCCATCCCCTGGGCCATCTTCTTCCGTGTCCCCTGGCCCACCTCCAGCCTTTGGGCCTGCCACTGTGGTGCGCCTCCTGCAGCAGCTGGTAGATGGCCAGCAGCAAATTATAGTTGGCCAGCAGCAACTTCTAGTTGGCCAGCACCAGCTGCTGCAGGAGGTGACAGCCCTACGGCAGGGCAATGAGCAGCTCCAGGGCCCACTAAGGGTACTGCTGGGGCTGCTCATTGCCCTGCTACAGAGGGCCTTACTAAGAGGGCGTGGCCGCCCTTAATTTAAATAGGGGGGGCCTGTTGGGGTTGTGCGTGTGGGGGGAGGGAATTGTTGGGGTTGTGTGTGTGGGGGGAGGGAAATGTTGGGGGTTCTGTGGGGGGTGGGGGAGGGAATTGTTGGGGTGTGTGGGGAGTTGTGGGGGGGAGGAGGGCATTGTTGGGGCTTATTTTGTAGGGGTGGGGGTGGGGGGGAAATAAATGTTTCTGTTATTATAATATAACTATCAGGGTGTGTGTGTGTGTTTGTCTCCCTTGTGCATTACATATCACCAAATGGTGCTGTTGAGTTGAGAGGAAGGAGGCAGCAATATGCATAGCATTAAATGTGCTGTGTGAATGAGAAGGTGATGTATGTCTGAGAATGTTGGCCAGACAGAACGCCACCTGTTCATTCCAACCTGCATGGCCATATGTGCAGGGGGGTTGGGCCAGGGAGGCTGGATGGATATTTGTGTTCATGAATAAAAATGGCCAGCCAGCATCTCTCTCTCCCTTCCTCCCTCCCCTCCACCATACTGACCCACAATACAGAGTGCCATCAATAAGAGATTAATAGTGTACCTCGTGTGATCTGCCAGGTACACACTTCCACATAACTCCAGGTACCACATACACAGTGTTTGCTGTCTGATGGACACATATCCGTACCCACAAGCCACATTGGTGGGGGGGGGGGGGGGGGGGCCCAAGAAGGACCTACAAACAGCTGGCTCATATTTTCACATTGAATACATCAGCTATGGTATATAATGCTGAGGAGCAAAAGGGAAACAATGGGAAACCCAATAGATGGATGGTTACTTCATCACAGTTGCAATGTAATACTTGTGTTAGGGAAGGGCACAAAAAAATGGTGCTCATTATTTGCAGCTGTGATGACACTTTCTCCAGTAGTCCATCAAGGTGTGTTACATTCAAGTATTCTGGGTTTGTGTCAAACTTTGTCTCTGAAGTAAGTGACTTGCCTTAGGTGGGATTTGAACCAGCAACCTTATGATTATAAGGCTGGTGCTCTAACCACTAGGCCACAGCAGCCACCAGGTTTTAGCCACCACCAGTTACTTTGGGTTGGTACCTGTACACACACCCCTCTCCCTCACCACCACGTCATAGGCCTCAGTGGCACTACCTGTAGCCACCTCGATCATTTTGTCCAGGCTACCGATTAAAAACAATGTAATGTGCATGTTCCCTACCCTACTACCTATGGAGCAATTTAGGAAGGTGTTCCATAATGTGCTATACACATCCATTGCATTAATCATTCTCCCCTCCCCCGCCTATGGACCTTGAGAATGGGTGGCCACTTCATAAATGGGGACTGGGGTACACCACATAAACAAGGAAGATGGAAGCTACCGGGAACCAATACAGCACCTCCAACAGCTGGCCCACACCACTGAGGACCTGCCAACCCCACAGTACAGTGCACAGGAACCTGGTGAAAAGAGAGCTACCTAACATCTGACTCCAGACTACATACATACAGTGAATGCACACTCCTTGACTATGAGCACAAAGAGAAGAGGTGGCAGACAAATGAGAGCTTACCATGAACGTCTGTTTCAAGACTGTGTAGTGCGCCTTTTATCTTCTGGAACATTAGCTGCACATCTCCCTGATTGAAATGACCCTCACCGAGGGGTGTTTGATTTGGGCCGACTGTACTAAATTCGTGGCCCCCACACACTGCCTGCTACAACTAGGCAGAGAGAATGGGAGAAAGAAAGGGAGCATCAGGGGATGTGGAAGACAGGAAACGGAAGGCGTGGTGGCTGAGGGCCAACAATAATTTCCCCCCCCCCCCCCCCCCTAAATACACAGGTGTACCCAAGCATGCTAAGTGAGGGTAAAACCCTGTAACTGATTATTACGAACATCGGGCAAGGTCTAAGTGCAGGAAATGGCAGGTAAAATGGCAATGAAGAAAGGGAAGGCAGGTGGAGACCCCCATACTTATCTACTCATAATCGAAACCATGTGTTCCTAATCGCTATCTGAGCTGGGCACGCTTAGGAATTATGTGTATAATTGAAAAAGTAGCGCCCAAATCAGAAACGCCTATTCCCCTGTCTCAATGGGCGTTCTTGGCGCCTATATAAACGCCCACTCCGTATTTTCCAAAACCCCATTGGTACAATGCCACCACGCATGCCGCCGACCCGGAAGGGTAATTTTCTCGAGGCAGAGGTGGAGCTCCTGGTGCAAGAAATTGTACAGCGGCACCGGAGTCTGTTTGCTCCCACAGGGCAGAGGCTGGCAGCAACAGTAAAGCAGCGGGAATGGGAGGCAGTACGGGACAGCCTGAATGCTGTCTTCCATGCTGGGAGAGACGTGGAGGACTGCAAGAGGAAGTGGCGGAAGCTGAGGAGGGATGTTCGCAGGAAGGCAGGGGCCAATCCCCCAGGCAATGACACTGCCAACCTTACACCAATGGAGCTGATGGTGTACTCCCTCCTACCCCAGGAGGGCATCCACGGGATTGGCTCCATGGACACCTCGGGCCAGGCTGAGGACTCAGGTAGGTGTTTCATTATGCAGTTGGGGTATCTGTTGTGCTGCACTACACTTGTGTTATAGAAGTTGGGGTCAGGGGGAGGGAGGTGAGGAGTGGGGGGCAGGAGGAGGGAGGTAGGTGTGGGGGGGGGGGGAGTATCTCTGGCTGTCTTTATGTATATTAACAGCCCACCTTTATGATGCTGTTGTGACCTGGTAACCCCTACTCCCTAGCTCTCTACCCTTACTCCCTATCCCAACCGTTGTCATTGGGTTTCCTCTTACCTGTCCTGTGTGCCCATATTTATTGAATTAATTGTAAGCTCTATTTGAGTAGTGGTAGTGGTCATGTGTGTTATAGGAGCAAGCAGACAGGGTGGACAGGGTGGGTGCTGTGTGTGTGAGCACCCCCAATAATGAGGAAAGATCATGTAGCTGTGCAGGGAGGAGGGTTGGTCACTGGGCTTAGCACCCCCAATACTACTTTCCAGTTGGCTCCTATGGGTGTGGGTAGGTTACTACTGTGGCAGAACTTTGGGGGCCGTCCTTCCCTACTACTCCTCTATTTTCCCATTACCAACCTGTGCCTAGTTCCTCCTGTGACCTCTGTGCTCTACTGAGTGTGGGCCACATGCATTCAACTGAAGGAGCCTGTAATGGGGGTCATAAAGCAGTTCTATGCAGTTTAGCAAGTCAGTAGTAACACAACACATGCTGCAATGTTGTTCAATTTAACATTTATACAACTAACAGCTTGAGCACAACGTTGTGAGTGGTGTCCTTCTCTTGGCTGCTCATCCACCACCTCTACCCAGCTGCCTGCGGGGCTCTCTCTTTCGTACCCGTGTCAATTCCATTCCTCCTCACCATCTCTTTGCTGGGTCATCAGGTTGGGGGACATACCAATGTATATGAATGCTGAAAGACAAAAGTGGGTTATTTGCACCAACACTATTCCTCACTCTTGTGCTATACAGGTGAAGACTCGGAGGAGGCCGGCCCTAGTGGCCTGCAAGGCCAACGCCCTACACCATCCGTCCAGCCTGAACCTCCACAGCCTGCAGCACCAGCAGTCCAGCCTCCACCACCTGCACCAGCTATGCATCCTCTGCGTCCACCACCACCTGCACCAGCTGTCCAGCCTCTGCCACTACCACCACCTGCACCAGCTGTCCAGCCTCTGCCACCACCACCTGCACCAGCTGTCCAGCCTCTGCCACCACCACCACCACCTGCACCAGCTGTCCAGCCACCACCACCACCTGCACCAGCTGTCCAGCCTCTGCCACCACCACCACCACCTGCACCAGCAGAGGCCGCACCTCCAGCACCGGAGGACTTTGTTGAGGAGGAGGAGGAGGAGGGCCCAGCTCCCCGCCAGAGGCCATCTGGCCAAAGGAGGCAACTCCTGCGGCTGGCCACGGAGCTACTCCGCCACAACGTGCGCTTGGAGGAGTACCGGCAGCAGAAACTGGAGCTGCAGCGCCAAGCACTGGAGGCACAGCAGCGAGCACACCAGGAACTCCTCCAGGCGCACCGTGAAGGCCACCAGGAGGTGCTCCAGCAACTGAGACGGCTGGAGCAGAGCATCCAACACCTGCGCCCTCAGGGCACCGCGCCTACTCCAGCCCCCGTGCTGCTGGAGCAGCCCCTGCCATCAACATCCTCCTCCACTGACCACCAGCAACCACCAGCTAAGAGGTGGGCATTGCGCTCCTCAGCCTCCGCACCCACTCCTGCAGCACCCGCGAAATCTGCTCCCATTCTGGGTCCTGTGGCCAGACCACTAGAAGCAAGAAGGTGGCCCGATTTCCACGGTGCAGCCGAAGCCGCAGGCTGCCGTGGGGATACGGAGGAGGACACTGGGAGCAGCAGCTCAGAAGAGACTTCCCATGCAGCACCAGCTGCAAAGGAAGGGCGTGGGAGGGGTAGGAGGGGACGGGGGAAGGGAAGGGGAAAATGATGGGACATGCTGTAGGGTGAGGGTTGGTGGGAGGGGGGTGGGTGTGGGAGGGGGGTGGTGGTGGTGGTGGTGGTGGGGTTGACCAAACACATATGCACTGTATGTACAAAATAAATGTTCACTTACATTCACCTAAAACTTGTTTCAATGAGTCTTTGTCTTGCTCTTACGCCAAGCTGGTAGGCATTGAGCTCTGCTCTGTGGGCTGGGGGTGGAGGGGGCTCCTCTTCCAGCTCATCTGGGGCCTCTTCTGGTGGTGGCTGTGGCTCCTCTGGGAGAGGCTGTCCTCTGCGCTGGGCCAAATTGTGTAACATACAGCACGCCACAAAGATCTTGGCCACCTTTTCTGGACTGTAGAGCAGCTCTCCTCCAGACCGGTCCAGACAGCGGAAGCGGTTTTTCAATAAACCAAAGGTGCGCTCAATGATCCCCCGGGTGCTGCGATGTTTCCTGTTGTAGGTTTCTTCTGGCCCTGGTTGTGGGTGGATCAGGGGGGTCATGAGCCATGTCCTCTGCGGGTAGCCTCGGTCACCTTTGCAGAAAAGCAGAATGAGATAGATGAGTGTGTATCGCTTGGAGCAGGTACAGGGGGGGCGGGGGATTTGGATAGTGGGTTGTGGTGGAGGAAGCCAGGGCGGAGGGTTGCCCAGTGGAGGAGGTCTAGTATGGGTGGTACATGCATGTTGCACTTACCTAGTAGCCATCCACCAATGAACTCCCCTCGCTGGAACCTGCGGAAGATGCCCGAGTGCTGTAGGATGTAGGCATCGTGGCTGGAGCCGGGGTACCTGGCACACACGTCTAATATCTCCCCCTGGGCATCACATACAACTTGCATGTTCATAGAATGAAATGCCTTCCTATTTCTGTAGGTGGCTTCGTGTGCCCAGGGGGGTCTGAGGGCTACGTGTGTGCAGTCTATCACACCGATGACCGAGGGGAATCTAGCAACAGCATAGAAGGCGGCCATGTTGTTGTGCAGGGCCTGGGGGGTGGTGAGGAAAGTGATGTAGTGTGAGGTGTGAGTTATGAAGGCATCCAGGAACTGGGTGAGACAGTGTGAAATAGAAGCCTGGGTGAGGCCTGTGTTAGCAGCTAATACGGATTGAAAACTGCCAGTGGCCAGGACAGAGAGAGCGGAAGTGATTTTGAGGTGGGCAGGGATGGGGTTACTCCTACGTGTCTGGGGCTGAAGGAGGGGTGTCAGCTGCTCAAACAGCTGATGAATGGTGGCCCTATCAAACCTGAACCTTGTTAGACACTGCTGGTCAGTGAGTTGTAGGAAGGTGGTGCGGGGCCTAAACACTCGGGCCCGTGAATACCTCCTGCGGTGGGTGGCCTCTTCGTGTAGCATGCATGCCACAAGTGCATTAAGTGCATCCATATCCCCACCACCAGTGCAAGTATTAGGACTAGTAGTCAAACAAACAGCAACACACACAGATCTGTCACTTCCAGCCACCACGCCCTCTGGCCACTCACTCGCCAAACAGTACAGGAACACAGAGACAAACGGAGGTCAGGGAATAGAGTATACACGTGGGAAGAGTGAATGGGGAGGGATAGGGGGAGGGGAAGGGGGCGATGGAGCAAAGGAGTAGGAGTAAGGAACGGTGAAAGGGTAAGACACAAAAAGAGGCAGGGCACACAGACGACCGTCACAGGTACTGAACACGCTCGGCTTTCTCTCTGCAACCACCACTTCAGCTCTTCCACCAACTGTATCGCCACTCTCCAACTACACACAATCGCTAATGGGTCTAAAGACGCATTCCCCCTTGCTCTGGTCGCTTTTATTTCGGGTCCATCATATTACGCCCATCTTCCCGCCCAACCAGAGCCCTTTCGCTATTCGTTATACGTTATACCCGTCCACGTCGTATCACCACCCCTAACACGCCCCCGACACGCCTCTTATTTGGACGTTTTTACGTCCACGTACGAGCGACACGGACGCACTGAAACATTGCTTTCAATTATATGGATTTACTCGTTTTTGTGAGATTAACGTCCATCTCCCGATTTAGGTCGACTCTTGGGCGTTTTTTTCGTTCGATTATAAGCAGGATAGTGAACTTCTTTTGTGGCCTGGGTCCAGAACCATTGGAGCCGACTCTGTGGGTGCTGTGGGTGCTTGAGCACCCCCCAACATTGAGAAAATTCCTTGTATGTGTCAAGGGAGGGGTCATTTCCATTGGGCTTAGCACCCCCAATAATTTTGAAAAGTTGGCTCCTATGTCCAGAACTACAACTGGGTGAGACCCAATTACATAAGTAGAGAGAAAATTGCAATTTTTGTGAAAATGCATGGGCCCCCTATAAGCAATATATCCAAATAGGTTCATTTTGAACATTATTGGAACATCAACCATTTGTAACTTTCCTCAGGTGCTGACCTGTCTGTCTGTACCTGAAGCAAACTCCTCCAAAGTAAAGCAAATTCTGACCTTTTAAATTCCAAACTTCTCAACTTTCTGGCTATAGGTGAGATACCTGATATTCTCTTTAATTTAATGCTTATTGCTTAATTAATTAATTTTGCCCTGTGAAACCTCTTATTTTCTTTCTTTCTCTTCCTGCCAAGCTCTGATAGAGAGGGAGGCTGCATTGCATTGTATTGCATTTTACATTGTTGAAACTGATATAATTATTGGGAATATCTGGATTTATATTACAACAAGGAAAGTTTTTTATATTCTAGGGCAATTGTGAAAGTTAAATCATTTGAAAATTCTTTGACCAGACTGTACCAATTCTGGTCCCATCCAGAGAATTGCCTTGGTAACAGCATTTAGCTGACCCATTGGTTCCCACGAATGGGATGCAAGCATACCAGGCTATAATCTATTTAGGAAGGATAGAGAGGGTCATAAAGGTGGAGGAGTAGCTCTGTATGTGAGGAATGATATCATGGCAACTGAAATGACAGGGACCTGGGGAAAAGAAGAAGCGATATGGATCACCTTAAAAAGAAAGGATAGAACCTCTGTCCACATGGGTGTTGTCTACAGACCCCCAACACAATTAGAGGAACTAGATAAAGATCTGATCGCAGATATTCAAAAATTAGGAAAGAAAAAAGAGGTTCTGTTGATGGGAGATTTCAATCTGCTGGATGTAGATTGGAAGGTTCCGTCTGCCAAATCGGAAAGAAGTAGAGAGATCGTGGATGATTTCCAAAGTGCTCTGCTCAGACAGATGGTGACGGAACCCATGAGGGAGGGAGCGATGCTGGATCTGGTGCTCACAAATGGGGATAGTGTGTCAAATGTCCGAGTGGGTGCACACCTGGGAAGCAGTGACCATCAAACGGTTTGGTTTGATATAACGGCTGAAGTGGAGGGCGGCCACTCTAAACTCAAAGTCCTGGATTTCAAGTGTGCTGACTTTAGTAAAATGGGGGAATACCTGAGGAAGGAGATGATGGGCTGGGAGGATGAACATGAAGTGGAAGGGCAGTGGTCCAGGCTGAAAGAAGTAATAAATAGGGCCACAGACCTTTATGTAAGGAGAGTAAATAAAAGCAAGAGAAAAAGGAAACCGATATGGTTCTCCAAGCAAGTGGCTGAGAAAATAAAGGCTAAAGAGTTAGCGTTCCAGAAATATAGAAAATCTCAAGAAGAGGAACATGGGGAGGAATACCGGATGAAACTGAAAGAAGCCAAGAGAGAGGTACGTCTGGCGAAGGTGCAAGTGGAAGAACAAATGGCTAGAAATGTAAGGAGGGGCAACAAAAATGTCTTCAGGTATATTAATGAAAGCAGAATGACTAAAAAGGGAATTGTGAGACTAAAAGATACAGCGAACCGCTATGTAGATAATGATGAAGAAAAAGCCAATTTGCTAAATAGATACTTTTGTTCTGTTTTCACTGAAGAAAATCCTGGAGAAGGACCGCGAGGGACTGGCAAAGTACACCTGAGAATGGAATGGATATAGCACCGTTCACGGAAGAGAGTGTGTATCAACAACTTGGAAAGCTAAAGGAGGACAAAGCCATGGGATCGGACGGGATCCACCCCAGAATATTGAGGGAGCTCAGAGAGGTTCTGGCGGGTCCTCTTAAAGATTTGTTTAATAAATCCTTGGCAACAGGAGAGGTTCCGAGGGACTGGAGAACGGCGGAGGTGGTCCCTCTTCACAAAAGTGGTGATAGGGAAGAAGCTGGAAACTACAGGCCGGTAAGCCTCACTTCGGTTATTGGAAAAGTAATGGAAGCCATGCTGAAGGAAAGGATAGTGAATTTCCTAGAAGCCAATAAGTTGCAAGATCCGAGACAACATGGTTTTACCAGAGGGAAATCATGTCAAATGAATCTCATTGAATTCTTTGATTGGGTAACTGGAGAATTGAATCATCGACGTGCTATAGACGTAATCTACTTAGATTTTAGCAAAGCTTTTGACACGGTTCCCCACAGGAGGGTCTTAAATAAACTAGATGGGCTGAAGATAGGTCCCGAAGTGGTGAACTGGATTAGGAACTGGTTGACGGACAGACGACAGAGGGTGGTGGTAAATGGAGTTCGCTCGGAGGGTTAGAAGGTAAAGTTTGCCTATTTGCGGATGATACTAAGATTTGCAATAGGGTGGACACCCGGGAGGGAGTGGAAAGCATGAAAAGGGATCTGAGGAAGCTAGAAGAATGGTCTAAGGTTTGGCAATTAAAATTCAATGCGAAGAAATGCAAAGTGATGCATTTAGGGAGAGTTGGGACAGCAGCCAGCCAATGAGAGTCCATCTTCAGGGAGATGGGTATTCTAGGATGTCAGCTGGCCAATAGAAGGAAGCAGCAGGAACAGCTAGGGGCTGGGGGTGGAACCAAGCCTGAGTGTTTCCCACAGATGTGTTTGATGGACCCTTGTCTTCCTTGCATTTTTGGTAAGTCACCATTACTTTTATGCTTTACATTTCAGTACTGCCCCCTTCCCCAATTTCTTGCCAGTAAAATGTCATTTGAAAAAGAAACATGGCCCAGCTTTCATACACACAAAGAAGCTATGTAAGCTGGTGTACTTTTTTTTTGTGCTCCATCTTCCCTGCCTTGCTTTTCCCCCTACTCCTACTTGCGATAATGAAGAACCGGCAGGTCCAGACCTCCCGTTAAAATTTCCACGGTAAAGGTAGGGACTGCTTTTGTGCATAGGGTCGGAAACGGTAGTGCATCGCATTGCATGCACATTATAATAGTAATTAGCTCATTATAATAGCTTTGCATTCCATTTTTGTTAGCTGCTACCGTGACAGGAAAATGGCTCGGAGAACCCTTTTGTGCATGTCCCAGTTTACTACTTGCGCGCTAAACCGGCTAGAACTAGTTTAAAAACCACATTGCTGGCTCGTTAAGTTTAGTGCATCTGGTCCTTAGTTCCTTGAACCCATCCAGGACTCCCCCTCTGTTCCAAGGGCCCCATTAGGGGTACAGGCAACCAAACACCTCGTGTACTCCGCATCACTAACATTTGTTAACCCCTAACTCCTCCCAAACTTTCACTCAACAACCAGAATCATTTCTCTCTGCAAGTTATCCAAGAACCATCCCCTTGGGCTGGATCCTTTACCACCCACAACTCCAGAGCCTTCTCCTTAGAGCAGTGGCGTAGCCAGTCAGCCAATTTTGGGTGGGCCTGAACCCAAAGTGGGCGGGCACAAAATTTTCTCTCTAACCCCCTCCCCCAGCATTTCCCAACTCAAAAGATAAATACTTTAGCTGATGAACATCCCCAAGCTCTGTCACCTGAAAACTTCCACCAAAGATGGCCAGAATTTATTTTTACCAAGCTTGGTCGGAAGCAACAACTCCTTGAGCCAACGATAGCGGCACCCCATGCATGCTTAGTTGTCAGTGGCTCAAGGATGCTGCCCCCATTTGCCAAGCTCAGCAGAAGGGATTTCTGGCCACCTTCAGTGGAGGTCCTCAGCTAGCAGGGCTTGGGGATCCCCACCAGCTACAGCAAGGGTCAGGGCTGCTGTTAGCCATGCTGGGGCCCAGGGCAGAAAATAAAGAAGCCCTCTCCTCTTTAATCTCCCCATCTGCCCTTACAGTCTCACACTGACAGACCATCACCAAATACAGAACAAGGGATTACAAATTAGAAATAAAAATATGTAGACAAAAATTGAACTGAGAACCTCAACATTTAGTGCAACACTGGAGAAATAAAAACAAAAATGCATTTCCTTTTCTACTGAACACAATAAAACTGAACATATTCCATTTAAAACATTCAAAATAAAATTATTTTTCTACCTTTTGTTGTCTGGACATTTTATTTTTCTATCATGTTGGTTTCAGTTTCTCCTTCCCACTTTCCCATCGTCTTCTGCTAATTCTTCAAGCAACTGTTGTCCATTTGTCTTTTCTCTCCTCTCGTTCCATTTCCTCACTACAACTGCTTCTGAAATATTGATCTTTCCATTTTAGCTCTTTCCTTTCTGTTTTTTGTTTTTTTCTGCCTCTCTCCACTCAAATTTAACCCTCTTTCTAAACTTTTTCCTCCTTTTTACTTTTCAGATATCTATCAAATTTTCATCTCCTTTCACCCACTAGCTCACCTATATCCAAACTCATTCCTTCCCAGCCTTCCATTCCCTTCCATCTTCAATCTACGCACCATTACCATATTTCTACCACCTGTAATCACTATCCTCTCATTTATTTCATTACCATCTCCCCTCTCTCTTTATTCTCTCTTCACTCTCATAGCCTGACATCTCCCTTTTACCCCCTCCCCCTCCCTCCATTGTCCTGCATTTCTCTCTCTTATCCATTGTCCAGCATATCTCCCTTCTGCCCCTGGATCCAATATCTCCCTCTTCCCCCTCTCTTGTGCAGCATCTTTCTTTCCCTTTGCTCCACCTCTATGTCCAACATCTCTCCCATATTGTCCACTATCTCTTTCTTTCTTTCTTTCTTTCTTTCTTTCTTTCTTTCTTTCTTTCTTTCTTTCTTTCTTTCTTTCTTTCTTTCTTTCTTTTTTCTCTCTCTCTCTCCCTGCCTTGAGCCCCTGGTCTAACATCTTTTTCTCTCCCCTCCAGCCGTGTTCAATATTTCCCTCTCTCATCTCTCACTCCCTTCCCTCCACTGTCATGTCCAACATTTTTTTCCTCTATCGTCCTTTGCCACTCCTCTGCAGCCTTTCCCTTCCCACCATAGCCATATCAAACAATTCTCCCTCTCTTTTCCTCCTGCATCTCTCCCTCCCCCAAGTCAAACAATTATTTCTCCACCCCACCGTTTCACTCACTCGCTCTCTCCACCCCACCCCCTCTCATGGGGCAGGCCCAGGGCAAGGGCACTGATGCCCAACCAGTTTCTCCTCCTGGCCACTGCTGTAGTGTGGCGGCCTTGAGGAATTGCTGTAAGGCAGTTTTAATGCCCTTCCCTTCCTCTCTCTCCACCCCTGCGTCCCACCGCGCCTGCAACGAAAATGGTTGTCCTCCCCGCTGGCGCTACCTCGGCCCCTGCACGCTACCCTGCCTCTGTCCCTGCCTGCATTCTTTTCTTCGATCGTCGCGTCGCCGGCAGCGCTGCCATTCACTCAGGCAGCTCCGCTCCCCTCTGCTGCGTCCATCCGGCTTTCTGACGCACTTCCTGTTTACTTAGGGCCAGATGGACGCGGCAGAGGGGAGCGTAGCTGCCTGAGTGAATGGCAGCACTGCCGGCAACACAACGATCGAAGAAAAGAATGCAGGCAGGGACAGAGGCAGGGTAGCGTGCAGGGGCCGAGGCAGCGCTGGCGGGGAGGACAACCATTTTTGTTGCAGCGCGCGACGTGCAAGGGATGTTGGGTGGGCCTGGAGGGAAAGTGGGTGGGCCTGGGCCCGTCCAGGCCCACCCGTGGCTATGCCCCTGCCTTAGAGACTCTGGAGAGTTCTACATTCCATCACTTAGTAATCCCCATTTTAATGAGGGATTACATTTACAAGTGAAACAATATTCTTTCAGTTTTATCTCTGATTCTCAATCCACCACAAATAAGAGAAATCATACCTTACCTGTATCGAATAATCAATAATTCATTCCACTTAAACATGCAGTCATCTTCCCCAAAGTACAGCGAGGCTTTTGTTTTCCTTTTTTGGGCTTTGGAAAAGAATACTGCATTAATCCCGGGACAGCAGAACATCAGAGGGGGGAGGAGGGAAGGAGGAAGAAGAGGTGTTAGTTACCCAGCTCCGGACTTTTGGCAGTGTCTCCCAAATGGTGCTCTCTTCCGACAGCATGGCATCCCAAAGGAGATTGCTCTGGACTTTAAAGGCAGTGGTACAATTAAATATGGGTTACATCTTTAGCAAACTGCAAGTGTTGAGCCTGGCTCTGATATCCTGGTCTCAGTAGCCCCAACACCCTAAACCCACTTTAGATTTTTTTTTTTTGGCATCTTCAGATGTAGTTTAGCGCTTCAGTTAAAATGAACATTTTATCTACCTACCAAAGGCTTAACTACGATTTCCAAATCAAAACACCATAACACTGATCTGTGGGGCTGCTTCACAAAACTTTAATGCCAGCTCCGAGCTGGCATTAGGTTTGCAGCGGTAATGGTGCCCTGGCTAAGCAAGCTGCTGTCTGAGCATCGAAGGGAAAAGCAAAACGAGGTAATTTATATCATTTTGACTACATTTGCATTTAATTTGTGCTGGTTCTTTGCGAGCTCACTGTTCCCTGCGCTAGAGCCCTCTCAGCATCCTACATTAGCAAATGTGGATGCTAGTCTGGCACTAATGACCTCTAGTGCCCGTGTAACCCGAGTCTCACCTGGGTTAACTCTAGACCCAAGCCACAGAGGAACGCTCTCACACTGCTTCAATTCCACAGCTTATGCTCACTCTCAGTGGACTGGACACTTTCTTCCATTCTCCTTTGCAGTGAAACTGGGATGGGTGATGGTCCGAAATAACAGTTGGGGTCTTTGGGAGACACTTATCTAATTCTGGGTTCCGCTCAACTCTTCAGTCCACTCCAGGAGGTTTAATGAGAACTTGAACTTTTATTTGCAACTTCAGCAACTGGCAAACTCTTGATTCAATGATCCTCAACAGAGTCACTGAATTAGATGCTCCTATAACCCAAGGTCAGACTTCAATCGCTGTGGGGGATATTTTTCCCCTACACCTTTCAAGAGTATTCACCAGGAATAGTTCCTTCCCGGCTATACACATAGGCCCAACTTCTCTATGTTTATCCTGCAACCAGATGTAAGCCCAAGACTGACTTCCACCTTGACACACTCTGTTCCCATAAGTGTCTCATGTAGTTCCCAACAGTATATCAGCCAGGACTCAGATAAGTGCCGGTGGCCTGACAAAGTCTAGTTAGACCTATATATTCAATGCTGCTATCCATACATGGCCCAGCATTGAATATCAGGAACTATTGAATTTTGCTGGGTGGATATCTGATTCTACAAAGGGTGGAAGGGAAAGAAAGGGTAAGGGATTTGGATTTAGTTCACACGTTTTCCATAGTAGCTTAAGGTAATGTACATTCAGGTATGTCTCTGGAGAGCTTACAATCTAAGGGGCTAATGCAGAAGCATATGGTTGCCATGAGGTGTACATGCATGTTACTGGGTGCACAATGCACAAAGGGGTTCAGCACAGAAGTTAACATGCTAAGTACATATGGGTGCCTTGAATATTAAAAGCATGATAATGAGCCCATCAGGTATTCCACAACAATGCACAGAAGTGAACGGCTAAATGGCAGATGACGTTTAATGTGAGCAAGTGCAAGGTGATGCATGTGGGAAAAAAGAATCCGAATTATAGCTACGTCATGCAAGGTGCCACATTAGGAGTTACGGACCAAGAAATGGATCTGGGTGTCGTCGTCAATAATACACTGAAATCTTCTGCTCAGTGTGCTGCTGCGGCTCGGAAAGCAAATAGAATGTTGGGTATTATTAGGAAAGGTATGGAAAACAGGTGTGAGGATGTTATAATGCCGTTATATCGCTCCATGGTGTGACCGCACCTTGAGTATTGTGTTCAATTCTGGTCGCCGCATCTCAAGAAAGATATAATGGAATTGGAAAAGGTGCAGCGAAGGGCGACTAAAATGATAGCGGGGATGGGACGACTTCCCTATGAAGAAAGGCTAAGGAGGCTAGGACTATTGAGCTTGGAGAAGAGACGGTTGAGGGGAGACATGATAGAGGTATATAAAATAATGAGTGGAGTGGAACAGGTGGATATGAAGCATCTGTTCATGCTTTTCAAAAATACTAGGACTAGGGGGCATGTGATGAAACTACAGTGTAGTAAATTTAAAACAAATTGGAGAAAATGTTTCTTCACCCAACGCGTAATTAAACTCTGGAATTCGTTGCCGGAGAATGTGGTGAAGGCGGTTAGCTTGGCAGAGTTTAAAAAGGGGTTAGACGGTTTCCTAAAGGACAAGTCCATAAACCGCTACTAAATGGACTTGGGAAAAATCCACAATTCCAGGAATAACATGCATAGAATGTTTGTACGTTTGGGAAGCTTGCCAGGTGCCCTTGGCCTGGATTGGCCGCTGTCGTAGACAGGATGCTGGGCTCGATGGACCCTTGGTCTTTCCCAGTGTGGCATTACTTATGTACTTATGTACAATGCAAAAAAATTATCTCCAGGCCCAGAGTACCGTAGAACATTTAGTTATAAAGTTATAGAACTAAATTCAGTAAATGGGGATCAAAAAATGGCACTGGAAAAGATCCACATGGAGCGCTATTCTATAAATGGCGCTCTGAGTTGGGCACCATTTATTATAGAATAGCACTTAGAGCCAATTTCCACGCCAAACTTTGGGCACAACAACTGAAACTCGGTGTTAATCTTGGTGCGTAATTTAGACATGGATCCCTGGTATTCAGTAACATTGTGTGCATCTTTAGTGAACATCCCTGACACACCCATGCCCCTCCCATGGCCATGTTCTCTTTTGAGTTGCGCACTGTAAGATTTGCATGCAAATCTTTATAGAATAGTTCTTAGCAAGATGTGTGTGCAAATCCAAAATATTGTCGACTAACACCAGCAATTGATTACTAGTACACAATTAGTGGCGCTAATTAGCTCAGCCATTTAGTTGCATGCACATGTCACGATAGCATGCAATTTGTGCTTGGAAATTTGCATGCCATTTCTAGAATCTGGGGGATAATGCCAGCTTTAACATTTAATGCCAATTTTTTTTTCCTGTGACCATAACAGGGGCCTGCATTTTAAAAGACAGAAAGGGAGGTAACAGCTCTGTGTGCATGTCCGAACAAATCAAAACACCAGCACACGTCTAGCCATGAATTGGAATGTTGTTCTGTGCATATATATATATATATTAGTTTGGCAAAAATTTTATGTGCAAGAAATTTTTGTAAGCTAATATTTATGAGCAGAGCAACATCCTGGTTCATGTGCAGATGTGTTCTGGCATTTCCATTTTGTTCAGACTTGCTTGCATGCAGTGAAGCTGCGGTCACGACAGAACCTTTGTGTTCATGGGTCTGGAAGGCTTTCTATGCACTTTGAATTTAAATCTCATTAGCTTATTACATCACTTACTCCTACGGGGATTCTACGCAAAATGTTTGAAAATTCTGTAAAGTTCTGTGCTGTTTATTTGTACTGTTTTTGCACAGAATTTCCCCACACTAAAGCCTGAAATTTCCACCTATTACCCTCTTCCTCCAGGCTTCCCCACCCTCCCCAATGGCACACTCACCTTTATCTGCTCCCCCTCCCACTCTCCCCATTGACACATTCACCTCTGTCTGCTCCCCCTCCCACCCTCCAATGGCATATTCACCTTTCTCTGAACCCTCCCCAATTGCACATTCATATGTCTCTGCCCCCTCCCACATTCACCAATGGCTCTTTCACATTTCTCCCCCCCCCCCCTTCAATGTATTACTGGAGCTGGATCTCCCCCTCCCCAGCAGAGATTGCCTGTTTAGACATGACTGCATATGTGAACCGCGGGACCCCTGCAGTTCATGTAAATAGTCTGGTCCAAATCTGCAGAGGAAGAGGAAGTGACCCGATGTGCAGGAGTTCACTTCCTCCTTTTCCTGCCACACGATCTTTGCAGGGGGAGTGGGGGGAGAGACCCAATGCCGACATCAAGCAGAATTCTGCACAATAAGGGCCCGATTCTATATATGTTGCCTAAAATTAGCATGTGTTAGGCAATTACACATAAGCGTATTCTAAATACTGTGCATAAAACTATGCAAGGTATTTAGAATACACTTAGGTGTACTTCATGTGACTAAATCTACACACGTCTATTTACACCAATGAAAAGCTGGTGTAAATCCCTGCACATAGATCTATGCACACTGGCCCATATTTTAAAACAATGCATGTAGGTTTTGGAACACCCACAAAATACCCATTTCCACATCCCTAAGCATGCCTTCTTTTGCCTGCGTGCATTAGAATTTAGGCGCAGTACATTACAGAATACGCTTAGCAATATACGCGCATAAATTCTAAATTTTGCCAATTAGTGCTCGTTATTGCTTGTTAAGAGCTGTTAACAATGCTTAACAGCTTGTTAAAACAATTATTCTACACACATAGTTATAGAATATGCCTATATTTTCACACGGAACCGCTCGTAACCCTAAGCGCGTTACATAGAATCTGGGGGTAATTGCAGAATTCTGCATATTCTGTGGGGCAGTGGAATTCTGCGCAAATTCTGTGTTGCGTAGTTGCACAGAATTCCCCCAGGAGTAACTGCTGCATTTTCTTTTCTCACTAATTTCATGGTAGAACCCATACCCTCAGCCATTGGCATGTGACTCTGCCCTATGGCTTTCAGCATTGACCCCCTAAGTTTGCACCTGAGGTAATGGAAGGTTGAGGGACTTGCCCAAGTTTGCATGGATTGACAGTAGGTTTGAACCCTGGCTTCTTTGGTTTTTAGCTAGCTGCTCTTTTAGGCTACTCCTCAGAGGCTGGAGGCAAAACTAGCAGGCATTTGTCAATGCTAACGATGCAGTTTTGTTTAGACTGTATATTTAATAGCTGCTGAGCCCGTGCCTGTAAAACAGCAACATTCGTTTTGTGAATGAACAATGTCTCACAGCTGCTGGGACTATGGTAGGAAAACAACAATATCTGTTTTGTGGCTTCACTGCTGCTGGGAATATACTTGAAAGGTAGCAGTATTTGTTTTTGTTTCAGAGCTACTGTGACTGTGCTTGAAAAGCAGCAGCAATATATATGTAGAGAGGACTTTGTTCCAGAAGCATTGTTGGTAGTGATTTGAGATTATAACATTCATTTATACAAAGTGCCTTCATCTGTACCGATTTGTGGGAACTAAGCTGTATCCAGGCAAGGTAAAGAAAAAAGAGGGGTCAGAACACTGAAACGTGAAACATTCCAAGTAATGCAGTATTACTGGGGAATGTTCGGGACAGATGTACAGAGAGCATATCTGGGGGGATAATTTCTAACCGGGCGCATGTGAAAAAGACACCTATTTTATGCTTATTTATAAAAGTACCAGAACAAGCCCCAGTGTTCAAATGCACACACACACAAATTTCTATGTGCTCTAAGGCATTGCTAATATGAACAAATTATACACGTGGACTCACTTTTCATAAAATATGCATGTACGTGGCAAGTCTGCCCATTCTCCACTCAGACTATGCCCCCGGGAAGATTATGCACAGCTTGCTTGTAAGTACATGTTTTCTTGTCAGTACACATAAGCATACAGCCACACAGATCTATTGAAGACCTTTTTTGTGTTAAAAAAAAGGCTTGACATACAGAACATTAAAAAAAAAAATTATACCCATAACCAAGTCTTCCTTGGGCTCTTGGGATATAATCTCAGCATACACTGATTCTTATAGATTATCTTTTGTGCATGGGGGAAATTTCTTTTTCTTCATACATGTAAGTACATGTAAGTACATAAGTGTTGCCATAGTGTGTCGGACCAAAGGTCCATCAAGCCCAGCATTCTGTTTCCAACTGTGGCCAATCCAGGTCACAAGTACCTGGCAAGAACCCAAAACAGTACAATATATTTTATGCTGCTTATCCCAGAAATAAGCAGTGGATTTTCCCAAGTCCATTGTAATAATGGCTTATGGACTTATCTTTTAGAAAGCTATCCAAACCTTTTATAAAATCCACTAAGTTAACTGCTTTTACTACATTCTCTGGCAATAAATTCCAGAGTTAAATTACACGTTGAGCGAAGAATTATTTTCTCCAATTTGTTTTAAATTTACTACTTTGTAGCATCATTGCATGCCCCCTAGTCCTAGTATTTTTGGAAAGCATAAACAAGTGATTCATGTCTACTTGTTCCACTCCACTCAGTATTTTATATACCTCTATCATATCAAGACCTTTATGGTGCCAATTTTCAAGCAATGTTCCCTTTAAGGATTGATGGGTTGTGAGCCAAACTTTTAAAGGTCCCTTTTACAAAGTAGTGGTAAGCACTAATGCGTGCTTACCGCACGCTAAAAAGGCAGTACCTTGGTATGTGCTCAGGTATCCCCCAGTAGTTCTGGGATTGGCGTGCACCAATCCTGTGCTAAAAATATAAAATATTTTTTAGTGCAGGGGAATGTTTGAAGGCGGAGAGTAGGTCTGCCTTGTGCTAATCGAGTAGCATGGGTAAGTCACCATGCGCTGCCCGATTAGCGCGGGAGCCCTTACCACCTAGTAAACAGCTGGTGATAAGGTCTCACACACTAATAGCCACACGCAAATTGGGAAATTAGCGTACAGCCATTAAGGGGAAAATTGAAATTACGACCATTTTACAACCACACTAAAAGTGGCCTCAGCGTGTGGGAAACCCACGTGCTAAAAATAGTTCAGGCCACGTTTTAGAGCAGCTTTCTACAAGGGCCCCTAAATATATTGAGTAGAAATCTCTGTTAGAACATAAGACATCCAGTCCCCTGACCCTCGCTGACACAGATTCAGGGGGGCTAGAGATCCAGTTGGTCTCTAGTCCCCCTGCCCCCCTAGCATTCCTGAGATGTCCCTGGTGGCCAAGTGGGCCGCGGTCAATCCCCTCCGAACCTGGTGGTCTAGCGGCCCTTCCCCACCCCCTACCTTAGGTTGGAGGAGGGAGGTGGCCTCCCTCCTCTTCCATCGGCGCCACCTGCAAAATGGTGGTGCCCAGCCCTGCCTAGTGCATCCTGGGATGCGCTGGGTTGGGCTTCACACCATATAAGAGAGTTTTTCCCTTATATGGTGTGAAGCCCCGCCCAGCACATCACATGATATACTGGGCAGGGCTGGGTGCCCCAAAAGGTAGGGGGTGGGGGTATTGACTGCATCCCACTGGGCCACCAGGGACATCTCAGGAAAGCTGGGGGGGGGGTCGGGGGGACATCTACCTGTGTCGGGGGGAGGTCAGGTGGACCAGATGTCTGCCGGACCTCCAGCCCCCGATTCGCCTGCCTCGGGGCAGGGGTAGTTGAGGTCTGGTGGTCCCATGAACCTCCAGCCCCTGTGTTTGACAGGTCTGGACTTTTGACAGCTGAGACCTGTCAAACAAGTGCTGGAGGATTGTGAATGAGCGCATGCTCAGGCACAATCCTCCCGCACTTCTACCCCATGATCAGAGAGAACTGCGTGCTTAAATTTGCATTCAATTATCTCTTATCATAGGTCTGGAAAAGCCCCGTGCTGTTCCAGCGCGGGGCTTTTGATCATCTGCCTATGAGTTAAACAAACAGCTCTCGATCTCTCCCTTTCCACTTCCACTCCCAGTGAATGCACTACTTGTATTTGTACTATGCATGCTGCCTTCTTAGAGGTTTGAGGGAAGTGATGAAACCATTTGAGATTAAGTGCCCTGTTTTCTAAGCCGCGTTATAGGCACGTTAGCTTCTTTAATGTGCATTAAACATGTATACGCGTTAACTGTGTAGGCACCTACAACATCCCTATAGGCACCTACATGGTTAACGTGAGCGCTAATTGTAGGCACGTTAAAAATGCTAATGCACCTCTTCTCCTAACCTCTCTCTCTTAGAATCCAATAAGAAATTGTTTAATATTTTGTTAGCTGTTGCTTTACACTTAATTGTTTCAAACTGGAAAAATAATGTACATCTCAATTATAATGAATGGTGAAGTGTGTGTGATTAGGAAATATGAAACTATTCTAGCCCATGAGCACCATTGTGTTCAATCTGTCTTGAAGACCTGGGCTCGTTTAGATTCATTTTGTTGGACTCCTAATAGCACTACCTGATAATTGTATAATTGCTGTTTTGCTATGGGTATTGTCATGGTATGTTGTTCTGTCTTTTCATTTTTGTTTCTTTCTTTGCCATGGATTATTGTTACTTTTGGTTTTTTAATTTTTGTTTTGTGTTATGCTTGAAAACCTTAATAAAAATATGAAGGAAAAAAAATGCTAATGCACCTTAGTAAACAAGGCCCTAAATATTTCTCCTACACAGATGAAGTCATCCTCCTATTTCCATGGTGTGACCTACTCTCAGTATACTCGCTGGTGAACGAGGTCTTTGACTCGCTATTTATCTGCTTCTGTTCTCTGGATTTGAAGATCAACCCAGATAAGACCAGTATCTTGTGGGTAGAGAGGAGTGGCCTAGTGTTTACAGCAGTGTTCTTGACATTCAAATCGCACTGCTGCTGCTTGTGGCATTGGGCAAGTCACTTAACCCTTGTCTGAAGTATAAACTTAGATTGTGAGCCCTTTAGGGACAGTGAAATAGCCAGTGTACCTGAATGTAACTCACCTTGAGCTACTACTAAAAAAGGTGTGAGCAAAATCTAAATAAATAAACTTACCTAGCATGCTGCCCAAGCTAGCAGGAGCCACAGTAACCCTGAGGAAGGAGATAAAGCTGCTAGACTCTCATATAACAACAGCACAAATGTTTTTTTCAGACTGAAATTTCTTTGTCATATCAAATATCTGTTGGATACAAAACATTTTCAGATTGTTGTGCAAGCCCTGGTCCTGACCACCCTGGACCTAGGTCTTCCAGACAAATTAGTAAAGAAGTTACAGGTTGTTGAAAATGCGGCCGATGGTGCGAACATGCCACCCTATTCCTGATACAACTGCACCGGCCCTCCTGCAAAGTGAGAGTGGAATTTAAGTTACTAACTTTAACTTTCAAAGGTCTTTATGGCCTGTCCCCAGGTTATCTACAAAAATTCATGCAAATTTATCAACCCAGGAGAACTCTCAGATCTTTTAATGACATCAGATTGGTACTACCTAATAACCAAGCCTGCCATCTGAAATGGACATTTAACATTACTCTACTGGGAAGTGGCATGGAGCTATGGAACTCTCTACCATTAGAGATCATAAGTACATAAGTACATAAGCACTGCCACGCTGGGAAAAGACCAAAGGTCCATCAAGCCCAGCACTCCGTCTCTGACAGCGGCCAATCCAGGACCCAAGAACCTGGCAAAATCCCAAAATTTAATAACGATCAATGGACTTTTCCTTCAGGAATCTGTCCAGACCCCCTCTAAACTCAGCAAGGCCAGCTGCCATCACTACCTTCTCCAGCAATGAGTTCCAGAGTCTAACCATGCGCTGAGTAAAGAAAACTTTCTCCAATTTGTTTTAAACCTACCACATTCTGATTTCATCTTGTGTCTCCTAGTTCTATTATTGTTTGAAAGCGTAAACAAACGCTTCACATCTGCCTGCTCAACCCCACTCAAAATTTTGTAGACCTCTATCATATCACCCCTCAGCCGCCTTTTCTCCAGGCTAAAGAGTCCTAGCCTTCTTAACCTCTCCTCATAAGGTAGTCGTCCCATCCCTTTTATCATTTTCATCGCCCTTCTCTGCACCTTCTCCAATTCCTTTATATCTTTTTTGAGATGAGGCAACCAGAACTGAACACACTACTCCAGGTGCTGTCGCACCATGGAGCGATATAACGGCATTATAACATCCTCATGCTTGTTTTCCATCCCTTTTCTAATAATACTCAACATTCTGTTCGCCTTCTTGGCCACCGCAGCACATTGAGCGGAAGATTTCAACGTCCTATCCACGATGACTCCCAGATCCCTTTCTTGGTCTGTAACTCCTAAAGCGGAACCTTGCATGACATAGCCGTAATTTGGGTTCCTCCTTCCCACGTGCATCACTTTGCACTTGTCAACGTTGAACTTCATCTGCCATTTGGACACCCAATCCCCCAGTCTCACGAGGTCCTCTTGTAATCTTTCACACTCCTCCCACGATGAGATGACCCTGAATAACTTTGTATCATCTGCGAATTTAATTACCTCACTAGTTACTCCCATCTCAAGGTCATTTATAAATATGTTAAAAAGCAGTGGTCCCAGCACAGACCCCTGCGGGACCCCACTAACTACCCTTCTCCATCGAGAATACTGACCATTCAACCCTACTCTCTGCTTCCTATCTTTTAACCAGCTCTTAATCCATAATAATACACTGCCTCCGATCCCATGACTCTCCAGTTTCCTTTGGAGTCTTTCATGAGGCACTTTGTCAAACGCCTTCTGAAAATCTAGATATACAATATGCACCGGCTCCCCTTTGTCCACATGTTTGTTCACCTCCTCGAAAAAATGCAGTAGATTTGTGAGGCAAGAATTCCCTTCACTAAATCCGTGCTGACTTTGTCTCAGTAGCCCATGCTTTTGTATGTGCTCCGTAATTTTATTCTTAATAATAGCCTCCACCATTTTTCCCAGCACCAACGTCAGATTCACTGGTCTATAATTTCCCGGATCTCCTCTGGAACTCTTTTTAAAAATCGGCGTTACATTGGCCACCCTCCAATCTTCCAGTGCCACACCTGATTTTAGGGATAAATTGCATATTACTAACAGTAGCTCCACAAGTTCATTTTTCATCTCTATTAATACTCTGGGATGAATACCATCCGGTCCCAGTGATTTACTACTTTTTAGTTTGCAGAACTGCCCCATTACATCCTCCAAGTTTACAAAGAAATCATTTAGTCTTTCTGGCTCGTCCGCTTCAAATACCTTCTCCGGCACCGGTATCCCTCCCAAATCCTCCTCGGACTAACGTTGGACTACATGAACTTCCACTGACTAATGAAAACCTGGCTATTTTAAAAATATAATGGAATACCAATGGACCCTAACAAACAGACTTTATAACACTGGTAATACAGACTCTGGAGAACTAATATGAGGAAAGACTATGGTTTTATGGGGACAACATAGTGCTATACTAGATCTAATTAGCTTGAGGTTTATGTTGAGATGTTAGAGATAAGTGCTTGCGTACTATATTTGAACACTATACACACATTAGTAAATACATGCCAGTATGTTAAAACGTTTTCACTGTGTAACGATGTCTTTTAACTTGTATTGTTCTCCGCCTTGAACTTGATGGTTGAACAGATTATAACTGCCTAAATGAAATTCAATTAAATTATATGGGACCCATTTACTAAGGCACATAGGCGCCTACGCGTGTACAATGTGCATAAAAATAGAACTTCTGCCCAGCTACCGCGTGCCCCGGGTGGTAATTCTAATTTTTATGTGCGTCCGATATGCGCAGCAGAAAATATTTTGTATTTTTTACCACATGGCGCTAACCGGGAGATAATTGGCAGTGTACACGCGCTGACAATTACCGCTCAGTTAATGCGTGAGACCTTACTGCTAAGTCAATGGGTGGCAGTAAGGTCTCGGGCCCAAAATGGATGCTTGCCAACAGGGCCGGTCTTAAGCCGAGGCGACCGTGGCGGCCGCATAGGGCCCCGCGCTTAGGGGGGCCCCGCACGGCGCGCCTCAGTCAACCTCTTCCCACCGCAAGGATCTTTATTTTCCTTTTAACTTTACCCTCCGTCGCAGCCTCGCCGGAATCCGAGCGTCACTGAAAGCACTCCTCCTCTCCCGAGTCTCCCCCGACATCTCTAGCAGAACTGGAGCTCTTCCTGATTCGTTCATTCTCAGTGTCCCGCCCTCGAGGGCGGGACACTGAGAATGAACGAATCAGGAAGAGCTCCAGTTCTGCTGCGTTCTGCTAGAGACGTCGGGGAGACTCGGGAGAGGAGGAGCGCTTTTAGTGACGCTTGGATTCCGGCGATGGAGGCGGGTAAAGTAAAAAAAAACAAAAAACGAAGAGCCATCCTTGGTTGGGGGTTGAAAAAGAGGGCGCCAGGGCGGGCAGGCAGTTGAACGTGGGAGCGGGAGGGTAAGGGAGAGAGGACCTGGACATGGATGCCAGGCCTCAGGGAGAGAGGGTAATGGCTGGATAGGGATGATGAATGGAGGGGGCAAGGGAGAGGAGCATGGATGGGAGGGGGCTCAGGGAGAGAGGGGAATTGCTGGATAGGGATGATGAATGGAATGGAGGGGGCAGGGGAGAGGAGCATGGATGGGAGGGCAGGGCTCAGGGAGAGAGGAGAAATTGCTGGACATGGAGGGCAGGGGAGAGAGGAGAAATGTTGGGCAGGAATGGAGGGAAGGAAAGACAAAGGAAGGAGATGCACATGGAGATGGTAGACAGGACACATAAGGACACAGGAGGATGGTGGACATGGTGAGAGAAAAAATATCAAATGGAAAGAAGACACTGCATAAAACAGAAGACACTGGGACCAAAGCGAATAGAAAAAAACAAATGATCAGACAACAAAGGTAGAAAAAAGTATTTTATTCAGAATGTATTAATTGGAATATGTCAGCTTTTGGAAATGTGCATCTGTGATATTTTGCATGTTAATTTTTCTAGTATTGCTGCATGCTGAGTCTGACTTCTTGAGGTAACTTTCCAGTTTATTTTGCCTTCATATCTGTTGTGTCATGTGTTTTTCATGCGTGATCAAGGTGCAGTATCCTGCTAGCATGTAGCATTTGCAGCCCTTTTTGTTTTGTTTTTTTCACGAGGTAGTGTATTGGTGTTTTAGAGCCTGGTGTAATTACAGTGCTGTCTTTCCACGCATAAGGTTGTAGCTCGTCCTGTCCTTGGAATTAGTGCTGTTATGATTTGGTAAGGTTATGAGTGTGTTTTTGCACAAGTTTGTGTATAGTGTTTTGCAGTGGAGAGATTGTGTGTCCGCACCTCTGACCCCCCCCGGAACTACTAATTGTAGTGGACTTGAACTGAATAATTTCTGGGGGGGGGTTCATGATAGCATTGTGCTTATTATTTCAATCAGTTTTTCTGTACAAGTTTAGCTTGGGCTGGGGGCGGGGCTAGGATGGGGCCCCACCAAATTGGTCTGCATAGGGCCCCGCACTTGCTAAGACCGGCCCTGCTTGCCAATTTTGATTTTGCCGCACATCTATTTTCAGCTTTAAAAAAGGCCTTTTTTGCAGGCACGCTGAAAAATGGACCTGCACACATCCAATACACACGCCTACACAAGCGAAGACCATTTTTCTGCGTGCCTTAGTAAAAGGGCTCCTATATCAGTATTCAACAAGACCTGCATAAGTGCCAGCGGCTAGCACATATCTGATAAAACCTGGATATTCAATGCCGGTGCCTGGACATGGCTCAGCATTGAATATTTGGGTCTAACATAGCCAGCGACAATCAGCACTTAAATAAACAGGTGACCATCACGAGTTGAATATTGACAGAGATAGGAAATGTCAACAACATACCAGCCGTTTCCTGTTGTTAAACTTAAAGATGGCCAAGAGAAATCCAAAAATTCATCCCATGTTGTCTTTCAAAAATAGTGCATAATTTTTGATGAGTGCACACTATCCAGCTTATAATTGAAAGAGAAAAACGCCTATATTGCGACCCAAATCGGGAGATGGGCGTCTTTCTCCCGTGGGCGCCCAAATCGGTATAATCGAAAGCCGATTTTGGGCGTTTCCAACTGCAATCCGTCGCGGACACGGGTAAAGTTGACGGGGGCGTGTTGGAGGCGTGGTGAAGGCGGAACTGGGGCGTGGTTATCGGCCGAGGAGAGATGGGCGTCTTTAGCTGATAATCGAAAAAAAGGCATTTTTACTGCGATTTTGGGTCACTTTTTTGGACCCTTTTTTTTCACGAACAGGTCCCAAAAAAGTGCCCCAACTGACCAGATGACCACTGGAAGGAATCGGGGATGACCTCCCCGAACTCCCCCAGTGGTCACTAACCCCCTCCCACCAAAAAAACCCCACTTTACAAACTTTTTTTCCAGCCTTTATGCCAGCCTCAAATGCCGTACCCACCTCTATGACAGCAGAATGTGTTCTATCCTGTGACAGTCTTTCCCTGGTTCTGATGTGGCTCTCGGGTGAGTGTGACACCTTTTCTGTTATGCGCACTGCAGAGTCACATCAGCAATGCATTGTGGGTGTAGGGTATTGGGCTCCGTGATTCCACTAGCTTGTGGCAAATGCTCACGATGTTGGTAGTTGGTAGGCACTACTCCCATGGTGCTTTTCCCCCTGCTTACTGGGTCAGAGTGTGCCCTGTTTTGTTTCCGGTAGTCCATGAGGTAGTGGCCATTTTTGTAAGCCAGTTTTAGATCCCTTTCACGTGTTAGCCACGTTACAGAACTTAGTTCTTCCCTTGAATGTGGCTGAAAGAGGGCATTGTATAGCATTCTGCCAGCTCTGACCTACTGCTCATCTCAGTACCAGGGAGACTCGTTGCCAGTGGGGCACAACCTCTGATCTGCAGTTAACTGTGAGTAAGCGTGCTTATTCCAATAAAGGACGTTTTCGGAGAGATTAGTCTTCAGGTGTGAACTGCTGTGCCAATGTTATATAGCAGCAACCACTCCTAGAGGCCTGCGTGTATGCAGATCCCTGGAGCACTTTTAGTGGGTACCGCAGTGCACTTCAGCCAGGCGGACCCAGGCCCATCCCCCCCCTACCTGTAACACTTGTGCTGGTAAATGGGAGGCCTGCAAAACCCACTGTACCCACATGTAGGTGCCCCCTTCACCCCTAAGAGCTATGATAGTGTTGTACATTTGTGGGTAATGGGTTTTGGGAGAGGGGGGGTTGGGTGCTCAGCACCCGTGGTAAGGGAACTATGCATGTGGGAGCGTTGTCTGAAGTCCACCGCACTGACCTCTAGGGTGCCCAGTTGGTGTCCTGGCATGTCAGGGGGGCGAGTGTACTACGAATCGTGGCCCCTCCCACGACCAAATGGCTCGGATTAGGACGTTTTTGAGCTGGGTGTTTTTAGTTTCCATTATCGCTAAAAAAAACAAACGCCCAGCTGAAAAATGTCCATTTTTTCGAAAATACGGTCTGTCCCGCCTCTTCACGTACCCGTTTTCGGACATAGACACCCATGGAGATAGGCGTTCACGTTCGATTATGCCCCTCCACGTGATAAGAATACATACTCTAATCACATACTGTCTGATATTCAAATTTCTTTTACCAGCCAGACACAGCCGCTGACCAGTTAAATAGTATATTGACATCTAACCGCTAATATTCAGTGAGAGATAACTGGTTATCTCTGCTGAATATTGTCGGTTAGCACCTAGCGCATAACTGGCTATATCATAAGACTTATCCAGTTAGGCACCGATATTCAGTACCTAACTGGATACGTTTAACAGTCAAATAGGATTGCATCAATACCTGTCTTATATTTAACCACTAAACAGTTAATTGGTTAGTGCTGAATATTGGCATAGCTGATGAACTTTTTATCAGCTACCCCCCTCAGCAGGGCCGGTCTTAGGGCGAGGCGACCGAGGCGGCTGCATAGGGCCCCGCGCTCAAGGGGGCCCTGCGCGGCGCGCCTGGGGTCGCCCCGCCTGCCGCTCCCCCCCCCCCCCCCCCCGACGATCGATCGCACTTCTGTAAAAAAATTGAGAAGCGCCGAGTAGCAGGCAGCGCCTCGCGTCTGCCCTGCTAGTAAAAATCTCCTGCACGTCGTTGGGCCGGCCTTCCCGCATTAAGTCCCGCCCTCCTCTGAGGTAATAGGCTCTTCCCGCATTAAGTCCCTCAGAGGAGGGCGGGACTTAATGCGGGAAGAGCCTATTACCTCAGAGGAGGGCGGGACTTAATGCGGGAAGGCCGGCCCAACGACGTGCAGGAGATTTTTACTAGCAGGGCAGACGCGAGGCGCTGCCTGCTACTCGGCGCTTCTCAATTTTTTTTTTTTAAGTTAGTGGGTGCAGCAGGAGAACAGAGTTCTTAGGTGGGTCGGGTTGGGGGGGGACTCAGATGGGAGAAGGGTATGGGATGGGGGTTCTCAGTTGGGGGGAGGGAGTAAGGGGGACTCAGATGGGAGAAGGGTGTGGGATGGGGGTTCTCAGTTGGGGAAGGGGGTAAGGGGGACTCAGATGGGAGAAGGGTGTGGGATGGGGTTCTCAGTTGGGGGGAGGGGGTAAGGGGGACTCAGATGGGAGAAGGGTGTGGGATGGGGGTTCTCAGATGGGAGAAGGGGGCTGAAACTGGGGTTTGAGGAGGGGCCATATGGGAAATGGGGGCCATGCATGGGGCTGGTGGGAAAATGGGGCATGCATGGGTCAGGTGGGGAGAATGGTTCTGGGGCTGAAAAGGGGGGCTCTAATACAAGGCATGTGGATGAAGGGGGCTTGAACTGGGGGCTGAAAAGGAGGGTAGGTGGGATAAGGGGGCTAGTACTGGGACTGGAGGCAGAAAAGGGGCCGGGGCTGAAACTGTGGGTACTGGGGGCTGAAAAGGAGATAGGGAGAAGTGGCTGGGGCTGAAGCTTGGGACTGGTGAGAGAAAGGGGCTGGGGACTGGGGTTGAAAATGGGGGCTGAAAAGGGGACAGGGAGGAGTGGTTGGGGGCTGAAGCTCGGGACTGGTGGGAGAAAAGGGCTGGGGCTGAAACGGGGGACTGGTGGGATAGTGGGGCTGGAACTGGGGGCTGAAAAAAGGGGCAGAGAGAGGGGCAGATCCTAGATGGAAGGGGGAGCGAGAGGGAGGGCAGACCCGGATGGATGGGAGAGGGAGGGCAAATGGTGGATTGAAGGGGCAGAGAGAAGGGGAAGACAGTGGATGGAAGGGATAGAAAGGGCAGACAGTGAATGGAAGGGGCAGAGATAGAGGGCAGATGTGCACGGAAGGGGCAGGGAGAGAGGGCAGACATTGGATGGAGGGGACAGCAGAGAGGGCAGACACTGGATGGCAGAGAGAGAGTGGACAGATGCTGGATGGAAGGAAGACAGTGAAAAGAAGATGAGGAAAGCAGAAACCAGAGACAACAAACTGTAAATAAAATATATATTTTTATTTTTTTGCTTTAGGATATTAGTATTGTAGCTGTGTTAATAAATGTTTATAATAGAACATGTAAATAAGGTAATCTTTTTATTGGACTAATTTTAATACATTTTGACAAACTTTCGGAGAACAAAGCCCCCTTCCTCAGGTCAGGATAGGATACTGTAACAGCTCTATACTGTATTGACCTGAGGACGGAGGTTTTGGCCTCTGAAAGCTAAATGTATTAGTCCAATAAAATGGTATTATTTTATTTTCTATATTTGTTTTATTTCTATTTGTTAATTTGTAAAGTGGTGATTGGTATTTGTTAGTTTTTTTTTTTCAAATTTACATCTGTTGTCTTTATATTTTGCACAGTACTAGGGGACATTTTCTGCTTCTGTGGTGTTGTATTGTATGCAGAGTCTGGCATCTTGGGGGTTCAGTTTAATTTTTGTCTAAATAGAAAGTTTAAATATTACTACTTATTCTATAGTGGATTAGGGTGTATCTGTGTTTGTGAAAAAGACATGGTTTTCAGTTGGCATTGACTGTGCAGGATCGACAAGCCCTGGAGCTGGGGGCCTTGGAGCTCGGAGGGAGGGGTGGCCGGCTCTGGAGCTAGGGTGGGGGTGGAGCTAGGGTGGGGGCGGAGCTAGGGTGGGGCGGGGCTAGGGTGGGGCCCCGTCAAATTGGTCTGCATAGGGCCCCGCACTTGCTAAGACCGGCCCTGCCCCTCAGGATTATGAAAATGATAAAGGGGATGGGATGACTTCCCTATCAGGAAAGGCTAAAGTGGTTAGATATGAATCGCTTGTTTACTCTTTCCAAAAATAGTAGGAGTAGGGGGCACACAATGAAGCTACTAAGTAATAAATTTAAAACAAATTGGAAAAAATATTTCTTCACTCAACAAGTAATTAAACCCTGGAATTCGTTACCAGAGAATGTGGTAAAAGCAGCTAGCTTAGCAGGGTTTTAAAAAGGTTTGGATAATTTCCTAAAAGAAAAGTCCATAAGCTATTATTAAGATGGACTTGGGAAAATCTATTGCTTATTTCTAGGATAAGCAGCATAAAATCTGTTTTGCTGTTCTGGGATCTTGCCAGGCATCTTGTGACCTGAATTGGCCACTGTTGCAGGATGCTGGGCTTGATGGACTTTCAGTCTGTCCCAGTACACAACGCTTATGTTCTTATATTCAATGCCTGTCACCGGAAATGGCCCAGCATTGAATATCTGAGTTTTATACTGGTGGCGGATTATAAAAGCACTGCCTACTACTGGCTGAATATCGGGCCCATAGTAAGCACACTTATCCAAGCAGGTCTTGGTCAATATTCAGCTGGGGCCTGCATAATTCCCAGCTGGAGCTACTCTGGTTTTCTATTTATTTACTTATTTTATTTATTTTGACATTTCTATCCCACATTTTCCAATTTACATTGTTTCAATATGGCTTACAGACCAATAGAATTGTTACAATTGATGAAATTATCTGTTGATGAGGTAGAGATGTGAAATGATGATTAGTGAGAAAGATTGTTAGATGGAAAGATAGTTTGAGTTAGTGGCGAGAATCAGGTTAACAGGTTGCATTCTGGTTGATATGTCTAACAATGTGATATGTCAAATAACAATGTTTAAAATGAATATTCTGCTTAGGCTGTTGTATTTAGTTCAGGTACTTCCTGTGCTGATGCCTATAAAGTGTCTAGATGCATTTCAAGACAGATTGATTACGTTTATTTGGGAATAATAAGAGGCCTCGATGTCCTAAAGGTACACTTTATAGCAGGGGTGTATCTGAACTTCAACGGTAGGGGGGGCCAGAGCCGAGGAGAGGGGGCACATTTTAGCCCCCCCCCCCCCTCCCCGGCGGCACTGACCCCCCCCCCCCCCACTGAACACAAAGACGACGACGCCACCACTGCCCCCCCGCCCGACTACTTTAAACCCCCCCCCTCTCGCGGAAGACAGCTCCAACTACTTTGAAACCCCCCCTCCTCCCGCCGTCGCGCCTCACCTCCCTTTTGCTGGCGGGGGCTGGCCCGCCAGCCGAAGTCTCCGTCCTTCCTTCCGTCACTCTGCCATCATGCCTCACTTCCCTTTGCTGGCGGGGGACCCCAACCCCCGCCAGCTGAAGTCTCCGTCCTTCCTTCGTTTGGGTTTGGTGGTTTCTGACGTCCTGCACGCTGCACGTTGTACGTGCGTGCGTGCAGGACGTCAGAAACCACCAATCTCAAACAAAGGAAGGAAGGAAGGACGGAGACTTCGGCTGGCGGGGGTTGGGGTCCCCTGCCAGCAAAGGGAGGTGAGGTGCAACAGCGGAGTGACGGCAGGAGGAGGGGGGTTGAGAGTGTCATTGGTAAGGGGGTCCAGGGGCAAATCTGCGGGGGCCAGGCCCCTGTGGCCCCATAGCAGATACGCCCCTGCTTTATAGGAAAAGGAAGAAAGGTTAGGGATTCCCAACTTATTCCTTTATCATCGATTGGCTTAAGTAAAGATTGAGGTGGAATGGTTTCAAAACAGTTCAGATTTATTATTTAGATATCTAGCTATCTAACAATACTTGCTAAACCACTCTAACCACCAGGGTGGAACAGAATGGCATACAGACTAAAATAACAGCAGGAAAGGAAAAGGAACTTGAATTGATGATAAGAAAGCAGTACAATCACACAAAGAGAGGTAAAAAGGAATGTGAGACCAGTGCTATTTAACATATTTATAAATGATCTGGAAAATGAAACGATGAGTGAGGTGATTAAATTTGCAGATGACACAAAACTATTTAAAATTGTAAAAACACATGTAGAGTGTGTAGAATTGCAGGGAGACCTTAGAAAACTGGAAGGTTGGGCATGCAAATAGCAGATGAAATTTAATGTGGACAAACGCCAAGTGATGCAAATTGGGAAGAATAATTTGATTCATAGTTACCTGATGCAGGGTTTACCTTAGAAGTCAGCACCCAAGAAAAAGATCTAGGTGTCATTGTAGACAATACGCTGAAATCTTCTGTCCAGTGTGCGGTAGCGGCAGCAAACAGGATGCAAGGAATTATTAAGAAAGGGATGCAAAATAAGAACAAGAATATTATAAATCCTCTGTATTGCTCGATGGTGCGATCTCACCTTGAGCATTGTGTTCAATTCTGGTGGTTCTATCTCAAATAAGATATAGCAGAATTAGAAAAGCTTCAAAAAAGAGCGGCTAAAATGATAAAGGGGATGGACCTCCTCTCATATACGGAAATGCTAAAGAGGTTAAGGCTCTTCAGCTTGGAAAAGAGAGTGCTGAAGGGGATTTGATTGAGATCGATAAAATCCTAAATGGTGTAGAACGGTTAGGAATGAATCAATTTTTCACTCCTTCAAAAAGTACAAAGGCCAGGGGACGCTGAATGAAATTACATGGAAATACTTTTAAAACAAATAGGAGGAAATATTTTTTTCACTTAAAGAATAATTAAGTTCTGGAACTCACTGCTGGAGGATGTGGTAACAGCGGTTAGCATATCTGGGTTTAAAAAAGGTTTGGTCAAGTTCTTGGAGGAAAAGTCTATAGTCTGTTATTGAGATGGACATGGGGGATGCCACTGCTTGCCCCGAATTGATAGCATGGAATGTTGCTACTAATTGGGTTTCTGACAGATTTGTGGCCTGGATTGTCCACTGCTGGAAGCAGGATACCGGGCTAGATAGACCATTGGTCTGACCCAATATGGCTATTCTTATGTTATTATGACCTTTGGGGGGTGTAGTTTGGTCAGAAAAGAGACAAAATGTGATGTGTGTGAGTATTTCATATAATATATGGGCTCATTCATAGAGAACATGTACATATTTACAGCTCTTTAGAGTATCTGTACATTTGCACATGGAAATTTGCATGCTGTTTGGGTTAGTTCTGGAAGCCTATTTTATAAGGACATATATATACCTATTCTGCCTTCTGACGTTGATTTTCTGTTTTAATGTTACCCCCATCAAGTTTGAAAATGAGCCAAAAAAGATTGGGGGCTCCTGAGAAATAAGCTTCCCTTCCCCAACAAAAAAAACAAACAAAACTGGCTTAAATGCATTTCTGTGCAAGAAGAAGTCCAGCTTCTGTAGCAAACAGAATGACTTTATAAAGTAAACAATCACTATGATTGCTTCTTTCAAACTGCCTCTCCCCCTTTCTCTACTCTCCTGATCAGGAACACACACAATCACGCCACATACATGTACAACATAGGCAAATACTCACAGACATACAATACATCAACATGCTGACATATACATACAAACACATATAGATATATACACACAACCAACACACAGAAGCTCACACACATATATGCTAAGAGGGACTGGAAATAATTTATAGACACAGAGAAACTCAACACAGACACATACATACCCACACAGATACATTCAACACACACACACATACACAGGTGAAAACCACATACCAACATGCAGCCACACATACAGACAACAAACACACACAAGTTCACACAACAGACACATATATAGGTTTACAGGCAGAGATACAGGCACAAACATACAACACAGTCAAATACATTCACAGACACAAGCATGATCCAAATACATTCCCCATCATTCACACATCCCCTTTCTATCACACCTCTATCCCTAACGGGCTGCCTTTTCTGCTGTGGAACCTAGCATCTGAACAGTATAACTTTCTTTCTTTTTTATTTTTAAAAATCTTTATTGAAACCAGCAAACTGCAAAAGTAGAATGACAATGGTATGGCAACAATCATAGAAAAACACAAAGCAGCCAGATCATAATGATTCAGTCAAGATTCAATGATCATATAAGATGTAACTTTCTTGATGGTTGTTATGTATGCTTACAGTTAGTAGCTCAACTGACTCCTCTGCTACAGATTGCTGGAAGTACTGCCAAGCAATGGCAGAGAAGCATGGCAATAGCTATTGTCATGAGACAGTGGCACCCTGTGATTAAACTGTAAAATGTTTTGATTATCACATAATTTAATTGTATTATTATTATTTCTAAACCAAAAGAATATTTGTGTGCTGCCCCATTCAAACCACCCCCTTCCCTATCTTACACACACACACCGGGGTTTGAAAGAATTCTATAAGCCATGCCTTGCAAGCTTTCCCAACTTGCTGAAAGTGATGCCCATGAAATTTGTATTTATTTCCACAGCATTGCAGGCCAGTAAAGCAAATTTTCTGATAAAATGGATGAACAATTTTGATCTAAGTTGCAAGGTTGTTTTGGATAAAAGAAGGGGAAAGAAAGAGATCTTGAGCTGTCCAATTATAACAGGTCTTCTCTCTTTTCCAGATGGAATAAGAAAATCAATAGAAAAGCTTGGCTTCATTAAATAATTATATCTGTCGATAACTTGATCAGCTCTATCTGCAGGTGCTCCGACATCCATTGGCTCCTTGTCTTTTTCAATGTAATTGCAATGTGTGTACTTTGAGATCACTGTTGCAAGTAGATGGGGTAAATTTGTCAAATATACTTTGCCAAGAAGAGCTACAATTCAAAGTAGCTGAAGTTGTCTGATTTTTATAAGCTACTGCTCTTGGTATTGATGAATAGCATTGTAAGAGCCAAGCTTCAGCCCAGACAAGTGCCTGTGCTAATTCTCTTTGCTATTCTACTTTTATGGAAAGTTCAGTAGCGACATGAATGAATTGGCAAGCTCATCGATTGGGTTGCCCTACGCTCAGTGGAAGATTGCATTAGCTTGCATTCATTTTTTCGACTAAGCATGAGTTAGTATGTCTATCATTTTGTATAACAGCAGGATCTCAAAAAACCCTCAGGATGCAAACAGCAAGCTACCATTGATGGTTACTAAGAGGATCAATGTCTGTTCATTACCCTGTGTCGGAATAAGCTGCAGAATCCTCATTATATAAAAAGTTAGGACCAGCAAAATAGGTGGTGGATACATTGAATAGCTTCCTGATGAACGTGATGGATGTAAAACCACTAATGGAAATCAACAAAAACCAAGTGATAAGCAATAACCAGGAAGGTTTAAGGAACTCTAAAGGCACTGTCCGTAGTGAAGAAAGGAAAGCTAAGATATGACAAAAACTTTGACATACCTAGTAAATATCAATAAAATTAAAGAAAATAGCATTTTTCATTTAAAGGATAACTCAGAAAAGGGGTGGAAGGGAGTTTCAAAGGAAATATGTTTTATTAGCAGGATTGTGGATACCAGGAATAATTTCCTAAAGGTGGAAATAACCAAAAACGTGATGGAGGGGGAAAAAAAAGCATTGCGTGAAGAAACAAAAAAATTCAAAGAGCTGCTCCCAAAGTGAATATACAATCTTCACAAGCCACCCCCCTTAAAACATTTAGGTTGAACTATTAGCTTAAACCAGGACTCAACCAGCCTGTCAGATTTTCAGGATACCCACAATGAACAGGCATGAGATAACTGTTGATATAGTGAGGCAATGCAAGCTACTCCATGCCTAGTCACTGAAAATTGAACTTGCTGTGTCTCCTGAGGATTGGGTTGAGAAACCATACTTAGAAACATATGAGTTCAAGACAGTGATGAAAGCTTAGGCATTATACAGTATTTATATTATTGTAATACAGTATCCCTCAGATTCTATATAAATCACCCGCATTTGGATGCCCAGGGCAGATGCACAATCCAAATTAATTCGATAACAAGGCATCGATCAATAATTATGATAATCGTTAACAATTTGATTTGTACACGCATCTGCCCCAGTCACTGTTCTATAACATCTGTGCCTTAATTTTGTTGGGGCCCATTTACTATAGGATTGGCGCATGGCAACGGGCTTGTCTCCCGCCAATCTGGAACTAGTGCCAGCCCAATGAAGGTACTGGCGGTAATTCTGCCCTCAGTGCATGCCATTTCTGGTGCTAGCAGTAATTAGGGGAAAATATTACCACAGCAGGTTACTCAGCAGTAATTGGGGAGTGCCATATGTTGCTCGGTTACTGCCAGGTAGCCCTCCGAAATGGCTGCTCAACAAGTGCAAACTTACTGCACGGTCATTTCATCTTTTTTTTTCCAATTTTCACCCATTGCAGTGTGCGGCTAAAATGGCTGCTGCCACCAGCGTAGACCCCTTTTACCGCAGCTTAGTAAAAGGGCCCCATAGTGCATAACTCAAAAGCAGCCTGACTATGGGCAGATCAGGGGAGCTTTCCCAGATGTTAGGCACAAATTTATAGAATAATTTCATATCTGTTCCTAAGCTGAGTGCCAGCATTACACCAATTTTCAACAGGCATAACTACAGCACCAAACATTAGCTGTGAGATCCACGCTATGCTAGTATTATGCAAAGAGCATCTACCTTTTACAATATATTAGTTTAACACAGGTCTTTTCACTGCCTAACCTTTGACCCTATATGCTGAGTTACCAATGAGGATTATTAAGAAGTCACGAGTCATAAAGAGAACTGCTGCAAAGGAAATTTGAGGAATGAAAGCTCTATATATTAAGGGCATAGCCATCATCCCTATCTTTTTCGGGGGGTGGGGGGCAGGGGTGTACTGGGGAGGCAATGCATTTTCTTTCTGCTCTCCCCCTTCCCATCTTACTTTTGCTGATGGGTATGCCCAAGCCCCAGCAGCCAAGGAGATCCACTGCCTGAACTGCCACCTCTATGCTGCCTCAGTAGCAGTGGCGTAGCCAAAGGTGGTCCCAGGCCCACCCACTTTGGGCTCAGGCCCACCCAGTAGCAGCATACCTATGATGTGGCAGGCAGGGATCCCCAAGCCCCATCAGCCAAAAACTCCCAACAACTGCCTCTCCTGCATACCTTGTAAATAGCAGATCTTCGCCTGCAGTGAGCAGCGACTGATACATACTGCTCACACCGGTCCCACAGCCTTCCCTCTGATGTATTCCCGGAAACAGGAAGTTGCATCAATGGGGAGGTTGTGAGGCCAACATGAGCAGTGTGCATTAGTTGCTGCTTGCTTCAGGTGAAAAATCTAATATTTAAAAGGTATGCAGGGGAGGGGGGATGTTTGAGAGACTATATGGCATGCAGGCGAGAGAGGGAGACACCAAATCACTTGTGGGACAAGGAAGAGTTCTTCTGCCCACCCATCTTGGGCCCAGGCCCACCCAAAATTGGGTGTCTGGCTACGCCCCTGCTCAGTAGTGAGGAAGTCAGCAGCATGATTTCCAGATGCCAACACTGCACTCCCCATGCATTCACAAATTAAGCATGTGTGACGAGTGGTGGTGTCGGCAGCTGAAAGCATCTGCCAACTTCCTCGCTATTGAGGCTGCAGCGGGGTGAGAGGGGTGTTCAGACAGTGGATCTCTTCAGCTGGCAGGGCTTGGGCATCTCCACCAGCCATTAAATAGGTGCTGCCGTTTTGGAGGGGACCTGAGCCTAAAGTGTGGTGGGGCAAGCCCCAAGGACCCCGTATACAATGTCTCCTTTTACAGGAATTGCACTGGCTACCTAAAGCTGAGAGAATTAAATTGTAGGGGCCCTTTCCTGTGTGCTAAGCCCATTTCTAGCACTGCCACAAATTCAGCCTTTTTTCAATTATATCTTTCCTCTGGCCATGCTCTAATGTTAATATTAGTGCACAGCCACTGGGAAAAAAAGCATGCACAAAGGTTGTTCTGCATTTCATACCTGTGTAACTGCTGAGATTCCTGGCACTTATACTATGCACTATTCTGTAAAACAATGCATAAATGCATTAGTGCATAACTGAAAGGGTGGGACATGGCAAGGCTACACCTTACATGCATATCATGGAACATTTAAGCATGGACCCTTATGCCTGACATTGACCTAGCATAACTGTTGATGCCTGGGGAATCTTGCCCTTCCTGCTCCCTCTCTCGGCTGTCCTGTAACAGTTGCATTAACAGGCGGTAATCAGGTTGCAGTTAGTATGGAGTCAATTAGCACCTCCTATTTAAGAGTGGAGGAGTGGCCTAGTGGTTAGAACACCGGTCTTGCAATCCAGAGGTGGCTGGTTTAAATCCCACTGCTGCTCCTTGTGATCTTGGGCAAATCACTTAACCCTCCATTACCTCAGGTACAAACTTAGATTGTGAGCCCTCCTGGTACAGAGAAATATCCAGTGTACCTGAATGTAACTCACCTTGAGCTACCACTGAAAAAAGTGTGAGCAAAATCTAAATAAATTTAGGTGTATCAATGCCATCTTATGCTAATATATATGTAATGGTATTTTGGGGTACAGATGCCATTATAGAATTAGTGCTCAGCCCTCCGCATCAGCGCACTTATCTCAAGGCACCAAGTTTCAGAATTACCCCCTTTCCCCCTAATTCTATTAAAGTTGCCAAAAATTTGTGCGTGCAATTTAATTGAATAATGAGCTAATAAGTGCCAATAATTGTCACTAATTAGATTTAATCAGCATTTACACACAAAGATGTAAGCACAGGATCTGCGTCTAAATTTTACGCACAAGGTAAAAAGTGCATGGAAATGGGAGGGTCATGGGCGGAACAGGGTCATTCTTAGCATTTACGCACATTGTTTGTAGAATAACAGGGGATATTAGGCACATACATTTGCACCACATTTCAGTTGGGGAGATTTGCTCTCTTATCCAGATTCTAGAAGGGAGATGATAAGAGAGGGATAGCTTAAGGGTACACCTGTAGATGCAAAACGTTGCCCTGAAATATGAAGCAGAGGTGCTTAAGAAGGAAAGTCTGTTAAAGCTGGGCAGTACTGTAAAAGGGAAACTGCAGTTTCAGTGCATAGACTTTGCATTAAGGCACTGCTGTGTGTGTGCGCTTGGTGTGTCAGAAAACCTGGACTGGAATACCACATAAGATATGTCGGCATTACCTTATGCTGTGCAAGCCCCTAAGAGTTATCCTAACAGAGGCTTCAAGGCCTACTTGGTATCAGCCTAAGACCTCTGGGAGAGCAGATCTGACATTCTCCCCTCATAGTCTGATCCCCTGGGAATGTCAGTGAAAGACAGGATGTCTCCTAACACTCCTAAAACAGACCAGAATCTGAACAGGGAAACAATAAAAAAATACCACTATGCTAGTTCACTGGAATTCACACTTCCTTGGTGAATCAGGAGACATAGGATCAAAGCAAACCAAATTATTTAGGCGGGTATGTGGAAAAAGCCACATTAGGGAATTGTACAGCGGAAGAGTTGTGTTATGTCCATTCCGTACTTTAGTTTTGTTGTGTTGCAGAGATTAGGCATTTAAGTTGGATCGGTAGGGTATGCCTTTTTAAACAGGTTAGTTTTTAGTGTTTTCCGGAAGTTTAGGTGGTCGTATGTCGTTTTCAAGGCTTTTGGTAATGCGTTCCAAAGTTGTGTGCTTATGTAGGAAAAACTGGATGCGTAAGTTGATTTGTATTTAAGTCCTTTGCAGCTTGGGTAGTGCAGATTCAGATATGCTCGTGTTGATTTGGATGTGTTTCTAGCTGGTAGGTCGATCAAGTCTATCATGTATCCTGGGGCTTCACCGTAGATAATTTTGTGAACCAGGGTGCAGATTTTGAAAGCAATGCGTTCTTTGATTAGGAGCCAGTGTAGTTTTTGGTGGAGGGGTTTTGCGCTTTCGTATTGCGTTTTTCCAAATATAAGCCTAGCTTGCCATGTTTTGAGTGGTCTGAATTTTCTTTAAGGTTTGTTCTTTGCATCCCGCATAGATTCCATTGCAGTAGTCAACGTGGCTTACTACTATTGATTGTATCAGGATGCGAAATGTTTCCCTTGGGAAAATTTTTTTCACGCGTTTGAGTTTCCACATTGAGTGGAACATTTTCTTTGTTGTGGATTTCACTTGGCTTGCTAGTGTTAAGTTGCGGTCCATTGTAATGCCAAGGATTTTCAGGCTGTCTGAGATGGAGAGGGTGTAATCTGGGGTGTTGATACTTGTGGGGTTGCCGCGTTGTGCTGGGATGAGAGGATGAGGCAATGTGTTTTTTCTTTATTGAGTTTTAATTGAAATGCATTTGCCCATGAGTCCATGATGTTCAAGCTGAGCTTGATTTCGTTGGTGATTTCTGTCAGTTTAGTTTTGTAAGGAATGTATATTGTGACATTGTCTGCATAGATGAAAGGGTTAAGGCCTTGGTTGGATAAGGACTTGGCTAGTGGGGTCATCATTAGGTTGAAGAGGATCGGTGATAGCGGTGATCCTTGTGGTACTCCACATTCTGCTTTCCACAGTGATGATATGTTTAATTTTGATTTTACTTGATATGTTCTTGTGGTTAGGAAACCCTTGATCCAGCTAAGTCTATTTCCACCAATCCTGAAGTTGTCTAGTAATCTTTAGTATATTATGGTTTACCATGTCGAATGCACTAGACATGTCGAATTGGAGGAGAAGGATGTTATTGCCTATTGCTACTTCCTGATTGAATTTGGCTAGTAGAGTGAGTAGTACTGTTTCTGTGCTGTGGAGGGGGCGAAATTCTGACTGTGATTCATGAGCAAACTGCAAAAAAACTATAGGGGGTTACTTTTTTATTTTTTTTGCCTCACCCTGTAGATACAAATAAATGTTCCTTATCAGTAATGGTCTTTATCAATAAACTCAAAACAACAATGTGCTTTTCTTATTTGGAAAAACTTCACTCCTCCAATTAGCATATCCATGTAGCTGCAATATGTGACCATATATATCTTTGAGTTAGACAGGCCACCCACACAAGCAGCTGGAATTTCAGAGGAAGACTTCTATTCTCTGGAACTATACAGGGTGCTGTTCAACCCAGACAACAGCCTGATTCTGAACAGGTGGTTGTTGGTGGAAAAAGGCTAATGTTGAACATGAGGTAAGGAAGAGAGAGTTGGGAAGCTATTGGGCATAAGGTACCAAAGGGAAATCGTGCCAAACGAATCTCATTGAGTTCTTTGATTGGGTGACAGAAGAATTGAATCAGGGACGAGCTATGGACGTAATCTACTTAGATTTCAGCAAAGCTTTTGACACGGTTCCCCACAGGAGGCTCTTAAATAAACTGGAAGGGCTGAAGATAGGACCCGAAGTGGTGAACTGGATTAGGAACTGGTTGACGGACAGAAGCCAGAGGGTGGTGGTGAATGGAATTCGCTCGGAGGAGGGAAAGGTGAGTAGTGGTGTACCTCAGGGATCGGTGCTGGGACCGATTCTGTTCAATATATTTGTGAGTGACATTGCCGAAGGGTTAGAAGGTAAAGTTTGCCTATTTGCAGATGATACTACGATCTGCAACAGAGTGGACACCCGGGAGGGAGTGGAAAACATGAAAAAGGATCTGAGGAAGCTAGAAGAATGGTCTAAGGTTTGGCAATTAAAATTCAATGCGAAGAAATGCAAAGTGATGCACTTAGGGAATAGAAACCCTCGGGAGATGTATGCGTTAGGCGGGGAGAATCTGATAGTTTCGGACGGGGAAAGGGATCTTGGGGTGATAGTATCTGAGGATCTGAAGGCGACGAAACAGTGTGACAAGGCGGTGGCCGTAGCTAGAAGGTTGTTAGGCTGTATAGAGAGAGGTGTGACCAGCAGAAGAAAGGAGGTGTTGATGCCCCTGTATAAGTCGTTGGTGAGGCCCCACCTAGAGTATTGTGTTCAGTTTTGGAGGCCGTACCTTGCGAAGGATGTAAAAAGAATTGAAGCGGTGGAAAGAAAAGCTACGAGAATGGTAAGGGATTTGCGTTACAAGACGTAAGAGGAGAGACTTGATGACCTGAACATGTATACTCTGGAAGAAAGGAGAAACAGGGGTGATATGATACAGACGTTCAAATATTTGAAAAGTATTAATCCGCAAACGAACCTTTTCCGGAGGTGCGAAGGCAGTACAACGAGAGGACATGAAATGAGATTGAAGGGGGGCAGACTCAAGAAAAATGTCAGGAAGTATTTTTTCACGGAGAGAGTAGTGGATGCTTGGAGTGCCCTCCCGCGGGAGGTGGTGGAAATGAAAACGGTAACAGAATTCAAACACGCGTGGGATAAATATAAAGGAATCCTATTCAGAAGGAATGGCTCCTAAGGAGCTTTGCCGAGATTGGGTGGCAGAGCCAGCCGGTGGTGGGAGGCGAGGATAGTGCTGGGCAGACTTATACGGTCTGTGCCAGAGCCAGTGGTAGGAGGCGGGGCTGGTGGTTGGGAGGCGGGGATAGTGCTGGACAGACTTATACGGTCTGTGCCCTGAAGAGGACAGGTACAAATCAAAGTAGGGTATACACAAAAAGTAGCACATATGAGTTTGTCTTGTTGGGCAGACTGGATGGACCATGCAGGTCTTTTTCTGCCGTCATTTACTATGTTACTATGTAAGGATGGAAGAGAGACAAAGCTGCTAGGAAATGGGTGAGGGGAGAAAAGTGGGGATTCAAGACATGCAGTGAGGACAGGAGTGAAATAGTGGGGGGCATGAAAGAGTGGGATGCAGGGGAAGGTGTGGATGGGAGAGAAAGGGGAACGTTGGGTATAGCATGAGGCAAAAGATAAAGAAGTATGCTGGGCAGAGGGGGAGAGAGAGAGAGAGAGAGATGTACTGGAGTTTTATCTCCTCCTAGGAAGAGAACCTTGTGCTGGAGCAGCCACTAAGTTGAGAAGGGAATGGTGTAATTCTGAATATTTACCACCAGCACAGGAAAAGGAGGTCTGAATACTTATAAGGGTGTCAGAATAGCCTAATGGTTAGTTCAGTGGGCTGGGAACTGGTTCAATTCTCATTGCTTCTTGTGACCCTGGCCAAGACCCCACCCTTCCACTGCCCCAAGTAGCGAATTTAAATTGTGAACCCACTAGGGACAGGGAATTTACAGTACCTGTAAACTGCTTTGATTGTACCACAGAAAGGCAGTATATCAAAAATCAAACAAAGAATACAACAGTGCACTTTGAGAAGAATGGAAACCTTGTAATGATTTTACATTAAGTTTACAAGAAATTAATAAAGCAAAAATCTGGTCCCCTGGATTTTGCTGTCAGTGGTCACATGAACCACTCATAGCTTTTGTATCATCCCCTTCTCCATTGATTAAGTCTTTTAATAGAGGCTTCTGATCAGTGCGTTTTTTCTAGCAAAAAAGGTGCTGGTACTCAAACGCTAGGCCACCATTCAGTGTATGTGTGTGTGTGTGTGTGTGTGTGTGTGGGGGGGGGGGTGATCACTGAGGGACTCATCCCACAATAGCCAGGCCCCTGCAACCAGTCACAGAATCTATGACAAGGCAGAATTGGTGTGTAGAGCCTGAGCTGTTTCATTAAAACTTGGGATCCAAGGGTCAATATTAGCAGGCAATGAAAAAGGTGCACCCCTTTTTCATTAGCAGGCAATGAAAAAGGTGCACTCAGCACCCCCAAGTACCCCCCCTAAAAAAAAGCCCTGATTCTGACACCATGTCCCATTAGCAGGGCTGCAGTCCAGCATGAGGTGCTCAGGGCAGAAACTAAGCTGTATGCCCAGCTGGTGACAGATGTCCTCAAGCTCTTCCTCAATGACATTACTCAGCTTTGCCAAGAGGGAAATTATACTGCTGGGGCCACAGGCTCATGCCTTCTATCCCCAGACCAGCCCAAACCAATGGCACAAACTGTAAGGCTATCACAGAACCAGAACAGAATCTTTTCTAGAGACTGCAGTGACAGAGAGGCAGCTTGCTATCTAACATAGCCTCATTCCTATTAGAAGATTGAGCGGACTCAGTGGAGGTCCTTCTTTTGATACGTAACTTATTCAGATTTAATAAACAGTTCAGTTTTCTGCACACTAAGTCAACAGATGGGGCTATAATGTGAAATAAATGCTGCTTTAAGGGCAGAGAACTCTGACTTACTAATGACATAGGCATGCTGAAATCACTAATTCAAGCTTTTCCCATTAACTTCACTATAAGATTTTCATGCTGATTTCACAGTCTGAAGTGGAGCAATATTAAGCCAGATGTGCTCAGAATTTCTCTCAGATACAAAATAAGGCAATTCCCTTAGTATAGCTGGCTTCAAAGAGTGTGAAAGCTCGTCAGTGAGTCGATGATTCCATATACCATTTTCTGCTTGTAAAGAATGTTTTACACACAGAAACAGAGAAAAATGAAGGCCTATCCACTCTGCCAAGCCATGCTATCTCCTATCCCTTCATTTCTGTGGGGGAGGTCTCCTAAAAGGAGAATATCACCCTGGTGAAGTAGGAAGTAATCCTGTAGCCTAGAAGCCTACTAGGGGATGCAATATCCTCTCGCACCGAGGATGTGTCTCCAGGAGCTTCTACCCAGGACAGAAAGGTTAGGACAGCTGTTGCAGTTGATGATTCGATCATTAGGCATGTTGACAGCTGGGTGGCTGATGGACATCAGGATCTCTTGGTCTTGTCCCTCCCTGGTGCAAAGGTGATGTACTTCACATGTCACCTAGATAGATTTTAGATAGTGCTGGGGAGGAGCCATTTGTTTTGGTACATGTGGGTACCAATGACATAGCAAAATGTGAGAAGGAGGCTCTGGAAGCCAAATTTAGGCTCTTGGGTAGAAAACTGAAATCCAGATCCTCCAAGGTAGCATTTTCAGAAATGTTCCCCGTTCCATGTGCAGGACCTAAAAGTCATGCAGAGCTCCGAAGTCTCAATGCATAGTTGAGACGATGGTGCAGAGATGAGGGATTTAGATTTGTTAGGATAGAACCAGGCTGCTAGCACTAACATTTAAAAAGGAGATAGGGCAGCTTTTAAACTAAAATGAGGTGGGGGCGCTCAGGGGTGCGTGGTTTGGAATGGAGTATTGTTGAAGGATACTATTGAAACAGGACATTTATTAGAGACTCCCAACAGAGAGGTTTCAACAATGGTGAAAGAAAACCAGGAGTATTTAAGGAGAGAGCAAGGTAAAGGATGAACAATGTCCCCATCAATTTCTAAGTAGCTTGTAGACGCAAGGGGAAAAACACAATTTGAAGTGTCTGTACAAATGCTAGAAGCCTAAAAAATAAGAATAGAGAGTTAGAATATATAGCATTAAATGAATAGGCATCTCAGAGACCTGGTGGAAGAAAGACAATCAATAGGACACTGTGTTAACAGGGTATAAATCATATCGCAATGATAACGTGGATCAAATTCTGGGGGAGAGGGGTGAGTTGCACTATATGTTAAAGAGGGGATTGAGTCCAACAAAATAAACATTCAACATGAAACAGATGGCAGCTTGGAATTCTTATGCATAGAAATTCCATATGTGAAGGAAAGGAGTATTCTGGTAGGGCTATACTACCATCTGCCAGGACAGATGAAGAAATGTCTATAGAAATTAGGAAAGATGGCGAATTGAGCAACAGGATAATAATGGGTGCTTTCAATTACCCAATATTGACTGGATAAATGTTATATCAGAGAGTGCTAGGGAGGTAAAATTCCTAGATATAATAAATGACTGCTTCTTGGAGCAACTGCTCCAGAAACCAACAAGAGGGGGAGATATATTAGATCTAGGCCTTAGTGGAATGCAGGGCATAGTACAAAAGGTAACGATGTTGTGTACCCTGGGAAACAGTGATCATAACACAATCAAATTTGAGCTAATATCAGGAGTGAAGTCACAAAGGAAATCTACTGAAGCAGCATTTAACTTCTGAAAGGGCGACTATGATTAAATGAGGAAAATGGTTAAAAAGAAGCTAAAAGGATCAGTTACAAAGTTTAGGACTTTAAATCAGCCCACACCAGATGCATTCCCACATATTTACAAAGGTCGAAAGAAGAGAAAATGACAGCCAGCATGGTTAAAAGGTGAAGTGAAACAGGTTGATGCAACTAAACAAGCCAAAAGGTCCTACTACAAGATTAAATTAGGACCGGATAACAAAGATCTGAAAAAACTATATCAACTCGCAAATAAGTTACTAGACACCACCCCTGTCACCATATCCAACACAGCATCCCACCCACAGACAAACTGGCTACCTACTTTAAAGACAAAATAACAAAATTACGTAGCACCCTTCTTCACCACAACATCGACATCGAAAAATTCTTTGACGACCTGGACCTAATCCCGGACAGATACCCAGCTGATCGGATCTGGTCAACATTCAATCTCTCACCACTGAATCAATCCTACAAGCGATTCACAGGTTCACCAATACCCACTGCAAATTGGACATATGTCCCAGTCATCTACTTAAATCTGCCCCCAGCCGATTCACAGAAGATCTCACATCCCACCTAAACTTCATGCTTCAACAAGGTCTCTTCCCCGAGGAATATGGCAACATCCTACTTACCCCAATACCAAAAGACACTAAGAAAAAAACAAACGATATCACCAACTGCCGCCCAGTTGCGTCATCCCTCTAGTAGTAAAATTGATGGAGAGCTTGGTGACCAAACAACTTACGGAATACTTGGACAAGTTCTCAATACTACACGACTCACAATCAGGATTCCACTCCCACCATAGTACTGAAACTGTCCTAGTCACTCTCCTGGCCAAATTCAAGCAGGTAATAGCCATAGGTAAAAGCATACTCCTCCAATTTGACATGTCGAGCGCATTCGACATGGTAAAACACAATATACTACTAAGACTCGGCCACTTCGGGATTGTTGGAAACATACTCAATTGCATCAAGGGCTTTCTTACCACCAGAACATACCAAGTAAAATCAAATTCAAACATATCACCACCGTGAAAAGCAGCCTGCGGAGTACCTCAGGATTCACCACTATCACCAATACTCTTCAACATGATGATGATCCCACTGGCAAAGTCCTTATCCAAAAGAGGCCTCAACCCATTCATCTATGCAGATGATGTTACAATCTACATTCCATTCAGACATGCCTTTACAGAAATAACCAATGAAATCAATGATAGCCTGAACATCATGGACTCTTGGGCAAACTCATTTCAACTGAAACTGAACACTGAAAAAACACACTGCCTCATCCTCTCATCCCAACATAACAATTACAAACCCGCAACCATAAACATCCCAGGACACACACTCTCTACTTCAGAGTAGAGTAGAGTACTCGGAGTCACAATCGACGGCAACCTCACTCTCGAGAGCCAAGTAATAAAGAAAATGTTCTATTCAATGTGGAATCTCAAACGAATAAAACCTTTCCTACCGAGGGAAACTTTTCAAAACCTAATACAATCAATGGTCCTAAGCCTTGCAGATTACTGCAACGGAATCTATGTGGAATGTAAAGAACAACTCACAAAAAAACTCCAGACCGCCCAAAACACAGCAGCCAGTCTGATATATGGTAAAACAGGATTCGAAAGTGCTAAACCCCTTCGAGAAAAGCTGCACTGGCTCCCAAAGAACGGATCATCTTCAAAATCTGCACTTTGGTCCACAAAATTATCTACGGTGTAGTCCCAGGATACATGACAGACCTCCTAGATCTACCAACCAGAAATAGAATTGGATCATCACGATCTTACCTAAACCTACATTACTCAAACTGCAAAGGACTAAAATACAAAACAACATACGCATCTAGCTTCTCCTACATAAGCGCACAACTATGGAATGGACTCCAAAATGCTGTGAAAACAATCCAAGACTACCTAAACTTCAGGAAATCACTAAAAACTCACCTCTTCAAAAAGGCCTTTCCCACTGATCCAACGTAAATCCCCATACCCAGCAACACAGCATAACCAATGATCGTACTGGACAATCTACTATCCTCATTCCCCTCAACCCCATAACGCCTGATTCACATCTACCTCATTTGACCTTAACATAACTTTGTATTTGTTATCAACCGTATTGGCAACCACCTCTACGGTACTATGTAAGCCACATTGAGCCTGTAAATAGGTAGGAAAATGTGGGGTACAAATGTACAAATAAATAAACCTTCAAAGAATGGAAAAATGACCCGAATGAAGAAAATAAGAAGCAACATAAGCACTCGCAAGTTAGATGCAAAGCACTGATAAAGAAGGCTAAAAAAAATATGAAGAGAAACTTGTCGCAAAAACTCATAGTAACAACTTTTTCAGGTACATCAGAAGCAGAAAGCCTGTGAGGGAATGCATGGGACCGTTAGATCATAAAGGAGCAAAAGGAGCACTTATGGAGGACATGGCCATAGCAGACTGAATGAATTCTTTGCTTTGGTCTTTACAGAAGAAGATGTAAAAGATCTACCTGTACCAGAAATGATTTCCAAGGGTGATGATGCAGAGGAACTGCAAGAAACATTAGTGAACCTGGAAGACGTACTGAGCCAAATTGAGAAAATTAAAGAGTAATAAATCACCTGGCCTGGATGGCATGCACTCTAAGGTACTGAAAGAACTCAAACATGAAATTGCTGATCTGTTGTTAGCGATCTGTAACCTATCATTAAAATTGTCCATAGTACCTGAAGATTGGAGGGTGGTCAATCTAATGCCAATTTTTAAAAAAGGTTCCAGGGGTGATCTCATAAATTGGAAAGATAACTCTCTTTTAAATATTCATTTTTGGTGGCAATCTGTATTGTAACTTCATCAATTTGAAGTCTCAGTAATAGATAAGAAAGATCTTTCTCCATTGGCACTTAAAGTATGGTATAGTTTGGACTCCTATATGTCCAATACTTAAATACTTACTTAACAGCTATTCTGTTATACACATTTTGTTTTGTACTTTGTACTTTTCAAAGTTAATAAAGATACTTGGACACAAAAAAAAGAACCTAGGTGCCTAGATTCCTTTATAGAATAGGCTCCTACCATACCAGATTTGTTCCACTAGTCTGCCTAGTGACAGGGCAAGCCTTAACAAATAAATCTGTTTCTTCAGCGACACTATGGGAGAACTTGAGTTTGGGGAGGGATATTTGCTATGATGGCTCAGAGATGACCTGTATTAGTTAACTGTATTCATGTGATGTTCTTGCTACATATTTTGTTATAATTGATTAAATAGAAGTTATGACTTTCCACTACCCTAGGAGTTGCCCTGTAGTTATTTGGAACATGGCCCAGATGGAGTAAGATGTTGTCCATGTTAGGATAACTGCATTTTATTGCATTTTTCTACCAACAGATTATTTTGTTATGCTGTAACATACCTTGAACACATTGTACTGTGTTAAAAAATAGCATTGTTCGTATTATTATTATTATATCCCAGCTGCCAGCCACAGTTTACTTGTCAAAGTTGTTCCAGGCCACTGCTTCTAAGACCATTGCATCATATACCATTCATTAGATGTGACATAGTGAATTGTATGCTGAGAGAAATTAAGGCCACTATAAAATCTATCAGTTCATTGTGATAAGAAATGTCGTCTGACCCCCATATGATACCCTTGTGGATATGATATTTGTTATCAGTCCTTGACTCAAATCAGCTGGCTTCCAAATTGTCTTCTTCACAGTTTTGGCCTCCCAGGGCCTGTAAGGTCTTCACTGGGCAGGTCCAGCTCCTCTCTTTGGTTCTCCCTCCTTTGGCTATCTTTCTCTGGTCTTTTGTCTTTTAACTCCTTCCTCTTTCTCCACCTTTGGCTTCTGCAATGCATCTCCTTTCAGATGCTTAACTTCTCCCCTTTTCTAGAGTCTCTTGTACTTGACACTGCACTTGCCGGAGCTCTGCCTCAGGAACACTCTTGCCAGGACTTTTGTTGTTATTCTCTGTAATTTTATTCATGCCTGCTTTTCTTCTGGTCCTATGTCCTTGTTTTCATCCTTCCTCTGTGCCAGTTGTCTGTTGAGTTTGCTGATTTTTCCTCCAGAGCATATAAACTCCATCATCGTTACGTAAAATGTATAATTGATTCCAACACATTCGTTACATAGCCTGAAACTAAATATGGATATAGTATTGTTTGATTTTAAGGCACTAAAAATTTAGAATTAGAATGTTTGTATATATTTGAAATGCTTTGAAGCAAGTGATTAAGGAGAAAAAAATGGGCTGAAGCTGAGACATTCACATATCAGATGTACTTACGTCTGGGTCTGAATGCCTGGATGGTGATGGATTCATTTGTGGAGCTGATTTGAAATGAACAATTGGACAGCACACTTGGCTGCATTGCTGCCTTATACTGAAGGAAAACTGAAACACATGCTGGATGGTGAAAGCTAGGCACAGCTTTTGTCGTGCTTGCGCTTATAAGTGACTGCTCTGGGGCACGCTCAGTCCCTTAAAGCAGAGGCCAGGACTGCTATGGCATTCTGTTTCAATCTGTAACCCGTGGCCACAAAGCAGTAACTAGATAGCAACTAATGGTCCTGAAAGTTGACAATATGTAAACAGTTTAAGCTGGTAAATGAGCTAGAAAATCCCTCTTTGAGGGGGAAAAATGGTTATTAAATTGGATCTTGTCAATATTTGCTGCCAGCATCTTCTGGTTTCAGAGTCATAACTCATATCTATGAGTGCTTACAGAGAGCTGTAATAGCACCAAGTTAAACATAACACTGCAATCTAAATGTGTACTTCTCACCACAATGTTTAAAATGTGGAGGGTCATTTTACAAAGGATAAACATGCAAGTATACGAGTGTTAAATGCCTTATAATATTACTCCATTATGACAAGTAGGTATTTACTAGTACATGACCCAGGTGTAGGCCTTTAGGAGGAGTTTGGACAGAGCTGTAAAACGTACAAGAGAAAGGCAATTCTATACATTCGCACCTACGAGTAGGTGCCAAATACCATTGTATGTTAGAGAATGCTAGTGCTAATTGGCACTTACCCACATATGTGGTTTGTGCTATTTGGTAACATATGTAGGCGTTCCTGTATATGTGTGAGGGGGGTGTAAATTAGGGCAGATCAAGGGTAGCCAATGGGCAGGAATGTCAGATTTGTGCCTACTTTACTGAATAGAGGGGTCCTTTTACTAAGCCATGGTAAAAGGTGGCCTGCAGTAGTGCGAGCATGTCTTTTGGGCACGCGCTGGGCCATTTTTTACCGCATCTAGGAAAAAAAGGCCTTTTTTTAAAGGGGCCGGAAAATGGATGTACGCTAAAATTGAAACCAGCATGCGTCCATTTTCAGCCTGAGACCTTACCACCACCCATTGACCTAGCAGTAAGGTCTCACTCGCTACCCACACGGTAAGCATGCAGCAAGCATCAGCTTCTGTTTACTGCCGGGTAATTGGCTCACGGTAGAAAATAGAAAATTATTTTCTACCCCGGGATATGGCACGTGCCAAATTCAGAATTACCGCCTGGCTCACACGCTAGCTGGGCGGTAGTGCCGATTTGACATCCACTGTACATGCGTAAGCCCTTATGTAGCTTAGTAAAAGGGCCCTAGAGTAAGTTATGCATGAAAAAGCTGCATGATAGCCACAAGCACTTAAATCTGTCATTGATATTATGTAAGTGATCGTGGCTGTGTATTGATGCATATCTCCCTCCTTATTCACGTATTCTATAATAGCACATAACAGAATACCACATGGCGCTATTATTTCTGGAAAACACAGAAGGTGGGAATGACCACAAACAAGCTGGTCCAGGATGATAAACCAGAGCCTTTATTCAAAATGGTGGACAACCAGTGTAGAAGAGGCAATTATACTGGCTCGACACTGACCGTGTTTTGTTGATTAGACCTTCTTCAGAGGTCCTCAAGCAAGCAACAGCAATGTGAATATTACCAGTAAACAACGGCTCTGGAGAAACACTCTTTTGCTCGTTTTCTCTCTCTAGTGCACTGGAGTTATTTGCTATTATTTCTGGTGCTCATTTCTTAGTTCCAGGTTTGGCATCCTTTGCAGAACTGCCTCCATAGGTTATAAAATACACAGCTACGGGGGTGATTCAGCCATGCACATTTACACTAGATGGTAGGGATAGGATCAGGGAAAGATGGCACCAGGGAAATTGTGTAGGAGCGTTGTGCATAGTAGTAGGAACTGTATGAGTCCAAAAGAAAGAGTAACCTCATGCTGGGGGTGAAAGGCACAGTTGTAAATGTAGCTAAAATAGAAGGGAAGACAAGAGCAGGCGGGTAGAGTAAGTGCAACAGGATGCCCATGCAAACCTTAACTGATATTCTGTGGAGTGAAAAACAGTCAAAAACAGGCTTCAGGTGAAGTGACAGATGGACAAACACTTGAGACTATCACAGTGGAAATCTGCTTGGCTACTGCTGCAGTGAAAATTAGTTTTTGGTTCCAGCTACAATGGAAATTAACAATGGTCATTGAATTAATGGAAATATGCTACTGATTTATGATGGAGTGGAAATACATTTGATTACTGATGTAGTGGAAATTTGCCACTGATTACTGATGGACTGTAAATTAATTATAATGCCCTCGGTGGCCATCTTGAAGGCACAACCCTACCAAATAAATGCAATAATGTCACAGTTAGCTGGAGTGGTGTACGTCAGGTGTGACTCGCAACAGACCTGGGTATACAGGAGAAAATATACAGAAAATCAGATGTTAAATATATTGTTAATGAATTCCCACCTTATATGACAGTCCTGTGGGAGAAAAGATTCCAATATTTGTTTTGTTTAAAACTAAATTGATTTTATATTGCCAATTTTGAAGGGAATTTTCAATATTACGTCTAAGTCTGAATTGAGACATTTTGGCCAATAACATCTCAAAACAAAATCTAGCTCACAACCATAATTGACGAGAAAAACATCTAAATTTCTGGTTTTATTATGGCTTTGAGATAGATGTTTTCATGCTCAACACATCCATATGTAAGTACCATATTAAAAAAAAAGTCCCATGAAAAAACTTAGGAAAAAAAGCCATAAGGATATCTGCCTGGCAGCATTCCTAGTAAACTAACCACACAGACATCTCAGAAGTGCAGAGGGGCAGCCTAGAGACCCAGGTACAAATCCTATCTAAACATCTTCCTATTGCATGGTTTACCCTCCAGAGAAAATGTACTGTACCTGTAGGTTCACCACTACAAAAGCCCTTATTCTTGCAGGTTACTTACATATTTAAGTACAGAAGGTATTTCTAGTTCCAGGAGGGCACACATATTTGTACTTAAAATTAAGGGAAAGGGAATTGGACTTATATACCGCCTTTCTGTGGTTTTACCAACTACATTCAAAGCAGTTTACATATTATATACAGGTACTTATTTGTACCTGAGACAATGGAGGGTTAAGTAACTTGCCCAGAGTCACAAGGAGCTGCAGTGGGAATTGAACTCAGTTCCCCAGGATCAAAGTCCACTGCACTAACCACTAGGCTACTCCTCCCACTTTAATTAAAGCATTAAAGTGGGAATTGAACCTGGGTCCTGTTGCTCACTGTCCACTGCATTGACCATTAGGCTACTCCATCCACTTGCTGATTTCTTAGCTATGACCATAATATCAGGAGTTATCATACATCCTGGTATGTACTGTTACTGTCACATCTTTGGGGGGGGGGGGGTGTCAGTGGCTACTGGAGGATTAAGGGGGGGGGGGGGGTCATGCCTTAAGCCCTCCAGTGGTCAGTAGGGCACCTTTTAATGACTTAGTCATGACTGAAACAGATCTAGATAAAAACATAATTCTTTTTTGCCCTACATAAAAACATACTTCTTTTTTATCTGTTCCATTATCACTGAAAGATGTCCAGATTTTAAGCCACCGAAAACACACCTCAAAGACGCTCCCTTGTGATTTAGACAAATTGTGGAGTATAATGTCCCATTTCTGAATTTTGAAAATCAGGACTCAGACTTTTTTGCAAGAAAAACACCCATCTTCTGCTTTTTGAGACATTTTTCTTTTTTTTAAATGAGTGCCAAAATTACGTATTTACTTAGTCCTGAATTCTATATTCCTCTGTTGATGTTGTTTTGGCTCTGACCATCAGGAGGTATTTTACACTCTACAATGCACATATGTCATTAGGTAAGGATGATCAGGGCTGGAGTGAGGTGCTAGCACAGATGGTCACATAGCTGCAGGGTATAAAGGGAACAGAGGGATAGATGGGTGGCAACAACAACTGAAGATCTGCAGTGGAAATGATAGGATGGTGAAAGTGGAAGAAAGTTTGCATTGAGCTGTGCAGGTGTTGGACAAGTTCTGGATACAGCCTGAGTAGAGGGGATGGTACTGGTGTCATGGTGAGGAGGCAGAAGAATATATTCCCCTGAGAACTTTCAGTAAGCTGCAGCTAGTACAACTAGAGGGGCATAATCGAACGGAAACGCCTATCTCCATGGGCGTTTATCTCCGAGAACGGGTCCGTGAAGGGGCGGGCTGAACCGTATTTTTGAAAAAATGGTTGTTTTTGAGCTGGGCGTTTGTTTTTTTTTAGCGATAATGGAAACTAAAAATGCCCAGCTCAAAAACGTCCTAATCCAAGCCATTTGGTCGTGGGAGGGGCCAGGATTCGTAGTACACTGGCCCCCCTGATATGCCAGGACACCAACTGGGCACCCTAGGTCAGTGCGGTGGACTTCAGAAAAAGCTCCCACATGCATAGCTCCCTTACTACAGGTGCTGAGCTCCCAACCCCCCTCCCCCAAAACCCACTACCCACAAATGTACAACACTACCATAGCTCTTAGGGGTGAAGGGGGCCAGGGCCGCCGAGAGCCGGGCCCGGACCCAGAACAAGACAACCCCCGGGTCCCCCCGCCACCCAAGGTCGCCGCCCACCTAAAGTCACCGGGCCCCCCCTCCACCCGCTACCGGGCCCGGAACTAACCTTAAGCCGCCTCCTTTCACTTCGCGCAAGCAGCAGCAGGGTAGACCTCTCCTCCTTTCTTCCATGCCCCGCCCTCACGGACGTTACGTCAGGCGAGGGCGGGACACGGAAGGAAGGAGTGGCCTGCCCTGCTGCTGCTTGCGCGAAGTGAAAGAAGGAGGCTTAAGGTTAGTTCCGGAACGAGGCGGGTGGGCCACACTGCAGCGGCAGCGCCGGCCCCCCCCCCCCCCCCGGAGGCCCGGGCCCCGGGACTTTTGTCCCCCCTGTCTCCCCTTCTCGGCGGCCCTGAAGGGGGCACTTACATGTGGGTACAGTGGGTTTTGGAGGCCTCCCATTTACCAACACAAGTGTTACAGGTAGGGGGGGGATGGGCCTGGGTCCACCTGCCTGAAGTGCACTGCGGTACCCACTAAAAGTGCTCCAGGGACCTGCATACACGCAGGCCTCTAGAACTTGTTACTGCTGTATAACATTGGCACACCAGTTTACACCTGAAGACTAATCTCTCCGAAAACGTCCTTTATTGGAATAAGCACGCTTACTCACAGTTAACTGCAGATCAGAGGTTGTGCCCCACCACTGGCAACGAGGCTCCCTGGTACTGAGATTAGCAGGTCAGAGCTGGCAGAATGCTGTACAATGCCCTCTTTCAGCCACATTCAAGGGAAGAACTAAGTTCTGTAACGTGGCTAACACAGGAAAGGGAACTAAAACTGGCTTACAAAAATGGCCACTACCGCATGGACTACAACAGGAAACACAACAGGGCACACTCTGACCCAGTAGGCAGGGGGAAAAGCACCATGGAGAAGAGCCTACCAACTACCAACATCGTGAGACTGTAACACAAGCTAATGAAATCACGGAGCCCAATACCCTACACCCACCACAATGCGATGCTGATGTGACCCTGTAGTGCACCCGAGAGCCACATCTGACCCAGGGAAAGGCTGTGACAGGATTGAACACATTCTGCTGTCATGGAGGAGGGTACGGCATTTGAGGCTGGCATACAGGCTGGAAAAAAGGTTTTTAAAGTGGGGTTTTTTTGGTGGGAGGGGGTTAGTGACCATTGGGAGAGTCCGGGGAGGTCATCCCCAATTCCCTCCAGTGGTCATCTGGGCAGTTGGAGCACTTTTTTGGGACTTGTTTGTGAAAAAAAAGGGTCCAAAAAAAGTGACCCAAAATCGCGGTAAAAACGACTTTTTTTTCGATTATCAGCTAAAGACGCCCATCTCTCCTCAGCTGATAACCACGCCCCAGTTCCGCCTCCACCATGCCTCCGACACGCCCCTGTCAACTTTATTCGTTTCCGCGATGGACTGCAGTTGGAAACGCCCAAAATCAGCTTTCGATTATAGCGATTTGGGCGCCTTTGCGAGACAAATGTCTATCTCCTGATTTAGGTCGCACTTTAGGCGTTTTTCTCTTTCGAAAATAAGCTGGCTAATGAGTGTAGTCACTAGAGATGTGCCACCAAAAAATGTTTGTTCTGTTTAGTTTCCTGTGTTGTTTACATGAATTATTTTGTTTTGTTTTCTTTGTTTCTTAATCATTTTTGTCGCCCTTCTATGAACCTTTTCTAATTTTGTTATATCTTTTTTAAGATATGGTGACCAAAAATTGCACACGATACGCAAGGTATGGTCTCACCATGGAGCAATACAGAGGCATTATAATATTCTTTGTCTTATTTTTTTATCTATTTCCTAATAATTCCTAGTATTCTGTTTGCTTTTTTGGCTGCCATCACACACTGGACAGGAGATTTCAATGTATTGTCCAAGATGATGCCTAGATCTTTTTCTTGGGTGCTGACTCCTAGAATGGAACCTACCATCAAATAACTATGATTTGGATTACTCTTCCCAATATGCATCACTTTGCATTTCTCCACATTAAATTTCATCTACCGTTCTGTATGTGTTTTGACAACCTTGAATAGTTTTGTGTTGTCTGCAAATTTAATCACCTTGTTCATCATTCCCATTTCTAGATCTTTAATAAATATGTTAAATATCACCAGTTCCAGTACAAATCCCTGCAGCACTCCACTTTACACCCTCCTCCACTGAGAAAAATGGCCATTTAACCTTACCCTCTGTTTTCTGTCCAATAACCAATTCCTAATCCACAGAAGGACATTGCCTCCTATCCCATGACGTTTTAAATTTCTCAGGAGTCTCTCATGAGGAAGTTTGTCAAAAGCTTTCTGACAATCTAGACACACTACATCAACTGACTCACCTTTATCCACATGTTTATTCATGCCTTCAAAGAAATGAAGCAAATTGGTGAGGCAAGACTTCCCTTAGCTGAACCCATGCAGACTCTGTCCCATTAAACCATATTTGTCTATGTGTTCTGTAATTTTATTCTTTATAATAGTTTCCACTATTTTGCTGAGCACTGAAGTCAGGCTTATCAGTCTATAATTTCCCAGATCACCCCTGGAACCCTTTTTGAAAGTCAACTTTACATTGGTCACATTTTCATTCCATTTATTTGTTCTTATATCCCACATTTTTCCAAAACATGTTGAGTTCATTGTGGCTTACATCAAAATTTGACTTCAGAATTAACAATATTAACTTGTGAGCATATATTGTAAGTATGGGCTAATATAGGAAAGTAATAAATAAACAGTGATCTTTGACGTGTTACTAAGTTATCATATGAAAGTAGTAAACAAACAATAACAAACAAACAATAAGTCCAGAACCAAATTCAGGGATATGGCTAAATCATCTAGTTCAATTAGTAAATCCTATAGTATGTACACATTTACAACTCCTCCTGTCCTTTACCTATCCCTTCTGGATGAAACAATCTAAAGCTATGCCTGCAGCACTGGTGCAACTAGTAATCTTCTTCCTGGACCAGACTCCCTTGTCATCCACTCTTTCCCTTAAGGTGTACTTCTCTGGGCTACCACCTTGAGCTCCAACAACTGTGTTTTGCTCCTGCTCCCAGGCTGGGATCCCCTACTTCCCACCTGTAGCACTCCACTACCTCACAGTTTCTGCTTTGACTGGTAGAAGCCCCTCCTTTGGTCAGCCATAGCTTCTTGAACCCATCCAGGACTCCCCCTCTCTTTAAGGGTCCCAGCAGGGGTAGAGGCAACCAAAGACCTCATGTACTCCCCAACCACATTATTTAGAAACTTCAAACTCTTCCCCTGTTGTCATTCAACAAACAGGAACATTTCCCTTAACAATTCCCCACGGACAAACCACTTGGGACTGAGCTTCTCATACCTCCATTACCAACCAATTTTCCTCCCCCCAAGTGACTCCAGGGAGGGTTTACCATAACTTCATAATCCCTATTATAATGGGCAATTACACACATTTGGGGATTTGGGTGTTTAAGGGAAGTTTTTAAAATAGTTTAGATCTTACAGTACTTACTAGGCCGCATTTAAAATGTGACATTCAATCAAAGGTTTTCTAGTAAGTTCCAACTATTTTGTGGGGTTTCACAGGTCTCAGAAGTGTCTTATTCGCTGATGATATTCAGGTAATATCACATATAGATCTGTCCTTTCTTGACCTTGCCCATATTAGTGCATAGTAGAACATTTAAGTAATTTACGTCAGGGACACGAAGAAGCACCCCTTGTTCAACACTGGCAGGAAATTTGTCAAGTGCTATAGGATTTAAAATTTGTAGTATTGCAAATTGTGTGACTCCCAAAAGGAGGAGATGTTTCCCGAGTATTACTGCAGAAAGAGCAAAGACTAATTTTTCCTGTGGGCAATGGTGCACCCTACAGGTCTTAACAAAGAAATTAATTGGGCAATGTTATAAATTCATTGTGCATGTGTCACTTTAAAATGAGGTTGGTGGTGGAGTCAAGGGAAGCCATTTTGAGAATGCGAAGTATATCCGCTCCCTTTAATGAGCAAGTTGATGATTTATTTTTTGAATATGCTCAGATAAAATTGTTTTTAATTTTGGAGTACTCTATATTTAGGTATCCTCCGAGGAAGTCGGTCATGGTGATACTTGGGTCCATGCCAGGGACAAATTAATATGGACGCTGTATCTATCTATATACCAACCTCTGGTTATATCAGCATGAATGATGTCATTTAGGGGGTATTTTACTAAGGTGCACTAGTGTTTTAGCTCATGCTAAAAATCAGCTGGTGCTAAATGCTGAGACGCCCATTATATTCTCAGCATTTAGCACCAGCTGATGTTTAGGGCAAGCTAAAAGTGCTAGCACACCTTAGTAAAAGACCCCCTTAGTATCCAGCAACATCGGAAATATCTATAGTTCTTTGTATTAAATTTGAAACAATGGACTGTGATCATCTGACAGATAAGTGTTTGGTTTTTTTTAAACATAGCTGATGAACACATTAGTGAATATTGCTGCAATGATAGATAACAGTGACCATTGATTTGGTTATGGTCATGTTATTTTCTGAGCACGTTTCACAAAAATTTTATTTTATTTATGACTAGTAAAAATGGCCCGTTTTGGTATGAAAGGAAACGGGCACTAGCAAGGTTTTCCTCCCCCCTCCCTCCCTCGCTATCTCCCTCTGTCCCCCCCCCCCCCAAGTCCTAAGGCCCTCTTTCCTCCCCTCCGTTTTCCATGGCTTCCTCCCTCCGTCACTCTCCTTCACTCTGTTCTCCTCCGAGTTGCAGGCCCCCCTCCCTCCCTCTGTCATTCTCCTTCGCTCTGTCCTCCCTCCGAGTGCCAGTCCCCTCCCCCTCTAAAATCGCCAACCCCCCTCTCTTACCGGGGTGCCGTCGGCAGCATTGAAGAGCAAACAGACTCAGAGAGTGTTCTGCCTTTCCTTCTCTTCACTCTGAGCTCTGACTTTGGTCCCGCCCTCATTTCCTGTTTGCGCTAGGGCGGGACCAGAGTCAGAGCGAAGAGAAGGGAAAGCAGCATACTCAAAGGGACGTATGACGTCAGTGTTATCTACCGCACGTAGCAGACCACATCCGAGGGAGCCATGGTCTCAGGCAGCGTCAGAACGTTGGAGGTGAGAATTATTATATAGGATGAGTGAAGTATATAAAGTATTGCATTTTGAAAAAAGAAGAATTTTTGATGATAAAAATTTTGATAATCCTGAACCATTGGTATTAATATTGTATTGTATTGGATAAGTAAGTTCAGGGTTGCTGTATATATTTGATGATTGTTTTAGTCCCCTTAATATATCGAAGACTTATCCATCTCAGTCAAAGAGTATACTATTTCTGACTGACTTTGTCAAAATAGTCTAAAGCTTAATCATTCCAAAATGGTAGTAATGTCAGAGTCCAGAAAATAATCTAACTTCCTACTGAGGCTCATGTGGTCGCTATTTCAGTTTCATAACATATTCATATATAAGATGTTCATTTTGATTCTTTTTTAATGTTTGATCACTAGATATCATCTGTGTTTAGGTCTTCCTTTTGCACATAGCCTCAAATCCATGCCATCAGACCCGCTTAGATAACGAAGATCTGAGAATACAGGTTTCTGCCTTGCTCTTGAACTGCTTTGACTATTGTAATTATATTTTCAGTGGCATCAAGTTGTCATCTCATCATTGACTTGAGCTCCTGCGAAATACTTCTACCAAGTTCCTATTTACATTCTCTAGATATGATCACATAATCCCTCCATTTTGTCTCTATCATTCTTCAATATAAGATTTTGCAGTTAATGCATCAATAGAAATCAAACAAAATAAAACATGGAAAAGAAAATAAGATGATACCTTTTTTATTGGACATAACTTAATACATTTCTTGATTAGCTTTCGAAGGTTGCCCTTCTTCCTCAGATCGGAAATAAGCAAATGTGCTAACTGACAGTGTATATAAGTGAAAACATTCAAGCATTACTATGACAGTCTGACAGGGTGGGAGGATGGGGGTGGGTAGGAGGTATGCATGGGGACATCAAAGCATATCATTGATATTCTAACAGGATGGGTGTGGATAGGTGAGGGGACGGTGATCAACAGAGACATACAGCTTTATGGTTTATAATGGGCTAGGAACCCCAGATCCTTGTTAAGTCCTTTCTGTTGGGTGTTAAAATATTCAATCATTCTGACTTCAAAGGTCTTACGTTCTTATATGGTTTTAAAGTTACCTTTCAGGATTCTCACTGTGAAGTCACTGGTACAGTGTCCTGGTCCTGTAAAATGTTGACCAACAGGCGTGGGAACCCTACTGGCACCAGTATTCATGTGATATGCTTTGATGTCCCCATGCATACCTCCTACCCACCCCCATCCTCCCACCCTGTCAGACTGTCATAGTAATGCTTGAATGTTTTCACTTATATACACTGTCAGCTAGCACATTTGCTTATTTCCGATCTGAGGAAGAAGGGCAACCTTCAAAAGCTAATCAAAAAATGTATTAAGTTATGTCCAATAAAAAAGGTATCATCTTATTTTCTTTTCCATGTTTTATTTTGTTTGATTTCTATTGATAACCTTAAGAGTGGACTAACACGGCTACCACACTCCTCCGCACTTAATGCATAAAACTTTGATTGGGAGTTCCAGGCTATCTTTTGGATATACTCATTTCTTATCAGCAATGTTACTTTTCTCATTCTCAAATTGTTAATTAAATTGTTTTGACTTATTTAGCCCATATCCAATTAACATCTACTTGTCAATCTGCTTTTTCTTATCTTGCCATATATTTGTAGAATAATTTTTATTTATTTATGGTAAGACTTCTCAGGTGTTTTATAGGAAGACTTGTCACAAAATTCCTAGCTACCTGCTTGAGGTTACCCAGCGGCCACTTAGAGGGTATATCCCCAGGACAGCTCAGGTCCGCCTGCACCTGTTACTTGTGCTCTATACTAGCACCCTTCTCCCACCTACTGGGTCACAACTGCCTCTGGGCAAGTCTCCTGCTCTCAAATTATCCTCAGTAATTTCTAGGTTACTGGGGCCACACTCCCATTGGTCCCACAGTTCCCAGAAAGCACTCACAGACCCAATACACAAACTACCAGTATTCTCTATCAGTCCAGACAAAGAAGCAATAAACTAAAATTTGTTTATTGTCTTAAAATTGAACAGTGTAACATAAAAAGTGTAATCAGCAAACAATAACAGGTAACTGAAACATGGATTAATTATAACACTAAATAAACATTTGTTTACTTTCTACAAAGTACATGGGAATATCAGGACATATAGCTGCTCACAAGTTATCAAATGTAACTGTTTACAGGGCCTTAGCAAAGAGATCCATCTCTCTCTTCTTCCTGTCTAAGACTGGAGCAAAAGCCAGTATTCTCCAAATGCCCAGAACAAGAATATTTCAAAAATATACTTCTTCTTGCTTCCTGTTTGTGTGCTAAAACTAAAGAAAATAACATTCATTTCTCTGTAACAGCTTTAAAGCAAAGAAACACCACCTGCTGGCCAAATAGGATAAATAAACTTCAGGACATAATTAATGCAGGAAAATATCCAATATATTTTACATGCTTAAAACACACTGGGGTCCTTTTACCAAGCTGCAGGAAAAATGGCCCTGTCCTAACTGTTTTACCTAAGCACCAGGGCCCTTTTTACCGCAGCAAGTAAAAAGACCCCAGGTGCACATGGCCATGCGGTAACAGATCTCTTACCGCATGGCCATGTGACAGGGAGCCCTTACTGCCACCCATTGAGGTGGCGATAAGGGCTCCCGCGCTAACCTGGCGGTAACCAGGCAGCACGTGTGATACCTGATTACCACTAGGTTACGCCGTGCAAGCCATTTCCAGGGGTGGGACTACCGCCAGCGTTGGGCTTACCACCGCTCTGTAAAAGGGCCGCTCTGTTTCTTCACAAGGCTCTTAAGACATATTATTTACTCAGGCTTTTGAAAATCTCAAGTTGTTCCTTGTGTGGTGAGTTATAAGGTTATGGGGGGTGGGTCAAGGTAGTTCCTGAGTAGGTTTTCCCCCCTTTTCTGTTTTTTTTTTATTTTTATTGTAAACTGCTCTTTTGCTCTTCAACTTAGAACAGTTTATCAAATCTTTCTTGTAGTTTATCATCCTGTAGCTTCTAATTTATGATAAAACCAAAGCTGTGGATTAATAAACTCTTTGATCTCTAAACTATGACAACAAACCATGCATTTCCCACATTTAAAATTACCTTACATATTCATACCTACAAATCCTTCTGCCTTTGAAAGATAAACCAACACATGATGAACTTTTAATGACATCCAATAATGTATGATAATCTTCTTAATAATAAAGGTTTGTGAATATGGCAGCACACATGTATATTGTGCTTCCTGCTGTTTATCTTGATAATCAAACAGCATATCTCAATGAATGCTAATGGCTCTTTTGTATGCCCTATTTATAACAGCAGTTGGATATGTCTTACTTTGAAAATGCTTTTTCATACTAATTATTTTAAATGTAAATTCCTTCTTTGTACTCCATAATTACCATAAGTACAGAGTTTGACCACTAAGGATATTTATCCCACAAATATCTCAGATGATAACTTTTATAATTCAACAAACTATTTCTGTGGTTTTTTTTGCTAAATAAATGTATGAAAAGTGGGAGGTGTTACCTGGTCATGCACAGAGTAAGAACTTTTGCCTTCCTGTGGTTCTATCTTGCAGGAGGTGGGAAGCTCCTGGTGTGGAGCGTTTGTGCCTTTTCCATCAGGTACAGGCAATCCACCTGTTGACATCACGGGGTCCTGCATTTTCCTTTAAGAGCTGGCGCTGTTTGTGGCTTCTTGGGAGATGTTACCTGGTCAGCACACAGAGTGAGAACTTTTGCCCTCCTGAGGTTCCATCTTGCAGAAGGTGGGAAGCTGTAGTGCAGAGTGTTTGTGCCTTTTCCATCAGGCATCGGCAAACCTGTTGATGTCTCCGGGATCCTGCATTTGCATTTAAGAGCTGGCGCTGTATGCGGCATGCGGCTGCAGGGTGTGGCCAAAGGGGCATGCCCTGCTCCTTGGGAGCCCCTTGAAGTACTGAGGAGAAACCTGTGATTTTGCTATTTATTTCTTGATTGTACTGTCATAATGGGGAAGCTTAAGGCTAAACTTAAGCTTTCCATGCTGAAGTCGCTGGGCCTGATGGATAAGCTCGTGGTTTCCTCAGTGCTGATTGAACAATTACCGTTGCAAGTTTTGTCTCTCCTTGGTGCCTTTCTTAGCTCTCATGAACATACCTCTTTTCTCCCTCTTGTACCATCCTGTGAGGTAGGGGCATTGCAGGTAGTTGCCCAGCTCCTGCTGCAACTGGATTATCTGACAAGCCTTTACTTTCCTATACTAAGTTGCCTATTCCTTGTCAGATAGTGGAAGTTGGTCATCAGTCTCAGCCTTCACGAGACAAACAGGATATAACTTTAAAGGACTTGTGGGAATTAAATTTTTATATGGAGGGACTGCTTAAAGCTGGAATGTCCCAAAGTGTTTCCTTTTCTCAGGAAGTTGTGGGAAAAGTTTCTAATGTGGATTTGAATATTCAGGTTTTGGATAAACGTTTTTTTTTTTTTTTTTTTTTTACTGTAGAATCTCAGGTTTCTACCCTAAAGCTTCTTGTGTCTCAGTACTTGAAGATGTTTACAGTGTAAATGATGGAGAATTCTAATAGGAGTAGAAACCTTCATTAAAAAAAAAATCCTTGTATTTATTTGTTATCCCCAGAGATTCTCTTGAGGAAATACCTCAAGGAGATTCTTGGACTGTCTACAGCCAATACATTTCAAATTGTTAATTGTTACAAATTTACTTGATAAAAAGAAGATTCCTAATGCTCAATAAGGAATGGACCAATTAGTTCCAACTGAGGTGGATCTAACTGCCTTTTTAGAAGACTCTCAGTATTTAATTAATACTAGATCTATCTTGCTTGCAACCTTTGGTCAAGAGAATGATAAATCTTTGGTTCTGGAAACATTTTTTCAGGGAGGGGGACGCTGTTGAGCACCATGTGAGACAGTTCAAGCGCATTGCCCAACTTTAACGTGATCTCAAAGATGGCATTAATCAAGCACGAAGAAACAATATTAGACTTCATGGCTAAATTGAGAATGCTGAATGCTCCAACATGATTATATTTGTGGAGAAGCTTATTCCTTCTTTGCTGGAAATTCAATTTGCTAATGACTGTGAAATAGACAGGGCCCACGGTGTGCCTTCTAATCACGGCCTACAAGCTAAATGTCCACGACCGGTAGTCTTGAAAGTATTAGGCTACTCCCAAGTAGTAGAAATCATACAATGTGCTCGTATAGCTCTGGGGTAAATTTATTTGTGACATTTATATCCCACATTATCCCAAACAAGTTTGAGTTCAATGTGGCTTACAAGAAACAGTATAGGATACATAACAAAGAATAATGCATAAGAAAGTAATTTGTAGTAAGAATCCAATTTTACAATACAATATCATAAATATATTGGGATAGCTATGGATGTTTAACATTTAGAAAATCTATTATGAATGAGAAATTATAGATGACGCAACGAGGAAGTGGAGGAGTGGCCTAGTGGTTAGAGCACTTGTCTTGTAATCCAGAGGTGGCCAGTTCAAATCCCACTACTGATCCTTGTGATCTTGGGCAAGTCACTTAACCCTCCATTACCTTGTACAAACTTAGATTGTAAGCCCTCCTAGAACACAGAACTATCCAGTGTACCAAGGTGTGAGCAAAATCTAAATAAATAATAATGGTAAATAGAGTAATAATCAATTCAGGTAATAATTAATTGTTTGAGATATGGTTGCTCTTTGTGAGGGTTCATTTGAATAGGAACAATTTGAGGATTTTGCAGAATCTAGTTTATTCCTGTATATTTCTTATTTTGGGTGGTAAAGAGTTCCATCATATGGTTCTTAGGTATGTGAAGTCAGCAGAGTGGATAGTTTTGTACATCAATTTTTTGCAATTTGGGAGGTGTAGTCTGAGATAGTTTTTTGCCTAGTGTTTCTTTGATGTAAGTTTATTAATGGTACCATATAGTCTGGAGCTGTGCCATTTAGTATTTGAAAGATATAGGTACATAATTTGAAGGTAATTCTCATTTTGATGGGAAGCCACTGTAATATGATTACTAAAGGGGAGACAATTTCAAAACAAGAGATTTTATATATGAAACTGGCTGCAGTGTTTTGAGATGTTTGGAGTTTTTTCAACAGGTACTCCTTACAGCCAGCATATATGACATTACAATAATCAAATTGGGATAATGTTAATGTTTGTACCAATAGTCTGTTTCAGATGAGAAATAGGGTCTGATCCTTTTTAGTTTATATGAAGGTAACATAATTCAATTTCTTCCTGATTTTACTATGAATACAGTTAAACTTTACAAACTGCTACTTGCCTTCCAATCCAAGCTTAAGGAAATCAGTGCCTGATTAGAACTGTTCTGCTGTTCTACCCGCTCGTATGCAGGTGACATAATTTTGCTGACCTGGCTGCTTTGGCAAACTATTTGGAGGAGATATCTCCTAGTAACATAGTAACATAGTAGATGACGGCAGAAAAAGACCTGCACGGTCCATCCAGTCTGCCCAACAAGACAAACTCATATGTGCTAGTTTTGTGTATATCTTACCTTGATTTGTAACTGTCATTTTCAGGGCACAGACCGTACACGTCTGCCCAGCACTATCCCTGCCTCCCAACCACCAGCTCCGCCTCCCAACCACCAGCTCTGGCATAGACCGTATAAGTCTGCCCAGCACTATCCCCACCTCCCACCACCGGCTCTGGCACAGACCGTATAAGTCTGGCCAGCACTATCCCCACCTCCCAACCACCAGCCCCGCCTCCCACCACCAGCTCTGCCACCCAATCTCGTAAAATAGATCTATACTGTACTGGGATAAATATTGTTAAATAACTGTACCAACTATACTAACAGTAAAAATCACTCTGTCAGTTATACTACATTAGAAAACCTTTTATTATTTTATTATTTTCTGTTATTTACTGCTTACAAAACATACTACCTTAATATATTATTCCTTCATGCACACTCATACACACTCATAACCCTTTTGCATACCATAAAGCACTAACAGAGCAGACTCACTAATACATATACAATCTAACTGTTCGAAATGCCCGTGAACCACAGCAAGGAGCTAGTTGAAAAATCCATATGACTCTAAACGCTGCACTTCACCATAAAATTCTGCAGGATGAAGGAAAAAAGAACTGTGCACCAGGACAAACTTGAAAGTTAGTGGCCAGTATCCAACATCCCATTTGCAGGGAAACTTATAGAACAAACAGTCTGTGTTCAACATAGTGATTGGCTAGAAGAGAGAAACTGGCTAGATCCATGTCAATCTGGATTTAGACCACATTATGGAATAGAAATGTTCCTTGTATCCCTACCATATGATCTTCACAGAAACCGGGACAGGAAATTTGCCTCGGTGTTAATACTGCTAGATTTCTCAGCAGCTTTTGACACTGTGGATCATGATATCATGCTAGCATGCCTGACCAAAACAGGTATCAACATAACTGTATTTGCTTTGTTCGGATCCTATCTATCAGACAAGCAATATAATCCATAATGTTTGGCAGCAACTCATTGCCACCATGGGCACTGACCTGTGGGGTACCACAAGGATCGATACTGTCACATACTCTGTTCAATATCTATCTGAAGCCACTAGCTGAGCTGATTTTGTTAATGGACACTCAGTTCTACATCTACGCAGATGATGTTCAGCTACTCATACCCATTGAACCTGATTTACCTACAGCCCTGAATAAACTGATTACCTGTCTAACATCATTTCAAGAATGGGCTAAACACAAAAACCTTTCCTGAACCCCAAGTAAAACTGAGCTTCTCTGGGTCCCTAACACGTGGATACATACCTGACATCAAAATATCTTTTGGGAAGTATAAACTCCCCTCAAATCACAAGTCAGGAACCTTGGAATTCAGTTAGATTCAACACAATCTGAATCCCCAAATCTAAGCAACCTTCAAGAGCTGCTTCTACTATTTGCAACAGATATGCTGTCTCTTTCCTTACATTGAGAAGGTAAATCTTATCCCAGTTGTGCATGCCATGATAACATCAAGGCTTGATTACTGTAATGCAATCTACAATGGTCTGACGGCCTGCACCAGCTCCAATTGATTCAGAATGCTGCATCAAGACTAATAGAAGGTTGCAAGCAATGTGACCACATCACACCATTTTTGCAAAAACTTTATTGGCTACCAGTACAATACAGGGCTAAATTTAAAACTCAATGTCTGATCTTCAAGGCCCTTAAAGGAAAGGGTCCCAAGTACATGAAAAATAGGATGACCCTCTACACACCTCCAAGGACACTAAGGTCCTCTCAAGGACTATCACTAACCACACCCTCTCCAAAAGATATTACACGATATGATACCCGCAAGCAAGCCTTCTCCGGAGTAACCCACACACTCTGGAATGTACTGCCTGAAAGACTCTGCTTAATACAAGACTATCTCAACATCAGGAAGCAGGTGAAAGCTTGGCTCTTCAACCAGGCCTTTAATAAAAGTTACTAACTTGTTAGTCTCACTCACACACACAAGGATTGGCACGGGCTGCACATACTGCAGCAGGACATGTTTTGTCCCCTGCCACACCTTGTGTGTGTGAGTGAGACTAACAAGTTAGTTACTTCTTCCATTAAAGTCCTGGTTGAATAGTCAAGCTTTCACCTGCTTCATGAAGTAGAGATAGTCTTGTGTTAAACGGAGCCTTTCAGGCAGTGCATTCCAGATTGTGGGGGCTACTCTGGAGAAGGCTCGCTTGCAGGTATCATATTGTGTATCATCTTTTGGAGAGGGTATGGTTAGTGATAGTCCTTGAGAGGACCTTAGTGTCCTTGGCAGTGTGTAGAGGATCATCCTATTCTTCAGGATTAGAATAAAAATATTATGTGGTAGAATTCCATATACTTAACAGCTAAATATGAAAGAGTGACAGCGGACCACTCGAGCATTACAATCATATGAAGACATCTGGGCTCTTTTAGCTCACATTACCCTTAACGTTACTTTACTTTTTTCTACTTTATATTTAATAGACTAGGTTATTTTCTTGATGCTTATGTATATTGCCTGTGCATTGTGAGTTTTATCTTGGTTACACCTCACATTCCCACGTGCATTTGTTTTATTATGTTACATCTGTTCACTTGTTAATTGCTTTTATACCTCACAAACTTTGAATACAAATAATAACTGAAAAAAAATTCATAAGAAAGATTTTATTTTTGTGGAGCTATGATTAATATTTTTCCAGATGTGGCTAGAACCACACAACTTAGGCAGAAGGCATTTTAGGTATAACAGATGGAAGAATAGCGTATTGTAGTGTTTTTCTCTTTTAAAATATAGTTATTGTAAACCACTCTGACAGAAACTTAAACAGTGATATATCAAACACTAATAAAACTTGAAACACAACCCAATTTGCACATTCGGCCACTAGCAAAAATGACAGGTGTATTAAATGCACATATGTCTTCATTTGTCCACCCCACCCAAAAAAAACCCCTTTATTATTTCTAGACATGTGAAGGACAATTCTACAACTGGGCATGTGCAGTTATGCCTGCCTTCTATGTGTAAGTGGTGCCTTAACTGTCATCTACTATACCCCTGATGGCGAACCTATGACACGCGTGTCAGTACTGACACGCGTAGCCATTTTCGATGACACGCGGCCGCATGTGGCCGCATACAGAGAAGCAGCGGCGTTCCTTGCTGACACCCGGGTGGATCGCCGATGCGCCCCCCCCCCCCAAGGTGCAGTGCGACCTCCCCCCCTGGCGAAATCACCCCCCCCCCCCGTGCATGTTTACCCGTGTGCGCTCCTATTGACTCCCTCCGAGTCCTCCGCTCGTTCCCTCCCTGCTACTCCCTCTGCCCCGGCTCCTGCACGGCCGTTTGACCTCACTTCCGGCCGGCGGAGCAGAGAGCAGCGGAATGCCGTGGGGGACGCATCTCTGAGGGCCCTGTGATCGCCATTACCAGCAACCACATAACCACAGCAACCATCATCCAATCTACTGTTCTGGGGTGTCGTGGATTTCTAATTGACCATCATTACTGAGATAGGTGAGGGGGAGGCTGGGAGAGGCAAGGGCATGTGCTATGGGTGCCGTTTCCCGCCATTAGAAATAGCGGCAGCCATCTTAATTTACATAAGGTGGTCAGTTAGGCTAGTTAACCCCTAATTGCCTGCAGGGCTAACAGGCTATCTATAATTCTATCTTCTGTCACTGCCCCCCTGATGAAGAACCCAAAAAATAAAAAACCAAGGTTAAGTAAAGGAAGTGGTAGTAGCAGTAGCCGACCCTTTCAAGAGACATGGACCGAGATGTATGGCATTATAGAAAAAAATGGCAGATCATTTTGCGTTCTATGTACTGAAACGGTAGTAAGCAGAACGTGGAATATAAATAGACATTTTGAAACTAATCATTCCCAGCTCTTGAAAAAAAGTGAGGATGAAAGGAAGGAATACATTTCCAGGCAGCTACACTTTTATAAGAGCCAATCTAATTCCATCCTTACATTTGTAAAAGGTTCTACAAATTTAACATCTGCAAGTTTGAGCATTGCTCACTCCATAGCTCAGCATGGAAAAGCACTCAGTGAGGGAGGATTTATTCAAGAAACTCTCCTAAGATGTGCACCAGTTCTATTTCACGATATGCAGAATAAAGATGCAATTATTAAGAGAATATCTGAGTTACCAGGAAATTTGGAGTGTCTGGATCTGATTACCAGACACTTTTAGCACCCTGAAAAATATAGCAATGGCTTTACTCACAATTTTTCCCTCTACGTACTTTTGTGAAACCTTATTCTCAGCGTTAAATAATATCAAAACCAACAAAAGAAACAGATTGAAAGATGAAGTTAGTAGCGCTTGCTTGGGCTTGAAGTGTACAAAATACCAACCTTCAATTGAAGATTTAGCCAATGAAATTCAGCAACAAAAAAGTCACTAATAGGCAGATTAGTTAAAGAATTCCCCCTCCCCCTCACTTATCTTAGTTCACGGCACCCCACACAAGTTAAATAATACCAAGACCAACAAAAGAAACCGATTGACAGATGAACAAAGAAGTCACTAAGCAGGTAAGTTAAATAATTAGTTTTTGGTTTATTAAATACAGTTATATATTACAATTATACATTTTTGTTAAAAGTATCGTGAAATTATGTTTTTTTTTCTCGAAGTGACACACCACCCGAGTTATGCTCGTTTTTTTGGCGAATTTTGACACACCAAGCTCAAAAGGTTGCCCATCACTGTACTATACCATGTAACTGCAAGACGGCATACACATGGGTTGAGCATGGGTGGGACATTGACATATCTCCAACTTACATTTGTACCTTATAGAATACTAGGTTGTGTACACTGTATGGCACATTTAGGTGCACCAACATGACAGACATAGACTCGTTGTAAGTGGACGCACCTCAATGATACCGACCTATGATAATATTCTATAGCAGAATCCTGGCACCAAGATGCCATTACAGAATTTGGCACTGGGTGAGCAATGCCTAGTTGTAGAATTGTTCCCATGAAGACCGTCTCTGCTATGTTGACTTTACAATCTATTAAAGACATATATCCAGAACAAATAAGAGAATTAGGGAATATTTTAAATGGGAAATGGTTAAAACAACAGTAGCGTGAGCAGAGCAATAAGGAGTTAAAATCTAAAAGCAGCCTGAAAAGGTGGCCATTAAGACAGGATTTGAAATCTGACTCCCAGAACTTTACACCTTGGTAAATCCAAGAACCATCAATATTTCTAGAACATAAATATACATTGATACGAATAGGTCTTCAGCCAATGAACAAAGAAGGTAAGTGAAGAATGAAGGAGCATTTTAGTAGGTGTGATGATGCTGTCACTGAAAAGATTTGCTTATTATGTTTTCAGAATGGGATGTTCTGCCACAGAAAATAAATAAGGACATCGTCTGTACACATTTTGTCTCTTGTTCAACATCACCAGTTTTAAAAAATAATAATACGCTTCAAACATCCTCCTTATTCTGCTTCATCATGTAATCTGGCAGCTTCAAAAATTCATTTAACCTCTGGAAAGGAAACTAGACTTGGCAAATGCAGATACTAATTCAAACACCATATTGCATTCCAAAAACACGATGCGGAGAAGTGAAAAGCAAGACTCCCACTGCTGGCTGACATTTTCACCTAATGTGCTGTTTGTGCTGTTTTCTGCACATTCTTCCCATCTATAAAATCCTGTACAAGTTATCCATTTTGAAGAGTATAAAACTGGAACACAGAAGCATAGTAACATGTGACCCAGTATTTTAAGGGAATTATACGTTGATCATCCATATCCATATATTTTTATCCATTATACAAATAGTATCAGGCTGTTAAATAGATAAATAGCTTGAGATTATCATATAAATGTGGATTGGTTTAGGCAGTGGCGTTCCTACCCTCGACGGCACCCGGGGCGGATCGCCGATGCGCCCCCCCCGGGTGCAGCGCGCCCCCCCCCCCCGTGAAATGACACCCCCCCCCCCAGGTGCACGCCGCTGGGGGGGGGGGGTGCTGCAGCGCGCGCCTGTCTGCTCCCAGTTCGCTACGCTCGCTAAATTCTCTTGTTCACTGCAGCTCCCTCCCTCTGCCCCGTAACAGGAAGTAACCTGTTCCGGGGCAGAAGGAGGGAGCTGCTGCAGCGAACGAGAGAATTTAGCAAGCTTAGCGAACTGGGAGCAGACAGGCGCGCGCTGCGGCACCCCCCCCAGCAGCATGCACCCGAGTCGGACCGCCCCCACCGCCCCCCCCCCCCCTTGGTATGCCACTGGGTTTAGGGGAGGTACCGGGAATGATCCATTCAACAGCCACTATGGACTAGACTTAGGAAATTGCACTCAAATTTGGGCTCAGAAAGAATGTGCGCTGAGGGCTATTCTATAAACGGTGCTCTAAGTTGGGCGTCATTTTTAAAATACCGCATAGCACCGGGATCCGCACGAGGATTTATACCAACTGAAACCTGGTGCAAATGCTCACACCCAAATTAGTCGTGGATCTCCCAAATTTTTAAATACTGAGGGTCCTGTTTACTAAGCCACTTTATAGCCGCATTAACGTCTTTAACGCGTGTTAACCTCGTATGTGCATTAACCGTGTATGTGCCTACAATATCCCTATAGGTGCCTACATGGTTAGTATGCACCTAATTACAGGTGCATTAAAAATGCTAATGCACCTTAGTAAACAGGGCCCTGAGCTGCTCCCATATTCTTAGAGGCAGGGTATAGTATTATCTGTATTCATGTACTATCCTCTCGCACCGAGGATATGTCTCCAAGTGCTGACCGGGAGGGAAAGGTTAGGACAGCTGTTGTAGTTGGTGATTCGATCATTAGGCATATAGATAGCTGGGTGGCTGGTGGACGTGAGGATCGCCTGGTGACTTGCCTGCCTGGTGCAAAGGTGGCGGACCTCATGCGTCACCTAGATAGGATTTTAGATTGTGCTGGGGAGGAGCCGGCTGTCTTGGTACATGTGGGTACCAATGACATAGAAAAATGTGGGAGAGTGGTTCTGGAAGCCAAATTTAGGCTCTTAGGTAGGAAGCTCAAATCCAGATCCTCTAGGGTAGCATTTTCAGAAATGCTACCCCGTTCCACATGCAGGGCCCGAAACAGGCAGAGCTCCGGAGTCTCAATGCATGGATGAGACAATGGTGCAGGGAGGAGGGTTTTAGATTTGTTAGGAACTGGGCAACATTCTACGGAAGGGGGAACCTATTCTGAAAGGATGGGCTCCACCTTAATCAGGGTGGGACCAGGCTGCTGGCGTCGGCATTTAAAAAGGAGATAGAGCAGCTTTTAAACTAGAAACGGGGGGGGGGGGGGGGGGGGGGGAGGCCGACAGTTGCTCAAAAGCGCATGGTTTGGGATAAGGTATCTTTCAAAGATATTACCAAAACAAGGAAGATAGGGTATCCTGATGGCGAGGTTGCAAAAGAGACCGTAGTAGATCAGGTGTTCTTAAATAAAAATCAGACAAAAAATTGCAAATTAATACTGTCAAGTACTAAGCATCATATAAATAGGAACAACAAACATACTTTGAAATGTCTATATGCAAATGCCAGGAGCCTAAGAAATAAGATGGGAGAGTTAGAATAAATTGCACTAAATGAAAAATTAGATATAAAAGGCATCTCTGAGATCTGGTGGAAGAAGGATAACCAGTGGGACACTGTCATACCGAGGTACAAATTAGATCGTAGTGATAGAGTGGATCAAATTGGTGGAGGGGTAGCATTGTATATTAACAAAAGCCTTGAATCAAAATAGATTGAAAATTCTGCAGGAAACAAAACACTTCTTGGAATCACTGTGGATTGAAATTCCATGTGTGGGAAAAGAATAGTGATAGGAATGTACTACCATCCGCCTGGCTAGGATGAACAGACGGATGCAGAAATGTTAAAGGAAATTAGGGACGCAAACAAACTGGGCAACACAATAATAATAATGTGTGATTTCAATTACCCTGATATTGACTGGGTAAATGTAACATCGGGGCATGCTGGGGAGGTAAAATTCCTTGATGAAATCAAGGACAGCTTTATAGAGCAGCTGGTACAGGAGCCGACGAGAGAAGGAACAATTCTACACCTAGTCCTTAGTGGAGCGCATGATCTGGTGCAGGTGGTAATGGTGCTGGGACCACTTGATAACAGTGATCATAATATGATTGGATTTGATATTAGCTTTAAAGTATGTATACATAGGAAATCAAATACATTAGTGTTTAAGTTTTTTTTTCACCGTACTTCTCATTTTATCATAGTCTCCTTTTTTAAAGTTAGAGGAGCAACTGCGAGGGTCAAAATTTTACATCAGGCATGGATGCTGTTCAAAAACATCATCCTGGAAGCCCAGGCCAAATATATTCCGCGTATTAAAAAAGGAGGATGGAAGACCAAACGACAGCCGGCATGGTTAAAAAGTGAGGTGAAGGAAGCTATTAGAGCTAAAAGAAAATCCTTCAGAAAATGGAAGAAGGAACCGACTGAAAATAATAAGAAACAGCATAAAGAATGTCAAGTCAAATGCAAAGCGCTGATAAGGAAGGCTAAGAGGGACTTCGCAAAAAAGATTGTGTTGGAGGCAAAAACACATAGTAAAAATTTTTTTTAGGTATATTAAAAGCAGGAAGCCGGCAAAAGAATTGTTTGGACCGCTAGATGACCGAGGAGTAAAAGGGGCAATCAGGGAAGACAAAGCCTTAGCGGAGAGATTAAATTAATTATTTGCTTCAGTCTTCACCGAGGAAGATTTGGGTGGGATACCAGTGCCAGAAATGGTATTCAAAGCTGACGAGTTGGAGAAACTTAATGAATTCTCTGTAAACCTGAAGGATTTAATGGGGCAGTTCTACAAACTGAAGAGTGGCAAATCTCCTCGACCGGATGGTATTCATCCCAGAGTACTTATAGAATTGAAAAATGAGCTTTCGGAGCTATTGTTAGTAATATGTAATTTATCCTTAAAATCGAGCGTGGTACCAGAAGATTGGAGGGTGGCCAATGTAACGCCGATTTTTTAAAAAAGGCTCCAGAGGAGATCCGGGAAATTATAGACCGGTGAGTCTGATGTCGGTGCTGGGCAAAATGGTAGAGACTATTATTAAGAACAAAATTACAGAGCATATTCAAAAGCATGGATTAATGAGACAAAGTCAACATGGATTTACAGGGCCAGTCTTAGGGCGAGGCGAGCAGTGCGAATGCATAGGGTCTAGCGTTTAAAGGAGTCCCGGGCGGCGCACCTCAACTCCACCTCCTCCATGCTCAATCCTGCTCCAGCGCAGGCAAAGCGCTCTCACTCTGAGTCCTGTCTGTCCGCGGCGCTCCGAGTCCAAGTCCCGACGGCCGCCGCCACCCACCCAGCCAGCCAGCCAGCCAGAAGGCTGCTCTTTGAGACGAGTGAGTGTGAGCCTGCTGCATGCCCACTTGGTTTAGTTTATTTGTTCCTTGTGTGGGTTGGTTGGGCTATTTCTGGGCTACGCAGTCCAGCCTGCTGACATCAATTTCCCCACGTGCTGCGCAGCATGTGGGGAAATCGTTCAGCCAGCTTCGCAGCAGTTGCTTTGCTTACAGTGTGACACAGTAGGCTCTTGCCGGCGTTGCTGCCCCTTCCTCCTCCCGATCCTGGCAGTTAAATGAACCCGTGAGTCCTGCCTAGGCTGCCCCGTGCCTGATATCAGCCATCCAGTTGTTTTGAATGCCTTCCCCTCCCCGCCCCATTCCTGGCACCTGTGTAATAATAATAGTAATCTGCGAGGACCTGAGAGTCCTGCTGCTTTAGCCTATCTGGTGCCTGCACACCACGCTTCTGTTCTAGCTGGGCTGACATCAAAGTGCAGTCAGTGTAAGAGTAGCAGAAGTGTGGGCCATTCATTGTGTTTCTTTGCTTCCTGCCACCTCTCTGCCTGCTTTACACAAGGATCACCTCACCTGGGGTACTGCAGCGCGGGCTGCCTTCCCTTCTCTTACTGGAGTAAACTCGGCTGTCAAGACCAAGAGAAAGCCCTGCCCAAGAGGTAGGACAAAGGAAAATCCTTGTATTTGATATAAAAGCATGTTGTTGGTTAATTTAGTGGTGATGGCCCGGGTGGAGGGACTGAAACAAACCATCACTGCTGATCATGGAGAAAGGTGGGACAGAGGGCGCTTTGTTATGAGAATTGGAATTCCTAATTGTAGTGGACTTGAACTGAATAATTTCAGGGGGGGGGGGGGGGTCATGATAGCATTGTGCTTATTTCAAGTTTTGCTTCATTTGTCTTTATTTGAAATTTCATAAATAAAAAATGTTCTAAAAATTGAATAATCTTATCAATAGGGTGGAACTAGGGTGTGTGGATTTAGTGAAGGGAAATCTTGCCTCACCAATCTACTACATTTCTTTGAAGGGGTGAACAAACGTGGATAAAGGTGAGCCGGTTGATATTGTGTATCTGGATTTTCAGAAGGCGTTTGACAAAGTACCTCATGAAGGACTCCAGAGGAAATTGGAGAGTCATGGGATAGAAGGTAGTGTTCTATTGTGGATTAAAAACTGGTTAAAAGATAGAAAACAGAGAGTAGGGTTAAATGGTCAGTATTCTCAATGGAGAAGGGTAGTTAGTGGGGTTCCCCAGGGCTCTGTGTTGGGACCGCTGCTTTTTAACATATTTATAAATGACCTAGAGATGGGAGTAACTAGTGAGGTAATTAAATTTACTGATGACACAAAGTTATTGAAAGTGGTTAAATCGCGGGAGGATTGTGAAAAATTACAAGAGGACCTTACAAGACTGGGAGACTGGGTGTCTAAATGGCGGATGACATTTAATGTGAGCAAGTGCAAAGTGATGCATGTGGAAAAGAGGAACCTGAATTATAGCTACATCATGCAAGGTTCCACGGTAGGAGTCACGGACCAAGAAAGGGATCTAGGTGTCATCGTTGATGATACATTGAAACCTTTTGCTCAGTGTGCTGCTGTGGCTAAGGAAGCAAATATAATATTAGGTATTATTAGGAAAGGAATGGAAAAAAATGAGGATGTTATAATGCCTTTGTATCACTCCATGGTGCGACCGCACCTCGAATATTGTGTTCAATTCTGGTCGCCACATCTCAAAACAATATAGTGGAATTAGAAAAGGTGCAGAGAAGGGCGACGAAAATGATAAAGGGGATGGGATGACTTCGCTTTGAGGAAAGGCTAAAGCGGCTAGGGCTCTTCAGCTTGGAGAAAAGGCGGCTGAGGGGAGAAATGATAGAGGTCTATAAAATAATGAGTGGAGTTGAACGGGTAGATGTGAAGCATCTGTTTACGCTTTCCAAAAATATTAGGACTAGGAGGCATGGAATGAAGCTACAATGTAGTAAATTTAAAACGAATTGGAGAAACATTTTCTTCACTCAATGTGTAATTAAACTTTGGAATTCGTTGCCAGAGAATGTGGTAAAGGCGGTTAGCTTAGCGGAGTTTTAAAAAGGTTTGGACAGCTTCCTAAAGGAAAAGTCCTTAGACCATTATTAAATGGACTTGGGGAAAATTCACTATTTCTAGGATAAGCAGTATAAAATAGGGCCGGATAGGCACCTCAAAGGGGGTTTCCACTAGGCTACCCTGGGCCCCTCCCCCTTCCTTGTGCTGTCTCTTGCAGTCCCTCCCGGTGTGCCCTTTCCCAAACCAGAAGAAAGCCACAGCCCAACTCTGGCAAAGTGCACGATTTATTTCTCACCAAACAAAAAACATAACAGTCTGTGGCCGGTTTACATCCTATTGGGCTTCTTCCTGGAAGGGCAGTACACACCACACTTTCTTGCCCCTTCCCCCCCCCCCCCCCCCCTCTTTTAGCTCTGGTTTAGTCAATCCTTGCCCTTTTCCTCCTGTCCAAAAATAAGAAAAGAAAAAAAAAAAGAACCTATGTTCACCTCCCCCGGTCCACAGGAAGGAAGCAATAGGGCTCAAGCAAAAACCTTTCCCTCTGCTGTGCCCCAGAGACCCCTGACAGCCCTCCTTCCCTCCTTAGTGCTAACCACATGCACCAATTTTCTCCAGGGCTCTCTGAAAGGCACTAGAAAGGCAGCCTACAAACCTTTTAATTTACCTCCCCTTTGTGCTAGGGCAGAAAGGTCCATCCACTCTCCTTCCCCTCCTTCCTCTTCAGTTCCTTCCTCCTCCCTTTTGCCTGCTTTCCATCAGCTCCTCACCACCTGTGTTTAGGGTTACCATATTTTGTCCCCACAAAAAGGAGGAGACATGCCCCGCCCGATCACACACCCCACCCCCTTTCACACCCTCGCTCCGCCCCCTGTCACGTTTTCCCTCCCCCTGTCACATATCCCATCGCCCCCCCCCCCTCCCCGTCACCCCCATCCCCTTACCTTACTACTGCCCTGGTGGTCTAGTGACCTCTTCGGAACAGGAAAGAGCCCCCTCTTTCCTGCCCGGAGCACTGCCCTGCACGCATCCTTCCTGTTGGTGATCTCGGCGCCGATTCAAAATGGCTGCCGAGAGTTGAAGTCTCGCGAGGTCACTTCAACTCTCGTTGGCCATTTTGAATCGGCATCGAGGATCACCAACGGGAAGGATGCATGCAGGGCAGTGCTCCGGGCAGGAAAGAGGGGGCTCTTTCCTGCCCCGAAGGCGGAAGAGGTCACTAGACCACCAGGGCATTAGTAAGTAAGGGGAGGGGAGGCTAGCAAACTGCCCATTTGTCCTATAGAACGGCCCACCTACCAGCCTGCCCGTTTGTCCAGAAATCCGGACAAACGGGCAGATTGGCAAAACCCACCCGGTTGCCCGGACATGCCCTCAAAAAGAGGACATGTCCGGGTAAATTCGGTCATATGGTAACCGTATCTGTGTTTTCTACCTGTTCGTCTTTCCCTTGATTATTTTCCGTGCAGCAATCTTCCCCCTCCCCCTCGACCCCTTGGGACTTGTAGTCTTTCAGTTCCCTTCTCTCTGGATCCTCCCCCCTTCGCCGGGGCACTTGGGAATGTTGGTCCTCCCTTATCCCCCTAGACCTGGCGTGGCTCCTCCTCCCCTGGATCCTAACTGGTCGGTCTGAGGCATCCTGGGACTTGTATTTGTAAGCACCAGGGGAACGCAGGCTACTGCTGGTTTGCTTCTTCTTCTTCACCTGTTCCCCTCCCAGGGACCCCTCACAATAAGCGTATCACAATGTTCAGCTCCAGTTTTCAAGGGTTTTCCAAATACCCCTAATAAATAATAGTTGTCACAATCAAAGAAGTGCATGCAGTATATCATCAGGAGTCTCTGGAAAACCATACTAGTTTGTGGTTATTGAGAATTGGAGGAGTGCCTTATAGTTAGTGCCGTGGGTCGAAGACCTAGGGAACTGTGTTCAATTCCTGCTGGTGCTTCACAATCAGCAGTGGGTTGAGATCCTAGGGAACTGGGTTCAGTTCCTTCTGCAGCTCTGTGTGACCCTGGGCAAGTCACTTAGCCCTCCATTGCCCTGGGTACAATATCATTCCAGATTGTGAAACCCATTAGGGACAGTACCAGTACCTGAAAAAGAAAATTGTAAACTGCTTAAGTCTAGGCAGTATATAAATACTGAAAATAAATACCTGTGTATAGGAGTTCACTATACTATCTATGTACCAAGCTTACTGGTGATCAGTTTATGTCGTTAGCTCAACTGTCTGATTTTTCATTTACAGGGGCATTTTCATAAATGAGCAATTAAGTCATAATATATTTTTAAGGGGATGATAAATATCTCATTCTTCATCTGCACCAATTACTGAAAACAGCCATCTGCATCTTCAATGGAGCTAATTTTATGCACATAAACATGGCAGCTAATTGAGAGAAAGTACAACAGTAGCTTTTGACACCTTGGCTTATATCTTTCCAGTACTCGGAAAGCTGATTTCTGCTTAGTGCGCAGAAGTAATTAATATGCCAGTTAAACACCTGGGCCCTGACACTTAGAACAGGTGAAGGATGCAGGAATTAAACAGCTAAAATTAATTATGTTTGTCTCGATCTGTGTCTCTCCGAGCTGAGCAGCAGTGCCCTGGGATTTCATCACTGTTGCTCTTCCTTTGTTCAGAGCTCTCCTTGGTAATAATACTACACTTGTAAAATTAATTATATGGAAATTGATTAAAGACATACATTGTTTGCCTCGATGAAGATAAAGGCATTCTTCTAGGTACTGTGGCCAAGCAAAGCAAACTATTAGTTTCTTTTCTCTTCTTCTCTTTTATTGTTTGTTCACAAACCTTACACAAAAGATGCAAAAAATAAGAGATTTATTTTATCAGGCGCATAATTATGCACCAAATAGAAGAACTCCACCTTTAATATGAATTGTAGAACTCTTTAGTACACTCAGCCAATCAAATCTGTCACCCACAGGGGGCGCTCTTGCTGTTTCCAGGATCAGCCTTGGTTTTGATGAAGGCTCCTGGCCTTTTTGGTGAATCTCCAGTGTGTTTTTTTCTAGCAAAAAGGTGCCGGTACTCAAATGCTAGGCCGCCCTTCAGGGGTGGAGTGATCACTGCCGGAGCCACCTCACAATAGACAGGCCCCCTGCAACCAGTCACAGAATCTATGACAAGGCAGAATTTGTGTGTAGAGCCTGAGCTCTTTCATTAAAACTTGGGGTCCATTGATCAATTTTAGCAGACGATGGAAAAGGTGCCAGTACTCGGTACCCCCCTTCAAAAAAAGCCCTTTGTATCTGTCCCTGTGGTGACTAAAGACTATTTCTCCCTGTCAGACCTACGTCCTTCAAGATCCCCAAAGAAATTTACCAGAAAATAAACGGATAACTCCCAATAGTTCACTGAAATTGTTTGTCATTTAATAAGGATATACAAAAAACAAAAAGGCACAAAAACTGCTTACTGAATAATACTAACAAACAGAAAAGCAGAGAGGGTTAAGAAATTTATTGGAACAATACCCGACGTGGCCACGTTTCGCCCTCAGGCTGCATCAGGGGTAAAACTAGTAGGAGTGAATCTAAAAACCAATGCTGAATGTTACAGCACTTTCAGTGTAGAAGAGAGAGCACATTTTTAGGAACTGTTTTTAGGAACAATTAAGGAGTGAATAGGTTTTTAGATTCACTCCTAGTTTTACCCCTGACGCAGCCTGAGGGCGAAACGTGGCCACGTCGAGTATTGTTCCTATAAATTTCTTAACCCTCTCTGCTTTTCTGTTTGTTAGAATTTAATAAGGATATGACAGAATTATGTTCAGTTCATATTACTTCTATGCTCCCTTCCTGAAAGACTACGTCTAAGCAACGGGTTACCAGAAAGAGCACAAATATATTTTCACCTCCCTGGGTTACCTTTTAAGATCCATAGGCTCCACATGCTAGGAAGAATTAAAAATCATATTTCTTCTTTCGCTTAACTCACAATCATTAGAAATGCCACACCTACACTAATTGCTACTAGACAATTGTCACTTGCAGTCTTCCAGGCAGCTTCAAAATCCTGTACCGGTGGCAAAATGACACTAAGCAACAGCTGATGTGCAAACTCAATGCTTCATTTTAGCGCAATTGTTGGTGGGTGATCTCAGGTCAAACACCTTCGTCTCTTTTTTGATTTAAACCACAGTTTTGTGGTTTTTGATTTTTTGCTGCTAAAACAAAGCGCTCAGTTTGCACGTTAGCTGTGTTACTTTCAGCAGTTGGTATCATTTTGCCACCACAGCCCATATTGTGGTTCACTGTTTGATAGTGCTTATTTATTTATTTATTTATAGCAGTATTTATATCCCACATTTTCCAAACACGTTTGATTCAATATGGCTTACAAATTTAAATACAAGAGGTAGAGAATTACATTTGAAGAGGAAGGGTCGGGGGAAGAGGAGCAAGAGAGTTTAACAGAGTATTTAGCAAATTGCATTTTAAGAGATTAGATAGATGTGTAGAGGTTTGAGAGGGAGGGCTTGGTTAGGAAGAGAAGGGCAATTGGTTGATTTAGGGGGAGGGGCTGGGGTAGTTGGTTGGCTTGGGGAGAGGTGGGTGGGTCAGTTAACGTGTTCGTTTTTGGTGTATGTGGATAGGAACTTTTTGAACAGGTAGGTCTTGAGCTGTTTCCAAAAGTTGGTGTAGGGTGTTAAGGACCTTAGTGACTTGGGGAGTGCATTCCACAGCTTGGTGATTTGGTAGGGGAAGTTCGCTGAATGGACAGACTTGTAGATTAGCTTGTGACTTAGGGGATAGCGAAGGGTCAGATAGTTCCTCACCTCCTTCAGGGTGGTGTTCAGAGGTAGAATGATCATGTCTGAGAGATATACAGGCACTTCACTGTGGAGTATGACCCAGACCATGGTACTCAGTTTGAAGGATATGCGGGCTTTGATTGGGAGCCAGTGCAGTGCTTATAGTAGAGGGGTGGCCCTTTCGTATTGTGTTTTCCTGAAAATGAGTTTGACTGCTGTATTTTGGGCAGTTTGGAGTCTCTTTATGATCTGCTCTTTGCAACCTGAGTAGATTGCATTACAATAGTCTAAGTGTGAGAGAACTAAGAATTGTACATTGAGTCAGAGTACTTTTGTGGGGAAGTTGTTTCTAATTCTCCTTAGTTTCCACATTGTGATGAAATGTGTTCATTACTACCTTTGTGACCTGGGGTTTGAAAGTTAATTTTTGATCCATGAACACTCCCAGGAGTTTTTGGTTGTTTGCTAAGGGGTATGTGGTCCTGTCTATGGTTATATTGGGTATGGTGGTTTATTTGTGGGGTGATGTTGCTACCAGGAATTGGGTCTTGTCTTGGCTGAGTTTGAGCTTCAATGCAGTGGCCCAGTTTTCTAGTGTGTTTAGACCTCTTCTGATTTCCTCTGTGATGTCTTTGATGTCGTTTTCGAATGGGATATAGATAGTCACATCGTCTACGTAGATGGACGGATTAAGGCCTTGGTTGTCGAGCTTTTTGACTAGTGGGGTCATCATGGTGTTGAGTAGTATTGGGGAGATGGAGGATCCCTGTGGGACTCCTGATTGTGCTATCCAGGTGGAGGATAATTCATTGTTCATTTTGACTTGTTAAGATCTTTTAGTCAGGAATCTCTTGAACCATTTGAGTACTGCCCCACTTATGCCGATCTTGTTGAGTATTCGGATTAGGATGTTATGGTCGACCATATCAAGGGTGAAGAACATGTCGAATTGTAGTAGCAGTTAGGTTTTACGTTGGCTGATTTCTCTTCTGAAGTTGGCAATCAGTTTGGTAAGAGTAGTTTCTGTGCTTTGGCATGTTCTGAAGACTGATTGAGAGTTGTGTAATATTGAGAAGTTGTTCAGATATTTAGTGAGTTGTTTATTTACTATACATTCCAAAATCTTGGCAATAGAGGCCACTGGTCTGTAATTTTAGACGTCACTTTTGCTTAATTTAGGGTTTGGGGGGATAGGCGTTAGAATAATGTCCCCCTTTTCCCTAGGAAAGATGCTGTCTAATAGGTCTGCTAGGTAGGTTGTGATGCTTTCTAGGAAATGGGCAGGAGGTTCTTTTAATAGGTAGCTGGGGCATGTGTCCTGTGAGCAGTGGGATTTGGTAGTTTTGAGCAACAGTTGCTGAATTAGAACTATGTTTGGGGGAGAGATTGCTGACCATGATCTGTTATCATCGAATGGTTCACCTTTTCTGGTGAGTTTTCATCCAAGTACAGATCAAGGTTTGGGTATTGTTTTTGAAATGAGGCTCTCATTGATGATAATTTATTTTCAAAATAGTTGGCTAGTGCTTGTTCTCCCGGTGGGTTTTCTGAGTCACATGTTAGCTGGTCTGTGGAAATAAGTGAGTTGATTACATTGCAGAGTTTTTTTTTGTGTGTTTTTGTAGTCAGATCCAATTAGTTGTTTGTAGTAGTTGAATTTGTTTTTCCTCAGTTTTGCTTTGTATTGTCTGATTTCAGATTTCCATTTCATTTTGTGATTGTATGTTTTGTGTTTCTACCATAGTCTTTCAAATTTTCTGCATTCTCTTTTGTGTTTCTTTAGTTTGTTGTTATACCATGGATTTGCCTTGTTTCTGGTGGTTCTCCTTGTTTTCAGAGGTGCTATGATGTTGAGGACAGTTTAACATGGCCTCCCAGGATGATGGGAATTGTGTGTTGTTAGGGGGGGGGGGAGACCAAGAATTGGAATAGATGTTGGTCCAGAAGGTTTCGTTGTTGATTCTGCCTTGGAATTCATAAGTTGTATGAGTGGTTGATGTTTGAGGGGAGACCTCTTTCCAGTTAAGGGTTGCGAGTAGTTTGAAGTGGTCGGACCATGGTGTTTCTATCCATTTTAGGTTGTTGTGTACTAGATAGTGTGTTTCTGTGAATTTATATAGTATTAGGTTGGAAGTTCCATTGCTGAAAGAAGTTGTAGCATTTTTTGTGTTTACATCGTTTGTGTTTTCTAGGTATTTTTAGATCTCCAAGAAGCAGTATGCTTGAGTGGGAAATGCATATGTTGAAGATGAAGTTGGTGAATTCCTGATGGGTTTCTGACCATTTTCCTGGTGGTCTGTAGAAATATATGCAGCATAGTTGATCTTGAAGGGAGTCATCTTGTATTGTGCATGATAGTATTTCGAGTTGGGGAGAGCTGAATTTGGAGTTGAGTTCTATTTTGAGGAAGGATTTAAAGATCACTGCTATTCCACCTCCTTTTTTTCTTTCTTTCATAGTGTGTATGATTTTGTAACCTGGGGGGGTATATATCATTTAGGATGGGGTCGTTTTCAAGTTGAATCCATGTTTCTGTGATGAATAGTGCACCTAGGTTTTCCTCCTCAATCCAGTCTCTGTTAGTTTCTTTTATGTTCACCACTGATCTAGCATTTATATATGTGATTGGTATTGGTAGGTAGACGGAGGCTGAGTCGTTGTTGCAGTGTTTATATCTGTTTCTAAACAGTACAAGGTATTTACAAGTCCAGTTGAAGTTGAGATTCCTGAGGCAGGCATACTGTGCGCCGAAACGCAGGACTACATGGAGTCTTGATATTATATTTTTTATAGATTTTATAGATCTTTATGGACTGTATGTTTTTTTAAATGTGATTTTTAATAAATATCTGTTGGTTGGCATGTCTCTTGTCATTCCCCTTTTTGTTCTGTTGCTTCTCCTTGGTTGGTTTTTGCAAAGGGGGTACTTTGACCTTATAGACCTGTAGGTTATTTATCACAGGTAATACTTATCTGTGACCCAGGTTCCCCAACAGAACTATCTGCAAGCAAAATACTCTGTACTCGGTCTAGGGGGGAACCTTGGATTGGCGCCAAGCCAATTACTTCTGAGAGAGAGGAACGCAACTGAGAAAGCAGGCTGAAATATATTAGCTTTTATTATAGATAAGAAAATACAGATAAGGTACAAATATAGAAACTCTGGCAAAGCTTTAGCTGAATACAAAAATACTGGCTGATAAAATTATAAACTATATTTGGCACACTACACACTCTGTCCTTACCGGTTACCAGGTAAAATTACACAACTGATTGGAATGCTACAACTATGTTACGAGGTAGTACGGTTATTAGCAGCTTATCTCTTGATCACAGTATGACTATACCCAGTCTTTTGCTCAGGTAATTACCACTCACTAAACCCAGACTAATAGGAAATAAATCACCGTATCTCTCACCAAGCTGACCTTCGTGGCCGTCTCTCGGGAGTTGGCACAGGATACTTCCCAGACTCAAGCTGAGATTCCAGCGAGTCTTTAGTCCGAGCAAGGACAGGTACTCTACATCAGACAGGGAGGGCACAGGTCACTCCTTGCAGGCAGCTGAACCAAATGGTACTTTTCTCCAGATACACAGTTCATAAGATGGTGGACCTTATGAGGTCTCTCTGGTCTTCTTTCCAGCTTCCACCTTCTTCCCACAATTCTGACCAATTGATTTCTCCTTGTTCCCGCTTTTCCCAGTACCTCTCAGTCAGGTGACTGCAGGAACCCAATCTGGATCTTCTTCAGCTCTCTGCATGGCAAGAAGGGTCCGTTGTTCTTGACCTTCAAGTTCTTACATTGTGGTATGCATTTTCTGTTTCTCACCCAGCTTGCTGGCCATGTCTCACTCCCTTTCAGCTTCTCAGGGAGATAAAGGGGGGGGGGGGGCGCTGGTTTGCCCACAGCATGTCTTTGGTGTTACAGGACTGCTAGTGATTTTCCAGAAAGCTGAATTAGCTAAATCACTGATGTGCAGGTCATAGGTTGCAGACTCCATCTTGATGTCATAGGATTATGCAGGCCAAGACCAGCAAGGTGAGACACACAGGGAAATACCCTACAGACCAACCAATTTGTCAAGGCATGAGCTTTTGAGGACAAGAGTCCACTTCATCAGATGCCTCCTGTCTCTGTCAATTTTGTTAAGAACATTAGAATTCCTGTACTGGATCAGATCGATAGTTCATTTAGCCCAGTATCCTGTTTCCAACAGTGATCAATCCAGGTCACAAGTGCCTGGTAGAATTCCAAAGAGTAGCAAAATTCTATGCTATTGACCCCCTGTTATCATTGATGTTCCTTGAGATATTGGGCAAGTTGTTTAACCCTCTAATACTGCAGGTACAGCTTAGATTATAAGAAAAGGAAATGACTTATATACCTGCTTGTAACATACCTTGAACATAGATTTGGAAAAGCTAATTAAAAACCTAAATAGCCCCTCTACCCATACATGTTGACATTTACATGGATAAATGAATTTTGAAACTTGTCTTCCTTTTTTAAGGAGCACTTTTAAAAGTGATGTGTTTCAAAATCCTCATTTGGTTCAGGTTGGCATTGATGGCATTATATATTTGTGCAGATAATACAAATCATATTGAATCTGTAAGAGGGGTGAGTAAATTTAACCAGTTATCTTCAAGTAGATTTTCAATCACACTTACTCAGTTAGTTGCATGGTTGAATGTCCAGCTAAATTCAAAACTCAACATGAGAACAAATTCTTATAGACCTGGTTAAATTTAGTAATAAATATTACACTGATCAACTAGATTGAAAACCTACCCTGGAGCATACGGAGGGGCATTTTCAATATGTCTAAACCTGATTTTGAACGTTTTGCATCAAACTTTATGTTTTAAAAATGGGCATTTGCTAGATGTTTTTGTACTCGGTGCGTCTGTCTTTTTAGACCATTTTTGGAAAGAAAAAAAAACCCTCCAAGGGAAAAACGTACTAAAACAAGCCATTGGGATGTGTGTGTGTGTGTGTGTGTGTGTTTGTGTGTGTGTGTGTTTGGGGGGGGGGCAGCATTCTCAGTAGACTGGCCACACAGACATTCCAGCAGAGCAGTGGGGCACCCTAGAGGATGCTGTAGTGGACATCACATAAAAGATCTCAGGTATACATCTCACTGTTACCCCCTTATATTGTATGGTGAACCCTCCAAAACCCACTGAAAAACTAAAGTACCAAAATGCACACCACTACAATAGCCCTTATGCATGCCTATCAAATTTTAAAACTGAACTTAAAACTTACCTATTTGAAGACACCTATCAATAATACCATTTTGAGTGGCAGAACAGAGTCAGCTTGACTGTTACAGAGCTATCCTACTATTTACCCTACCCCTTTTTTACTCCTACTACCCTTATTGTGTCATGTCCATTGTTTATATTTTATTTTTGTCTTTTTTTTCTTTCACTATATTATATTGTCAACTGCTCTGATGGCTTCCATAGGGCAGGGTAGCAAATATTAAATAAACTTGGAAACTTGGTGTCACCTATATGTGGGTAAAGTAGGCTTTTGGTGGGTTTTGGAGGGTTCACACTTTCCACCACAAGTATAACAATTTGGTCTCTCTTAATGTTCCTGAAGATTTTTGGAATAAAAGCTCTTTGGACACCATATGCAGGAGCTTTTTTCCTCTACTGTTTTCTATGTGGTCCCTTTTCCTACAGGGCACTGCACCAGCCACTAGGCTACTCCAGGGACCTGCTTGCTGCTCTAGCAGGGTTGGCCTTATCTTCAAAAGCTGTCAAAGAGGCTGATATGTTCTGTTTCTTTCACCTCTTTGGGGGGGGGGGGGGGTCATTGATCACTGGGGAAGTAAGAGGGTTGTGCCTTAATCCCTCCAGTGGTCATCTGGTCATTTACAGCAACTTTTTGTGACTTAGTCATGATTGAAACAGACCAGTCATGCCTAATTTTTAGCCCTGGGCGGTTTTGCTTTGTTCCATTATGGCAGAAAAAAGTCCAAGTTTTGGGAATGCCCAAATCCTGCTCCAATTATGCCCCCAACATGCTCTCTTGCGATTTGGATGCACTGCATATGAATAGCATAGAAAACCATCTTTAAAATTAGTTTTGAAAATTGTGATTTGGACATTTTGGCCAAAAAGTCCATTTGCCTTTTTGTGCCACTTTTTGGACGTTTTTCTGTTTTGAAAATGAGCCCCCTAATGTCCCAGCCTACTTTTTACTTAGCTACATTTATGTGGTTTTCAATTTAGCTGCACAAATGTAGGTGGACATGTTTAAATGGGTAGATTTGCAAAGCAAAGAAAGCACATTGAGTCTCCAAGGTGGGATGTGGCCTCCAAACTTTAATTGAGACCCAGCCTGGGCCATGTTTTGGCAAAACATCTTGGTCAGGGGTTGTCAATATCAATAGTACGACAAGATTAAGAACCTTCTGTTCTTTGAATAGAAATAAACAATGCCAACAAATAGAACAAAACAAGTAATGAGGTAGATATTCAGTTGGCAGGGGTCAGCGTTTTTATGTCCACGGCCAGCTGTATTCCCGGATATTCAATGCTGGGCCATATCCAGGCACCGGCATTGAATATCCAATTGTATGTTGGTTGCTAAATATTATGCAGTTAAGTGCAATATTCAGTCCTTAACCACATAAGCTGAACCGCTTAAAGATAGGACTTCTATTTATGCAGCCCAATTTAATTGGTTTTCTTATGTGTTTAAGAACTGAATATTGGCATTTAACCCAGGGCCGCTGAGAGGGGGGGGCATGGAGGGCAAAATTCCTCGGGCTCGGGCCTCCAAGGGGAGCCTGGCACCGAGGTCTCTCTCTTTCTCCTGCTTCTGACGGGACCCGGGTGATCGAATCCCGACAGGAGCAGGAGAGAGAAAAATCCGGCGCTAGGCCCCCTTTGCATTGCCTGCCTAGCAGCTGCTGTGCCCTCAGGCCGCGCATGCTCTGTACTGAGACCGAGCATGTGCGACCTGAGGAAAGCAGCCGCAGGGGCAGGCAATGCTGAGCAGAGGAAGGAGCCATGCTGCCTGCAGCTGGCGGGGCCATCCAAGGTACTTCGGGCAGGTGGGCAGGGGCGATGATGATTCTGGGGGGGGGGGGGGGCGGCCCTGCCCCGGGCCCGGTTCACTCTCTCAGCGACCCTGATTTAACCACATAAGTGCCAACTCCCCCCTTTCCCGTAAAGCCCACAAGTTAGCCAGTTTAGGTCAGGTGCTAACCACCAATATTCAGTGGCACTAACCAGTTAATTGCTGCTGAATATTCTCAGTTAGTCACGGACAAGTAATTTAAACAGCAAGGAGCTTCTCCGGGCTGTTTAAATTGCTTTGAATAATATCAGGCAGAGTGTTTCTGAATCACACTAATAAAGCAAAAGTGCATATGTGGTACAGGCCACAGGCAGCTTATAAGTGCTACTTGAGTGAAGACTGGAGTGGAACAGGTGATTTTAATGTATTGGGAGGGGGGCACTGGGAGTATGGGGGGGCATGGGCCATGGTGGGGGGTCCAGGAGGACCATGGAGGGGGCCGGGGACGTATCCCCTGTTAAAAATTTCTGCCTACACCACTGAGCAGCATTACTCAAGCATGTACAGGATAATGTGGGGTATAAATATAAATACATTATAGACTAGAGTTCTTGAGGAAGTTGTCTCTATTTCGTTAGAAGTGGTGCTGTCATATCTCAAATATTTCCTGTTTATTTATTTATTAGGATATATTTACCACCTTTTTGAAAGAATTCACTCAAGGCAGTGTACAGTAAGAATAAATGAAACATAAGCAATAGACAATTACAGCAGTAAAAATATTCATATAGCAATACAAAGTTTGGCATAGTATAGGGAAAGGGAAATAGGACTTGATATGCCACCCTTCTGAGGTTTTTGCAACTACATTCAAAGCAGTTTATATATATTCAGGTACATATTTGTACCAGGGGCAATGGAGGATTAAGTGACTTGCCCAGAGTCACAAGGAGCTGCAGTGGGAATTGAACTAAGTTCCCCAGGATCAAAGTCCACTGCACTAACCACTAGGCTACTCCTCCATGGTAAGTATACTACTTACAATGTAAACACAATATGTAGAACATTTTAATAGACAGCATAGGGTATAAGCAAAGGTGGAACATATAGATAGGTAAGAGAGTAAGAGGAGTTAGAAAATAAGGTGACTAATTTAAAAAAAGTTACACATGAGATCAGAGAGATGATTAAGGAGTTCATTTACTAAGGTGCGCTGAAAAATGGCCTGCAGTAGTATAGACGCGTGTTTTGAGCACGCGCAGAATCATTTTTTAGTGCACCTGCTATTTTGCCGTGCGTCCATTTTGGGTCTGAGACCTTACCACCAGCCATTGACCTGGCAGTAAAGTCTCACACAGTAACTGGGCGGTAATGACCTACGAGCGTCAAATGCCACTCGACGCGTGCCAGAAATTAAAAAATATTTTTCAGATGCGTAGTGGACGCACGCCAAAACTGAAATTACCATGAGGGCCACGCGGTAACTGGGCGGCAACTCCAATTTGGCACATGTTGGGCGTGCGAAGGCACCTACGCGGCTTAGTAAAAGGGCCCCTAAATGTTTGCATGAATGTTCAAACATTTGTCACATGGTGCAATAGTGCACTGGACTCCTGACGCTGGAATCATTGCTGAAACACGGCCCGTTTCAAGTCACACATTTTGTTGTTCGAGTGTTGACTATTTTTTGGACTTTTTATCTGGAATAAACTGAGACTGCTACTTTTAGAGCTTGAGTCCTTGGATGTTTTCTTACTTTTGGACCTCACTTGTTTTCTTGCTGTTTGATACCCTTGAGGTTCTCCTTCTCCTTTATTTTGCTGTTCACACATATACATATGTGACTAAAATACAGACACTTACGTGCATTCTTGCCACCTAAATCTGTCTCTCCACTTAGAATTACATCCTTATTGCTTAATGATTGCTTTGCATTTGAATTTATGACAAAGTACTTGTATGTAATCATGTATTTATACAAATCGAAGAAAGAATGGTGCTCAAATTTATGAAGCACATTAGCTAATGGAATTAAGCAGAAAAGGTGATTTGCAATGGAGGTAATAAAAATGATTGCATTCACAAAGCTTCTCCAACTGTCTTTTTAATGTTGATACACAGAAATAATTATGTATTTTCATCCCTATAATAAGACTATTTACTCATTGTCAGTTCTTTATGCTGACCTTCCCCAGTGCACTCTGGAGTGGTGAACAATATTAAGTGAAACAGCAATGATAGCAACCTTAAGGAAATTAATGGCTAATTTTCTTAACCATATTTCCATCTTATTTAATTGAAAAAATTTCCCCTGAGTAGAATTTCAGTGAATATAAACACAGGATGCTGCTGTAATATAAAGACAAAGTGTAACATGAAATTTATTTTCTGTGCACAGATTAAGGGTAATTCTATAACAAGGCATTTATAGTAACAGTGCACTTGAGCACAAAAATTTATAGGACAACAGACCACTGAAAGCCTAAGAGGCAACAAAGCACCTAAGAAAGATCAGACTTGAGTGGCATACAATATACACGCACAGGGAGTTCACGTGGGTGGATCATGGGAAGGGCATTGATAAGGCTGCCAATTTTGCGTGCAACGGAATTCCAAAATGTGTGAGATAAACACATAGGAATCCTGTTTAGAAAAAATTGATCTAATGAAGGTTAGTGAAGACTAGGTGGCAGCACTGGTAATTGCAAAGCAAAGCCAGTACTGGACGGACTTCTGCGGTCTGTCTCCTGATCGTGGCTGGATAGATTTGGATGGGCTGGAATGGAGCTTTTCAGGAGCTTTGATGACAACTACAGAAGTTTTAGAACAAGGACAGTTCCAGGCAGACTTCTATGGTTTATGCCCCGAAAATATATATATGAACATAAGTGTTGCCATACTGGGTGTCACAAAACACCTAGCTACCCGCCTGGGGTTACCCCGTGGCCACTTAGAGGGTCTATCCCCAGCAAAGCTCAGGTCCGCCTACACCTGCTACTTGTGCTCTACACTAGCACCCTCCTCCCACCGACTGGGTCACAACCGCCTTTAGGCAAGTTTCCCGCTCTCAAATTATCCCCAGTGATTTCTGGGTTATTGGGGACCACACTCCTAGTGGTCCCACAGTCCCAGAAAGCACTCACAGACCCAACACACAAACCAAAAGGATTCTTTATCAGTCCAGGTAGGCAGATTCAACAAACTAAATTGTTTATTGTCTTAAAATTGAACAATGAACAAAAGAAAAATGTGCAATCAGCAAACAACAACAGGTAACTGAAATATAGATCACTTATAACACTAACTAAACATTTGGTTTCTTCATGGAAAGTACCTGGGGAGATCAAGGTATACAGCTGTTCACAGAGCTTCAGCAAAGAGATCTCTCTCTCTCTCTCTCTCTCTCTCTCTCTCTCTCTCTCTCTCTTCCTCTTCTCCTGGGCTGAAAATGGAGCAAATGTCAGCAACTACTGGGTAATATCAAAACTGCAGGCCATTCAGAGCCCAGTCAACAAGTTTTAAAAGTATACTGCTCACAGACCAGTACTGTAGATTTATTTCTTCACTATAAAGAGGGCATTCACTTTTCTATAACAACGTTAACATTAAACATGTACCACCTGCTGGACAAACTAGAAAAATGCATTTCAGAGTTTAGGCAGTTTACAGGCTTAAAATACACTGTTCTGTCCCAGCCCAACATTCAGCCCATGGCAGTAAACAGTTTGCAAGTCGTTGCAGAGTTAAGTCGTTCACAGTCACGGATTGAATTAACTCTGGATATTCAATGCTGGAGCATGTCCAGCCTCTGACACTGAATATCTGGGTTAGTGTGGCAATTTGAAAGTTAACCAGACATCCTTTTTTGTCTAACTTTATCTGCTTCCTTAGCTGGTTAGTGGACTGAATATTGCTGCTAACCAGCTAAGTAGCAGCTCCACCCAAACTCTACTTTCAAACTGCACATGGCTGGTTAGAGCCAATATTCAGTGGTACTACCTGGTTAAACCCCATTGGATATTGACTCTTAAGAGACAAATGAGTGAGTTCAATAAGATTTACGGGAACTCCAGGGCACAAGTGAATACAGGACTCAACATTTCAGGGTAGAAGATGGGGAAACAGCAGAGACAGCTTAACTGGAGAAGTCCAAGCAGGGAGAAAAGAGGTTAGTAGGTGGGCTAGAACAAGAAGCTGCTTCGGTTAAAGTGGAGATTGTGAGTGGGTAGGGGTGGGCATGTGAAGTTTAGGGGTGGGTAGGAGTAGGGTGTGCGTGAAGTGTGTATGTTGCTTAAGGATGGGGGTAGGGATCCGAAGAGTATGTGTATAAGGTAGGGTTTGTTTGAGGGGGTGGGGGTAGGGGTGTCCAGAGTCTTGTGTTGGGTGGGAATAGGGATGTGTACAGAGTGTGTGTGAGCAATGGTGTATGTGTGTGGTGGGGGTGAAGATATAGAGGTAAGTCGGTGTGGGTGAGAGTGGTATGTGGAGGTGTGGGCAGGGGGATATGGGGTGTCTGTGGGTGGGTAGGCTTCAATGGGTGGAGGTGATATATGGAGGTGTGAGTAACATAGTAAAACATAGTAACATAGTAGATGATGGCAGAAAAAGACCTGCACAGTCCATCCAGTCTGCCCAACAAGATAAACTCACATGTGCTACTTTTTGTGTATACCTTACCTTGATTTGTACGTATCCTTCTCAGGGCACAGACCGTATAAGTCTGCCCAGCACTATCCCCGCCTCCTAACCACCAGCCCCGCCTCCCACCACCGGTTCTGGCACAGACCGTATAAGTCTGCCCAGCTCTATCCCCGCCTCCCAACCACCAGTCCTGCCTCCCACCACCGGCTCTGGCACAGACCGTATAAGTCTGCCCAGCACCATCCCCGCCTCCCGCCACCGGCTCTGCCACCCAATCTTGACTAAGCTCCTTAGGATCCATTCCTTCTGAACAGGAGTGAGGTTGTGGGCTGGAATGTGTGTGGATGGGTAGTTGTGGAATACAAGTAGGGAGATGTGGGAGGGTGTGAAGGCGGGAGGTGTGGATGGTATGGGTATTTGTGTGTTTGAAGGTCATGTGTGTGGATATAGGTGGAGCTGGGGTTTTGTGTGGATGCGGTGGAGAATGCTATGTATCTGGGGTGGTGTGAGTGTGTGTATGGAGGAGCATGACTGTGGAAGTGTGGCTGCATATGAGGGGATACACCTGTGTTGGGGGTATGGCTGTGTGCATGTGGGAAATGGAGTGGAGTGGGTAGAGGTGCACACGAGTGATGGGTTGAGAGTAAGTGTATGCATTGCAGAAGTGTGTGGGTGGTTGGGTTGGGAGAGGAGATGGGTACAGGGTGTGTCTGTTGGTATACAGACATTATGGTCCTCTTCACCCATGCACTGAAATCTTCAACATCCCACCTTCCTGTCTCCAACTTTGCCCCTTCCTCGACCCCTCCCTCTCTCTTCCAGCTCCCTGCCTCTCCTATGTCACTGCCATGCCCTCTTACTCTTGTCCCACTGCTCTCCATTCCATCTCTTCATTGTCTCCCTCCTCATTCTCTCCCTTTCCCTTCATCCTCATTCTGTTCTCCCCCTTTTCCACCTGCACCCTCCCCATCCCATTCCCCCCCTACCAACTTCCTCCCTCCTATCTTTTTGTAGGGTCCCCACCAATAAAGGAACATCATGGTACAAATCTCCAGAGCCTGATGTAGGGACTGTATCCCCCACTGATGGCCTGATGCACAAAACTTACAGTGCCAGCAATATGAAATTTTGACTAGTTCTAGCCAGTTTAGCAAGCATGGTATTCAGCGAGGAATACACAAAAGGGTTCTGTTTGCTTTTTACCATTCATGGTAGTAGCCGACAGAATTGTATGCAAAATTGTTGCAATGAGCTGATTAGTATTTAAATGTGCATTCCAAGCAATGTACAGCCATTTCCGAGCAGTGCATAGAAAGGAGTGCCTACCTTTTATAAGGAAATTTTAATGGAAGGTCAGGATCTGCCGTAGCATGACGATGGCTTCTCGGCAAAGCACTCTACAGTAGTATTTGAACCTGTGTGTCCCACATGTAACAGCACCAGGGCTTTTTTTGAAGGGGTACTTGGGGGTACTTAGTACCGGCACCTTTTCCACTGTCTGCTAAACTTGATCCATGGTTCTCATATTTTAATGAAAGAGCTCAGGTTCTACATACAAATTCTGCCTTGTCATAGATTCTATGACTGGTTGCAGGGGTCCTGGCTATTGTGGGGTGAGTCCCTCAATGATCACTCCACCCCTGAAGGGTGGCCTGGTATTTGAGTACCGGCACCTTTTTTGCTAGACAAAATGCACTGAACAGCACTGTGAAGAAGTTGTCTTGGAACAAAAAAGCATGTTGTTGAGGCACGCCCATGGCACCTGTACTTTAGAAGAAAAGCTACACATGGCTTTCATACACACACATATAAACAATAAACCCCACCCCCGGGGCATGAAAGTTGGCATGCAACATCACAAAAAGAAACTTTCACGGCCTGGGGAGTTTATTGCTTATATGTGTGTCTGAAAGATGTGTTTAGCAAGTGTTTGTCCTACGTATGCACTGCTGAGTGGGTGGCTGTTCAATGCATGCACAGCCACGTTTCCTAATGAGCCTCTTGCTATAATTTCGAGCAGCTCATTTGCATGGGATTTCCTTTGAGCATCGCTCACTAGCTCGTTATTTCAGATTCGTTAGCTTTTAATGGTGATCTAAAAGCAATGTTTTTTTTGTTTTGTTTTGTTTTTTATTTTTACAGAGACTATTGTGCATCAGTACCCAAGACACTGGTCGCTTCAGCTGCCAGTGCAGGATGGGGTCCTGCTAACAGTTGTTGCTGTCCTTAACTGCCACTGCAGGCTGCCACAACTAGTGCCAGTAGGGAACAAATTCCCCATTAAAGACTATGGTTATTAGGGATGTGCATTAATTTGAGACATTTACATTTCTCATATAGTTTTGTGTTGTTGTTTTTACTGGAAATGACAGAAAAAAATAGTGTGCATTCTTCATGAAGAGTACATTATTTGAAGGTGCAAAGTGATGCACGTAAGGAAGAGGAACACAAATTATAACTACGTGATGCAAGGTTCCACATTAGAGGGTCCTTTTACTAAGTCACGCAGGCATGTATGCGTATCCTATGTGTGTCAATTTTGAACTACCGCCCGTCTGATACACGCGCCGGAAAATATTTTTTATTTTCTGGTGTGCGGCACTAATAGGGCGGTAATTGGCATTATACGCATGATGATGATTACCACACGGATAATGCATGAGATCTTACCGCTAAGTCAATGGGTGGTGGTAAGGTCTAAGGCCCAAAATGGATGTGCGCCAATTTCCATTGGCTGCACATCCATTTTCGGCCAAAAAAAAGGGCCTTTCTTGCAGGCATGCTGAAAAATTGTCACGGTTGTGGCCGTGCCTTTATGTCCAGACCTACTGTTTCTCTGTATCTAGCTCTGTGAACTTTTCAGTCTGCCTTGTTCCTGCTGTTGTTCTTCTTGTTAGCCAAGCCTCGCTTTGGTGTCCCTGAAGCCAAGACCCATTGCTTATTTCTAGGATAAGCAGCATAAAATTTATTTACTGTTCTGGGATTTTCCCAGATACTTGTGACCAGGATTGGCCAATGGGCTTGATACCTTTGGTCTGTCCCAGTATGTCAATGCTCCTGTAATTATGTTTCAAGTTTATTAAAATTTTTCTATCCCATCCAACAGTGAAACTATATGGGTGGCTTACAATCTAAAAAAAAAATTTTTGAATAAAAAACAAACTGGATACATTAGGATAATGGGAATAACTACAATTTAAAATAGGAACAAAGGGGAGAAGGTAAAGGCAAGAGGTATAGGGAGTCTGGCAAACAGGAAACTGAAAACTGGAAAATTAAAAAAGGTATGCCTAAAAAGAAAGGTTTATAACTCTGCTATAAAAGGGGCAATGAGGCAATTTGTCTGAGATAGGATGGCAGAGAGTACCTTAGTTTACGGCCTTGAACTGAAAACATTGTATGTCTGCTATGTTTATGAGTTATTTCTCTAGGGGAGGGTATAGTAATAAGTTGTACTGATCTAAGCACCTGAGTCAGGGAATAGGGAGTGAGATACCGCAAGCATTTTACAATCCAGTAGTAAGATCTTAAAATTAATTCTGTGGGAAATAGGAAGCCAGTTTATTATCAGTAAGCCAAGAAGTAATGAGGCTGAGTTTAGTATTAATTATAAATATATTCTGCTGATTAGAAGGGTCAATTGAGCAGATTAGTTGAATGTCGTCAGCATATGCGAACATTGTGAAATCAACAGATTGAGCAAGAGTGAGAAGAGAGACTAAAACAATTTTGAAGATTAGTAGAGAGAGTACGGAGCTTTGGGAAACACCTACTGTGTTTTGAAAAGTTTTACACTGAGTATTCTGAGAATGAACAGTGTATTGCCTATTTTCCAAGTATGAAGAAAACCAAAAATAAACCAAGTCAGCGATGCCTATAGAACATACATGGTTACATAAAAGAGTGTGATCAATTAAATCAAAAGCAGCATACAGATCCAAGGATAGAAGACGTACCGTATGGGATTTATCTAAAAAGTAACAAATAGGATTAGTAAGACCTAGTAAAGCTGCTTCACTACTATGGTGATGACAGAAATAGGTTTGGTTGGGATGTTGGACGCATGGTTTTGGAGACAAAATCTGTGAGTTGTGTATCAACAATTGATTCAATGATCTTGATAAGAAGGGACAAATTGGCAATGGGCCTATAGTTAGTAGGTTCACAGGAGGAAAGTTTAGGTTCTTTAAGATTAGGATAAATAATGACTGATTTCCATTCTTGGGGGACAAACCCAGATGTAAGAGATAAGGAAATCATAGAATGTTCTTATAGACATGTTCTTATGTTAGTACACCCTATTTGAGAAACATGCTAGTGTGTACTCTTTCAGAAGAGAGTATACTCTTTCCTGATAGTGTGTGCAATTTCCCAGTACTGTGCACTCAGGGCCGATCTTAGCAATTGCGTGGCCCTGTGCAGGCCAATTTGGTGGGGCCCCCTGGCCCTTCCCTAGCCCCGCCCCTGAAGACAAGACATTTATTTTATTTTATTTATGATCTTTGGTGAGTCCACTTCCATAACTACTACTACTACTATTTAACATTTCTAAAGCGCTATCAGGGTTACGCAGCGCTGTACAATCTAACAAAGAAGGACAGTCCCTGCTCAAAGAAGCTTACAATCTAAAGGACAAAAAAGTGCAGTCAATCAAATTGGGGGCAGTTTAGATTTCCTGAATAGAGGTACAATGGTTAGGTGCATAAAACATGTAAAAACAACCCTGGATTAGGTTTTTAATTCCCCAGATTTATTTAAGAACCCATGCCAATACAATACACATACGATATAGGATACAGCTACACAACAGGACCAAGCATAGGCGCCCCATATAAGAGGCTTGGGGAGGCTAAGCCTCCCCAGCCCAGCTGTGACCTCCGCGGCGGCCCCACCTGCCTCCCTCTCCAAATGTACCCCGAGACTCCCGACGACGAAATCTTCTGCTGCCGCCGCTTCTATTGAGCAGCGCAGTGGCAGCCAGGAACAACACTTACGCTCATCCGCTGCCGCCGCTTCTCTCGGAGCCAGCATAACATAAGAAGAAAAAGAAGCGCGAGGCCGCAGCAGCGTTCAGACATGCGCTGTCGGCTCTGCCGGTCTCTGACCCGTGATGTCAATTTCCCGTTCCAGGGGCAGAGGACTGGCAGAGCCGACAGCGCATGTCTGAATGCTGCTGCGGCCCCAAGCTTCTTTTTCTTCTTCTGTCAGCGCTGCTGTAAAGAGGCCCGGGCCAGAGGGAGAGAAGAGAACGTGTGGAAACGGTAGGAGGAGAGAGAAGGAGAGCAGAGGAGAGCCAGGGGACATGAACAAGGGCAGTGGAAAGCCAGAGAACGATAGGGAAAGAAAGAGGGGACATGGAAAAGAGCAGGGGAGAGCCAGGGACATGGAAAAAAGCAGGGGAGAGCCAGAAAGAGATGGGGACAGAAAGAGGAGCCATGGAAAAGAGCAGGGGAGAGCCAGGGACATGGAAAAAAGCAGGGGAGAGCCAGAAAGAGATGGGGAGAGAAAGAGGGGCCATGGAAAAGAGCAGGGGAGAGCCACAGAGAGATGAGGAGAGAAAGAGGGGACATAGGCAGGAGAGAGAGAGAGAGAGAAGCTGCTGGGGAGAAACTGGGGGAGACCCTAGCTGTCAGACTGAGAAATGCTGGCTGGATGAAAGGAGGGGGAAAGAGGAAAAATGCTGGAAGGAGGGAAGAAACTGGTAGGGAGGGAAAGAGGAAAGACACTGGAAGGATGGGGTGAGAGAGGTATAGGAGTTTGACTTAATAGATCTGTCTCTGTCTGCTTACTTACCAATCACCAGTTCATGCCATCCAGTTTTGTTGGAGTTCAGTTCCTGGCTCCTTCAGGGGGGGGGGGGGGGTGTTAAGAAAATGGGCCAACACAGAGCAGCTGGGCTAAGAGCCAACTCGTGGCAACCGGATCGCGTTCAGTGCCATGCCATGCTGACGTCATTTTCGTTCACCACTGCAGCAGGCCAGGAGACTCCCGAGAGCCGCTGTACTTCTCTGGACTCAGCCACAGTTTCTTCATGTGCTACTGAAGTGCTACAGAAGTACAGCTGTGATTGGTCAGAGAGCCAATTAGGAGCGCCCTTTTAGGTGCCAGACAGGGGAGGACTGGTTGTTTTCTGTGCAGCCAAGAGGTAAAGCTAAAGCCAACCAAGGGAATATAGTGGGGCAGAGTTTGATGAGACTTAATGCCGACATTGACATGTAGTCATGTTAGGGCCAGGCGGTTGCCCCTGCCTAAGACCGGCCCTGAGTGTACTCTATTTCTAAACAAGCACACATTAATTACAATATTGCTCCTGAAAGGTCAAAAAAAATAAATAAAAACCCTGAACAAACTGAAAATTTCTGAAAACAATACTGAAAAATAAGCAAAACTGTTTAGGCTGCACACTCTTAACAGTTATCTTAGCCTGGATTAGTCCTTCTGCTGGTGGGGCTCAAGATCCTTACCAGCAGACTTTGCTGATCTTTGTCCTTTCCTCTGCTGGCCGGGCTCTCCAGCAGTCTAGACTTTTTCTCTTGTCTGGACACTGCAGGAGGTTCCCTTTATCAAAATGCACATGTTTGTTGGCACCAAGAGCAAACAAATCCACACATACAAATGGACAGACAACCAACGAATACCCCTTCCAATAGGTGCTATTCTTAGTTGAAATACACCTAAAAGTGCCATTCTGTTTGCAAAAAAAAATAGAAAATATTTCATAAAATTACCCCCTCAGAAGGTAAATTTTTAACTTGTATGGCAGATATGTGTTTAAATTACTTATGAAAAGGGCTAGGAGCAACCTCAAATGTAATGACAGGCCAAAATGTAGTTGGCAGACACTAATATATTTGAAAGTTAATGGACACTATAAAATGGAATTTATATGCCACAGAGTTAACATTTTAAAATGTAAAACCTTTAGTCATTAAAAAGCTGCCTTGTTTGGTCAAAAAGCACTGAAATGCTGTTAACTTTTGGAAACATCATTATACATTTCTCATTTTAAGGTGTATCATTTTAGGTCATATAAAATACAAAAATACTTCCCTTTACAGAAACACTGGACTGCATGAATGATGGGCATGTGCATTTTCCCCAATGTGCATTTATTTTCTTTGGCTGCCTAAAAAATTTAGTTGTTCTCATATCATGTCTATAAACATATAGCTATGAATTTATGCATGTGCAATTGACTTAAGTGTGTAAAATGTTTTTGTGCATATACACACACAAAAACTGATAGGCTGATATTTAGCCAGTGATGATCAGCATTTTTTTAAATATATAGGGCCGGATTCTATATATGGTGACTAAAATCTAGGCATGTCCGATTTGCGCACCTATTGGTATTCTATAAGCCACATCTTCATTCAGACGCAGTTTATAGAATAGCGCATAGGCTGGATGGATGTGCCTAGATATAGGCATATCCATTTATGCCTGTGAAAAGTTGATGTAAGTGCCTGCATTTAAATCTAAGCATTCTCCCCCAAATTCTATAACCACAGGCATAGATTTGATTGATGGTCACAATACGCCCACACTTAAGTACATAAATATTGCCATACTGGGACAGACCAAAGGTCCATCAAGCCCAGTATCCTGTTTCCAACAATGGCCAATCCAGGTCACAAATACCTGGCAAGATCCCAAAACAGTACAATACATTTTATGCTGCTTATCCTAGAAATAAGCAGATTTTGCCCCCAAGTCCATTTTAATAATGGTCTAAGGACTTTTTCTTTAGGAAGTCATCCAAACCTTTTAAAAACCCTGCTAAATTAACTGCTTAAACTACATTCTCCAGCAATGAATTCCAGAGTTTAATTACATATTGAGTGAAGAAATATGTTCTCAAATTTTTCAATTTACTACTTTGTAGCTTCATTGCATGCCCCCTAGTCTTAGTATTCTTGGAAAGAGTAAATAAGTGATTCATGTCTATCCATTCCACTCCACTCAGTATTTTATAAACCTCTATTATATCTCTCATCAGCCATCTTTTCTCCAAGCTGAAGAGCCCTAGCTGCTTTAGCCTTGCCTCATAGGGAAGTTGTCCCATCCCCTTTCATTTTCATCACCCTTCTCTGTACCTTCTCTAATTCCACTATATCTTTTCGGAGATGTGGTGACCAGAATTTAACATAATATTGATGGCACGGTCGCACCATGGAGCGATACAAAGGCAATTTTACATACAATTTACATACACTACTTGGTGTGCTATATATAGAATCTGGGGGTTACTGTTGCCAGCTAGATTAGCCCCAGACATTCAGTGCCGGACCATGTCCTGACACCGGCACTGAATAGCAAGGGCTATATCTGGTGGGGCGGGCCGTGAGAGCTTATGCAGGTCCTGGACGGTATTCAGCTGGGTCCCACATAACATAGTTATGTGGGCCCTGGCTGAATATCAGCCAGGACCCACATTACAGGGTTTTAACTAAGTGTTGGCAATCCCCTTCCTGCTCCCCCCCCCCCCCCCAGAAGCCTACCATCTCTCTCAGCCTGTAAGACTCAAAATCCTCCTCTCCCCAGAATGGCTCCTTCCCCCACTTTTCAGCACACCTTAGTAAAAGGACCCCTATATATGTTGTTTTGAAAGAATGTGCAGTAGAGCCTATATCCTTCATTCTGATAGGCTGTTTTTTTCAGTGTCCTTTTAAATTGTCAAGCACCATTTTGAGATTTTTCCTGGATTGGCACTTCAATCCTAATGTAGGTCTGTTTACAAGAGAAGTTCTGTAAGTAGTTTTTTGCTAGGACCCAAGTTTTTAAAATTCAAATTTGAATTACAAACTTTTAACTTTTGTTTGCAGAACAAGCTGGTGATTATGAACAGTTAAGCTCTTGAAAAATCTCTGGCGAAACAGCAGCGCTCTCTTGAGGTACTTAATGAAGATTCATGCTGCCAGATAAGTCACAAATTTTAAGTTTGAGCTTGGAGAAAAAATTAAAAATAAAACGTAAAGAGCTTGAGACGTATTGCCAGAAGAAAAAGTACTGAATAAAATAAAGCAGGGGCGTAGCCAGTATGGGGCCACGGGGGCCTGGGCCCCCGTAGATTTGCCCCTGGACCCCCTGCCAATGACCCGACAACCCCCCTCCCACCGCTGACTACCTGTGCTGGCGGGGGACCCCAACCCCCGCCAGCCGAGCCGAGGTCCTCTTCTTCCCAATCCCATGCAAGGCTTTGTTCTAGTCTGATGTGCAGGACGTCAGACTAGAACGAATCCTTGCGCAGGATTGGGAAGAAGAGGACCTCGGCTCGGCTGGCGGGGGTTGGGGTCCCCCGCCAGCAAATGTAGGCGGCGGCGGTAGGGGGTCGTCGGGTCGTCGGCAGGGAGGGTCGGCAATGGTGGGGGGGTGTCAAAGTTGTTGGGGGTTAGCAATGGCGACAGGGGTTCAGCAATGGCAGAGGGGGGGTCGGCAGCGCCGGGGGGGGGAGCTAAAATGTGCCCCCTCACCTTGGGCTCTGGACCCCCCTCCCGCCAAAGTCTGGCTATGCCCCTGAAATAAAGTATCATTGATATACAGAAATGGAGGTTTTTTAAGGTCGATGAAGGAATAGCTCTCCTTACAAAAGCAACGTATAAGTTGCAAGCTGCAATTGGTAAACAGCACTGGTAAAGTGACAGAGATCTTTTCCCTCCTATTTTAATATATTTAAGAAAATACCAAAAAACTTTAGATAGATACCTATGCTATTTATAGTTTTAGGTTGTTTCATCTTCTTGCTAATTTTGGTATTGACAGATTCTATAAAAATGCACATGCAGATTTTGTAGCATGCAACTGAAAAAAGGGCATAGCCTTGGAGGGGTATAGGTGGGTGAAGGGCTAAAGATGTTATCACGAAATACCTAGCCACCTGCCTGGGGCTACCCTGCAGCCACTTAGAGTGTCTATCCCCAGCATAGCACAGTCCACCTGCACCTGCCCCTTGTGCTCTACACTAGCACACTCTTCCCACTGACTGGGTCCCAACCTCCTCTAGGCAAGTCTCCCACTCTCATGGTGTTCTCCAGTGATTTCTAGCTTACTGGGGCCATACTACCATTGGTCTCATAGTTTCTAGAAGGCACTCACAGACCTAACACACAAACCACCAGGATTCTTAGTCAGTCCAGACAAGCAGAGGCAATAAACTAAAACTTTTTATAGTCATGAAAAAATATTGAACAACTAGTAAATCAGGCTCGTTTCTGACACAAATGAAATGGGCGCTAGCAAGGTTTTTGTCGGAGTGTGTATGTTTGAGAGAGTGTGTGTGAGAGTGACTGTATGTGAGAGAGAGAGTGAATGTGCGAGTGTTTGTGTGTGACAGAGAGAGAGTGAGACTGCTGGTTGGGAGCATGTCTGCTCTGTCCCCTGCCCCCCCTTCCTGCCACCCAGTGATTCTCCTCTCCTCTCACCCCTGCCCCCCCTCCAGCCACCCAGCGATTGTCCTTTGTCCTCTGCCCCCCTTCTAGCCACCCAGCGGTTCTCCATTTTCCCTTGACCCCTTCCAGCCACCCCGATGCTTTTCTCTCCCCTGCCCCCCTTCCAGCCACCCAGTGAATCTCCTCTCTCCCCTGCCCCCCTTCCAGCCACCCAGCGATGCTCCTCTCTCCCCTGCCCCCCCTCCAGCCACCCAGCGATGCTCCTTTCTCCCCTGCCCCTAATGATACCGGCCAACTCTCTTGCCCTCCACCAACTGGCCAATCTCCGCTGCAGTGCACAGCTCAGCATGCAGGACAGGTCCGCTGAACGATTGATTCATTCGCCGCTGTGCGCCCGCCCTCCCACCTCTGGTTGGTCTGCTTTTGTGTCCACTCTCCCACCTCTGGTTGGTCAGCTTTTGTGTCCGCCCTCCCATCTCTGGTTGGTCAGCTTTTGCGTTTGACATACCAGGAAGTACTGATGTCAATTCAGAGAGCACGAATGCTTCAAGGTTTAGTGCCACAGAGTCAGCTTCAGAACGTAAGAGGTGCTTTTTATTATATAGGATGAACCATAAAAAAAGATGGAACAAAAACAGCATATAATAACAGGTATAAAACTATCTGAACATTTGTTTTCTATCTAAATAGTACCTGGGGAGTTCAAGACATATAGCTGTTCACAGGTTATTGAATATAACTGTTCAAAGGGCCTCAGCAAAGAGATATTTCTCTCTCTTCTCCCAAATTGAGACTGGTGCAAAAACCAGTACATCCTAGATGAATTGAGCCCCTGGACCAATCAGAGCCCAGAACAACAAGTTTTCAAAAGTATACTACATCTTACTTCCTAACTGTGCCATACTAAAGAAAGAACAGTCATTCCTCTGTAACAGCTTAGTATAAACATAAATATGCACCACCTGCTGGTCAAACTAGAGAAATACACTTCAAGAAAGGAAACATTCTACTCACCCCCATACCCAAAGATACAAAGAAAAATGCAAGCGAACTAACCAACTACAGACCAGTTGCATCCATCCCCTTAATAACCAAAATAACAGAAGGGATGGTGACCAAACAATTCACAGACTAAACAAGTTCTCAATACTACATAACTCCCAGTCAGGATTTCGTTCTAATCACAGCACTGAAACAGTACTAGTTACGCTTATGTCTAAATTCAAACAAACGATTGCGACCAGCAAGAACATACTACTACAATTCGACATGTCAAGCGCCTTCGATATGGTTGATCATGGAATTCTACTACACATCCTTGAATACTTCGGTATTGGAGGCAACGCTCTTAATTGGTTTAAGGGATTCCTAACCACACGCTCATATCAAGTGACATCAAATTCGAGTACATCAGCCACATGGACACCTGAATGTGGAGTTCCACAGGGATCCCCCCTCTCACCGACCATATTCAACCTAATGATGATGCCCTTGGCCAAACTACTATCAAACCAAAACCTCAACCCATACATATATGCTGACGACGTAACGATCTACATCCCATTCATCCAAGACTTAAAAGAAATTTCCAACAACATTAACCAAAGTCTACACATCATGCACTCCTGGGCAGATGCATTTCAGCTGAAACTTAATGCAGAAAAAACCCAATGCCTAATACTCACCTCTCAACACAATACTAACAAATTTACTACCATCAACACACCAAAACTAAATCTACCAATTTCGGATACCCTAAAAATCCTTGGAGTCACCATTGATCGGCACCTAACACTTGAAAATCACCCGAAAAACACAACCAAAAAGATGTTCCACTCAATGTGGAAATTAAAAAGAGTAAGACCATTCTTCCCAAAGACCGTCTTCCGTAATCTGGTACAATCATTAGTACTCAGTCATCTAGACTACTGCAACTCACTTTACACTGGCTGCAAAGAGCAAATACTCAAAAAACTCCAAACAGCCCAGAACACGGCAGCCAGACTCATATTCGGAAAATCAAAATATGAAAGCGCAAAACCCCTACGAGAGAAGCTACACTGGCTCCCACTCAAAGAACGTATCACATTCAAAGTATGTACCCTAGTTCACAAAATCATCCATGGTAATGCCCCAGCCTACATGTCAGACCTGATAGACCTACCACCCAGGAATGCTAAAAAATCATCTTGCACATTCCTTAATCTCCATTTCCCCAACTGTAAAGGTCTAAAATACAAATTAATGCACGCATCAACCTTTTCCTACATGAGCACGCAATTCTGGAACGCGTTTCCACGCAACCTAAAAGCGATCTATGAACTGACCAACTTCAGCAAACAATTGAAGACCCATCTCTTTGACAACATATACCTCAAAGATCAACACATGAAAAAATCCCCACAGATATCCAGAAATGTTTAATAATGCCTTCTGTTATATTACTCTCATATATTCCACTACCATGTAACCCAAAATTCTTCTGTAATACCAAATGATTATTCTCTTCTTATTTCCACTATCCATGATGTATTGTAAGCCACACTGAGCCTGCAAAGAGGTGGGAAAATGTGGGATACAAATGCAACAAATAATAATAATACAGTTTACAGGCTTAAAACCCACTGTTTTGTCACAGATGTATGCAGTATTATAGAATTTGAGGGATCCACACCTAATTTATACACAAGGATTTATACCAGGTGTAAACCCTCATGCCTAAAGTTGGGTGTGGATCCTGGTGCTATGCACTGTGCTGGACATGGCACCTAACTCAAAGCGCCATTTACAGAATGGAGCTCAGTGCGCATTTTTTTTAGGCACCCAAATTTGGGCACCATTTACTGAATCTAGTGCTATGTCAGTTGCGCCCTGCTGGCAGTTTTGCAGATAAATGTATACTAATGCACATAAGAACTTGCATTCTAGACATTTATGTGCACAAGGGGCGTGTAAATGCAGGAATGTAGACTACAGAATGTCTGAATGTTCTTTAGGAAAGAATCAACATTATTATTTCTGTGCCTGGCTTTTGCTATTAGTGAATGTATATTTTAGTACTCTTGCCCATGTTCTACATAATGCTACAAGCTTCTGATTAAGGATTGCAAAGTTAAAAGAAACAAGACATTTGCAAGTAGAGATCTGAATGATAAAAATCCAGACAGAATCCTTGTTTCACAGCTAAACTCATTAGAATTCAAAGAAACACCATCATGTGTGCATTTAAAAAGTGTTGTAGAAGTCTGTTGCAAAAATAAAAGGAAGTTTTTACTGTCTGATTTATTTGAATACATGTGGGTAATTAAGGAAACAAATGAAAACAACAAAGACAGAAAGATGCTGGTAGAGAAGATACTAAAGGCAGAACTTCAAGAGTATAAACTCTATGTGATGTGTTTATCAAATATCTGGACCGCATTAAATCTATATCCATCAATTTATTCACACAGGCTTCAGTTTTGCACAATTCAAGACCCGTATTTACATCGGCTTTCAGGGGATCAAACTAACAAGCCACTAGACTGGAGTTTAAACCTTCCCTCTTTTCTGGACACAAGCTACAATAACATAGTAACATAGTAAATGACGGCAGAAAAAGACCTGCATGGTCCATCCAGTCTGCCCAACAAGACAAACTCATATGTGCTACTTTTTGTGTATACCGTACTTTGATTTGTACCTGTCCTCTTCGGGGCACAGACCGTATAAGTCTGTCCAGCACTATCCCCGCCTCCCAACCACCAGCCCCGCCTCCCACCACCAGCTCTGGCACAGACCGTATAAGTCTGCCCAGCACTATCCTCGCCTCCCACCACCGGCTGGCTCTGCCACCCAATCTCGGCTAAGGTCCTTAGGATCCATTCCTTCTGAATAGGATTCCTTTATGTTTATCCCACGCGTGTTTGAATTCTGTTACCGTTTTCATTTCCACCACCTCCCGCGGGAGGGCATTCCAAGCATCCACTACACTCTCCGTGAAAAAATACTTCCTGACATTTTTCTTGAGTTTGCCCCCCTTCAATCTCATTTCATGTCCTCTCGTTCTACCGCCTTCGCACCTCCGGAAAAGGTTCATTTGCGGATTAATACTTTTCAAATATTTGAACGTCTGTATCATATTACCCCTGTTTCTCCTTTCTTCCAGAGTATACATGTTCAGGTCATCAAGTCTCTCCTCATACGTCTTGTAACGCAAATCCCTTACCATTCTCGTAGCTTTTCTTTGCACCGCTTCAATTCTTTTTACATCTTTCGCAAGGTACGGCCTCCAAAACTGAACACAATACTCTAGGTGGGGCCTCACCAACGACTTAAACAGGGGCATCAACACCTCCTTTCTTCTGCTGGTCACACCTCTCTCTATACAGCCTAACAACCTTCTAGCTACGGCCACCGCCTTGTCACACTGTTTCGTCGCCTTCAGATCCTCAGATACTATCACCCCAAGATCCCTCTCCCTGTCCGTACCTATCAGATTCTCCTCGCCTAACACATACATCTCCCGAGGGTTTCTATTCCCTAAGTGCATCACTTTGCATTTCTTTGCATTGAATTTTAATTGCCAAACCTTAGACCATTCTTCTAGCTTCCTCAGATCCTTTTTCATGTTTTCCACTCCCTCCCGGGTGTCCACTCTGTTGCAGATCTTAGTATCATCCGCAAATAGGCAAACTTTACCTTCTAACCCTTCGGCAATGTCACTCACAAATATATTGAACAGAATCGGTCCCAGCACCGATCCCTGAGGCACACCACTACTCACCTTTCCCTCCTCCGAACGAATTCCATTCACCACCTCCCTCTGGCTTCTGTCCGTCAACCAGTTCCTAATCCAGTTCACCACTTCGGGTCCTATCTTCAGCCCTTCCAGTTTATTTAAGAGCCTCCTGTGGGGAACCGTGTCAAAAGCTTTGCTGACATCTAAGTAGATTACGTCCATAGCTCGTCCCTGATTCAATTCTCCTGTCACCCAATCAATGAACTCAATGAGATTTGTTTGGCACGATTTCCCTTTGGTAAAACCATGTTCTCTCGGATCTTGCAACTTATTGGCTTCCAGGAAATTCACTATCCTTTCCTTCAGCATCGCTTCCATTACTTTTCCAATAATCGAAGTGAGGCTTACCGGCCTGTAGTTTCCAGCTTCTTCCCTATCACCACTCTTGTGAAGAGGGACCACTTCCACCGTTCTCCAATCCTTCGGAACCTCTCCCGTCTGCAAGGATATGTTAAACAATATCTTCTTAATCAAGAACGTGTTAAATTTTTTTGAAAGTTGATTTCATGATAGACTCCATTCTGGGCCCAAGTGAATCTGTCTCCCCAGAATCTTCAGGATCCCCCTTACTTCTAAAAATGTTAGTAATGAAGAACTTCTCAAAGAATATCTCTTTGCTTGCTCAGGCCCAAAGAGTTGGAAAGAGGTTATTTATTTATTTATTTATTTATTTATTTATTTATTTATTTATTTTATTTATTTGTGACATTTTTTTCCCACATTATCCCAAACAAGTGTGAGTTCAATGTGGCTTACAATAAACAATATAGAATACATAACAAAGAATAATGCATAAGAAATTAATTTGTTTTAAGAATCCAATTTTGCAATACAGTATCATAAACATACTGGGATACCTATGGATGTTTAACATTTAGAAAATCTATTATAAATGAGAAATTGTACATGAAGCAAAGAAAAGGTTAATGGTAAATAGAGTAATAACCAATTCAAGAAATAATTAGCTGTTTGAGATATTGTTGTTCTTTGTGAGGGTTTGTTTGAATAGGAACAATTTGAGGATTTTGCAGAGTCTAATATATTCCTGTATATTTCTTATTTTGGGTGGTAAGGAGTTCTACCATTTGCTTCCTAGGTAAGTGAAGTCTGTTGAGAGGACAGTTTTGTAGATCACTTTTTTGCAATTTGGAAGGTGTTGTCTGAGATAGTTTCTTGCCTCATATTTAGCATTTCTTTGAGGTAAGTTTATTAGTGGAACAATATAGTCTGGAACTATGCTATTTGCCTCTCAGAAACTAATTAAAAGTAATTAAAGCTGTAATGAAAACTCTCCTCTTGATGTCTTAATTAGAATAATTGACTGTAAATGAACAGTTCAGGTAGGGGTGGGTGGGAGCTGAGGAGGGAGGGTGGGAATGAAGGCTGAACTAGGCCCTGCTGTGCCTTCTAGAGTCTATCTGTTAAATCTGTGGCAGAAAATTAAGTTTTAAAACTATGGGGGAAAGGGTTTGGAGACTATTTAATAAAGTTTGCTTTTTTTTATTGTAACTGTGTTTATGAAAACCCTATAATTCCTCTTTTAAACCCAATCTTTAAGTTACCAAGCACAGAGCAAATTAATGTCACTTACCAAGAGAAATGCCCTCTTCTCTCAGAAGGTCTCACAAAGAAAGTTAAGTGAGACCTTTCCTCTCTATGTAGTTTGAATTCTAAGGGGACTGCGTTGTTGCTCCATGGTGTGACTGGTGCAATTCTGGTCACCACATCTCAAAAAAGATATAGTGGAAGTAGAAAAGGTATAGAGAAGAGAGATGAAAATGATAAAGGGGATGGGATGACTTCCCTATGAGGAAAGGCTAAAGAGGCTAGGGCTCTTCAGCTTGGAGAAAAGAGGGCTGAGGGAAGAATGTATTTGATTTCTTGATATTCCACCTAGACAACTTAGATGCTCTATTAAATTGCAGAAAAGATGAGCACTTAGGGGTAAATTCTATAAATGACACCTTAAAAATTGGCACCAAAAATACATGCAGTTTGCATGATTCTATAAACTATGCCTAAAGTTAGGCATAGTTTATAGAAGATGTGCATATGCAGGTCTTACGCCTAAAATTTAGGCGCACCCATTTAGGCCAACTAAAACCAGGCCTAAATAACTGCGCATAAGTTAGACACAGATCTAGTGTATTCCATAATAGTGCACATAATTTGAAATGCCCACAACCTGCCCATTCCACGCCCATATCAACACCCCCTTTTCAGCTGCGCGCATTAGAATGTACATGCACTGCATTATAGAATATGCTTAGAAAGCTGTGCACGTAAATTCTAATTAAAGCCAATTAATGCTCCTAATTGTTTTTTAAGTACTAATTATCGGTGCTGACAGGCTTGTTAATCAATTAGGTTGTGCTTACTATTTGGCCATACGGGCAAATTAGCATGCACAACTTAAGACGCTATTCATAGAATTTGGGGTTATTTTGCATTAAATACAGAAAGTGCAAGGCCTGTGTCTTAATGGCTGGGGCAATCCTAATGTGCTCTTTAGTTTATTTATTTATTTTTATGTACAGTGTAATCCACTTAAGTGCAAGGGTCTGGGACCAAAGAAATACATGCAGTTAACTGGAGCGTGCACTTAACCGTTGTGACCCAAAGAAGCTTGACATCTGATAAACATATGTACAGTACTGTTTATTATACGTACAGCATACAGTCTCCATTAACTGACGTTATATAGTCTCCGTTAACTGATGTTAGGCTTACTTGAAGTAATCAGTTATAGTCCTCTGTACACTCTTGTGTCTGTGAATTCCATAGACTACGTCTGCCAGACGGTAAAAATTGTCATAGCACTGACATCCAGTGGCCTCCAGATAGGCCCGCAAGGTGTTGAGACTCTCCAGCGCTCTTGCAAAAGTGACAGGAGTTGTTGAATTTCGTCAGCATGTGCCTCACTGCTCATTTCATCATCTGTTTCATCATCAACCGTTGCCTGCGTGTAGGTGCATATCTCAACATCAGTGCTGTTGTCAGCTGTTTGTAGATCATAATCAACAGCTACGTAATGAAACTCCTCTTCAGTAACACCGGCTGGGATGTCAATAGCCTGTTCATCTGACACATTTGCAACAGCTGCATCTGTTTCGTCCCTCTCTACATCCCTAACAAAGCTTGCCCGCTTGTAGCAGTTCACAATGGTTGCCTGTGAAAGAACTACCGTGAAACAGGATCAAAAATGTGCACATTTAACAGCACTGGAATTCAAATACCAGAGATATAATACAATGTTAGCATAATACTAATGATACACCTAATAAGCATGCATTAGAACATTCAACTAACATAGATATAATGCTAAAGATTTTCTACAATACGGCTTACCATATAGCTGAGGGACCAAGAGCAGATATATGATGGGAACAAGATGCGTGGTACAGAGTCAGACTGGGATAATTTGATGGTTGGCTAAAATCAAGGCAAGTTCTGGCTAAAATCAAGCCAAGTTCTTTGTATAGTTAAGCAAGAGATAGGAACTGATCTAAGTTACAGTATGTGTAGCAAGCTAGTCCAGGTGCAGAATAGGTTTATAGTCAGTCATCCTATGCATTAAAGGCTTGCTATGTATTAAGTGGCAGCAACAGTGACAGCGTACTTTAAAGTGCTGTGATCTAATTGCAATGTGCAAGCCATGCCATTTTGCCACCGTTAACCTACCTATTTCCCGCATACTAATAGACAATGCAGTTAGAATGTTAATTGAGAACATACTGTCATGCCAATGTGGTAGTGGTGATTATGTTTAAGCACTGACAAGGTGTGCTAATTCATGTATTGCTTCATGCACTTTATAGTGTTGGACAGCCAAAACAATTTTATGTCATTTTTCAGGGTTTTCTTTTTTCAATTCAATGATTTTATGCTGAGAATACTAAAAGGAAATTTTAAGATAATCCAAGAACGTAAGACCTTTGAAGTCAAAATGATGAAATATTTTGATACCCACCAGACAGAACTTAACAAAGATCTGGGTTTTTCTATCCCATTATAAACCATAAAATTAGACTGCTTTGTCATCCTCCTATCACCCATCCATCTCTTCCTGTCTCTCACCCACCCAGCTCTCCCTGTTTCACCTAACACACCCCACCCTCTTCCTGTGAGACTGTCATTACAATGCTTTTGTGTTTCACTTATATATTCTGCTATTTGTCAACATTTGCTCATTTCAGATCTGTAGAAGTGTTATCTTTGAAAGCTAATTAAAAATTGAGGACAAAGAAGCTATTAGAGCTAAAAGAAAATTCTTCACAAAATGGAAGAAGAATCTGACTGAAAATAATAGGAAAGTGCATAAAGAATGATAAGTCAAATTCAAAACGCTGATAAGGAAGGCAAAGACGATTGCATTGGAGGCAAAAACACAGAATAATAACTTTTTCAGGTATATTAGAAGCAAGAATCCAGCAAAAGAATCAGTTGGAGTGCTAGATGACTAAGGGATAAAAGACAAGGCCAAAGCTGAGAGATTAAATGAATTCTTTGATTTAGTCTTCACCAAGGAAGATGTAGGAGAGATACCAGTGCTAGAAATGGTATTCAATTCTGATGAGTTAGAGAAACTGAAACAAATCTCTCTAAACATGGAAGATGTAATAGCGCAATTTGACAAACTGAAGAGTAGCAAATCACCTGGACGGGATGGTATACATCCCAGAGAATTGAAAAATGAACTTGCAGAGCTATTATTAGTAACTTGAAATTTATCTTTAAAATCAAACATGGTACCAGAAGATTGGAAAGTGGCCAATAACATAGTAGATGACGGCAGAAAAAGACCTGCACGGCCTATCCAGTCTGCCCAACAAGATAAACTCATATATGCTACTTTTTGTGTATGCCTTACCTTGATTTGTTTCTGCCATTTTCAGGGCACAGACCATAGAAGTCTGTCTAGCACTAGCCCCGCCTCCTGCATGCTGCTGTCATGGACCTGAGTATGGCATCTGAGGCTGGCATAGAGGCTGCCAAGTAATTTGAGAGTGGGAGGGGGTTAGTGACCACTGGGGGAGTAAGGGGAGGTCATCCCTGATTCCCTCCAGTGGTCATCTGGTTATTTGGGGCCACTTTTTTTGTGCCTTATTTGTAACAAAGACAGGTCTAGATCAAAACATCCAAGTTTTAGTGCTGGTCATTTTTGCTTTGTTCCATTATGGCTCAAAGACGTCCAAGTCTTAGAAACGCCCAAGTCCCGCCTTGAAAACGCCAAACGCCTAAGTCCCGCCTTGAAAATGCCTCCGATATGCCCCCTTGAGATTCGGACATCCTTCCAATGGACCTCTGAGAAAGACGTCCAAAATGCGGGTTTGATTATACCGATTTGGACATTTCTGTGAGATGGACGTCCAAATGCTGATTTGTGCCACTTTTTGGACATCCATGTCTTTCGAAAATGAGCCTGAAAGCCAGCATGAATTTAGTGAAGGGAAATCTTGCCTCACCAAGCTACTATATTTCTTTGAAGGGGAGAATAAGCATATGGATAAAGGTGAGCAGGTCGATATTCTTTATGTGGATTTTCAAATGGCACTTAACAAAGTACCTCTTGAAAGACTCCTGAAGAAATTAGAAAGTCATGGAATAAGGTTAAATGGTCAGTATTCTCAAAGGAGAATGAAGTCTCTCTCCCGTATCCTCACCACCCTTAAAACCCTACCCAAAAATAAGAATGTTAAACCTTGATGTTACCTCGATATTATTTGTCCCCCTCTCGACTCACCATTGTTATCTTCTGATGTTCTATTCCCAAATGATATCCTGTATTTACTCTGTTTCTATAACTCATCACAATGTAATCCATAATCGTACTGTAACCAATTGTACTTCCATCATTCTCAAAGTATTGTAAGCCACACTGAGCCCGCAAATAGGTGGGAAAATGTGGGATACAAATGCAAATAAATAAAATAAATAAATAGTAGGGTTAGAACATAAGAATATAAGCATTGCCATACTGGGACAGACTGAACGTCCATCAAGCCCAGTATTCTGTTTCCAACACTGGCCAATCTAGGTTACAAGTACCTGGCAAGATCCCAGAATAGTACAGTACATTTTATGATGCTTATCCTAGAAATAAGCAGTGGATTTTCTACAAGTTTATTGATTTTCTTTCTGAAAGTCAAACATTTTTTAAACCCCACAAAGCTAACTGCTTTTACCACATTCTCTGGCAACGAGTTCCAGGGATTAATTACATCTATATATACAAAACTCACCTTCAACGTTCTATTTGCACTGATGTCACTGAAGCCAGGTTCGTAAGTTCAAAGCTCTGAAGCCACACAAAATCACAGTCTGTGGGCCCCTCCCCTTGCGTCAAACGTTATGACGTTGAGGGCAGAGCACATTCTCAGCTCCAACGTTGTACTGCACTGTAGATCTGCTCCGCACTCGCGTCAAAACGCGATGACATCCAGGGCGGAGCACACGTTACTTCGGCAGGTCAGTGGGGTGGGGGGGGGCCTTTGGCGGAGGCTGCAGGGGGGCCGGCGACACACAGAGACACAAAGGGATGGAGGGGAGCCTTGCTAGTGCCCGTTTCATTGCGATTTGAAACGGGCCCTCGTTACTAGTGTTGGATAAACAAACATTTTCTCTGATTTGTTTTAAATTTACTACTTTGTAGCTTCATTGTGTGCTCCCTCTATCATATCTCCCCTCAGCTGTCTTCTCTCTAAGCTGAAGAGCCCTAGCCATTTTAGCCTTTCCTCATAGGGAAGTCATCCCATCCCCTTTATCATTTTCATCACCCTTTCTGTACCTTTTCTAATTCTGCTATATCTTTTTTGAGATGTGGTGACCAGAACTGCACACAGTATTCGAGGTGCAGTTGCACCATGGAGTGATAGAAAGGGATTATAGCATCCTCATTTTTGTTTTCCATTCCTTTCCTAATAATAACTTTCTATTTGCTTTCTTAGCCGTTGCTGCACACTGAGCAGAGGGTTTCAAGGTATCATCAATGATGATACCTTGATCCTTTTCCTGGTCGGTGACTCCTAATGTAGAACCTTGCATTACGTAGCTATAGTTCGGGTAATTAAATTTACTGATGATGCAAAGTTATTCAAAGTTGTTAAATTGCACGAGGATTGTGAAAAATTGCAAGAGGACCTTACGAGACTGGGAGGCTGGGCATACAAATGGCAGATGACTTTTTATGTGAGCAAGTGCAAAGTGATGGATGTGGAAAAGAGGAACCCAAACCATAGCTATGTGATGCAAGGTTCCACATTAGAAGTCACTGCTTAGGAAAAGGATCTAAGTGTCATCGTTGATAATGCCCATGTGCAGCAGCAGCGGCTAAGAAAGCAAATAGAATGTTAGGAATTATTAGGAAAGGAATGGAAAACAAAACTGAGAATGTTATAATGCCTTTGTATCACTCCATGGTACAACTGCACCTCGAATACTGTAAGCAATTCTGGTCACCGCATCTCAAAAAAGATATAGTGGAATTTAAAACAAAATGGAGAAATATTTCTTCACTCAGCGAGTAATTAAACTCTGGAATTTGTATGCCAGATAATGTGGTAAAAGCAGTTAGCTTTGCAGTGTTAAGGTTTGGATAATAACCTAAAAGAAAAGTCCATAAGCCATTATTAAGATGGACTTCAGAAAAACTACTGCGTATTCTAGGATAAGCAGCATAAAATCTTTTATTTTATTTATTATTAGGATTTATTTACCGCTTTTTTGAAAGAAGGCTGTGTACAGTAAGAATAAATCAAACATAAGCAATAAACAATTGAAAATATTTATATCACACATGATCCTAATGTTCTCGGTGGCTCACAAACATTCATAATAAAGATACATAATTAAAACATACTTAACAGGAAATAATGCTTCAAAATAAAATTAATACATCATTTTAAATTCTTCAGATTATTCATAAAGCTATATGCTCCTTAAGGAAGAGAATCAAAACATTGTATTCACTAAAAGCTTGTTGGAATAATATTGTTTTCAGTTCTCTTTTAAATAATTCCAAATTCTTCATTGTTCAGAGATTCAGTTGTAAGCCATTCCACAACTTTTGTCCAGTTACTTTGAAAACCACAGGACTATATCCCTCCAATCTGATTACCTTAAAAGAGGGAATCTCTTATGAGCATGCATCAGTGGATCTCAAAGCTCTTGCTAGTTGATAAATACAAAATGTTAATGCAATATTAGTGATTTTCTTACTAACAAGTTAATTTTGTCAAAGAAGGAACTGATAACTCTGATAACCCCTTTCTAGAACCAGTAAGGACTTCCAAATTTCCTATGGAGGGGCTATGACACAGTTATGACACAGTTCTGGAGATATTTTCTTATCAAAATGTTATGGTTAAAAAATGTTTTGTTTTTGATTTTAAAGGAGTTTTTTCTGCCTATGATTGGTGTACACTCAGTAGGTTGTTTGAATCCACCTTAGTGTCCTTAGGCTTTTCCTCCTTGTTTTTGTATAATTGTGAAGTTTTTGACAGGTTATTTAGTTTATGAACATCACCCACTCCGGTCTTCAAATTATAAAATGGTAAAAGACAGAAGAAGATTTGCCAAATCCAGCATGTGGGAAATAAGTCTGATGTTGGGATAGACTTCTACGGTCTATAGCCCACAAATGCCAAAAGACAGGTGAGACTTTAATGGCAACTCCAATGCTGTAGATCACTTTATTGTCACGTGCTGTGAGTGAGGGTGCTGTGTAGCTCAGGGGGAGGGGGAAGACATCTTGACTGGTAATTTGAATACTATCAGCAATGCTTGGGGATGATATATGTTTATAAGTACATAAATATTGCCATACTGGGACAGACCAAAGGTCCATCAAGCCCAGCATCCTGTTTCCAACAGGTGGCCAATCCAGATCACAAATACCTGGCAAGATCCCAAAAAAAGTACAAAACATTTTATGCTGCTTATCCCAGAAATAAGCAGTGGAGTTTTCTTAAGTCCATTTTAATAATGGTCTATGGACTTTTCCTTTAGGAAGACAGCCAAACCTTTTTTAAACCTCACTAAGCTAACTGCCTTTACCACACTCTCTGGCAACAAATTCCAGAGTTTAATTACACATTGAGTGAAGAAACATTTTCTACGATTTCATTTTAAATTTACTACTTTGTAGCTTCATCGAACGCCCCCTAGTCCTAGTATTTTTGGAAACAGTAAACAGATGCTTCATGTCTACCCTTTCCACTCCACTCATTATTTTATAGACCTCTATCATATCTCCCCTCAGCCATCTTTTCTCCAAGCTGAAGAGCCCTATCCACTTTAGCCTTTCCTCATAGGGAAGTCATCCCATCTCCTTTATCATTTTCATCGCCCTTCTCTGCACCTTTTCTAATTTCTTTTTTGAGAAACGGCCACCAGTATTGAACACAATATTCGAGGTGCGGGCGCACCATGGTGCAATACAAAGGCATTATATCATCCTCGTTTTTGTTTTCCATTCCTTTCCTAATAATACCTAACATTCTATTTGCTTTCTTAGCCACCACAGTACACTGAGCAGATGATTTCAACGTATCATCAACGGCGACACCTAGATCCCTTTCTTGGTTGGTGACTCCTAACATGGAGCCAAGACTCTATCATATTGTTGACATGGTGGAGGCTTGCCAACCAGCATTTAAGCATGAGTGGTTGGAGCCCTCACAGAGTGGGGTAGAATGGATGGACAGTGCAGGTCTTTATCTGCCCTCATTTACTGTGTGTTACTTACTTTAGAGATGAAGAAATCTAACAAAACATCTCCAGTCATCCAGCAGATTTTCCTACCCCCTATTCTTCCCTGTTTCAACAGTGTGTTTACAACATTGAAAAGCTCTTTAGTTGTATATTCTGTTTGAAGTCAAAGCAATGTTTGTATATGTGGACTAGGACTGTTTATGTAACAGCAAAACCTTTTGAAATCTCTCTTGTTGCCTCCAATAAGCTGAACTTGTGAAATGTCTGCTAACACCAGGAAGCATTCACAGAGCAGAAATAATCTACATTTTCCTGTAATTGCTATTCTATGTCTTGTCCCACACTATTAAAACCTTCTTCTGTTTTATGTTTGTGATTTTGTTCCTGAATACAATGGGGGTAATTTTACAACAGCGTGCTTATATACAATTCTCCCCCCGAAAAAGTCCCTTTTACGGCTATTTTTTCATGAAATTGCTCTAGAAAAAACTGCTGAAATAGCAGCTAAAGTCAAATTACAGACATTTATGCCCTTCTAAGGAGCTATATTTTTTATTTAATGTTCTTATACGCTGCTTGCAAACTATTGAACTGGTGTTAATTCAGATACAATGGTATTTTTATGTCCCTGGAGGGCTCACAATTTCAGGGATCCTTTTACCAAGCTGCAGGAAAAAGGGTCCTGCGCTAGTGGTGGGCGCTGTTTTTCCTGCATGCCAGGGCTCTTTTTACCACAGTGGGTAAAAAGCCCCCAGCCAAACATTGCCATGCGGTAGGAGAACTCTTATTGCATGGCCATGTGGCGGGGACCCCTTACTGCCACCCATTGAGGTGGCGATAAAGGCTGCCACAGTAACCTGGCAGTAACCAGGCAGCATGCGATGATACCCGATTACCTCCAGGTTACCGCCACACAAGCTATTTATGGGGGTTTCTTTTTTCACCGGAAATGGTGCACACTCAAGGCAGAACTACCACCAGCGGCTCCGTTGGGCCGGCAGTAGTCCCAATTTAAGATCATAAGATTAGCCATACTGGGTCAGACCAATGTTCCAACTAGCCTAGTATCCTTTTTTCCAAACAGTGGCCGAGCCAGGTCACTAATACCTAGCAGAAATCCAAATCGCGGCAATACTCCATACTACAAATCCCAGGATCTGTCTCAATAGCAGACCACAGACTTTTCCTCCAGGAATTTGTGCAAACCTTTTTTTTAACCCAGATACAACAACTGCTGTTACTACTTCCTCCGGCAAAGAGTTCCAGAGCTTAACTATTCGTTGAGTGAAAAAATATTTCCTCCTATTTGTTTTAAAAGAATTTCCATATAACTTCCTTGAGTGTCCCCTAGTCTTTGTACTTTTGGAACGAGTGAAAAATCGATTTGCTTCTAGTTGTTCTACACCACTGTATTTTTTCAGAACCTGTATTTTTCAGAACCTTATTTTAACATTTGTTGAAGCCTTCCATTCACAGTCTTTAGAGAGGATGGTGACGTCCCATATATAGAAGACCAGACTACATGAAAGGTGCTGCAGCATAAGTCTTTACTGAAACTTTATGCAGAAGGCAAAGAAGGCCCATAGTTAAGTACTGAAGCCCAACATGGATCCACATAATTAATATCAGCTACCACAGGAAATAACATGACTGTTGTGGGCTCCTCTGCCACCAGGATCACCGGCCTACAATTGCAGCAAAATTTTATGAAGTTGAACCTTAAAGCTTTACAGCTTGTTTTTGTTTTTCTTGCAACTGAGGACATATTTTAGGAGTTTATTCTTTTCTTTCGCATATATTAAGTATTGTTTTGTGTATATTATTGGAATTATTACTAAGTCTGTGAAAAATTGGAAAAGAGTGATCTGCTAGATAAAAGAAATATATGTATTTTACTGGATGTAATTCTAAAGAAGTATATATTCATCCTATCTTGAATCTTATGTCTGTTCCTTTTTTTATCACTTCAAGAGACTTTCTCCCATTCTTGCTGCCCAGCTGAATGGAGACCTGGCATGAGCACAGTGAAGAAAATGAAAATACCACCTGCTGTGAAGAGCTGGGGGCCATGGCTACTGCAACATATCTGCCTCATTACTGAAACTCAAGTACTTCCCTCATCCAGAGGTGGGAGTTTCTGGATTATGGAGTGGAATGCAGAATGTGAGAGCATAAGAGATTCTAGCATGGTCAACCCAGACCCAATATCTTTACTTGTGAGCACAGCCTGAAGATGTTCAGAATAACCCAGTCTGCAGTAGTCTAAGCCTTTATAGGAGAGCATGTGGACAGTAGTTCTTCCTTGAAGAGAAGGGTTTATCGAATTCTACCCTTAGGAGTGATAAGCTCTTGCCAGGATGAAACCTTTAAGTATATTTGAATGTACAAAAAAGAGCAGTATTTGTATGAGGATAGGATGTTTGAATGATAAATTATTTCACCTTTATTATCATAATCAGTTATTGCAGGGTTGCCTTCCTCAACAATTTAATATGATGATACAGCAAACTGTGACCAACCTCTCTAGTACCCCTTTCAGATAGAATTAGCACATCGGGCAAATTAATGATCCCTCATGGGATCAAAGTGGGAGAGGCTGATGACCCTGAGAGTATTTATGAGACTAGAACCCCCCCCCCCCCCTATCCAGACAGGACTAAATTTAGTCGCTGGCAGTTACGTCAAGTAAAATTTGGTGTAAATGCCGACATCTAAATTATGCGTGGACTGGGTGTATTCTATAACAACGCACAAAGATTTTAGAAATGCCCATGACCCACCCATTCCATGCCCATGGCCATGAACCCTTTTCAACTATGCAACTTAGAATTTACATGCATCATATTATAGAATGCACTTAGTCCTGCACGTAAATTCTAACTAATTCCAATTAGTGTCAATAATTGCTTGTTAAGTGGCAATTGTCAGCACTGATTGGCTTGTTAACTAATTAAGTTGTGCATGCAAATCCAGAATATGACTGGATTTGTGCACATAACTTAAGTCACACTATATTGAAACTGGGGATATATGTGTATGTGATACACATGGATGCATTATTTCCCAATTTCAATAAAAGTCGTTAAAATTACATGCACAAATTTGGGTACATGCCCAATTTTCATGCGCAATTTAATTGACTAATGAGCCAATTAGTGCCAATAATTGAGATTTTAACAAGCAACTAGTAACTATTATATAAGGTAGCACCTATGTGATTTTAGCACATAACTGCCTGGAGGCTTGTGTGTATATGCACATGGCAAGGGGAGGTCGTACACTTTTGCATGAAGTTATAGAATACACATCTAAGTTACACATCTAAGTGCCAGCATTTAGGCTCTAACATTTACACCTGCCTTTTGCATGGCATAAGTGATAGCGCCTAAATGTTGGCCTGCAAATGCCTGCTTACACTCTATTCTAACCTATCGCAATTAGACTACTGCACCATTATTTTCACAGATTGTTCTAAGATTATTCCATGAAAACTTCGAACAATTGAGAACATGGCCAGTTGTTTGATTTATTCTTTATTCTAAACCAGTTCATATTGTTCCTTTTTGTGTGTATGTCTTTACTAGCTTCTGGTGGAAGTGAGAATACTTTTCAAGATGTATTGCTTTCTTTCTAAGATTCTATAAGGTGAAACTCCTGACTAAATGTATGATCTCTATAATTTTGCTCCAAGTATTTCAGACTACAAAATTATGTCCCGGCACTGAAAAAGAGGTTCTGTAAATTAGAGAAAGTATCTCCAGCTGTATATAAGAAGACAGTTTTAGTTTAGTCCATGCTACCTTAGTTAGGGTGAAACCTGGGACCCTGCTTGGGCTGGTTGTAGTCCATTAGAGAAGACTGCATGAGAGGTGGCAGGGAAGGACTAGGATAGGATTATCACTTTAATGTTTTCAGGAGGACTGAGGAAATGGAAAAAAACCAGAAATAGGGCTGAATGCTAATCAGCATATTAATCTGCATAAAGTGGACATCTAGAAGTTTGGACAGATTTCAAGCTCTAAAGGGAAGGGAAACTGGACCCCGGGGCCTTCATGGGCTTGGAAGGGAGGTTTGGAGCCCCTTGGATAGTAGGGTGAAAGGGTGGCCTGGAGTTTTAGGAAAATCTCACCCTAAAGGGGGACCCACAGAGGACCTGCAAGCAGAGGAGCCTAGGAAGACAGAAACTGATCTCTCTCTCTTTTGGGAGTTGAAAAGTCTTTGGGCTATTGATGGACCTTTTATTATTATTATCATTATTATTATTATTATTATTATTAAGGATTCCCACAGTTAACCTTTCTTGGGTGGAGCCTTGTTTGATCTATTGATTCTGCTTATACTTTTAGGTAGATAGTAACTGGTATATTGATTTGGTCTACATCTTCAGGTAGGTGGTGATATCACAATTCCCCTGATTATAGAAAATTTAGAAAAGGTTTAAAAACTTTTTTTTTATTTTAAAAACTCATTACTTGTTAATAGGTTTAGCTGGAAAAATTGTTTTTCATTATAGTGCTATGTTGTAACTCTTTTATATGGCATCTAGGTGCCAAGGTGACATTATTGAATGTTATCTTAGCTTATAGACTTCATAAAAGTGTCTCCTAGCTGTACAGTTTTCAACTTGCTGCTGTTATTGTTTTTATTATTATATAACAAAATTTTGGCTACATTTCAAACCAAAGGCCATCATGGTGGTTTACAGTTGAAAACAAAACAAAAACACATCGAACTAACAGCTACACACCGGCATGAAACAAAATCCACACGGACATACCAAAGTTGGAGGAGGAAATCAAACCTAAGGAATTAATGCTCAAAAGCTAATTCATGAAAGCAGGTTTCAGACCAGATTTGTAGGATTTAAATTTCTGCAGTTCAGCTGATACCAGCTCATCAGGGACAAAAAGAAATCATGTTCCCATCCCGACTGCAAAGTTGTTGTTACAGTTCGTATTAGTAGACACAGTAATTTATGCCCGTCTTGGAATGAAAAATCTTTTTTTTTTTATAAACAGTTTAATTTGTTAAGGTTTTATGATTTCTGTCTTCTCTCTCTTCCCCTTGCATACACCTGCACAAAGACCTGCTTCCAAAAAATGTAATCACGTCACAGCTGAAATGCCCTTATTACTGTTTCACAACTGTCTCTTTAAAAAAATGCATAATGGAAAAGTCAAAATGTCTTTATTAACATTGTATTTTTTTCATAACTACTGACTATAATTTCCTCCAAACTTTACTGTGCATTTTCCAGAACAAAATGTTTGTCTGGGAATTAATAAGAGGCTCTGATGACTCAGGACATTTTAGACAATCAAAATATCAAATGCAGATCCTCAGTTTAAACAAAAGTGTCTTGTTTTTAGAGCCGGGCTTTTAATGCTACAGATCTGCTTTATAAACTTTTTCACATTTGTCATTCTTCAGTGTAGACAAACCAAAGAGTAGGGTAGACTGGCTCATCCAAGTAACACAAGGGAGACGTTGAAAGTCTTATGTACAATATTTATTGAAAATACACCAATCTGACTCGATACATAACTGTACATTTTTGATTGACAAATATGCAGACATATATATAGAAACACAAAGTTTTATATACCGTATTTTAGTCCTAACATTGTTCTGTTTATCAATTTCTTCCTTTTATTATTATTTTTAAATTTTTGCAATTGATGTTTTTATGTAGTTTTTTTTTTATTTTATATGTATTTTGCTGTCAGACTCCTGAGGCAGGTGCCTATGTGTTGAAACATGGCTGCTGTGTTGAGTCAGATTGGTGTATTTTCAATATATTTTGTACATAAGACTTCTGACATCTCCCTTGTGTTACTTCGATGAGGCAATCTACCCTACTCTTTGGTTTGTTTGTATGCCATTCATAGGGACTGAGCATTCCTCCACATCCTGTGGCTGATCTCTTTCATTCTTCTTTCTACCATTCTAGTGTGACTTGTCCCCTTCACGTAAGTCAGATCATCTCTGCATCTGTCTCAGTGTCCAGGGTAGCTTTTAAATAAAAATGCCTCTTATCACCTAAGGAACAATAAGACATTGGGAGTGGGAGGACAGAAAGGGAAGACCAGCTCTCTTTTCCCGAAATCCTACCCCTCTGCCAGGTAACTGAGCAACAGATAATCCCACCTGAACATTACATTACATTCAGATTTATATCCTGGTCTGGACACCTTACAGTTCAAATCGGGTTCCAGATCAAAAGAGAGCCAGAACAAACTTCTGGGAAGCAATACAAATATGATAACACAATTAAATACAAAGTTTTCTAAATAGATAAGTTTTTATATACTTCCTAAAAGAAAGATAGGACTGTAATGGGAAAAACGATCCTGAAACATTCTTCCATAGACGTGCACCCTGAAAAGATAATAATCTATCAAAACATTTAGGGCTCCTTTTACTAAACAGGAAGTACCACTGGGCTACCTCAGTAGCCCAGTGGTCCTTCCCACCCTTAGTGCACCGTCACATCAGGTGCTACAAAAATATATAAATTTTTGTAGCGCCGGGGTGTACCTGGCGGTAATCAGGCAGTGCTGCACGCTGCCCAGCTACCACTAAGTTAGCGCAGGAGCCCTTACCGTCACCTAAATGGGTGGTGGTAAGGACCCCCCCCCCCCCCCCCCCGAAATGGCCACACAGCAAGTGCTTTACTTTTCACATGGCCATTTCCTGCAGAAATGAAAGACTTCCCTTTTACCCGCTGTGGTAAAAGGGGTCCTCGGTGCACGTGAAAAACACAAGCCAACACCAGTGCAGGCTCCCTTTTGCTGCAGCTTGGTGAAAGGGGCCCTTAATCTATTCTTATAAATAATTCCCAAAAGCAGCAAGCACTACAATGGGGTGACATCATCATGTGCTACCTCCTTCTGGCAATAAAGATGTGCTGGATTGTGACATACTACAACAGGTGCAACACCAAAGGCACATATCCAAAATGCAACAAAGATACGCAACCCTTTGTATGACCCTTTGGCACACATTCAGACATATATTTCGAAATGTAAGATAGCAGTGATGCAGAAAAAAATCTTAATGTGAGGGTTGTTGTTTTTTGCTTACTTTTTTATTACTTGCCATATGTAATACTTGAATATGGCTTTACGGACATAAAGGATTAATAATCAGAGGAAAAGAAGGTGAGAATCCTGACCTAAATGATGGCCGATAAAGACTTGTATAGACCTATTAATCTATTCCTGTAGTGTGATGTGATGAATCTGCAGAATTCTTTTTTTTTTTTTAATCAATTTCAAATAAACAATATAGCGTAAACAGCAAGAAAAAAAAGACAGTATAATAAGAAAATAGAACAAAAGCAATCTCAAATAAGGTTTTATCAACAAAATTATAAAATGTAGTACATAGCTACTGTCATTAGTCCACAATTGAGGGATAAGAGGAGTTATCATTGGCAAAGTAGAAACAAAGTAATTATACCAATAAATTAAAGAGATTACTGCGAGAAAGGGTGCTAATCTTCCTCTAAGAAGCTCATGCAGTAGGACAATTATTGAGGAGTACTGGAAGAAATCATTGACTTATTTGATACAAATGTAGTAAGCTGTCCAGGGTCAAAGAAAGCATATCTAACACTGTGCAAGGTGATCATATACTTGCAGGGGAAACGAAGTACAAAACCCCTAAGTGAAACACTTATGGTCTCAATAACAAAAATTGTTTTCTCTTCTGCATCATTCTAGATACTCAGAGTACATTCCTATCTTAGAATTCGTAAACAAAACATCGTTATATTTAAAATAGCAGCTTCAAAAGCCACTTCTTGTCAGATTCCAAAGGTAACAGAAATAGTGTAGCGGGAACCAGAACCTCCAAATCTGACCACTCAAGGAAAGCAGTTAAGTCCAATGAATCCATAGGTAAACCCAGCTGGTCAGGCTAAGATTGCCTTTTACCAGCAGGAAGGCAATAAATCTTTGATATCAACGGGTATGAGGTATCTGGGACTTTCAACACTACAGTAAGATATCTTTTAAATATGTACAGAGCAGATGTAGCATATTGTTTTGGAAAATTTATTAATCTAAGATTCTGGCACCTGACAAGTTCTCAATTTTAGCGTGAATGTTCACACTATCTTTCATCCAAGTCTCCCCTTGGGTTTCTAGGACTTCCAGCCTTGTTTCAACTGTTTCCATCTTTTTACTCAAATCAAGAAGTTTATCTGGAACAATCAAATCTATATGTGAACTTAATTTGTGTATCTGAGTTCCCAAAGAAGTCTGGAGACTAGAAATGGCTTCCCAAATTGATTCCAGATTGAAAACCTTTTGGCCTCTGCAAGGGGACAACTCCAGTCACATGCCCTACATTGGAAAAGGAAACAAGTGGCTGCATAATTACAGATACTTCTTAGACTCCACTCTGATCTGTCCAAACTTCTGTGACTCCTGCAAAACTGGTATTTTCCTTCCCAGCCCCGACGCTGTGGGTTCTTCTTCATCACAGCTCAGATGCTAGTGTGCTGCTACAACTCCAGCATCAACTGACACCAGTGGTAGCGGTTATGCAAGAGGGGTTCAAGGAGGGACAAAGAGGCCTCCACCATACCACTACCCCTAGCAAAAATACTTCTGGAATAGTTGCACCAGCACCCAGAAACACGAATGCGTCCATCAGCCCAACTGAGAAATTTTTACCCCAGAATCCACAGGAAAAACAAGGGCTTTTGATTTGCACTTCACCATCAAGCAAAGTTCAGAGAGCAACCATCTTGATTAAACTCTTCCCCCGCTTGAGCAAATCTGCAGAATTATTAATTGTGCTGGATACAGAAATATAAAAATGGCTTGCTAAACTTTCTGGCTGAAACTTGCTCTGAGAAAGCAGATCTGGCCTTATCGTCCTCTTTCATAGCATTGCTGGCCAGGAAAAAAAAATGCGTTAAGTGGTCAACCAAGAAAGATACCAACAAAAATACAAATGAAATCACTAACTATCATCCAGTAGCATCTATCCCACTGGTGGTTAAACTGATGGCAAGCATAGTAACCAAACAACTCACTGACTTCATAAACAAATTCTCAATATTACACAAATTACAGTCAGGCTTTTGCCGCCTCCATAGCACGGAAACAGTATTACTCACTCTTCTAGCCAAATTCAAGCAGGAAATAGCAACAGGCAAAAACATCCTTCTCCTCCAATTCGACATGTCTAGTGCATTCGACATGGTAAACCATAATATATTAATAAGATTACTAGATAAGTTTGGGATTGGTGGAAACATACTTAACTGGATCAAGGGCTTCCTTACCACAAGAACATACCAAGTAAAATCCATTATTACAGTTGAAAACGCCCAAATCAGGGATGCCCACAAAGTATAGGAAAAATACTGCAAAGACGTCCATAGTACAGTAACAAGGACACGTTTCTCACAGAACTGCTGAACGACGTCCATCTTACTAGGCCGACCTAAGGACGGCGGCCCTGTAACAGGGATGTCCTTCGGCAGTTCTGTGAGAAACACATCCTTGTTACTGTACCTCACACTTTTCAATGTTCCTTATATTTTCCCCGTACCTGGATGTCCGCAACTACATGCACTGTACTTGCGGAACATGAAGCTATGGGAAATATAAGGAACATACATATTTTATTATGTATATATGAAGAGGTCCGCACACTTGATAACGCATGTGTGAATACGTATTCATCCAAATAAGGCCTCGCACACGTGACGACGGTCAATGGACGTCCTGATGCAGCAACAACAACTGGCGTCGACTTCCACCACTGCACAGCAACCACCTGCTAAGAAGTGGAGCTTGAGATCTTCAGCCACCCCAGCCACTGGTCCAGCAGCCACCACACTAGCTCCCCTTCTGGGTCCTGTGCCCAGGTTGCAGGGCAAGCCACAGAGCGCAAGGTGGCCGGACTTCCATAGTGCAGCCGAGGCAGCAGGCTACCTTGTGGACACAGAGCAGGAAAGTGGGAGCTCATCAGAGGAGGACTCTCAAAAGAGTTGCCCTGCAGCACCAGCTGCAAAGGAACACAGTGGGAGGAGTAGGAGGGGATGGCAACAGGGCCAGGGGAGGGGGCGGGGAAAGTGATGGGACATGCTGGGGGGTGAGGTTTGGAGGGAGGGAAATGTGCACAGAGCAGGTGCTATCATGTTTTATTATCATGTTACCCAAGATCCTTCTGTAATACTAAATGTATATTTTATCATGTTGCCACCATTCATGATGTATTGTAAGCCATATTGAGCCTGCAAAGAGGTGGGGAAATGTGGGATAATGCAATAAATAAATAAAATGGTGGTGGGAGGGGGGAGTGGTGTTGGTGTGTAAATACTGTGTGTGATATAAATAAATGTCAACTTACTCTCACAGAAAACTTGTCTCGATCAGTCTTTGCCTGGTTCTGACCCCCAGCTGGTGTGCACTCTGCTCTGCTCTGCTCTGTGGGCGGGAGGTGGAAGGGGCTCCTCATCGTGTTCATCTGGGGCCTACTGCTGTGGTGGCTGTGGCTCTTCTGGGGGGGGGGGGGGGCTGTCCTCTGCGCATTGCCAAATTATGTAGCATGCAACAGGCCAGGAATATCTTTGCCACCTTTTGGGGGCTGTACAGGAGCTCCCCTCCAGAACGGTCCAGACATTGGAACCTGTTCTTAAGTTGTCCAAGGTGCACTCGATTATGCCACGGGTGGTCCGATGTCTACTGTTGTAGTTCTCCTCTGACCCTGTTTGTGAGTACACTATGGGGGTCATGAGCCAACTCTGCTGTGGGTAGCCTAGGTCACCTTTGGAGAGAAGCAGGATGAGAAAGATGAGTGTGTATTGTTTGGAGCGGGTACCTTGTGGAGGTGGGGGGGGGGGGGGGGTGAATAGTGGGTTGTGGAGTGAACTGGAGGGAGACAGTGCTGCCTGTTGGAGGAGGTATAGTTTGGGCAGATCCATGCTGCAATTACCTAGGAACCATCCGCCGGTGATCTCCCCTCGCTCAAACCTGCGGAAGATTCCTGAGTGTTGCAATATATAGGCATCATGGGTATTCTCCGAGGACAAGCAGGCTGCTTGTTCTCACGACTGGGTGACGTCCGCGGCAGCCCCCACCAACCGGAAAAAAGCTTCACGGGACGGTCGGGACGCAGGGCACGCCCACCGCGCATGCGCGGCCGTCTTCCCGCCCGTGCGCGACCGCTCCCGCCAGTTCCTTTTTTTCCGCGACTGGAGAGAGTTGTGCTTTTGCCACTCTCTCTGTTTTCAGCCGCCGGATTTTCTCGATCGCGTTTACGCGGATCGTCGCTTTGCTTCTGGTTACCGTACGGTTTCCCTTTTTGTTTCAAAAAAAAAAAAAAAAAACCTGCGCGTGTGGAGCACGCGCTCCCCTTTTTCCCTCGCTTCTAGCGGGGACGCCACGTTGCGGCCTAGTGGTCGCTCGGTCGTTTCTTTTTCCGTGGTGTGATTCCAGCCACCATTGACGACTTTGACTTCGCCGACGCGATTTTTCCGTCGATGTCCGCGAAGGTCCCGAGTGGATTTAAAAAGTGTGGTCGCTGCGGCCGGCCGATCTCGCAGACCGACACCCACGCTTGGTGCCTCCAGTGCCTCGGGCCGGAGCACAATCTCAAGTCGTGTTCTTTGTGTCTAGGTCTCCGGAAACGGACTCAGGTTGCGAGGCAAGTTCTGCGGGACCGTCTTTTTGGAACTTGCGCCGGCCCCTCGACGTCGACCTCGACGGCATCGGTATCGACGGCCGGTCCTTCGGTACCGGTATCGATGCCCGAGACATCGGCACCGATGGCAGCGACCCCAGGAGAACAGGTCCCGTCGGCCCGCCGGTCCGCCGGTGAGAGTGGGGGGGAGAGGCCGCGTGGGCAATCGGCCCCGGTCACTCCCTCAGCTCGTGGGCCACGGGACCAAACCCTGTCTGACCCGGTACCTCGAGACCGAGGGGGATCGACCTCCTCCTCCTCCATGCCTTCCGGCACTGGTGACGGGCATCGGAAGAAAGATAAGAAGCGCTGTCACCGGTCGCCCTCGGTGCATCCGGATGTCGGAGAGGAGGCGACGCCGAAGCGTCATCGTCGAGAGGAGAGGTCTCCGTCGGTTGTGGAGGTACCGACGCGTCGGGGTTCCGGCACCTCGGTGCCGTCTCCTGGCCCCCAGCAGCTTCCGGCACCGACACCCTTACCAGCCCCACCGCCTTTCCCGGCAGCGGGCCTAGACGAGTGCCTCAGAGCCATCCTTCCGGGGATCCTGGAAGGACTGATGCGCCAGGCTGTGCCGGCGCCGGGGGTGCTTGCGCCCTCGGCGCCGATGACTGTGGCGCCGGTGAGCTCTAGCCCGGCGCCGGGGCCGTCAACACCGCCGCCGCTTGCGGCGCCGGTCTCGACCGCCACGCAGGTGGAGTCCCCGTCGACGTCGATGGAGGGAGCTCCGTCCCCGCCGGCGCGGGAGTCCACCGCTCGACGACACCGAGACCTCGGTGCCTCGACGTCGAGCCGGGCCCGGTTCAGGACTCAGCTACATGAGCTAATGTCCGATACCGAGGATGAGGACTCGTGGGGGGAAGAGGAGGACCCTAGATATTTCTCCTCAGAGGAGTCTACGGGCCTTCCCTCGGACCCCACGCCTTCACCGGAGAGGAAGCTCTCACCTCCTGAGAGTCTCTCTTTTGCCTCCTTTGTGCGGGATATGTCTATCAGCATTCCCTTCCCCGTGGTCTCTGTGGAAGAGCCGAGGGCCGAGATGCTCGAGGTCCTCGACTATCCATCACCACCTAGAGAGTCCTCCACGGTGCCGCTGCACAATGTCCTAAAGGAGACGCTGCTTCGGAACTGGGTGCGACCATTAACTAACCCCACCATTCCCAAGAAAGCAGAGTCCCAGTACAGGATCCACTCTGACCCAGAGCTCATGCGGCCCCAATTGCCCCATGACTCAGCGGTCGTGGATTCTGCTCTCAAGAGGGCACGGAGTTCGAGGGATACCGCCTCGGCGCCCCCGGGGCGGGAGTCTCGCACTCTGGACTCGTTTGGGAGGAAGGCCTACCAATCCTCCATGCTCGTGACCCGCATCCAATCATACCTGCTCTATATGAGCATTCACATGCGGACCTATGTGCAACAACTGGCGGACCTGGTCGAGAAGCTCCCGCCGGAGCAGTCCAGGCCTTATCAGGAGGTGGTCAGGCAGCTGAAGGCTTGCAGAAAGTTCCTGTCCAGGGGTATTTATGACACCTGTGACGTGGCATCTCGTGCTGCGGCCCAAGGTATAGTGATGCGCAGGCTCTCATGGCTGCGCGCCTCTGACCTGGACAACCGCACCCAGCAGAGACTGGCCGACGTCCCTTGCCGGGGGGATAACATTTTTGGTGAGAAGGTCGAGCAGATGGTGGACCAACTGCATCAGCGGGAAACCGCTCTCGACAAGCTCTCCCACCGGGCGCCTTCAGCATCCACCTCCACAGGTGGACGTTTTTCCCGGGCCCGGCAGGCTGCACCCTATTCTTTTGCGAAGCGTAGGTACAACCAGCTGGCCCGAAGGCCTCGTCAGGCACAGGGACAGCCCCAGCGCGCTCGTTCTCGTCAACAGCGTGCGCCTAAGCAGCCCCCTGCGCCTCCACAGCAAAAGCCGGGGACGGGCTTTTGACTGGATCCATGGGAACATAGCCGCCCTACAAGTGTCCGTACCGGACGATCTGCCGGTCGGAGGGAGGTTAAAATTTTTTCACCAAAGGTGGCCTCTCATAACCTCCGACCAGTGGGTTCTCCAAATAGTGCGGTGCGGATACGCCCTGAATTTGGCCTCCCTGCCTCCAAATTGCCCTCCGGGAGCTCAGTCTTTCAGCTCCCGCCACAAGCAGGTACTTGCAGAGGAACTCTCCGCCCTTCTCAGCGCCAATGCGGTCGAGCCCGTACCACCCGGGCAGGAAGGGCAGGGATTCTATTCCAGGTACTTCCTTGTGGAAATGAAAACGGGGGATGCGTCCCATCCTAGACCTGAGAGGCCTGAACAAATTCCTGGTCAAAGAAATGTTCAGGATGCTTTCCTTGGGCACCCTTCTGCCAATGATTCAGAAAAACGATTGGCTATGTTCCCTGGATTTAAAGGACGCATACACTCACATCCCGATACTGCCAGCTCACAGACAGTATCTCAGATTCCGCCTGGGCGCACGGCACTTTCAGTATTGTGTGCTGCCCTTTGGGCTCGCCTCTGCCCCACGAGTGTTTACAAAGTGCCTCGTGGTGGTGGCGGCGTATCTATGCAAGCTGGGAGTGCACGTGTTCCCATATCTCGACGATTGGCTGGTCAAGAGCACCTCGGAGGCAGGAGCCCTCCGGTCCATGCAGTGCACTATTCAACTTCTGGAGCTGCTGGGGTTTGTGATCAATTACCCAAAGTCCCATCTCCAGCCTACTCAGTCTCTGGAATTCATAGGAGCGCTGCTGAATACCCAGACGGCTCAGGCCTACCTTCCCGAAGCGAGGGCTACCAATCTCTTGGCCCTGGCTTCGCAGACCAGAGCGTCTCAGCAGATCACAGCTCGGCAGATGTTGAGACTTCTGGGTCATATGGCCTCCACAGTTCAGGTGACTCCCATGGCTCGTCTTCACATGAGATCTGCTCAATGGACCCTAGCTTCCCAGTGGTTTCAAGCCACCGGGAATCTAGAAGATGTCATCCGCCTCTCCACCAGTTGCCGCACTTCACTGCTCTGGTGGACCATCCGGACCAATTTGACCCTGGGACGTCCATTCCAAATTCCGCAGCCCACGAAAGTGCTGACGACGGATGCATCTCGCCTGGGGTGGGGAGCCCATGTCGATGGGCTTCACACCCAGGGTCTGTGGTCCCTCCAGGAAAAGGATCTGCAGATCAACCTCCTGGAGCTCCGAGCGATCTGGAACGCACTGAAGGCTTTCAGAGATCGGCTGTCCTGCCAAATTATCCAAATTCGGACAGACAATCAGGTTGCAATGTATTACGTCAACAAGCAGGGGGGCACCGGATCTCGCCCCCTGTGTCAGGAGGCCGTCGGGATGTGGCGTTGGGCGTGTCAGTTCGGCATGCTCCTCCAAGCCACGTACCTGGCAGGCGTAAACAACAGTCTGGCCGACAGACTGAGCAGAGTATTGCAACCGCACGAGTGGTCTCTCCATGCCAGAGTGGTACGCAAGATCTTCCGAGCGTGGGGCACCCCCTCGGTGGACCTTTTCGCCTCTCAGACCAACCACAAGCTGCCTCTGTTCTGTTCCAGACTTCAGGCACACGGCAGGCTAGCGTCGGACGCCTTTCTCCTTCATTGGGGGACCGGCCTCCTGTATGCTTATCCTCCCATACCTTTGGTGGGGAAGACCTTACTGAAGCTCAAGCAAGACCGCGGCACCATGATTCTGATAGCGCCCTTTTGGCCCCGTCAGATCTGGTTCCCTCTTCTTCTGGAGTTGTCCTCAGAAGAACCGTGGAGATTGGAGTGTTTTCCGACTCTCATTTCGCAGAACGACGGAGCGTTGCTGCACCCCAACCTTCAATCCCTGGCTCTCACGGCCTGGATGTTGAGGGCGTAGACTTCGCTGCGTTGGGTCTGTCTGAGGGTGTCTCCCGGGTCTTGCTTGCCTCTAGGAAGGATTCCACTAAAAAGAGTTACTTTTTCAAGTGGAGGAGGTTTGTCGTTTGGTGTGAGAGCAAGGCCCTAGAACCTCGTTCTTGCCCTGCACAGAACCTGCTTGAATACCTTCTGCACTTATCAGAGTCTGGCCTCAAGACCAACTCAGTAAGGAATCACCTTAGTGCGATTAGTGCTTACCATTATCGTGTGGAAGGTAAAGCCATCTCTGGAGAGCCTTTAGTCGTTCAATTCATGCGAGGCTTGCTTTTGTCAAAGCCCCCTATCAAGCCTCCTACAGTGTCATGGGATCTCAACGTCGTCCTCACCCAGCTGATGAAACCTCCTTTTGAGCCACTGAATTCCTGCCATCTGAAGTACTTGACCTGGAAGGTCATTTTCTTGGTGGCAGTTACTTCAGCTCGTAGGGTCAGTGAGCTTCAAGCCCTGGTTGCTCATGCTCCGTATACCAAATTTCATCACAACAGAGTAGTGCTCCGCACCCACCCAAAGTTCCTGCCGAAGGTGGTGTCGGAGTTCCATCTTAACCAGTCAATTGTCTTGCCAACATTCTTCCCCAGGCCGCATACCCGCCCTGCTGAACGTCAGTTGCACACATTGGACTGCAAGAGAGCATTGGCCTTCTACTTGGAGCGGACACAGCCCCACAGAAAGTCCGCCCAATTGTTTGTTTCTTTCGACCCTAACAGGCTAGGGGTCGCTGTTGGGAAATGCACCATCTCCAATTGGCTAGCAGATTGCATTTCCTTCACTTACGCCCAGGCTGGGCTGACTCTTGAGGGTCATGTCACGGCTCATAGTGTCAGAGCCATGGCAGCGTCGGTGGCCCACTTGAAGTCAGCCACTATTGAAGAGATCTGCAAGGCTGCGACGTGGTCATCTGTCCACACATTCACATCTCATTACTGCCTCCAGCAGGATACCCGACGCGACAGTCGGTTCGGGCAGTCGGTGCTGCAGAATCTGTTTGGGGTGTAAATCCAACTCCACCCTCCAGGACCCGAATTTATTCTGGTCAGGCTGCACTCTCAGTTAGTTGTTCTTCGTAGGTCAATTTCTGTTGTTCCCTCGCCGTTGCGAGGTTCAATTGACCTGGGTTCTTGTTTTGAGTGAGCCTGAGAGCTAGGGATACCCCAGTCGTGAGAACAAGCAGCCTGCTTGTCCTCGGAGAAAGGGTATGATACATACCTGTAGCAGGTGTTCTCCGAGGACAGCAGGCTGATTGTTCTCACCTACCCTCCCTCCTCCCCTTTGGAGTTGTGTGTTTCATCTTTTGCTAGTTATTCAACTGGCGGGAGCGGTCGCGCACGGGCGTGAAGACGGCCGCGCATGCGCGGTGGGCGTGCCCTGCGTCCCGACCGTCCCGTGAAGCTTTTTTCCGGTTGGTGGGGGCTGCCGCGGACGTCACCCAGTCGTGAGAACAATCAGCCTGCTGTCCTCGGAGAACACCTGCTACAGGTATGTATCATACCCTTTACCTGGGTATCAGGCACACACATCTAGAATCTCCCCCTGGGCGTCACACACAACTTGCATATTCATGGAATGGAATACTTTCCTGCTCCTATAAGTGGCCTCTCGTGCCCGGGGGGGGGGGGGGGGGGGGGGTCTAAGTGCGACATGTGTAGTCAATGGTGCCTATGACTGAGGGGAAGCGAGCTACGGTGTAGAAGTCAGCCATGTTGTTCTGCAGGGCCTGGGGGGTGGTGGAGAAGGTGATGTACTGAGAGATGTGGATAAGGGAGGCATCAAGGAACTGGGTGAGGCAGATAGAAATGGAAGGCTGGGTGAGACCCGTGCTCACAGCTAGGACAGACTGGAACCTCCCAGTTGCCAGAAAAGAGAGAGAGAAGCAGTGATCTTTAGGTGCACAGGGATGGGGTTATTCCTACGGGTCCTGGGCTGCAGGAGGGGTTGGAGCTGGTCACAAAGGTGCTGAATGGCAGCCCTATCAAAGCGGTACCTAGTGAGACACTGCAGGTCAGTGAGGTCTAGGAAACTGCCATGGGGCCTGAAAACTCTGAGGCGTTCATACCTCCTGCGGTGCCTCCCCTCTTCCTCCAACATGTAAATCACCTGTGCATTTTGTGCCTCCATTTCCCCACACTAGAGGTGCAATGCAGTGCCAACAGTGCTCATCTCTCCCTAACAACTTGGTGAAACACAGCAGCAACAAACAGAAGCTGACACTCACTCCCCCACCACCGACAAACAATGCAGTCACACACAGCATGAGCCACACTGCAAGCACTCCTGCCACACCCTCTTGCCACTCACTCTCCAAGCAGTCTTCACAAACACGCTGCAGCAGTACACAGGACAAAGAGACAAACAGAGACTACAAACAGGTAAGGGAATGAAATATGCACTTGGGGACAGTGAATGGAGAGGGATGGGGGAGGGGATAGGGGAGATAGAGGAAGGAGTAGTGGTGCCTCTTTTGGGGGGCTAGGAGGGGTAGGGAAAGCTGAAAAGGTAAAACATAAGTGAGGCAGGTGAGGGTGAAAATGTTCCGACCACGGCACACAGACAAAGGTAACAGGTACTCAACAATTTATCAGCTTTCTCTCCCAACAATGCTCTCACCACTCTCCAACTGCACAAAATCACTAATGGAGCTCTCCAAAACTCACCAGAAACCCACCGTACCCACAAATAGGTGCCCCATCACTAAGGGCTATTGTAGTGGTGTAAAGTTGGGGGTAGTGGGTTTTGAGTTGGTTTTGCAGGGCTCAGCAGACAAAATAAAGGAGCATATGTACCTGGGAACATTTATATAAAGTCCACTGCAGTGCCCCCTAGGGTGCCCCGTTGCTCTCCTGGGATGTCTATGAGGCCAGTCTACTAGAAATGCTGGCTCCTCCTCCTACATCCCAATGGCTTGATTTTGTGAGTTCTTCACTTGGACTTTTTTTTTCTTTAAAATGGACCAAAAAGATAAATGCACAGATCATAAAAACATCTAGCAAATTTCAATTTTTGAAAAAAAAAAAAAATAGACGTTTTTCTGTTTTCAAAATGGCTATATTCCCCCCTTGAATTTTGGATGTTTTTAGCAAAATGTCCAAAGTTGGATTTAGAAGTCATATCAAAACTGCCCCTCCACATGACACAAGAGGCGCTGTAACATCACAATGTTGTAATCTGCTTCTTTGTTCAATTAAGCGGATCTTCAAAGGACACGAGGTCTTGCCCATATATTCTATTCTATTCTATCTGGTTCTTATATACTGACCGTTTTCCAGGGTTGGATTCACAGTGGTTTATAGAAAGAGAAAATTCCTACGTGAGAGTAGAATTGCATAGGCTGGGCACCAAATGTCATAAACCACGTTAGATATTAAACACATGGATGACCCCCATAGATGTACCCACTAAAAGTGCTCCAGGGACCTGCATACACGCAGGCCTCTAGGACTGGTTGCTGCTATATAACATTGGCACAGCAGTTGACACCTGAAGACTAATCTCTCCGAAAACGTCCTTTATTGGAATAAGCACGCTTACAATTAACTGCAGATCAGAGGTTGTGTCCCACTGGCAACGAGTCTCCCTGGTACTGAGATGAGCAGTAGGTCAGAGCTGGCAGAATGCTGTACAATGCCCTCTTTCAGCCACATTCAAGGGAAGATCTAAGTTCTGTAACGTGGCTAACAAGTGAAAGGGATCTAAAACTGGCTTACAAAAATGGCCACTACCTCATGGACTACCGGAAACAAAACAGGGCACACTCTGACCCAGTAAGCAGGGGGAAAAGCACCATGGGAGTAGAGCCTACCAACTACCAACATTGTGAGCATTTGCCACAAGCTACTGGAATCACGGAGCCCAATACCCTACACCCACCACAATGCATTGCTGATGTGACTCTGCAGTGCGCTTAACAGAAAAGGTGTCACACTCACCCGAGAGCCACATCAGAACCAGGGAAAGGCTGTCACAGGATAGAACACATTCTGCTGTCATAGAGGTGGATACGGCATTTGAGGCTGGCATACAGGCTGGAAACAAAATTGTTTGTAAAGTGGGTTTTTTTCGGTGGGAGGGGGTTAGTGACCACTGGGGGAGTCCGGGGAGGTCATCCCCGATTCCCTCCAGTGGTCATCTGGTCAGTTGGGGCACTTTTTTGGGACCTGTTCATGGAAAAAAAAGGGTCCAAAAAAAGTGACCCAAAATCGCGGTAAAAACGCCTTTTTTTCGATTATCAGCTAAAGATGCCCATCTCTCCTTGGCCGATAACCACGCCCCAGTTCTGCCTTCGCCACGCCTCCAGCATGCCTCCATCAACTTTACCCGTTTCCATGATGGATTGCAGTTGGAAACGCCCAAAATCGGCTTTCGATTATACCGATTTGGGCGCCCACGGGAGAAAGGTGCCCATCTCCCAATTTGGGTCGCAATATAGGCGTTTTTCTCTTTCGATTATAAGCTGGATAGTCTGCTATTGAGACAGACATGGGAAGCAACTGCTTGCCCTGGGATTTGTAGTATGGAGTGTTGCCATGATTTGGGTTTCTGCCAGGAACTTGTGACCTGGATTGGCCACTGTTTGGAAAACAGGATACTGGGCTAGATGGACAATTGGTCTGACCCAGTACTGCAACTCTTATGTTCTTATGTATGTTCTAATGTAACCTAGGCCCTCTCTATATTCTTACCCTTTGCCTTGCCCTCCCAAACCAAATGTAAGCTCACTATTTCTTGTTAATTTTTATATATTGTACACTGTTCAGATATATTTGTATAAACAGTATATTCAATAAATTAACCCATAACCATCCTAGTTTACAGTGGAAGAGTAGCCTCATGGTTAGTGCAGTGGGTGAAGAACCAAACAAACTGGGTTTCATTCCCACTGTGGCTTCTTGTGATCCTGGGCAAGTTACTCAACTATTCATTGCCCCAGGTAGATTGTGAGCGTACAGGAAAAGTACCTATCACATATAATAAGTAACAAACCACTTTGCATGTACCACAGAATGACAGGATATCAAATATCTAATAAACATAAACATCTGGGAAATTAATTTCACACAACAACTCTGTCAAGCCAAAACCATTGATTCAGCCAAAAGATTGATTGATGAAAAGCTACAGAACTATTTTATATTAAACAAAGCTAGTCAGAACATTGTTGAAGCTGATTTTTCTGCTTCTGTGAAAAAAAAATAAAAAAAAACACAAGCAGGAGTTTAATAAAGGCACATTTCTATCAAAGAAAATGAAATAGAGAAATACTGTCAAGAGAATGACTAATGTATCTCCATCCTACAGGGTCACTTTATTGTTATTGTTGCTGTAAGTTCTTCACTAAGAAAGAAATTGCCTCGATTCTGTATTCAATGACTGGAAAAATAATTTCACTTTCTTAGGTCAAATTCTTATGATCAAATATCATCCTAATGTTATGCTTAACATATGTTCACGTAGAGATGTTAAAATAAGAACAGATTCACATTTAGTTCATCAATTTGGTACAAAAATGTCTTTAATAGTGCATAATAGTTATTTTTGGGGAGCACTTAGGAGGAGGACATTATCAAAATGGGCTACCTTTAAGTTAGGTTATTTTATCACAAGCTGTGCTAATTTAGAATATAAGAATATAAGTGTTGCCATACTGGGTCAGACTGAAGGTCCATCAGCCCAGTTTCCTGCTTCCAACAGTGGTCAATCCAGGTCACAAGTACCTGACAAGATCCCAAAACAGTAAAACAGATTTTATGCTGCTTATCCTAGAAATAAGCAGTGGATTTCCCCAAGTCCATCTTAATAATAGCTTATAGACTTTTCCTTTATGCAATGAGACCTTGTCCTAAAATAGTATGACTTGTGGTAAAGTAACCCATCTTAACAGTAGCCCACATTGATAACTACCCCCTTAGACTTTGATCAAGTCTTATCAGAGCATCTAGCCAAACACAGAGATCCTGACAGAGGAAGCACTATTTATTTGTCCTGTAAGATTTGTGACAAATTCTTGCATGTGAAGCTCCATTTTCTGTAGGATGTTGAGGTAGGAATTGGGAAGTCCAGGTCAGGATATTCAAAATTCCCCCAATATTTTAGAAAGGGTCTGCCAAACATAGAGGACCTGATATTCAGATTGCGGGAGGTAGCTAAGCTGCCTCCCACGGTCGACGCTGAGCCCGGATATTTCCAGTGACCGGCATTGAATATCCAGTTTATTTTTGGCCAGTTTGAACTTAACCAGCAAAGCTGATATTCAGCTCTGGCAGATTAAGTTGGAACCAGTCAAAAATATTCCACCTATTGACACAGCCATATTTGCCAACCAAACATACCAGCCAGACACTGAATATTGGCGCTGACCATCTATGTCACGCTACATAACTGGACGTTTGGCTAGCCACTAAGCACTAATATTCAGCTGAGATAGCCGGCTATCTTGCGTTGAATATTAACGCTTAGCCGACTAAGTACCATTTAACCGGTCAGGTGCCATTCCTGGCCAGTTTATTGTTTTGAATATCAAGGGGGAGAGCCTGTTGTAAAATACAGATATTAACATCAGCAAATGCACACATATTTGTCGACACATACTTCAAGAACTTACATGTGTGGAAAAAAGCAGCATCACTTGGCATCTTGCACATGTTATTGCCGGTAATTATATGTGAAACTACCCATTTTTGTTACTTCCACATTAGGAACTGACAATTATGGAGTCAATATTCAACTGACGGTGATCAGTGTTATTGTAAACACTGACCGTCACCAGCTAAATTAGCCTCAAATATTCAGTGACAGGTGAGGTTGTATCAACCATTTTGTAATGGCTTCAGATGTAGGCAGGAGCAAGTGGGCATCGCTCCTGCCCATTTACCACTGGACCATCAGATATTCTTCAAGGTAGGTCCAGGGGGAGCTGATGTGGGTAGGGGCCCAGATCAACCTCACTGTATCTTCAGGGGGATTGCCTTGTGCTATTGCTGTGCTGTACACCGTCTTGTGTGAATCTCTTCATAAAGGCAGTTAATCAATCCGAATAAATATATAAATTAACCCGGAAACTCAATGCTGCAGCCCAGACACAACCCGACATTGGATTTCTGGAAATATCACTGGTGGAAGTCTGCAAAATGCTGAGCACTGCTGGCTAAATATCAACTCCTAAACATTTAGAAGGAGGCTGTAGAAAAAAATTCTCCACCATGTTGCAAGACTTGTGTTTGGAGCTACACACAAAGCTTAGGCTTTTTCTGCATTTCCATACATACATCAGGCAAACATCATAATTTCTGACTCTGTAATACTACGGTATTTATGAAAAACAACATCATAACAATATTCCTGTCATTTTCAAACAGAAAAGACACAGGAGAATAACTCAATCCTGTACTAAACACAGGAAAGTCTCTAAACCCTCAATTGAAACAGGCTCTCTAATCCCACACTTCTTATATGGCAGCTAGAGAACCTTATTAAGTGGCTAAAAACTATGTATAGGCAGCTTCTTAAATAACTCTCTAGGAGCCATTGATGCAAAGTGGGGGAAGAACAAAAGTCAGAAAGGAATTGTCTCAAATTATTCTCCAGTTGTTCAAAATTATGATGGCAGACAATACAGTCTTGCATGATCTTCACCTGTACCCCGTGTACTGCCTTTAACTTCTCCTCAAGATTTCCCCACATGATTTTCCAAAATCCCTTCAGTCACAGATAGGTGATTGGTGGTCCCTGACAGATCTCTTTACATGGTTTAATTTATTACTTCTAGTTAAGTCCAGCCTAGTTACAATATCACTTGCCATATCATAGCCAAAGTCACGACAGAGGGTTTTGTAAATCTCCCCAGCTTTACTTCTTCCACTGATATAATTCCAATGCCACTCTGAAGATCACCAATCACAGGAATCAAAAAAGAATCTGTCTGAGCCACAGCGCTAACACTGTCGGGAAAGCTTTGCATCTGATTATTAACCTCCGATGGTAACCAGCCTGAGAGGTTCAAGCTTGTTTCCATAGCAGCAGCAGCAGCCACCTATGCAGTGGCGTTCCTAGGGGGGAGCGGTGGGGGCGGTCCGTCCCGGGTGCACACCGCTGGGGGCGTGCGTGGCACCCCCCCCCAGCGGTGTGCACCCGGCAGGGGGGGGGGTCCTTCGCGGGGGTGTCCTTTTGCCGGGGGGGTCCGCGCTGCATCGGGGGGGGGGCGCTGCACCCGGGGGCGGGGCGCATCAGCGATCTGCCCTGGGTGCCAGCCCCCCCAGGAACGCCACTGCACCTATGTGCAGCATTCCTCTCCTACTGGAGCATGAAAACTCATGGCAGTGGACTAAGGTGGAGTACAAGTGGATGGGCTTCGTGAAGTACCCCTCCCAACATCTCTCCTGATTTAGAATAATGACATTTGCATATACACATAGAAATACAAATGTTCTGCCTAAGCACATCAAATCCCACTTGAGTTACATAGTGCATATTTGCAAGGGGATCATACACAGGTGAGGCATATGGGTGACACAAAGGGGTCCTTTTACTAAGGTGCGCTAATGAATTTAGCACACGCTAATTATGGGTGTCTTATCATTTAGTGCATGCTTATAATTAGTGCACGTTAAATCTATTAGTGCACCTTAGTAACAGGACCCCTTAGACAGGGATGCCATTTGCACAAATAACATCCAGAACACTGCAAGTTATATGCTTCCCTGCCTCAAGTGTTTTATTAAACTATTTACTTGTTTAATAAAAATAATAAATAAAGTTGCTGTGAAAAAGTAACAAATTACAGTTACTAATTACTTGTTTAATAAAAGTAATGTTATAGCAGACTTATCACCCACCAATTCCCTCAATTTGAGACTCAAGGCGAGATACAAAAAAAAAAAGGCAGGTACAAATCAAGGTAAGGTATACACATATGAGTTTATCTTGTTGGGCAGACTGGATGGACCATGCAGGTCTTTTTCTGCCGTCATCTACTATGTTACTATGTATGTAGATAAAGAACATCAGGAAATTACAATACAAAATAAAAAAAAACAGTTAAAAACAAAAATTACATTACTTAAACTCTAATTTTTTCATATCCTACCAAGAATCAAAATAAATAAGTCTTTGAAGCTTTACAAAAGGAATAAATAACCTTTCACCAAATGTATTTCTGAAGGAAGGTTATTCCATAGACGAACTGCCCAAAACAAAAAAGAATAAGAAAATAAAGCTTTGAATGTAACAGACCTAATTTTCGGAACAGCTAGAAGCAGTTGATTACGACTCCTGTTGGTCACAGTAGAGCTTAGAGTATTAAGTGGGATAAAACCTTCAGACAATTACCTTCCAGAATTTTAAAAACTAGGCATAACAGCTTAAAACGAATCCTAGCCTGTACCGACAACCAATGCAATTCCCCCCAATAGGAGAGTCACATGTTCACTACAAGACATGCAAAAAATGTGTAGCAGCAGAATTCTTGATCAACTGAATTTTATGGGACAACCTAGCAGTTATACCCAGGGCCGCCGAGAGATTAGGCTGGGCCCAGGGCAAGGCCGCCCCGCCTCCGGCCCCCCCGCTGCCCCGCCTCCGCTCCCCCCACCGCTGCAGTCCGCGGTCTCACCTGCCTGCCTCCATGGCTCCAGGCCCCCTTCATTCAAAGTGGCGGTCGCAGATTGCGTCTCTTCTGGCCTTCCCTCCCTGTGTCCCACCCTTGTCTGATGCAACTTCTGGTTTCCGCGAGGGTGGGATACAGGGAGGGAAGGCCAGAAGAGAGGCGATCTGCGACTGCCGATTTGAATGAAGGGGGCCCGGAGCCATGGAGGCAGGCAGGTGAGACCGGGGACTGCAGTGCCGGCGGCCTTACCCCGGCGCCGGGCCCCCCTTGGAGGCCCGGGCCCGGGGAATTTTGCCCCCCCCCCCCCGCCTCCCCTCTCGGCGGCCCTGGTTAAACCTAAATAAACAGAATTGCAATACTCTAGTAAAGCTAGAATTGAAAGTTGCACAATAATTCTAAAATTATCCCTCAAAAATTAGGAATGCAAAAGGCAAAGCTGCTTCATCTTAAATTAGGCCTTCCTAACCAAACTATTAATCTGAGGTTCCATAGTCAAAGAGTAATCCAACAGTATGCCCGGAATGTTTAACAAATGTAGGGCCCTGTTTACAAAGGTGTGCTAGTGTTTTTAGTATGCGCTAAAAATTAGTGTGTGGTAACCGTGTAGACGCCCATAGGAATATTATGGTCATCTACATGGTTAGTGTGTGCTAAAAATGCGAGTGCCTAGTGGTTAGGGTGGTGGACTTTGGTCCTGAGGAACTGAGTTCGATTCCCGGCACAGGCAGCTCCTTGTGACTCTGGGCAAGTCACTTAACCCTCCATTGCCTGCCGCATTGAGCCTGCCATGAGTGGGAAAGCGCGGGGTACAAATGTAACAAAATAAAAAATAAACCATCAAATTCTGGTCTTCTCAACATTTAGTTTTAAGTTTCTGTGAATATATAAAGGGAAGGGAAGGAGATGTGATTTGATATACCGCCTTTCTGTGATTACAATCAAAGTGGTTTTCATATTATATACAGGTACTTATTTTATACCTGTGGCAATGGAAGGTTAAGTGAACGTGGTGAGACATTCTCCAGCTCATTTTCGAAAGAGATCCCCGACCATCTTCCGACACAAATCGGGAGATGGCCGGCGATCTCCTGAAACCAGCCAAATCGGTATAATTGAAAGCCGATTTTTGGCCGGGTTCAACTGCTTTCCGTCGCGGAGCCTGCAAAATCTGAAGGGGGCATGTCGGTAGGGTAGTGAAGGCAGGACGGGGGCGGGATAGGAGCGTGCTCACGAGATGGCCGGCTTCGCCTGATAATGGAAAAAAAAAGCCAGGCTTGACGAGCATTTCGCCAGCTTTATTTGGTCCCTTTTTTTTTCACGACCAAACTTCAAAAAGGAGCCCCAACTGACCAAATGACCACCGGAGGGAATCAGGGATCACATCCCCTTACTCCCCCAGTGGTCACCAACCCCCTCCCACCCAAAAAAAAACAAAACAAAAAACTTTTTTGCCAGCCTGAAATGTCATACCCAGATCCCTGACAGCAGTATGCAGGTCCCTGGAGCAGTTTTTAGTGGGTGCAGTGCACTTCAGGCAGGTGGACCCAGGCCCATCCCCCCCCTCCTACCTGTTCTACTTGTGGTGGTAAATGGGAGTCCTCCAAAGACCCCCCCCCCCAAAACCCACTCTACCCACATGTAGGTGCCCCCTTCATCCCTAAGGGCTATGGTAGTGGTGTACAGTTGTGGGGAGTGGGTTTTGGGGAGGGATTTGGGCGGCTCAGTACCCAAGGTAAGGGAGCTATGCACCTGGGAGCTACTTTTATTTTTTTTATTTCTAAAAGTGCCCCCCTAGTGTGCCCGGTTGGTGTCCTGGCATGTGAGGGGGGCCAGTGCACTACAAATGCTGGCTCCTCCCATGACCAAATGCCTTGCATTTCGCCAGGTTTGAGATGGCTGGGCCCGGTTTCCATTATGGCTGAAAAACGAAGCCGGCCATCTCCTCTACACCCGGCGATCGATTTCGCTGGGCCCAACCGTATTTTGAAAATACGGTTGGCTCCGCACCCTTGCAGAGCAGGCCCCGAAGATGGCCGGCCATGTATTTGGCCGGCACTGTTCGATTATGCCCCTCCACATTACTCATTAGCCGAAAAAGTAATGATTAGAGTTATTTCATTACATTGGCATGAAAATAATCGTTACAAATACTCGTTACTTGTAAAAGTAATATATTACTGCCTAACACTCTACACGTACTTAAGCCAGCTCTGCAGCTAAGTGCAGGTGCTTAGATGTTACCAGCTTATGGTAATATTTTATAAAGGAACCGAGGTGTTTTGGTTCCTTCCTAGATTAGGCTCTTTCTGCCTTTTAGATGTAATAAATTTACTCTGGTTTTACACATTGTTTGATGACCTTCATTCAGATTCTTTGTTTTTCACCATTCATCTGCTTTGGATTCATGCCACCTGCACTTATGCCAGTCCTAGAGTAAGTGTAAGTGCAGACATCTAAATGTGGTGGAGATGCACGCAACATCTAATATTCTGTAAGGGGCCCTTTTACTAAAAGGTTGGCGCAAGGCAACAGGCTTGCCGCGCACCAACCCGGAATTTCCGCCAGGCTACCACAGGAGCCCGGCAGTAGTTCCCATTCCCAGCACATGCCATTTCTGGTGCTACAAAAATATCTTCTATTTTTGTAGAGCTGGGATTTACCCAGTGGTAATCGGGCAGTGCCATGCGCTGCACGGTTACCGCTGGGTTAGCGTGGGAGCCCCTACCACTATCTCAATAGGTGATAGGAAGGGCTCCCCCCTACCCGAAATGGTTGTGTGGTAAGTTACTTCCTGTTCCGGGGCAGAGGGAGCAGGGAGCCAGTGGAGCCGACAGCCGCGAGGCTGCTCTCTGCACCCTCCAGCAGCCAAGAATGCACCCGGGGGGGTGGGCTTGATGCGCAAGGGAGGGGGGTGTCATTGCACCGGGGGGGGGTGTCGTGCTGCACCCTGGGGGGACAGACACCGCTGCATCCGGGGGGGAATGCGCAGCGGCGATCCGCCCTGGGTGGCAGCCGACCTAGGATCGCCACTGCATCAAAAACATGCCTTTTACCGCAGCTTAGTAAAAGGGCCCCTAAGTTAAAGTGAAAGCCTCACCTGTGTCCCATCCATTCTCCACCCCTGTGTAAGCCCCTTGAAAATACACATTATGGGGTACTTTTACCAAACAGTAGTAAAAAGAGGCCTTAGATCGTCCTTAAGTGGGTCTTTCCTGCACGCTAAGGTTATTTTTTCTGCTTCAATAAAATGGCCAAATTTCCTTTTTTTTTTTGTATTAAAGGCCACGTGCTAATTTTTCCATTAGTTTGTGGCCATTAAAACGGATTAGTGGGTGAGCCCTTACCACTCCCCATTATGTAGGTAGTAAGGGCTCATGTGTACTAACTGGTTAGTACTCAGCAATGTAACTGCCCTAACCAATTACTACTACTACTTATCACTTCTATAGCGCTACAAGGCATACGCAGTGCAGTACACCATACACGAAAAGACAGTCCCTGCTCAAAGAGCTCACAATCTAAATAAGACAGGTAAACAGACCAATTAGCGCAGAACATGCCTACTGTCCGCCCCAGATGCCCCATGCCAAAAAATAAATTTTACTTTTTAGTACATGGGTAGCGGGCGCACCTGGCAAAATTACTGTGGGACACCTCAGCACGCCCCATAGTATACTGTTTTTTTGCTGTACAAATCACACGTTGTTTACCACAGCATTGTAAAAGGACCCCTATCCTGCTTATAATCGAACGAGAAAAACGCCCAAGTTCCGACCTAAATCGGGAGATGGACGTTTATCTCACAAAAACGAATAACACAGTTTAATCGAAAGCCGAACTTGGACGTTTTCAACTGCACTCCATCGCGGAAGCGTACAAAGTTGACGGGGGCATGTCAGAGGCGTGGTGAAGGCGGGACTGGGGCATGGTTATCACCCGAACAGAGATGGGCGCCTTTCGCCGATAATGGAAAAAAAGTATGCGTTTGTAGCTAGAATTTAGGGCACTTTTCCTGGACCCTGTTTTTTCACGAATAAGGCCCCAAAAAGTGCCCTAAATGACCAGATTACCACCAGAGGGAATCGGAGATGACCTCCCCTGACTCCCCCAGTGGTCACTAACCCCCTCCCACCACAAAAAAATGATGTTTCACAACTTTTTATTTTCACCCTCAAATGTCATACCCACCTCCCTGGCAGCAGTATGCAGGTCCCTGGAGCAGTTGTTAGGGGGTGCAGTGGACTTCAGGCAGGTGGACCCAAGCCCATCCCCCCCTACCTGTTACAATTGTGCTGCTTAATGCTTAGTCGTCCAACCCCCCCAAACCCACTGTACCCACATGTAGGTGCCCCCCTTCACCCCTTAGGGCTATAGTAATGGTGTAGACTTGTGGGCAGTGGGTTTTGAGGGGGATTTGGGGGGGGGCTCAACACACAAGGGAAGGGTGCTATGCACCTGGGAGCTCTTTTACCTTTTTTTTTTTTTTGTAAAAGTGCCCCCTAGGGTGCCCGGTTGGTGTCCTGGCATGTGAGGGGGACCAGTGCACTACAAATGCTGGCCCCTCCCATGAACAAATGCCTTGGATTTAATTGTTTTTGAGCCGGGCGCTTTCATTTTCCATTATCGCTGAAAAGCAAAAATGCCCAGCTCACAAATTGTTGAATAAAACATGGACGTCTATTTTTTTCTAAAATACGGTTCGGTCCGCCCCTTCACGGACCCGTTCTCGGAGATAAACGTCCATGGAAGTTAAGTGGGTATTTGCAGAATAACGCTAAAGCAGAATATTGGCATGACTCGTTTATTTTACAGTATAAAATTGCTTTCCCTGTTGACAGTAATGGACCTGAAAGATCCTAATAATTCAGGGGTTCTTTTACTAAGCTGAGATAAAAAGTAGCCTGCGGTAGTGTGAGCACGTGGTTTTGGAGTGCGATGAGCCATTTTTTTTAACTGCGGCTAGGAAAAAAGGCTTTTTAAAAAAAATAGGGGCAGTAAATGGCTGTACACTAAAATTAAAAGTAGCGTACGGCTATTTACTGCCTGAGCCCTTACCGCCATCCATTGACCTAGCGGTAAGGGCTCACACGCTACACACGCAGTACTCATGCAGAAAGCGCCAATGTGGCCGCGCTGCCGATTACCACCGGGAATGCCCTCCGCTGTAGAAAATAAAAAATATATTTTCTACTGTGGAAAACAGCACATGCCAACTTCGCAATTATCGCCAAGGGGGTGCACTGGGCGGCAGTGTCAGTTTGTCGTGCGCTACACATTCGGTTCCTCGGAGTCCAAAGATGAACTGAGTGAGTGATTGAACAGAAGACAAACAGAACTAAGTCCTTTTTTTCTGAATACATCCCTAATAACCTTCATATGAAATTTTAAGAAGAAACTTCTTAAGCTATAATTATTAGCAATAATTTTAATTACCAGGAAAGTCTGTAGCATAAAATCATCAGCTTGGTGGAAAGTTCACCTTGAATAACAGTAAAAATTAAACTAGATAATTTTTTAATGTAGGTTCTTCACCAGCACTCTTGATCTGGCTATTCATTTTAATGGGAAAGAACAAAGACCATTGCATTACTGCCAGCGTACAACTTTCTCATTGTTCTTGTCGCTTACCTGATAGCATCCTAATGGATCCTCCATCTTCCTTAACAGCGCTGTCTGGAATTAATAAGAAAGTGGACTGATGTAATGACAAGGTTTTTCTTTTCAAGCAGCTGCAATTTTCAATTTCTTTTCTTTTTTAGATAAATGAATAAGAGCTCTAGTCACTTCTTATTTATTAATATGTTCAGTAGGAAAGATATAATTATATCATGACTTTGTATATCAAGTTTACATAGTGATTTTTCTTTGGCATTAAAAAAAATTGTGGAAGAGTATAACATATAACTTCTAGTCCCTGGGCAGAATTCCAAATAGGAAGGATTATCTGAAGCACTTTCCCTAACCACTGCCCCAATGGCATAAACACACTAGCTCAGCCCTCTGTATGGGTCACTGCCCAAAATCTGTAGGGAGAACTATCAGTATTCATGGGTGAGAACCTAATTCTGTAGGGCTATGTAAAATGTCTAGGGTCCCTGGTCTCAAGTTAACTGGGAATAAGTGCACTGAGAAGAAGCAATTCCATGCAAGAAGAGAGAGACTGATAAGCACGGCTCTTGGGGTGATAGTCTCCAATGATATCAAGGTGACAAAACAATGTGACAAGGAGGTAGAACAAGCAGAAGAAAAGAGGTATCAATGCCCCTATACAAGTCATTGGGGAGGCCCCACTTGGAGTATTGTGTTCAGTTTTGGAGGCTGTATCTAGCTAAGGACATCAAAACCCTTGATGCATTCCGGAGAAAGTGACAAAAAAATGGTATGTGGTTTGCACCAAAAGACGTATGAGAAAAGACTTGAGGAACAGAATATATATACCAGGGGTTGGTCCTCCAGGTCCACAACCCAGTCGGATTTTCAGGATTTCCATAATGAATTTGAATGAGATGTGTTTCCGTACAATGAAGGCAGCACATGCAACTAGATCTCATCTGGGTTGCGGCTTCGAAGACCAATATTGAGCAACCCTGATGAATACCCTACAGCAGGCTTGACCAAGTTCAGTCCTCAATGACTGCAGACCTGGTTTTCACAATATCCCTAATGAATATGCATAAGAGATATCTGCATACAAAGGATGTAGTGTGCATGTAAACCTCTTTCATGCATATTCATTGGGAATATCCTGAAACCCTGGCCTATTTGCAACCCTGAAGGAATGAACTTGAACAAGCCTGCCCTAGAGAAAGGAAGGGATAGGGGAAATATGATAGAGATGTTTAAATTCTTGAAAGTTATTAAAATACATACAGATCTTTTTCAGAGACAGGGGAGCTGTAGAACTAGAGATCATGAATGGAGATTACAGGATGGTAGATTTAAGAATAATGTCAGAAAGTATTTTTTCATGGGGGAGGTGGAGGAGACAAAAATGGTGATGAAATTCAGAATGCGTGGAGTAAACACAAAAGATCCAGATATAAAAAGAAGATAGAATCAAAACAAAACTTGGTGGTACGTAGACGGCAATTCTGGTAGTTGTGAAGTAAGGCCAAGGCTGGATGGACTTCTATAGTCTATGTCCCAAATATGGCAACACAGGGCAGAATTCTATGGTCTGTGTCCCAATTATGGAAAGACAGATTTGGATGGGCTGGAGGGAGCTCTGATAGTAACTCCCGTGGTTAGGAACTAAGACCAGTGCTGTAGAAGACTTCTACAATCTGTGATCCGAGAATAGCAAGGACAGATTAAGAACAAGTTTGCGTATTTTATATTACATTCATATTATATATTTGGGGGTAAATATTCAGCCACAACAGTGAGCATTTTTTAAGTCACTACCAGCGTTATTCCGTGATATTCAATCCCAGGTCATGTCTGGGCACCGGCATTGAATTTCAACGTTTATGCAGCCGGCAATCTCTTAAGCAGTTAAGTGTTATATTCAGCTCTTAACCGCCTATGCAACACTGCACAAAGATAGGACTGACTTTTATGTAGTCTGATATCACCAATTAACTTAGGGGTCCTTTTACTAAGCTTTGGTAAAAAGGGCCCTGCGGTAGCGATGGGGGCCATTTTTCCTGTGTGCCAGGGCCATTTTTACCCCAACAGGTAAAATGCCCAAAAGAAACGGTCACGCGGTAAGATAACCCTTACCACATGGCCATGTGGCGGGGAGCACTTACCGCCACCTATTGAGGTGGGAGTAAGAGCTCCTGCAGTAACCCAGCGGTAACCGGGCAGCACACGGTGATGCTCGATTACTACCGGGTTAGCGCATTGGGCTGGCAGTACTTCCGGATTAGTGAGCGGTAAGCCTGCATTGGGCTTACCACTGCTTTGTAAAATACCCCCCAGGGCAGTTTCATGAATATCAGCACTTAACTACATAAGTGCTGACTCCACCCCAGACTATCCACAAAATATACTGCTTTCATTTTAGTGGACTGTAATGATATTCAATGATACTAACCCAAGTGCCACCAGGGGCAGACTGATCATTGGTACAATAGGGCAGTGCCCAAGTGCCCACAGCAGTGGGGGGCCTACTCTCCCCTAGCTTCCATTTAGTTTAATCACTTTTGATGGGTGGTTAGGAACTCATGATCCTTATTGCCTGGGGTCCCAGATCAGTGAGTGTCACTGAATATAGCCCTGCAAAAGCGATTTACTACTACTACTACTTAACATTTCTAAAGCGCTACAAGGGTTACGCAGCGCTGTACAATTTAAACATAGAGGGACGGTCCCTGCTCAAAGAGCTTACAATCTAAGAGACAAGTGAGCGATCACTCCGATAGGGGCAGTCAAATTGGGACAGTCTGGATTTACAGAATGGTAAGATTTAACCAGCCAGGGACTGTTTCTGGCCATTTAAATTGCTTTGAATATTGACATCCATGGTGTTAACTGCTAACTGCTTTTACCACATTTTCTGGTAATGAATTCCAGAGTTTAATTACATTTTGAATGAAGAAATATTTTCTCAGATTTGTTTTAAATTTACTACTTAGTAGCTTCATTGGGTGCCCCCTAGTCTTTGCATTTTTGGAAAGAGTAAACAAGTGATTCATGTCTACCCATTCTACTCCACTCATTGTTTTATAAACCTTTATCATATCTCCCCTCAACAGTCTGTTCTCTAAGCTGAAGAGCCCTAGCCACTTTAGCCTTTCCTCATAGGGAAGTCGTCCCATCCCCTTTATCATTTCTGTTGCCTTTCTCTGTACCTTTTCTAATTCTGCTGTCTTTATAGAGATGCAGTGACCAGAATTGCACAAGTACTTGAGGTGTGGCTGCACCATGGAGCGATACAAAGGCATTATAATAGTCTCAGTTTTGTTTTCAATTTCTTTCCAAATAATTCCTAACCTTCTATTTGCTTTCATACTGCTGCTGCACACTGAGCAGAGGGTTTCAACATATCATCAGCAATGACACCTAGATCCATTTCCTGGGCGGTGACTCCTAATGTGGAACCTTCCATCCCGTAACTATAGTTTGGGTTTCTCTTTCCCACATGCATCACTTTGCACTTGCTCACATTAAACGCCATCTGCCATTTGATGCCCAGTCTCTCGGTCTTGTAAGGTCTTCTTGCAATTTTTCATAGTCCTCTTGCGATTTAACAACTTTGAATAACTTTGTGTCATTTGCATCAATGAAAACATGGTGCAAATTTCCCCACCTAAATATATGCACAGAACCCTCTTATTCTATAATTCTGCACATAACTGAAAACCACACCCATGATCCTCCCCTAACGGCCCATAACCCTCCCATTTCCATGCCCCCTTTTTCAGGACATGTGTAAAGTTTAGACGGAGATCACACACCTAAATTTATACACATTTATCTTAATAGATTCCAATTAGCACCAATAATTGCTTGTTAAAAAGTCAATTATTGGCACTAATTGGCTCGTTATTCAATTACATTCCACACAAGAAAGGGATCTCGGTGTCGCTGTTGGTGATACGTTGAAACCCTCTGCTCAGTGTGCTGCAGCGGCTAAGAAAGCAAATAGAATGTTAGATATTATTAGGAAAGGAATGGAAAACAAAAGTGAGAATGTTATAATGCCTTTGTATTGATCCATGGTGCGACCGCACCCCAAATATAGTGTTCAATTCTGATCGCTGCATCTCAAAAATGATATAGTGGAATTAGAAAAGGTACAGAGAAGGGCAACAAAAATGATAAAGGGGATGGGACCACTTCCTTATGAGGAAAGGCTGAAGTGTCTAGGGCTCTTCAGCTTGGAGAAGAGACGGCTGAAGGGAGATATGATAGAGGTCTGTAAAATAATGAGTGGAATGGAATGGGTAGACGTGAATTGTTTGTTTACTCTTTCCAAAAATACTAGGACTAGGGGGCATGCGATGAATTTGCAAAGTAGTAAATTTAATACGAATCGGAGAAAATCATTCCTCACTCAATGTGTATTTAAACTCTGGAATTCATTGCCAGAGAATGTTGTAAAGGCTTAGCAGAGTTTAAAAAGAGTCTGGACGGCTTCCTAAAGGAAAAGTTCATAGACCCTTATTAAATTGACTTGGGGAAAATCCACTGCTTATTTCTGGGATAAGCAGCATAAAATGTATTGAACTGTTTTGAGATCTTGCCAGGTATCTGTGACCTGGATTGGCCACTGTTTGAAACAGGATGATGGGCTTGATGGACCCTTGGTCTTGTGTATGGCAATACTTATGTACTTATGACTTTTATAGAATTAGGGGGGTAAATCCACACTATCACAAGCAGATACAGGACTGCCTTCATTGCATTCCTGCCTGAAATTTATTTATTTATTTGCTGCATTTATATCCCAACTCACAACCAGCGGGTATAATAAGTCAATCATGAAACATTAAATGAGAACTAAGGAGGAGGGGACCTCAGACCAGTACCACCTTTTTAATCAATAAAGTGATCATTGTGTGGTAACAATTGCATAATCATTGATCCCCTACCATCCTCCTCCCTTAACAGTGTGTCTGTATTCTATAACGGTGCTGTACCAACAATAAATATCTCACACCACAGCTACTTAGCTTATTGCTTGTTGCTGATCTTCCTTTTCATAAGAACATAAGCATTGCTATATTGGGACAGAACAGACCGAAGGTCCATCAAGCCCAGTATCCTGTTTTTAATACTGGTCAATCCAAGAACAGCAAAACAGATTTTATGCTACTTATCTTAGAATATACAGTGAATTTTCCCAAGTCCATCTTAATAATGGCTTATGCACTTTTCTTTTAGGAAACTATCCAAACCCTTTTAATCCCGGCTAAGCTAACTCTTTTACCACAGTTTCTGGCAACAAATCACAGAGTTTAATTACTCAGAGTGAAGAAATATTTTCTCTGATTCATTTTACATTTATTACTTAGTAGCTTCTTTGTATGCCCCCTAGTCCTAGTATTTTTGAAAAGAGTAAACAAGCGATTCACATCTACCTGTTCCACTCCACTCAGTACTTGTAGACCTCTATCATATCTCCCTTCAGTCTCCTGATCTTCTGATGTTAGGCTGAAATTTGCTCAACAATTTTGTTTTCACTACCTTCAGTGTGACAGTTTACACTCACAGTAAGAAAAACAATGCCGAATGATCTTTATGCTAACATTTTGCCAGGCATCAGCAATAAACTGCAGTGCTTGTAAAAGATCAGTCATTACACTGACCTCCATTGCTGTTGAAAATGATATAAATAAGTAGATTTTCTTAGATTGCTTCAAGGATGTAATTTACCAGCTTTGCATGATATAAGGTTTTCAAATTTATTATGATTCCCATGTCCGTCGGCTGCACCAGAAATTCTACTTAGATATTTTTCAAAGAGTCTAATTGTAGATATGCTGCCCCACTGTCAGTATGCTGCACAATTTTCCTCGACTTCCATTGTAATTCCGTTTTCCAACTCATTAACTAGTGATTCAAAACTGGTAAACTTTCCATACTTATCCTGTTAAAACACTGAGGCTTTGCATGCTTCCCGATAACCAGTAGCTTGCATTTATCAGTTCCTGATATGTTGGAGCAACATAGCACTCTCACAGTCCATCGCATACTTTGAACCTGCCAGAGCTGCATGTTTGTGGATCAGCGAACTGTCCAGTGTAGCACGGTAAAATAAACCTGTCGGCATTGTAGATATCATCTGCACAAAACATAAGAAACAAATTTGGGAGTTTTGTAGATTTGCACTGTCCCTCTCACTGTGTGTCTTCTTCAGCTTTATTCCAAACCTGCATTTCCATTGAGACAAATCGAACCAAAGAAGTGGAGAAACCAACCACAATGTTCAGGATGACCAAAATTTATTCCGCCATTCAAATATGCTGATAGAATGACCTAAAACGGGCTGTGTTTTAACAAACACAGTCTTTGTCAGGGGACTCTTTCAAATCAGCAAGTTATGTATTGTCATGTTCAAATTGTCATAACATCGTTTCTATTCAGATGCAGCACAGCAAAGTGCTCCACAGTCACCAACCATGTTGGGTCATTCTATCAGCATATTTGATTGGCGGAATAAATTTTGGTCACCCTGAACATTGTGGTTGGCTGTCTCCACTACTTTGGTTTGATTCGTATGATTGTGTGGACTTCATCAATGCTTTTTGATGGTTTAATTTTTTTCCATTGAGACAGCCAGCCATCTGTTGCTTTAAATTCATTTGGATCCAGTTTTCTAGCTAATTACTCAGACTTAGTTTTCAACTTGGTCCACTTACACCCACATCTCATCCAGTTACAATTGAGAACCATTGATTGAGGGCCTCTTCAACATCCGGATCCTTACATAAGAACAAGTCACTTAACCCTCTATTGCCCCAGGTACAAACTTAGACTGTGATCACTAGGGAAAGAAAAAAGTATCTGTATATGTAAACTGCTTTGGTTGTACCCATAGAAAGGCAGTGTATCAAATCCATGACCCTTTACATTTCTTTCTGTATAGTAGGTGAGGCATTTGGGGGCAATTCTATAACTGGTGTGACCAGATTCTTTTATGGAATACTAACAAAAGTCGGCATCTATGTACCTACATTTTGGCATACCCAATTACACCATGTCACTAGCAAGTGTAAATACATATGTCTAAATATGACAGTATGGAAAGAAAAGAAGAAGGAAGGGTTCCTCATGGGGTCTTCTTGGAAATAGAATAGCGAGAAAGGGAAATGGGACTTGATATACTGTCTTTCTGAGATTTTTGCAACTACATTCAAAGCAGTTTTCATATATTCAGGTGCTTATGTTGTACCAGGGGCAATGGAGGGTTAAGTGACTTACCCAGAGTCACAAGGAGCTGCAGTGGGAATTAAACTCAGTTCCCCAGGATCAAAGTCTACTGCACTAACCACTAGGCTACTCCTCCACTATCAACATTCCATGTAGAAGCCTGCCCTTGCAGATCAGCAATGCGGCCGCGCAGGCTTCTGTTTCTGTGAGTCTGATGTCCTGCACGAGGACGTCAGACTCACAGAAACAGAAGCCTGTGCGGCCGCATTGCTGATCTGCAAGGGCAGGCTTCTACATGGAATGTTGCTAGTGGAATACCAGGGGTAATGGAGGGTTAAGTGACTTGCCCAGAGTCACAAGGAGCTGCAGTGGGAATCAAGCTAAGTTCTCCAGGATCAAAGTCCACTGCACTAACCACTAGGCTATTCCTCCAATAGGCATACCAAAGAGGCAAAGGTAAAACAACCATGCACTCTAAAAAGTTCCTTTATTTTAATCCAACAGGAAGCAATATTGGTAAAAGCTCATTCAACAATAGGTTACAGAGGCAAAAAGGATCAGACTAGACATGCTGATGCACTGCTTTATCATTATTTTGTGGTTGGAACACTTATGACAAGTTCTGAGAGACATTATTCTTAGACTACACAACTCCTGATGCAGGCGTCACTGCCAAAACATGGCCATGTCAAGTCTGATGATCCATTGTGCCACTGTAACCTGTAGTTTAATGAGAACTGACCATGAGCACATCCTAGTTCCTGGCTCCCCTCGTGATACTATGTCCCAGTTCATAAAACGTTGTACTTTGAGATTCTGATTGTCTTGATCTGGTGGGTTTCAGCCCAATTTGATTGAGGCAGATTGCCAGCAACAAACACATCCCTTATTTCATTCTTACACTCCATCTGTTTCTGAAATAGATAGGACTCTATGGACTAAGCATTCTTCACAAACATAATAGAGGTAATTTTTTGAAATGAATGCCAAAAAGAGGGGAATTAGCCTCAATTATCCAAACTATTGGAGCCCGGTTACCATGTGGCCCTCGTAGTAATTTCAATTTTGGTGCATGTCCGCTATGTGTGCCCAAAAAATATTTTTTATTTTTTGGCACGAGGCACTTATATGTGTCAAGTGGCATTTAACATGCGTAGACCATTACCACTCAGTTACCGCTGTGAAAATGATGAGGCTACTGTGATGATGATGAAGCTCCCACCTCAGGATCCCAGGTCCCTCTTTCACTCAGGGTGAGCTGGTTCTCAGTATGCAGATTTATGCAAATTAATCTACCACCCTTTTCTGCTCAGGGTGACCTGCTTCTCAAAAAGCAAACACAGTCAGGTTTCACCAATCAGGCTATTTTCATACACAACTTTATTCCAGCCTCTGGGGCACACTTCTTTTAGCTTAAAACACTTTCACAAGCTACAAGCTTCAACAGTTCTTCCAGCTTAACCATTTCATTTCTTCCTACTCAGTGCAATCTTCCATTTTAAACATTTCTTCTTGCACAGTTCAATGTCCATAGATTTCTTCCCCCTGAGCCCTCTCACACATCCATTTGGGCTCAGTACTAACTCAGTCTCCGGACACACAGTCCCCGGACACACAGTCCCTCTTCACTGTTCTAGACACACAGGCTTTTCCTCTGGGACACACAGTACCTCTTCACTGTTCTAGACACACAGGCTTTTCAGCTGGGACACACAGTACCTCTTTGAACCCATAGTTCTTCTACCTGGCACTCTAGGGCCTTCTTCCCCCAGCCAGCTTCCTTCTTGGGAACACCCAGTTCTACCACCAGTCCAAAGGGCACAGCCAGTACTTCTCATGGGGATTCCTCTTTGCTTTAGTTACCAGCTCTCTTTTCCAGCTGCCAGCTCTCCTCCCTCCCTTCACAACTCAGGAGGAGTATAAGTAGTTAATAGCCAAACAGGACCCAGCCCATAACCTGCTGCACCTGTTTCTATCCCCAGGACTCTCCCCGGTCCTAGCGACCTCCAGCTATACCTCCCCTTTCTGGCTCCCTTCAGCACCTCACCCAGCCCTTTTCCCTGGACATTTTAGGGGAACTACGCCCTCTAGGGGCCTAACCAGGGTAGGACAGCCTCTTCCTTCTTACACCGCGTGAGACCTTTGTGGTAAGTTCTCAGACCCAAAATGGATGCTTGGCAATTTTCATTTTGGCGCACGTCCATGCTTGGCAAAAATTTTAAAAAGGCAATTAGGTTCGCTGAAAAATAATTCTGCGCAGGCCCAAAACAGATTTCTACACTACCGCAGGCCATTTTCAGTGCACCTTAGTAAAAGGACCCCCTAGTGTACCTGTTAGTGATTTTATAAAACAATAACAAAAATCCCAAATCACTGGCACACTAGAACACCCAATAACCAGTGTCAGCCGTATTCTCAAACGGTAAGCTAATTTTGCATATTTCCTGCATACATAGAAAAAAATCATTTACATAAATAAGGAGAGCCCTCAGAACTTCATCTCCTCCACTCTACAGCACTAAAAAGGCTGAGATAAAAGGATGTAACTCAAACCTCTTTCATTGGGCTTACTCCATATATATGCACAAACCAACTCAATGCAAAATAAATATATTAATAAATGAATGACTGTTCACATATACTTTCGTAATTCCAGACATCCAATGCATGCAGCAAGTTCTTATGAATGATATTGAAATTACACTTATCTGAAATAAAAAAAAACAACTGGAGTCAAAAAAATCTTCAAAGGCACCACACGCTCTGCAAATACTTCAAAGAGCCCCCAAAAATCGACCGACTCCGCGGGTTCAGAAACTTGGGTGAGCTCCTTTCCATACAAAAATGAGTCTAGATCAAGCTCAGGGCCTCTTATATCAGGCTGCACTAGCGGCTCCAAGTGCGGTAATACTGCCAAAGCCCATTCACTTTGAATGGGCTCCATCTGCATTGCCACGTGGCTTGATAAAAAAGACCCTAACTTACTGATGAAAATATTTCTGAAACAAATAGGTTTTCAATTTACGATGAAAAGACAAATAATCAAATACAGTTCTTAAATCATAAGGCAGATTATTCCATGTCACAGCAGTTTGATAAGTGAATGTTAGCATAAATACTCTGCTACATCTCAAGACTTTTTGCATCAGGAAAGTGCCAAAGTAGCTGCTCATTTGCTCATAACAAACTACTTGAAATTTAGATCAGATGGCACAAGTATAATGGAGTTAACCCATGCAGAATTTTAAAAATCATACAGTTCATTTTCAACATCAGTTGAGCTTCTTTAGGTAACCAATGCATCCCCTTCAAGAGACGTGTCGCCCAATCAATCTTTCTGGCAGAACATATCAACCTAGTTGCAGAGCTTTGAAGAGATTGAAACCAAGCACAGTTTCTTTTGTACCACAAATAAATATTACACTAATTTGGGATAAAACATATGCCTGAGTAATGACTTTTAATAGCTCAAATGAGAAATACTTGCATATCCGTCGCAGTTGTCACAACCTACAGAATGTTTTCCTTACACTGGACCCAAAACACCTAAATCTGTGCTTAATAGGTTTTAACGCAAGACTTTTCTGAGTGCTAATCCTAGATTTAATGCAGCACTTTTGGGTTTTTAAAAAATATATATATTATTGCAGGTCATTGCACTTTGGGGCCTTTTTACAACACAATGGTAGAGCTACTGCGGTGTCGGCATGTGCTAATCTGGCACTACCGCTAGCCCACCATGGGAGCCAGTGGTAGTGCCTCCCCCACTGCACCTCAATTGAAGAGCGACAAGAAATCATTTTCATTTTTACCGCCGGGTTAGTGCAGGAGCCCTTACCGCCTCCTAAGGGCTTCCCCAGGAAATGATCGCATGGCAAATTTGTACTTACTACACAGTCATTTCCTTTTTTTTTAACCTGCTGCAGTAAGAGGGACCTCAGTGCACAGCAAATCCACATCCCATGCCACCCCAGAACCACTTTTATCTCAGCTTGGTAAAAGGGCCCCTAAGGTTGTCATTAGTGTGTGGTATCTGCAACAAATTAAGACGGGATCACTTTTCATCTCCTATTTTGGAGACATTCACCCCCCAGATTCTTGCACGCAGAACAAATTGGCCGCACCAGTGGGTGGAGCATAAACAGGGCCGGTTTTAGGGCAAGGCGACCGCATAGGGCCTTGCATTCAAGGGGGCCCCGCGCGGCGTGCCTCCTTCCCAACCGCCCGTGTTCCAGTCCCCCACCCTCTGAATTTTAAAAGTTACCTCATCGGGTTACAGGCAGTGGCAGGCGGCAGCAGTGAAAAGCGTGCGAGCTGCTCGGCACTTCAGGAGCCTTCCCTTCCCTCTCTCAGCTCTGGTCCCGCCCTTGTGGAAACAGCAAATGAGGGCGGGACCAGAGCTGAGAGAGAGAAAGGAAGGCTCCTGAAGCGCCAAGCTCGCATGCTTTTCACTGCTGCTACCTGCCGCTGCCTGTAACCCGAGGTAACTTTTAAAATTCAGAGGGAGGGGGACTGGAGCTCAGAGGGAGGCCTCGGAAGGAGGGGGGCCTTGGAGCTGGGAAGGAGGGAGTGCCTTGGAGCTGGAGGGAGGGGCCCTGGATCTTGGAGGGGGGCCGGGCCCTGGAGCTGGGAGGGAGGGGGGGGGCCTCAGAGGGAGGGGAGATGGTCCGGGAGCTTGGAGGGAGCTCGGAGGGAGGGGTGGCCACCTTGGAGCTCAGAGGGAGGGGTGGCCGGCCCTGAAGCTAGGGTGGGGGCAGCACTAGGGTGGGGGTGGGGCAATGGTGGGGGCAGGGCTAGGATGGGGCCCCATCAAATTGGTCTGCACAAGGCCCCGCACTTGCAAAGACCGGCCCTGAGCATAAATGTACCATGGGTGTTCTGCCTAGCAATGTGCGCAGCTTATAGAATATTATCAGATGTGTACGTTGGAAGGCACACTTAGGTGTGTTAGCTTATGCCTGCTTTGACCTGGTGTAAACTGTCATGCCTATATTTTGGCATGCCAGAGTGGCTTTGTGCCTTAACTTCATGATATAATTAGCAATAAGCGCACCACTTTGTCATGCCGACCTGGATCCTTCGCTCTGCAGCATAAACAGGAAGTTACATCAGAGGGGTGGGACGCTGCAGAGGGAATGATCTGGGTCAGCCCAGACAACCTGCTACCACTCCATGAAGGACACACAAGTTTTTTGTGGACCAGAGAGGGGCTGAGGAAGGATGAGGAAGACATGCTAGGCTCAGGGTTTGGAGGGAGAGGTACTGGACTCACAAGGAGGGAAGGGAGAGGTGCTGGATCTGCAATGGGAGAGGAGGGGAAACAAAAAAAAAAGCAGAAACAGACAAAAAGCCTCCCTGTGTGCCAGCCCCCTGTGTGCCAGCCCCATGACACATCTTCCGGATGCTCACAACACACAGGTGCTGCATCTGTTAGCGTCTTCACTTTTGTTGTTTTCTTTCTTTAATAGAAGCTACCCCTTAGGAAGTCAGTACTAGGGAAACATGCAAATGTTGGCTTTATATATTGATTGAGTTTATGAAACAGTGCTTTTAATTTTAAAAAATGATTTAGGGGCTCTGTGAGGGAGTGGGTTGTACAAGGCAGTGGCGTACCAAGGGGGGGGGCAGTGGGGGCGGTCCGCCCCGGGTGCCAGTGGGTGGGGGGTGCTCCACTCCCGCCACCTCCTTTAAACAAAAAATCAAATCTCCTTCTCCTCGTCTTGACGTCAACTTGGGCCTTCCAATCAATCACTATGTCCCGCCCTCCTCTAAGGTAAATTCCGCGAGGGCGGGCGGGACATAGTGATTGATTGGAAGGCCCGAGTCAACGTCAAGACGAGGAGAAGGAGATTTGATTTTTACAAGCAGGGCAGACGAGGTGCTGCCTGCGATGCTGCTTCGCCGATTCAGACAGTAGTGAGAACGGGACTGAGGTGGGGAAGGAGAGGGGCGAAAGGGACTCGGGTGGGGGTGTTCAGAGGGAAAAAGGGGAGGGGAGAAGGGGACTGGGGTGGGGATCTCAGACGGGGGAGGGGAGAAGGGGACTGGGGTGGGGGTCTCAGGGGAGGGGGAGGGGAGAAGGGGACTGGAGTGGGGATCTCAGATGGGAGAAGGGAAGGGGAGAAGGGGACTGGGGTGGGGGTGTTCAGAGGGGAAAAGGGGAGGGGAGAAGGGGACTGGGGTGGGGATCTCAGACAGGGGGAGGGGAGAAGGGGACTGGGTTGGGGATCTCAGATGGGAGACGGGGAGGGGAGAAGGGGACTGGGGTGGGGGTCTCAGACAAGGGAGAGGAGAAGGGGACTGGAGTGGGGATCTCAGACGGGAGAAGGAAGGGGAGGGGAGAAGGGGACTGGGGGTGGGGGTCTCAGACAGGGGAGAGGGAGGGGAGAAGGGGACTAGGGTGGGGGTCTCAGACAGGAGAAGGGAGGGGAGAAGGGGACTGGGGTGGGGGTGTTCATAGGAAAGAAGAGGACTGGGGTGGGGGTCACAGACAGGAGAAGGGGAGGGGAGAAGGGGACTGGAGTGGGGATCTCAGACGGGAGAAGGAAGGGGAGGGGAGAAGGGGACTGGGGTGGGGTGTTCAGAGGGGAAAAGGGGAGGGGAGAAGGGGACTGGGGTGGGGGTCTCAGACAGGGGAGGGGAGAAGGGGACTGGGGTGGTGGTCTCAGATGGGAGAAGGGGAAGGGAGAAGGGGACTGGGGTGGGGGTGTTCAGAGGGGAAAAGGGGAGGGGAGAAGGGGACTGGGGTGGGGATCTCAGACAGGGGAGGGGAGAAGGGGACTGGGTTGGGGATCTCAGATGGGAGACGGGGAGGGGAGAAGGGGACTGGGGTGGGGGTCTCAGACAGGAGAAGGGGAGGGGAGAAGGGGAGGGGAGAAGGGGACTGGGGTGGGGGTGTTCAGAGGGGAGAAAAAGACTGGGGTGGGGGTCACAGACAGGAGAAGGGGAGGGGAGAAGGGGACTGGAACTGGGGGCTGAAAAAAGGGGCAGTTAGAGAGGGGACAGATCCTAGATGGAAGGGGGAGCAAGAGGGAGGGCAGACCCTGGATGGATGGGAGAGGGAGGGCAAATGGTGGATTGAAGGGGCAGAGAGAAAGGGCAGACAGTGGAGTGGATGGAAGGGAAAGGGCAGGCAGGATGGAAGGGGCAGAGACAGAGGGCAGATGTGGATGGAAGGAGCAGGGTGAGAGGGCAGACATTGGATGGAGGAAACAGCAGAGAGGACTGACACTGGATGGCAGAGAACGAAGACAGATGCTGGATGGAAGGAAGATGGTGAAAAGAAGATGAGGAAAGCAGAAATCAGAGACAACAAACTGTAAATAAAATATATATTTTAGTTTTTTGCTTTAGGATAAAGTAGTATTGTAGCTGTGTTAATAAATGTTTATAATAGAACATGTAAACAAGGTAATCTTTTTATTGGACTAATTTTAATACATTTTGACTAACTTTCGGAGAACAAAACCCCCTTCCTCAGGTCAGGATAGGATACTGTAACAGCACTATACTGTACTGACCCGTGGACGGAGTTTTTGGCCTCTGAAAGCTAAATGTATTAGTCCAATAAAATGGTATTATTTTACTTTCTATATTTGTTTTATTTCTATTTGTTAATTTGGAAAGTGGTGATTGGTACTTGTTAGTTTTTTTCAAATTTACATCTGCTGTCTTTATATTTTGCACAGTACTAGGGGACAGTTTCTGTTTCTGTGTTGTTGCATTGTATGCAGAGTCTGGCATTGGGGGTTCAGTTTAATTTTTGTCTAAATAGAAAGTTTATGATTACTTATCCTATAGTGGTTTAGGGTGTATCTGTGTTTGTGAAAAAGACATGGCTTTCAGTTGGCATTGACTGTGCAGGATCTACGATCTGTACTATTCTGTCTGGTTTCGTTTTACAATAGGTGAATTGATGTTCTAGTGCTCACTGTAGTGTTTAAGATGCTTTCCTTTTCCTTGTGTGACTCGTAGAAATGACTGCTTATGGTATGGTAGAATTGCTCTAAAGGTCCTGAGTGTTTTGTATTCTCGGCATGCCTAGTACTGGATTTTTTTTTTTTTGGGGGGGGGTGTTAAAAAATGACCGGCCCCGGGTGTCAACTACCCTAGGTACGCCACTGGTACAAGGCTAGTTTCCTTAGGAGCACTCCTTCACTGAAGCAGAGCCACCTTAACAATAGGTATGGTAACCTGTCTGACTAGGAGGGCGGGCAACAATGAGAGAGCAGAAAGTCAAAAGCTTTATGGCAGAACAAGACCAGGAGGAGGCTGGAGGATTCTCCTAAGGTGTGTTGGCTGGGTGCAGTACCTATGGAGAGGCTCCCAGGGAAGAAAGGGGAGGCCCTAGATCAGAGGTTTGCATCCTGTCTTAAGACGTAGCCTCATGTCTATGCGCCAGGAACCACATGAGAGATAAGGTAAGACTGCTAAAGTAAAAGGCTACCTTTATTCATTTGTGAAGACCCTGGGCCTGGGTGACTAAGCTGGAACCAGGCCTGGAGTTTTGTGTAAGTGATGTGAACTGTGGTGAAGAAGCCTTACAAGACAGAACCATTATGAGATGTGGAATTGTCAATATGGTTGTTGCCCATGTTGTTTGAGCCTGAGTCTGTGACAGGAATGGACTGTGCTATTTTGATGGCTTGATCAAAAATAAAACTTGCCTTAGATTTATACTGCACCCTGACTGCATCTGTAAGGGCTCCATGCCTATCCACCAGTCACTTGCCACAGGGTCTTTTTACTAAGCTGCAGTAAGTGCTAGTGCATGCTTACAACAGCTTAAGAGGGCTTAACGTAGGATGTGCTCAGCCATTCTGCAGTAAGTTTTCAATCGGCATGCGCTACTCATGTGCTAAAAATATATTTTTTTATTGTAGCATGGGGCGGGGGGGCACGTCAGGGGAACGGAGAGTGGGCACAGCAATGCTAATCAGTTAGTGTCCACATTAGTGCGTACTAACTGATTAGCACAGGATTACTGTGGGAGCCCTTACCACCTACAAAATAGGTGTCACTAAATGCTCCTGTGGTAATTTTTTTTTAATGGCCACACACTAATGGTGACATTAGCACGTGGCCATTTATACAAAAAAGGAAAGTAATTAGCCATTTTACTACTGTGGCCTTTGAGCCCCTTTTACCACGCAAAGGGGCCTGTGGTAGCATCAGTGCTTGTTTTTGATTCGTGCGGAGGCTTCCTTATACCGCAGTGGGTAAAGGCTAGGTTTCTTTTGTAAAGGAAATGGCCACGCGCTGATCACAGGGATTGGCATGTTGCCATTTCTGGGTTGTGGGGGGCTTTGCCACCACCTATTTAGGTGACGGTAAGGGCTCCTGCACTAACCCAGTGGTATCTGGGTAGCACATGTTGCTGCCTGATTACTGCTGGGTAAGCTCAAGTGCTATAGAATAACAAAATATTTTTGTAGCGCCGGAAATGACACGTGCTTGAGGTGGGAACTGCTACTAGGCTCCCGCGGTATCCCAGCTGTAGTCCGGATTTGACCAGTGGCGTATCTGCGTGGGGCCACGGGGGCCTGGGACCCCGTAGATTTGGCCCTGGACCCCCCTCCCACCACCAACCCTCTCCCGCTGTCGCCTACCTTTGCAGGACGTCAGACTCACAGAAACTGAACGAAGCCTTGCGCCGGAAGAAGACCTCGGCTGGCAGGGGTTGGGGTCCCCCACCAGCAAAGGTAGGTGACGGCGGCGGGGGGGGGGCCGAGAGGGTCGTCGGCAGGAGGGGTCAAAGTAGGTGGTGGTGGTGGTGGTGGTGGTGGCGGCAGTGGCGGTCGGCGGCACCGGGGGGAGGGGCTAAAACGTGCCCCCTCACCTCGGGCTCTGGATTCCCCTCCTGCCGAAGTCTGGCTACGCCCCTGGATTTGACACACAGCAAAGCGGCAGTAGCTCTTTCCCCGCTTTGTAAAAGGGCCCCTTAGTGAATGGGAAAACCCATGCAAGAGCATGCTAAGGTCACTGTACCACAGCTTAGTTAAAGGACCCCTTATTGTCTTAAAATGACATATGACTCCCTTTTGTAAACTGTGTTGCTTTTTAGCATTATCATGTTTTTTTCTTATTTTAAAATATTATTGAGAAGTCATAAGTACATAAGTGTTGCCATACTGGGACAGACCGAAGGTCCATCAAGCCCAGAATCCTGTTTCCAACAGTGGCCAATCCAGGTTACAAGTACCTGGCAAGATCCCAAAACAGTACAATATATTTTATTCTGCTTATCCCAGAAATAAGCAGTGGATTTTCCCAAGTCCATTTTAAGAATGGCTTATGGACTTTTCTTTTAGGAAGCCATCCAAACTTTCTTTAAACCCCACTAAGCTAACTGCTTTTACCACATTCTCTGGCAACAAATTCCAGAGAATCTTTTACTAAGATGTGGTAAAAAAATGGCTGATTTTCTATTTTTTTCTATTAGCAGCCATGCACTAATGTTGCCATTAGTGTACAGACATTACAAAGCATTACCATGTGAGCGTGGTAAGGGCTGAAATGGTAATCCTACACTAACCAGTTAGCATGTGGTAATGCAGGTGTACTAACTGATTAGCACTGGAATGCCTACTGTACTCTCCACCCACAGGCATGTCCAGTCAAACAAAAAAGTAAGAATGTTTTTTAGCATGCGGTTAGCGTGTGCAGATTTGGAACTTACCAGATGCCTGAGCGTATCCCGCAGTAAGCCATTTTAAGATGTATTAATCTTAGTAAAAGGATGCCTGAGTTAGGATTGCATTTTAAACTACTTTGTAATCCATATGTATCTGTCTTGCCTTTTGCTGTATTATAATTGTGTTCTGCTTTATCGTTGGTTGCAAATGTCTTTTCGCTTTAATTGAAACTTTGTAATGGCTATGATTTTAAGTATAATGGGATAGATTCTATATATGGTGCCTGGAAAATCCACATGGAAAACATTTCCACCTAAGCATATTCTATAAAATGTCTGCGCAGTTTATAGAATGTGCTCATTCTGATCCATGCAACTATATTTAGTCACAAGGAATTATGCCAAGTAAAACCTGGTATAAACGCCAGTGCCTAAGTTAGGCACAGAGCAGAAGTGTTCTATAACTGTGTGTATAACTTTTCGTAATGCCCACGACCCGCCCATTCCATGCCCATGGCCAAGACTCCTTTTTGACAATGCACATTAGAATTTACACACACCACATTATAGAATGTGCTTAGCAAATTCTGCGTGTAAGTTCTAATTAGTGCGATAATTGCTCATTACCATCCAATTAACAGTGCTGCTTGGCTTGTTAACCAATTAGGCTATACGCATTGTTATCAAATGCACTTAGAGTTCCTCCTTGGAAATCTATGCACAATATAAAGAATCTGGGGGAATTATGCAGTATCACTGTTTATTCTTAGGGTGTTTTCCACTATGTTTTAAGAACACTCAGACAATTTCTTATTCTATTTTTTCCTCCAAGGGTTAATATACAACTCTGCATGCATGCCTATTTAAAACAAATTCAGGTGTATTTAAAATAAATGCAAACACATACAGAGATAAAATGACAGGTCATTCAGCTAGCCTGTACAAAATAACTCTGGCAGAGTTTGCCTAATGTGATAACAACCCCCCCCCCCCCCCCCCCCAGCCTATCTCATGGTGCAGAAAAGCACAGAAAGAAAATTGATGTGAGAAACCATCACCAGACCAGGCGTACCACCGAATTCCTAAATCCACATTTCTTTCAAGCAAGAAGATAAAGAGAGGCAGGTTCCTTTTTTTTAATGAGATCTGCTGGGAGAGTGGTAGCATGGGTTACCCAGAGCCACTAATCATTAAATTAAGCAAGCACCTGCTGCTGATTCAGCAGAAGGAAGTGAGGAGCGGAGGGCAAGAAAGATGGCTTTGCTTTTTATCCACAATGGACATATGGTACATATCCAGCGCAGGAAGACTAATGGATTCCCATGTTACTGGCACATAAATCTAAATGTTCACTCCAGATGGGTAGCAGGAAAAAAAAGGCTGAACAATAAGCCACTAGTAAGCAGAGTATCGAGGCCCAGACCACCTTGGGAATGTGAATGGAGAAAACATTTCATTCATAGCCCAACTTGGAAGTTACTTTTTAAATCTGGCTCTGTTTTGTTGCCCCCTTCCGTTCCTAACACAGCTTTTATTAATGCTAAGCAATAAAAATAATGACTCCCAGGTTTGTTTAATACTGCATCTTATTACTTATATATTTCCCTGAAGCCAGTGCATGCCATCTGCATAGTTTGTCAGTGGATAGGCAAATCCTACACAGATTGGAAAGTATAATAAGATGCTCCCATGCAAATTGTTGAACCAAATGTTCAGTAATGGATCAAAAATGAGTCTCTTAAGATATAGATCCTAAACTGTCATTTAAGACAAACAAATATATTTATTAACACAAAGCCTTCCATTTGGTAGCTAAACAACTCTAATTAAGCAATTTAATGTACATTGATGAATGTGAAACTCGGAAGAGCATATCTGTGGGGCAGGTACAGTGGCAACGTGGCACTTCTGTGCATTCTAGCTCCATAAGAGTTGATATAGGTCAAGCCTGTTCTAAAGCTAATATACTCAAGTCCTGAAAAAGTGTCAAGTGATTATTCTATACAGGCAGATTAGGGAATGCCCCAGGGCAGCAGTTTCTGGAACACAGCAAAAAAGCAGCTGCAGTCAGAGCAAAACTGTAGGCATTGACCACCACCACCACACACTCAAAGGTCCATTAGCTTGTATGTTTGTCCACAGGAAGGTGGAGCAATTTCAAACAGCCCATTTACGTAGGAAATCACCTTTGTTACATATTTCTAAATTTGGGAACCACTTTGGACATGTGGTAAATAACCATTTTCATCTTTGGTATAGGGGATTGTGAAATTGATTAGATCTTACAATTACATTCTGTGTTTGCTGAATTTCCCACTGTGGCTTATCAAAGAGGACAGAACATTCTTTGCTTCGGTCTTCACCGAGGAAGATTTGGGTGGAATACCGGTGTCGGAAATGGTATTTCAAGCGGACGAGTCAGAGAAACTGACTGAATTCACAGTAAACCTGGAGGACGTAATGGGGCAGTTCAGCAACTGAAGAGTGGCAAATCTTTTGGACCGGATGGTATACATCCTAGAGTACTGATAGAAATGAAAAATGAGCCTGCAGAGGTTCTGTTAGTGATATGCAATTTATCCTTCGGGCGGGCTTCCAGAAGATTGGAGGGTGGCCAATGTAACACCGATTTTTAAAAAAGGTTCCAGGGGAGATCTGGGAAATTATAGACCGGTGAGTCTGATGTCGGTGCCGGGGAAAATGGTAGAGGCCATTATTAAAAACAAAATTACAGAGCACATCCAAGGACATGGATTACTGAGACCAAGTCAGCACGGCTTTAGTGTGGGGAAATCTTGCCTGACCAATTTACTTCAATTCTTTGAAGGAGTAAACAAACATGTGGACAAAGGGGAGCCGGTTGATATTGTGTATCTGGATTTTCAAAAGACGTTTGATAAGGTACCTCATGAAAGGCTACAGAGGAAATTGGAGGGTCATGGGATAGGAGGAAATGTCCTATTGTGGATTAAAAACTGGTTGAAGGATATGAAACAGAGAGTGGGGTTAAATGGGCAATATTCACAATGGAGAAGGGTAGTTAGTGGGGTTCCTCAGGGGTCAGTACTAAGACCACTGCTTTTTAATATATTTATAAATGATTTAGAGATGGGAGTAATCAGCGAGGTAATTAAATTTGCTGATGACACAAAGTTATTCATGCTTCGAGAACAGTGACGCTCACACTCATCAAGAAGCTCAGAAGTTTTCTTTCTCCATTCTCCTAAGGTGTAGTTAGAGAAATCCAGTGTTTGCACAAGACTCTCCTTTTGAGAACCAATAGCACTTTGCCATACAGGGACTCCTGAGGCAGGCCTGAACGGCCGAAACACGACTCGTGTCAAGTCCAGTTTTTTAAGAATAAACTCTTGCTGTGAACTTTTTTCTGAGACCAGTAGAAGTTTGTTTGGCGTCATCCATCTTGTCACCTTCGCTGTGTTCTTTTCTTACAAAGTTATTCAAAGTCATTACTCGCGAGAGGATTGTGCAAAATTACAGAAGGACCTTACGAGACTGGGAGACTGGGCGGCTAAATGGCAGATGATGTTTAATGTGAACAAGTGCAAGGTGATGCATGTAGGAAAAAAGAACCCGAATTATAGCTACGTCATACAAGGTTCCACGGTAGGAGTTACGGACCAAGAAAGGGACCTGGTTGTCGTCGTTGATAATACACTGAAACCTTCTGCTCAGTGTGCTGCTGCGGCTAGGAAAGCAAATAGAATGTTGGGTATTATTAGGAAAGGTATGGAGAACAGATGCGAGGATGCTATAATGCCGTTGTATCGCTCCATGGTGCAACCGCACCTTGAGTATTGTGTTCAATTCTGGTCGCCGCATCTCAAGAAAGATATAGTAGAACTGGAAAATGTGCAGCGAAGGGCGACAAAAATGATAGCGGGAATGGGATGACTTCCCTATGAAGAAAGACTAAGGAGGCTAGGGCTTTTCAGCTTGGAGAAGAGATGGCTGAGGGGAGACATGATAGAGGTATATAAAATAATGAGTGGAGTGGAACAGGTGGATGTGAAGCATCTGTTCACGCTTTCCAAAAATACTAGGACTAGGGGGCATGCGATGAAACTACAATGTAGTAAATTTAAAACAAATAGAACATTTTTCTTCATTCAACGCATAATTAAACTCTGGAATTCATTGCTGGAGAATGTAGTGAAGGCGGTTAGCTTGGCAGAGTTTAAAAAGGGGTTGGACGGTTTCCTAAAGGACAAGTCCATAGACCGCTACTAAATGAACTTGGGAAAAATCCACAATTTCGGGAATAACGTATATAAATGTTTGTACGTTTGGGTAGCTTGCCAGGTGACCTTGACCTGGATTGGCCTCTGTCGAGGACAGGATGCTGGGCTCGATGGACCTTTGGTCTTTTTCCAGTATGGTATTACTTATGTACATATGTTTCTAAATAAAATATGAGAAATGAGTGCTAAATTCACCTGCTGGATTCCATGCCAACTGTGGTAGATGTCAGCGGTATCAATATTTGATTGGGGGCCCTCAATGGACCGATTCACAGACTAAACAATGTATTTGATACAGAACTTGTACAAACAGCTCATCACATATAGTGGTATATATCATCATGTGCCCTTGCAATAAAATTTATATAGGCAGGAGTAGCCTCACAATAAAACTGAGTCTGAATGAGCATAAGTCAAGGATTTTGGATGCTATTCAAGATGCTCCTCTGGTACAGCATTGGCAGCTTGAGAAACATCAAGTCACAGATATTTGATAGAGATTCATAAATCAAGTATTTGAAGCGTGGGAGGCAAGTAATTTAGAAAGCTGGCTAAATTTTAAAGAACAATGCTGGATTTTCATGCTGTACTCAGTTATTCCTGTTAGTATGAATAAGGAGTTGAATGGATGACATTGGTCTATTCAGCTTCCCTGATTGGCTGTTGAGTCTCACATGACAGTGCTTTAAATATATGGGAGATGAAGAATTGCTTTACTGCATTAGGCTTTGTTTTAAACAGAACTATTTTTTTTTAATTTCAATTTTACAAAAATCAGTACAATAAGTACTGTATAAAGCAGTTAATTACAGCCCACATCACAGAAGGAAAAGAGGCATTAAACAAGAAAATGAACCTAAGAAATCCAAATTTATGTCACACTAAACAAAGGTGATCTATCATCCTTCCACCTATGATCATATTACATCACTTCCCTATCTATTAAAATACTTTCTAGCAGATCTGGTTCAAAGAAAACATAGCATCTGAAAAGTTAATACACTTAGAAGGAAATTTTTTAAAAATGTAGCTCCCACAGCCAAAGCCCTTGACTTGAAATTAAGAAATTGTTTATGTCTAGCACTTTTCCTCCACAAAGAAGAAATTTGTTTTTTTCTGAAGTTAGGAGTGGCCTAGTGGTTAGGGTGGTGGACTTTGGTCCTGAGGAACTGAGTTTGATTCCCGGCACAGGCAGCTCCTTGTGACTCTGGGCAAGTCACTTAATCCTCCATTGCCCCATATAAGCCGCATTGAGCCTGCTGTGAGTGGGAAAGTGCAGGGTACAAATGTAAAAACAAAAAAAACCCAAAGTTTTTATCAATTTCTGAGGAAAAGGAAACTAGAAACGTTGAGAGTGCAGAAAAATCATCCTGAGTAGTTTCCAAAAAAGCAGTTAAGTCTGAAATATCCTTACCCTGAACAGACAATAAATTCTGGACCATGTTCCTCCTACCCTGCCCTTAGAACATTTTTACATAAGAACATAAGAGTAGCCATACCGGGTCAGACCAATGGTCCTGTTTCCAACAGTGACCAAGCCAGGTCACAAGTAACTGACAGTAACCCAAATCATGGAAACATTCCATCCCAGTTGCTTCCCCATGTCTGTCTCAATAGCAGACTATGGACTTTTTTAAACCCAGATACGCTAACTGCTGTTACCACATCCTCCAGCAAAGAGTTCCAGAGCTTAACTATTCGTTGAGTGAAAAAATATTTCTCCTATTTCTTTTAAAAATATTTCCACATAACTTCCTTGAGTGTCCCCTAGTCTTTATACTTTTGGAATGAGTAAAAACATCAATTTACTTCTACTCGGGATTTTGCAGACCTCAATCATATCTCTCCTCATCCATCTCTTTTCCAAGCTGAAGAGCCCTAACCTCTTTAGCCTTCCTCATACGAGAGGAGTTCCATCCCCTTTATCATTTTGGTCACTCTTATTTGAACCTTTTCTAATTCCGCTATATCTTTTTTGAGATATGGCGACCAGAACTGAACGCAATACTCAAGATGCAGTTGCACCATGGAGCGATACAGAGGCATCATAGTATTTTCAGTCTTATTCACTATCCCTTTCCTAATAATTCATAGCATCCTGTTTGCTTTTTTTGGTACACTGAGCAGAATATTTCAGCGTATTACCTACAATGACACCTAGATCTTTTTCTTGAGGACCCTAGCATCTGGTAACTATGAATCAGATTATTCTTTCCAATGTGAATCACCTTGCATTTGCCCACATTAAATTTCATCTGCCATTTGAATGTCCAGTCTTCCAATATCCTAAGGTCTTCCTGCAATATTTCACAGTCAAGTGTTTTAACTATCTTGAATAGTTTTGTACGATCTGCAAATGTAATCACCTCACTTGTCATTCTGAATTCCATATCATTTATAAATATGTTAAATAGCACTGGTCCCAGTACAGATCCCTACGGCACTGCACTGTTCACCCTCCTCCATTGAGAGAAATGACCATTTAACCCTTCCCTCTTTTTTCTGTCCAATAACCAATTCCTAATCTACACCAGAATACTGCCTCCTGTCCCATGACTCTTTAATTTTCTCAGGTGTCTCTCAAGAGGAACTTTATCAAAAGCTTTCTGAAAACCTAGATACACTACATCAATGGGCTCAACTTTATCCACATGTGTATTCATACCTTCAAAGAAATGAAGCAAATTGGTGAGGCAGAACTTCCCTTGACTGAACCCATGCTGACTCTGTCCCATTAAACCATGTTTGTCTATGTATTCTGTAATTTTGTTCTTTATAATAGTTTCCAATATTTTGCCTGGCACTGACGTCACCCCCAGATCCCTTTTTAAAAATCAGCATCGGGATGACCTCCTGTTGCTCCTCCAGTGATCACTAACCTCCTCCCACCCTAAAAAAACATCTTTAAAAATATGTTGTGCCAACCTCTATGCCAGACTTAAAAGTCATATTCAGGTCCATGGCAGCGCATGCTACAGAGCAACTACAGGTTATCGGGTCTCTTATGGGACATCTCATTTCCAGCCCTAACCTCAGGTCAAACTTTCCTTAATCATTTACTCTTCAAATTGTGCTCACAAAAAATCTATTCTATTCAATTCAATCAATACTACACACAACAAATCTTTATTTCTTCAAAACATAAAATCATCTTCATATTAGGTGAACAGAAAAACAGCACTTAGCTTTTAGAAGTTCTACAGTCACTGTCAGGTTTAAACTGGAAACCACTCGCCCACCAAAACAAGAACACACTGAGGCAAACCAGCCTTCATGGCATTTTGGCACTACACTGTGCCTTCTTCTGGAGTGTCTTTGAACAAATCAACATGACCTACGTAAAACTTTGAATTGGAGAGCAGGCACTTTTTGGACATTATTTCTTCAGTTCTGGATGTTGGCTCTGAAGTTCAGATACGTTTTCAACATAATTATTTGGATTACACATGATTATTTCTAGTGCACCTTATATTTGATATTTAGTGTTGGCACTTTAAAAATACACAGACACATAGTGCCAATAGAGTATTACCCAATGAAAAATAACAAACATTTCACCCTGTGATCCCACAGGTTAGGGCCCTATTAAGGTGAGAGATCGATCTGACAGTATTACTCTTCACATTTATTGAGTCAGCTTGTTATATTGGATCTAATAGTTGGGTGCTAAACTAGAAGGCACACTGAGAAAACTTATAGCCCACAAATGGCTCCAGCACTTTCTAAAGAAATAAGTCACTCTACTGCTTACCATGTTCCGATCACACATTGACCTTCCTACCATCTCCCCTGTCAGACAATCATTGGAATGCTTTTCACAACTTACTTATATTTTCTAGTTTTGCCATTTTTTGTTTATTCTGGCCTGACCTGATGAAAGAACTTCTGCTTTCCTAAAGCTAGTCCAACAAAAAGGTATCACCTTTTATACACAGTGTTTTGAAATAATGGTACAACTTTTGTTTTCCTCTACAGCACTGGTTGGGTGTATAATAATAAAACTTAGATCACACACGAGCTATAAAATGATCGTGTATTAAATATGTAGCATTCTAAATATTCTTTGCAAATCATGATGTAATTATGAAGTCATGATCTACAGATGATCCAAATAGATTTTTTTTGAGAAGATAAGCAAAGTCTTATGCAGTAAAAAAAAAGTTTCTTAAATGGTTCCTGAAAAACATTGGTTACTTGGTGGATCATTTTACTAAGGAACGCTGAAAATGGCCTGTGGTAGTGTAGGCACGTGTTTTGGGCGTGCGCAGATCCATTTTTCAGTGCGCCTGTAAAAAATGCCTTATTATTATTGCAGAAAATGGAAGTGTGGCAAAATCAAAATTGACACACATCCATTTTGGGTCTGAGACCTTACCACCAGCCATTGACCTAGCGGTAAAGTCTCACACGATAACCGCTCCAGAAAATAAAAATTATTTTTCGGACATGTGCCAAAAATGAAATTACCGCATCAGCCACGCAGTAGCCATGCAGTAATTCCATTTTGACGCACGTTGAGTGCACATAGACACTTACTTGGCTTAGCAAAGGGGCCCCTTATTCACAAATCAATAGTATCAATGATATACTAATGAGTTGCAGCAGCATAGCCTGGAGGAATGGGAGTGCTTGGACCAACATGTCATCTATGACACTGTTAATCAGTGGCCATACAGAGAGGGTAACCAGCATACATAGAAAGTACATAAACAAAAAAAGCAACACTGGGCCTTCAAGACTGAGACAACAGGAGTATTTTATTGATAAATGACCCGACAAGGGCTGTGTTTCGGCGTTAAATAACGCCTGCTTCAGGGATCAAGGTTTGGATGTAAATAATATAAAATGTGTATGTATCCGATACCTCCGAACAGGAATGGAGAAAATCTTTAAAGCCAAGCGTGCCTTACAGAAATAATAGCTGCAATATAGGAAAAAACTCCTGCATATAACCTTGTATTTTGCAAATGCAAATACAAAATACAAGGCTTTATGCAGGAGTTTTTTCCTATATTGCGGCTGTTATTTCTGTAAGGCACGCTTGGCTTTAAAGATTTTCTCCATTCCCGTTCGGAGGTATCGGGTCATTTATCAATAAAATACTCCTGTTGTCTCAGTCTTGAAGGCCCAGTGTTGCTTTTTTTGTTTGTGTACTGTTAAGCAGTGTCACATGCGTCTCCATGCATGCATCACATCAAACGGTGGACATTTTTAACATGCACTTGAATCTGCAGTGCAAATAACTTCAATTCAGCATACACTAATATTTAGCTCATGTCATCTGTCATAGGATCCATTTTATTCCTATGGGCCCTACTGCAGATAACATGGGCTATATCCTTTAGAAAAAAAAAACACTAGGCTTGCTTTTCTGAAAAACACTGTGAAAGCTGTAAGGCTGTTTATAGCTATTCTGCATGATGCTTTAGATTCTTTAATTTATAATTTTTCAATTTATATTTATTATATTTTCATTACTTTTTAATCCTTAATTTTTGTTCACCTGATGTTTTAAAGTACATTTATTGTGTGAAGTTTGCAAAGAATATTTAGCACTCTACATGTTTGTTGCATGATCATTTTATAGCTCTATCATAGGCCAATTTGTGATTCAAGTTTTATTATTGTATATCCAACCATTTATTTGTTATAGAGAAAAATAAAAGAGGCCCCATTATTTTCAAACATCTAGTGATCATTATTTCTGTGTGTCCAAAGAAAAACAATCAGACTGTCTGCTTATTGTCCATAGGTTCCCACTAGAATGTTTGGCTTTACCACTTACAATGATGTCATCATATGATGCTCTTACATCATTCATGTCTGGGGCAGGGCTGTAACTAGCATTGAGCAAGCCCCTCAAAATGCCCAGGGCCACCCAATGGTGGAGGCAACCTGAAGCTGCACCCCCCTTACTCCCTGTACCCAGGTCCAGCTGCCTAATCACCTTCCTCTCCCCTCCCGTGCATCTGCGTGGATCCGGCATCTGTCTACCCACACACCCCCCTGCTGGTCTTTCAAAGGTTGCATCGGATCGTGGCCGAGGCAGCACTGAAAGCCTTTTCTCTGCTGTGTCCTGCCTCATTGATACAACTTCCTGTGGGTGGAATGTGGTAGAGGAAAGGGCCTGCCAGATAGAGAGCAGCTTTTAGTACTGTCTCTGCCGCAACCCACAGCAGCACTTGAAAAACTGGTTGGGGGCACGGGTAGACAGATACAGGATCTGGGCACAGGGAGGGGAGGGGAGAGGAGGGGAGGGGAGAGAACCTGGGGGTGGAGGAGCTGAGGGAAGGGATAGATTGAGAGAGAGAGAAAGTGAGACCTGGAGTATAAGGGGAGGAGAGAGAGGATGCAGACAGGGCTGCCGAGAGACTGGGCCGGGCCCGGGACAAGGCCGCCCCGGCCCCGCCCCACTGCCACCCCCCAGGTTGTCGCTGCCTCCCCCGAGGGGGACCCGGCGCCACAGTCCCACCCGCCTCTGCCACCAGGCTGGTCCCCTTCCACCTAAACCCCCGCCAGCAGAAGTGCTGTCTTCTGACTCTGGCGTGCGCGGCCCACACAGACGCACTCCTCTCAGCTGATCTTCGCTGTACTCTGCAGGACTTCTGTGCGTCTGACGTCCTGCACATCCTCCACGCACGCCGGAGTCAGAAGACAGCACTTCTGCTGGCGGGGGTTCGGGTGGAAGGGGCGCGGTGGCGGATGGGACTGCAGCGCTGGGCCCCCCTTGGAGGCCCGGGCACCGGGAATTTTGTCCACCCTGTTCCCCCCTCTCGGCAGCCCTGGATGCATATACTTTGGACTGGGGGAGTGGAGGGAAGAGAGAGACAGATACTGAACTGATGGAGAGACACTGGCCCAACAGAGAGAGAGAGGGAGTGATGCTAGATTACAGAAGATGGGTGGAGGGTCAGGGGGACACAGAAGGAAGGGAAGAGAGAGGAGAGAAGCTGGCCACGAGGAGGGACAAGGACACAAAAGAAATGATGGTTCTGGAGGGAGAATAGGGACAGGGACACAGATGGGAGACATGTGACAGGATGGATAGAGACACTAAAAAGATAGATGGTGGACATAAAGAAGAAATGTCAAAAGGACAGGAGACCCTGGAGAGAGTTAAGAAAAAAAAACCTGAAAATCAGATGAGAGACACTAGGACAAAAGCAACACTCAGACATCAAAGGTAGAAAAAAAAAATTTTTTTCCTGAATTTATTAATTGTAATATGTCAGCTTTGAGAAATGTGCATCCTCCTTCCCCCCTTCCCACACCCCAAAATCTTGGGAGCAAAGGTGTTATACAGGTTCTCATCTCAATTTTTCTTCCTAGTGCCCATTCAGTCCTAGCTATGCCACTGGTGTGTCTCCTGACGATCAACCAAGTCATACCATAACCCAGAGAAGATGGCGCTTGGAAGGTAGAAATGAGATGCACTGGGTGCCCTGGCAACTAAAAACTAAAGGCCAAACTGTGTCCGCCTGGGCTTATTTCCAGAACAATGAAAATTTGTTTTCATTTTGTACAATTCAGTTTTGGAATAGAATGACAGTTTGAAATCCATGAGCTGTGACAGAAGATTTGAAAATATTTTGGCAGCAGTAATAAAAAGATGAATTGAAATACAATTTTTCTCAGGATTGATTGTCAGTGCTGCTAAGTCTCAAAGAAATACAATTTTTTTTGTCACAAGCTGGCTTAAGCCAAATTATACATTCACATATTTTTATTTTTCTGATTAAAGATGAGAGTTAAACACAGGAAGACATATTTACTGTTCAATATTACCTGTTTTATTTCCAAACCATATTTTCCAGTCATTTTTTTATATATTCCTTCAATGGTTCTGCAGGCTGGTTGAAAAGCAAAACACAGTCATAAAGTGGGATGAATACACATATTCCCCCGGATTCTATATATCACGCTGAGATTTCCGTATAGAAATCGAAGCATATTCCATAACAATGTACAATTACTTAAGCCAATCAGCACTGATCATTGCCAATTAACAAGCAATTATTGACACTAATTGGCATTAGAATTTACGTGCAGAACTGTCTAAGCATATTCAATAATGTGCTGCACGTAAATTCTAAGGGGCATTTTTACTAAGGTGCGTAAGCGTCTACACGCACCCTACGTGTGCCAAAATGGAGTTACCACCTGACTACTGCATGGCTCTTGCAGTAATTTCATTTTTGGCAAGCGTCCGATAAGCGCGTCTGAAAAATATTTTTTATTTTCAGGCGCGTGTAACGGACGCGCGCCAAGTGATTTAACTGGTGACCTGTCCAAGGAATGTGGCCACAGAGGGATGTAAGGAGTAGTATAATATCCCTTAGGAGGAATGGTTAAGGGGGTAATTCTATAAAGGGAGCTAAAAGGCACCAAAAATCTGAGCAGTAAGCTAATATTCTATTACAGTAAATTCATGTGCCAAAGCCATGATAAAGTTTAGTGTCCAAAGTTACATGCCAAATTAGTGCCTATAGAATTGGGAGGGAGTCAGTGTCTTCTTATTAATCTTAGCAGGTTTGAAAACAGCATGTGCAACCCTGGGTTAGAAACAAGAACTTCTGATAGAGTGAGTCCCAGGTAGAGAGTCACTGGATGGAGTGACTAGGAGGACCTGGGAGGGGTTTAGAAGTAAATAAATAGAGAACCTTGAAAGGGAAGGCTTTTCTTGATTGCCTAAGGTTAGAGTACCTACAAAACCCCGCCAAGTGACCCACAGAGAGAATTTAAGGGATCAAGTGCTGTCAAGTGTGCCCTAGCCATTAAAGGGAGTCAGAACTTCAGGTTGGATTGGGGAGTCCAGACCATAACCGGGGCTCAGGATAGGACTAGGTCTGCCCATGTTTGATTGTTACCTTCGGGGTAATACCAACGAAAGATAAGGACAGTAATATAGGATCCAGATGTGTTGGAACAGAATAGATCAGAAAGGAAGTCCATCCTGGGGTTCCATCAGGCTATAGGACAGTCAATAGTGGATTGAACACCTGTGTATAATCCTGAGAAAGAAACGCTCTTTGTGAATTACCTTGAAAAGCATAGCTGAAGATTACATCACTTATTAAGCTGAAGATCAACTCAGTAAGAATTTACTTGTTACTAACATTATAATAAAGTTTAGTTTATTCCTGATCCTTCTGGAGTATTGTGTTGTTCCTGGACTGGGAGCTGGAGGGAACCTGGACTTGGATACATGTCTCTCAAACCCCAATTTAGACTCCAGATCCATCCTATTCCCAGCTGTCAGAAAGAAGCCTGGAAGAGTGAGTACAAGTGGCGTGAGAGTAATTAAAGCTGTGGAGTTGAGAGAAAGAGCAGCACTCTCCTTGGGACTCAGGTCCAGGAGCTAACCCAGGTGAGTTCCAGGTTATACATGTGTAGCCCAACGTACCTGGGTTGTCTAGACCTGTGGTATTAATGGAAAGAAGCATTCAAGGATGTCCCTCCAAGCATGTGAGGATGGAAGGTACCAGTACCTCCAGACTCACTGGAGTAGGAAAGTGAGGGCTGAAGGTGCCAGTTCTTGGACTCACTGAAGTGGGAGCTGGAGGTTCTACTTCACAAATTTACTAAACGTAAGAATAGCCATATTGGGTCAGACCAATGATCAATCTAACTCAGTATCCTGTTTCCAACAGAGGCCAATCCAGGTCACAAGTACCTGACAGAAACCCAAATAGAAGCAAGATTTCAAGCTACCAATCCCAGGCCAACAGTGGCTTCCCCATGTCTGCCTCAATAGCAGACTATGGGCTTTTCCTCCAAGAACTTGTCTAAACCTTTAAACCCAGATATGCTACCTACTCTTACCACATCCCCTGGCAACAAGTTCCAGAGCTTAATTATTCATTAAGTGAAAAATATTCCCTCTTATTTGTTTGAAAAGTATTTCCATATAACTTCATTGAGTGTTCCCTTGTCTTTGTACTTTTTGAAAGAGTGAAAAATCAATTCACTTCTACTCATTCTACACAACTCAGGATTTTGTAGACCCCAATCTTATCTCCCCTCAGCCCTCTCTTTTCCAAGCTGAAGAGTCCTAATCTCTTTGACCTTTCCTCACATGAGAGGAGTTTTGTCCCCTTTCTCATTTTTATCACTCTTCTTTGAACTCTTTCTAATTCCACTATATCTTTCTGAGATATGGTGACCAGAATTGAACACAATCATCAAGGTGAGATCACACCATGGAGCGATACAGAGGCATTATAGTTTACCTGATCTTATTTATTTTTTATTACATTTGTACCCCGCACTTTCCTACTCATGGGAGGCTCAATGTGGCTTACATATTATATACAGGGCAATGGAGGGTTAAGTGACTTGCCCAGAATCACAAGGAGCTGCCTGTGCCTGCAGTGGGAATTAAACCCAGTTCCCCAGGACCAAAGTCCACCACTCTAACCACTAGGCCACTCCTCACCATCCCTTTCCTAATAATAACAAGCATCCTCTTTGCTTTTTTGGCCGTCACTGCACACTGAGCAGAAGATTTCAGCATATTGTCTACAATGACCCTAGCATCAGGTAACCATGATTCGGATTATTCTTTCCAATATGCATCACTGTACATTTATTCACTTTAAATCTCATCTGCCATTTGGATGCCTGGTTTTCCAACTACCTAAGGTCTCCTTGCAATTATTCACAGTACACATGTATTTTAGTAACTTTGAATAGCTTTGTGTCATCTGCAAATTTAATCACCTCACTCGTCTTTCCGATTTCCAAATAATTTATAAATATGTTAAATAGCACCAGTCCCTGTACAGATCCCTGAGGCACTCAACTATTCACCCTCCTCCATTGGGAAAAATTGCCATTTAACCCTCCCCTCTGTTTTCTGTCCAACAACTAATTTCAATAACCAATACTAGAATAGAAAAAAACACTGAAGTAGAAGCCTGGCCATATTTTCTGGGCCTATTGGAAAGAATGGGATAAAGGATTTGACCTCACTGAAGGTTTAGCTCAGAGTTAAATGAATAGAACCCATTTACACAAAGTACACATCTTGAAAGTGCTGAAAGGTAACATTTTTGCCATTTTGCTGATGGCAGGGAAAAGCTTTTTGAAAGGATTCCAGAATAGAAATACTGAAGATCAGACTGGCAAAACCACTAACACCTGCAAAGGGGAATGAGGAATTACAAGAAGCTTACGTGTAGCACAATGAACATAAAAATAAAAATGGACTTTTGAAATAAATAGGAACAAAAGTTAGGATTCTCTTTAAAATCTGAACTGCTACAAGGTAGCATTGCCAAGGTGTGATCAATCATCTGAGGAGCACATATCCCCATATGCCTTTTTCCAAGAAAGAAGCTGGGGTTTTGTTTGTTTGTTTGCTTTTTAGGGTCATCTATCCAAAAATGAAGGACACTTTCTGTGAATTGAAAAACAGTAAAAGTAGAACTCTATTAGAGTATATAGGAAGAAATACTATAAAGCATACTGAAAAAATTCTATGCTAAGTGCCATTCTGTAAAGGGTACATGCCTTGAATAGAATAACATTTAGTACAGATCCCGTGCCTAACTTTTGGACACCGGACTTATGCCTGCTAAAACCTGGTGTAAATACCAGTGCCCAAGTTAGGCAGTATTGTATAATTCCGCACACAACTTTTCAGAATGCCCCTGGCCACACCCCCTTTTCAGATGCATGCTATGAGAGTTAGGCACCAAGCCAGTTACATGCACAAAGCCAAAATGATGCCAATTAACTGCAAAAATTGGCTGTTAGCACCCAATTCGTTTTCCAGATTCTATATGGTAATACTTCGGTATTATTAATTCAGTTTTTTTTCTCAATGTTTTGAAATGTCAACCCGAGTTTGTGATAGCTTGTTATTGAAATTTCCTGTTTTTAAAAATCTTCGATTTCAGCATCAGCTAGCCTCTATGTTTTCTTTTCAGGCAGTTGCTATCTGGAATAATTTACCGAGAACAATTTGAATAGTTCAGAATTATATGCATTTATGTAATATGCTGAAAACCTTTTTATTTTACAATTGTGATGTTTAAAATTGTGTTTTTATTTTTATTATTATGTAAATTCCTCATTTTTTTATTTTCTTTTAATGTAAATTGCCTCAAACCTCCTGTTGGGATAGAGCAGTATATAAAACATGAATTAGATTAGAATAGATTAGAATTATTGCTGGTTAAGGGCTTATTAATCAATTAAGACGCAGTTGTGGAATGCATTACCTACTACCTTGAAAACTATTGATGAAATAACCAACTTTCGTAAATCTCTGAAGACACATCTCTTCAACAAGGCCTACAAAGAGAACCCATAACCTTACTAAATCACCTCGCCAACCCACCCAGTTATGAAAGTCTTTCTATACCTATCCGTCTAAATCTTTTCTTCTTTCCCTTATTTAATATTTTTACATCACTAATTGTATTTGACATCCTGGAATGACAAAGCCATAACAGGACTCTGTAAGCCACATTGAGCCTGCAAATAGGTGGGAAAATGTGGGATACAAATGCAATAAATAAATAAATAATAAATAAATTAAGTTGCATGCACAATTTGGGCATATTCCCAAATTTTGGTGTGCCAGCTTTGGTGCCATATATAAAAACCAGGGTATAATATCCAGGTTTTAAAACAGGAACTGCCTTTGCATTTATTAATTCACTGCAAAAGCATGTATTTGCATTTGCTAGAGAAATATAGATTATAATGCCTTAAATAAGGCTGGTACAGGTATGCAAGTAGTTTAAGAAGATGGGGAAAAAAAACTAATGGCTCCAAACCCTGAGGTCAGAATAAGGTATTGCTAAGAAAACTGAATTAAAACCTGAAAGACTGGTTTAAAATAACCATTTGAAGGTTCCCAGCCTAACAGTTGCCTAAGAAAAGCGGAACCATCTACTAGAAACCAGAAAAGGACCAAAATGTTATCAGTCTTGTGTAGCTCAGGCCCAGTCGATGTTTATTCAGGTGTTCACTCCAACAGGATTCCAGAGCATGAAGGGGCTGGGCTCATAATCACACTTAGTCCAGGGTGTGGGCCAGGACTGGAGTTTTCTGCAGAAGGTCAGAGAGGCACCACAATTTTCTGAAATTTCCCTTGTTGATGATCAAGCACACACACCACACCAGAATCTGAACCAAACCACTTGCTTTATTGAAGATGTTTGTAATCCCCTGGTAAACCGAGTTAGAAATGTCCTCAGGGGATTACTAGACCGCTGTAGAACTCTCCAGAGTCACTGGGGGGGAGGGAGATCAGCAGTGGGTGGGAGATAGAAAGCCCAGCCCAGGGGGAGCATTTGCAAAGAGTAATTAACAGTAGGTGTCACAGTTGGGATGGAGTTGGAAGGTAATAAAAGTGATGGGATTAGTGAACACATAGTCTTTGGTTGCCTTCATCTCTGCCAGGACCTCTGAGGAGAGGGAGTATCCTGGATAGACCCAATAACCTAAGGCTGAATTAAGAGGAGGTTTTTGCCAACAAAAGCATTAACTGGATTGTGAGGAGTTCTCTGGATGGGTAGAAAATGTTAGCCCAGCCTAAAAGTGGAACAGGAAAGAGTCTGTTCAGTACCAGAGGCAGCAACTCATAGAAGTGTCCCTCTGGAGGAAGGACAGATAGGGAGGTCTGATCCTGAGTGGGTCTAGCAGCTGGATAAAGTCCAGTGGGACAGCTTGCTGCAAAAAGCGCTGCAACCATAGCCTTGGATTGTTCTTCCAGAAGGATGGGTAATGGACTGTTAGTGCTGTAAATATGTAAATACCCTAGGATTTCTAAAAAGACTGTTAATTAAGTGATAAGAATTTACATTGAAAGTCTTGGACTGGCACAAAAATCTCTTTCAGCAAGTTGAACTGTTTTGATATCAGTATGAAGTTTGAATATCTGCCTGTTGCAGCATTCCAGTAAAGTTTGTTTGCATGAAATACAAATCCTGTAGTGGAGAGTTCCTTGGAGTGAGAGTGAAGTTAATTGGATCCCAGATTGATAAAGAAAATACAAGTAAAGAGTGTGGCTTATAACCCCACAGCCTGCAGGGTTCAAGCCCAGCCTCGGCCTGCACCAACCTCAGTAAGAAATAAAACTTCTGTAGTGACCCTGGTTCGGTTGGGATTGGGAGAAATACCAATAGTGATGGGAGGGGATATGAATGATGTCGCTGACCCGAGGTTAGATCGCTCGAACCCAACAGATAGGGAGCTGGCTAGAACAGAGCGAGGAGTGCTTCTCTTTGAGTCTGCCTTGGGGTTGATAGATGTATGGAGAACACTCAACCCCTTGGAACGGGATTACACACATATTTCTAGAGTGCATGACACACTGTCTAGAATTGATTACCTGCTGTTTTCACAAAATCTTTTAACACAGAAGACACTAGGATTGGACCCATAATGGTCTCGGATCACGCTTGGGTTGAAGTGAGGTTTAGTGGTGAATCTACCTCAGTAGAGAGTGGTTGGCGTTTTCTTTTCTTTCTCTATAGGGACAGTCATTTCTGGCCATTTTTGGTCTCCAAGTGGAAACTATATGCAGAAAACAATGAGCAACATAGATCTAATCCGGGTTTATTTTGGGAGACGGCTAAAGAAGTCCTTCGAGGAGAAGTTATCTCCTATGTTAGTCATCAGAGGAAGGTACGCCAGAGAGAGGTTTGGAGTGGAGAGTGACTCTTCTTCGGAGACAGTTTGGAGAGGCAAGTTATTTACGGGTGAAAAAGCAGCTGTTGGAGGCACAGCAAAGTCTACATGAACTGTTGCATGGCTGGGCGAAACGATCACAGGCTTATTATAAATATCAATTATTCCGGTTCGCAAATAAGAGTAGTGGTCTCCTAGCTAAATTGGGAAAAGGAAATGGGGGTCGCACTAAGGTTTCTACAATAGTGGACTCACAAGGTACGAGGCACCATGAGGATAAAGCTATCAATCAGGTTTTCTCAGACTTCTTTGCCCGATTATATGAAGCGCAAGATACATTGCAGGAGAATAGTGAGGTTTACTTGTCTAGTATGGAGCTGCCTAGGCTTGCGGAGTCTGAGTTGGCTAGGTTAGGTGCCCCGGTGACGGTGGAAGAAGTGGAGTGGGTAATACAGCAGGGGGCATTGGGGAAGGCCCCGGGGCCGGATGGTTTTCGGAGTGAATTTTATAAATTGTTGAAATCGGAAATCAGTCCAGTGTTGACTGAGGTTTTCAATAACATGATCCAACAGGAACAGTTACCTAAGCATCTCAATGCAGCCCAAATGATAGTGATTCAAAAGCAAGGTAAACCGGCAGACCGGCCTGAATCTTATCGCCCGATTTCATTGCTTAACACAGAGGTAAAACTTCTGGCTAAGATTATGGCGAACAGGCTCTCTAGAGTCCTTCCGTCCTTGGTAGCAGAACCACAGGTGGGGTTCACTTGTGGGCGGGTAATAGCAAAAAAATATCAGGAGGATATTAGCAGCACTAGAAATGATTAGAAGGGAAGGGACCCAGGCTCTATTAATAAGCTTTGGCGCTGAAAAAGCGTTTAATCGGGTAGATTGGGGTTACATGTATGGGGTGTTGGAAGCGTATGGTATAGGAGGAGGATTTTTGAAAGCAGTAAGAGCACTATATGCAGATCCACAAGCACAGGTGTATGCGAATGGGTTATTGTCGGACAGATTTCCAATCCGTAGGGGGATAGGCAGGGGTGCCCATTGTCGCCGTTGCTTTTCGTCTTAACTTTAGATCCTTTATTGCGGGAGATTCAGTTTAATCAGGGCATAAAGGGGGTACAAATAGGGAAACATATCTTTAAATCGGCAGCATTTGCGGATGATTTACTAATGCTTATCATGGAACCTAAGACATCTTTGCCAAATCTCATGGAAAGTTTTGTGGAATTCGGGGATTTCTCCGGCTTTCAACTGAATCTTGTGAAGTCAGAAGCACTCGCGAGTTCGGAAGAGGTGAGACATTCATGGGAAGGGGGCTTTCCCCTGAGGTGGGTGCGAGGGAAGTTTCGGTGTACTAAATAACGCTCTCTCATAGCTTACTTTATTTATTTTTTGTCTATTAGATTGTAAGCTCTTTGAGCAGGGACTGTCTTTCTTCTATGTTTGTACAGCGCTGCGTATGCCTTGTAGCGCTATAGAAATGCTAAATAGTAGTAGTAGTAGTAGGGTGCTGACCGGAAGAGCTCACTGGTGAGACCAGGACTACATGTTCAACAAATTAACATCGAGAGATGTCCAAGGGAGTAGGGTAAATTAACATCCCAGGAGCGTTCACAAAAGGGCTTGAATTATATACATGTGTACAACTCCCTTTATTTGGAAAAATGAAGGATCTCTCTGTTTCCACTCCACTCACAGTCTATCATGTTCTATGTGCCCCTGCTCATATTTGTTTTCCCAATCTGCCTAAATTCCCTTGACTCCTGCCACCAGTCCTGGGGTGACCTATTCCTCCAGGCCTTGGTTCCAATGGCATAGCTAGGTGGGGCCATGGGGGCCTCAGCCCCCCCAAATTTGCTCTAGGTCCCTGGTTGGCTGGTGGGGGTCCCCAACCCACACCAGCTAAAGACTTTGTCCAGCTCTGGTCTGTGGTGGTGCCGCCGCATTGCCTGCCCTGCTCTCTCTTCCCCTCATATTGGGCACGCTCCTTTTAGTGAAATTGAGCTGTTTCACTAAAAGGAGCATACCGGACATGAGGGAAAGAGAGAGTAGGGCAGGCAATGCGACGGCGCCGGAGACCAGAGCTAGATGAAGTCTTCAGCTGGCAGGGGTTGGGGACCCCCACCAGCCAAGGTATTTGTGGCAGCAGTGGGCGGCAGAGGGAAGCAGCGAAGCGGCAGAGGGGGGTGGTAAGGCAGTGGAGAGGGTGGCAGCGGGTTGGTGACCAAATGTCCCCCCACCCCCACCTTGGGCTCTGGCCTCATACCACCTCGAGGCCAGCTATGCCCCTGCTCTGTTCACTCCCCCACTGGAAATTCTCCTCTACCCCTGCAGGTTTAGCGGACCGGTCCTCTTTCTCTGTTCTTCCCTAGTAGATTCCCCTGCTCCCAGGGACTTGGCGGGAAGCTAGAACCAAAGACCTCTACTTGTTCCTTCCCTCTCTATTTATAATCCCATTAATTCCCTTCTTGGGAGTAATCCCTCCCCTTCCTCACAGGGATATTGTGAACACCAGGAGATCATCCATTTGGCTCCTTCCCAGAAAGAGATGACATCAATGCAGTATCTCTCCCCTTAAAACACTTGCTAACATTATGGAACCCTTCCAGCCCTGAATACCAGCAGGGTAGAAATAAAAAAAATATTATACATGAGATAAGCTCTCAGCCAAAAATAATCAAAATGCTGACTACTAAAGAGATGAGATAAAACAATGTCATTCAGAGCTGGTAATAGGAGAGTGTCCTTCCAAAAGGTGGAGCCAGCAAGTCATTGTTGAGCAGATGTTCCAGGCAGAGCTACAACTGAAACTCAACCCCAGTGATTTCTATAAAACATCAAGTCAACAGGAAGAAACTTCAATCTGCAGCTGAAAGAAGAAAAAATACTTAGGAGACCAAGACCTGAGAAAGAAGGAAAATATCCAGACTGTGAGAAGGGACAACTCATGATCAGCTGTCATGGATATCAGAGCAGGGTCTTGGTAAAATCAATATGATTAAGAGATGTGGAGGGGCATTTTCAATAGAACGTCTAAATCAGAATTTGCACGTTTTACACAAAACGTCCAAATTCTGAACAGAAAAGAAGTTCATTTTCGAAAAAGATAGACGTCTATCTTTTGTTTTCGAAAATACTATGGACATTTTATTTTTTTGGATGTTTTGTGATTTGGACGTTTTTTTGTGGGGGCCATTTTCGAAAAAAAAAAAAAAAAACCTGTCCAAGTGCAAATCGTCCAAAATAAAGCCAGAATTTTTAGTAGACTGGTCCCCCTGACATCCCAGAACAGCAATAGGCACCCTATGGGGCACTGCAGTTGACTTCATAAACTGCTCCCAGGTACTCATCTGACCATTTCTCCCTTACCTTGTGTGCTGAGCCCCCTAAAACTCACCCCAAACCCATTACCCCCACTGTACACCACTATCATAGCCCTTACGGGTCAAGGGGGCACCTATATGTGGGTACATTGAGTTTCTGGTGAGTTTTGGAGGGCTCACAGTTTTCGCCACAAGTGTAACAGGAAGGGGGAGGTAGGAGCCTGGATCCGCCTGTCTGAAGTGCACTGTACCTACTACTAAACTACTTCAGGGACCTGCATGCTGCTGTAATGGACCTGAGTATGACATCTGACACTGGCATAGAGGCTGGCAAGTAATGTTCTTCATCACAATTTTTGGGGGTGGGAGGGGATTAGTGACCACTGAGGGAGTAAGGGGATGTCATCCCTGATTCCCTCCAGTGGTCATCTGGGGCACCTTTTTGTGCCTTATTCATAATAAAAACAGGTCTAGCTCAAAATGTCTTAATTTTAGTCTTGGATGTTTTTGTTTTGTTTCATTATGGCTAAAAGACATCTAAGTCTTAGGAACGCCCAAGTCCTACCTTAACCATGCCCCTGGCATGCCCCCTTGAGATTTAGACGTCCTTCTGATGGACTTAAGAGAAAAATGTCTAAAAAGAGGTTTTGAAAATACTGATTTGGACATTTTTGTGAGATAAACGTCTGAATGCAGACTTATGTCACTTTTTGGACGTTTTTCTCTTTTGAAAATGAGCCCCTAAATGTGATAAGTTTGTACATGAGGTGGTCACTAATGGGAATGCAGCCCATCACATCTTTGCTGTATAGCCACAGTAACCACATCTATGTAATTCTGATATATAATTTGTAGCTTGGTTATAAATAAATTCCTGTTTCCAGAAAAGAACCCTGTTTCTGTGTTGTGCAAGGGCACTTCCCAAAGCTGTATTGCTTTTCTTAGAGCCCTCTTCAACCTGACTTCCCAAATGCACTGAAAAAGAAGAATCACTAAGTTGGTGGTAGAAATGTCAGTTCTTAGACTTTCTGGAGTGGACGTTACAATTTAAGAGGAAATAAATTGTATTTTTCCAGTACCAGGGAAAGGAGCCAGAGAAAAAGAGAGGAAAGAGGGGTAAAAATCCAGAGGGAAAAATAAAGGAAGGACAAGATCAGATCTACTGTGTTGTGATAGATTCATCCCCCACCCCCTCCGATATTCAGCCCACATTTTTGACAGCACTGACTGCCATGGGCTAAATTAGGTCTGGATATACAGTGCCAGGTCTTATCTGGGTATTGGTACCCAATATCCTAGACTGTTGCAGCCACCAGAAGTTATCAGGGTCCAGACGACATTCAGTACTGGTACCTAGATATCTTTCCAGGTAAGTTAGGACTGCTATCTTGCCTAGATAGTTAGCTGGGCACCAGTGGTCCTTGAACAGCTTCTAGGTCTGTCCTGGCTCTGCCCATTGTCCACCCTGGCACTATCCAAAGAGTGCTACATCAGTCAGAGCAGATATTGAGTGACACTCTTTGATTAAAGTACCACTGAATACCTGCTCCCTGTCCAGATATTCAGTACCCAGTCAGAAGTTCATCCGAAAAAGAGCTTTGTCTAGTTGGTTAAAGGGGGATGTTATCAACGTGAGCTACTGTTAAGATATATTTTACTGTTAACCTCACTTATTAGTAACTAGGTCTCATTGCATAAAATGGCACCTGTGCTACAATAGGGTGAGCTAGTGATAAAATAACACATTTTAACGGTAGCACACAATGATAACTTCCCCTATTAATGTGAAACGTTTCAGTCTCTGGTAACCAGAGCTGATATTGTGATGTCACAATGCCTCATTCCACCAATACCTAAGAGCCAACCTCATCAGTGATGTCACAATGGCTTGATTGATCCATACTTGGCTCACTTTTATTACATATAGCAGTGATTTCAATTTCTAGGGGCATTTCTTGTTTCTTTAATTAAGGGGAGAAGTTACTAATGTGGGCTACTGTTATTTTACTGTTAACCCCAGTTATTAATAACAGGGTCTCATTGCATAAAATGGGACCTGTGCTAAAATAGAACAAATTAGTGATAAAATAACACATCCTAACAGTAACCTACATTGATAGCTATGCCCTAAATTGCTCTGAATATTGACCTTTTAGTATTTTCCACTGATGAATTTTAAGTGTTTTACCTGACAAAGGTGCTCATTTTCAAAGCACATACTCATTTCAAAATGCCCCCCCCCCCCAAAAAAAAAAAAAAAAAAAAAAACCATTTGCTAGAAACATCTTACTAGCAATTTTGGAAAGGCAGAAAGAAAAAAAGTCCAACACTGCGGTTCATCCAAATAGCAAGGGGGCATGTCGGGGGAGGGTAGGAGGCATGTTTTGGGCAGGACTAGGAAGGGTCCAAAAATAGGATGTCCAACAGCGATAATCAAACAGGAAAAAATGACCAAGTCTTAGATTAAGTTATATCTGTTTCAGTCACACCCAGGGTGAAAAAAGGTGATCTGATTGTACAGCTGACCACTACAGGGATTAAGGCATGACCCCTTTGTAACTCTCTCCAGTGGGTACTGTCTCCTTCCCTCTCCCCTGAAAGAGAAACAGGAAAGGAAAACCAGGCTCTATGACAGCCTCAGTTACTACAGGCTAAAGCAGAAAGCAAGAGTGAGGAGTAATGTGGTGGCTAGGGCAGTGGACCTTAAACCAAGGAATCATGGTCCAAATCCCACTTTAACTTTTTTTTTAATTGTGAGCACTCCAGAAATAGAAATATACCTACTGTCCCTAACTATATGACACCTGCAAACCTGAAGGCTATTGAAGAGGTGTACATTCAAGTACAGTAGGAATTTTTCTGTTCTTGGAGGGCTCACAATTACAAAATAAAAGAGTTAAACTGAGATTTGAACCAGGTTCCCTTGGTTTAAAGTCCACTGCACTAAGCACTAAGTTACCCCTGCTCTGCATGGATATCTGTGTGGCCATTTTTCTCAAAATAATGCCAGACAGATCTTCTTATCCTTGTTTTTTTTTTTTTTTTTACATTCATGCGTTGGATATTTCATTTTGGAAAATGGCTATTCATGTTGGGCATTCTCAGCACAAAAGTGTCCATCTCTTAGCTGTTTTTAAACAGAAAATCTTGACATGGGGGGGGGGGCATTATGAACAGGACTCCATACTGTCTCATCATCTCATCCCAATACAACACATACAAACCCACAAACATTAACACCCCGGCATACACTCTCCCTATCTCAGACAGCCTGAAAATTCTCGGCGTAACAATCGATCGAAACCTCCAACTACAGTCCCAAGCTAAAATCACCATAAAGAAAATGTTTCTCTCAATGTGGAAACTAAAACATGTGAAACATTCTTCCCGAGTCAATGATACTAAGCCACGCAGACTATTGTAACGGAATCTATGCAGGATGCAAAGAACAAATCATAAAGAAACTTCAAACCGCCCAAAACACAGCAGCAAGGCTTATATTTGGGAGAACAGGTTTTGACAGCGCCAAACCACTCTGAGAAAAATTGCACTGGCTCACAATTAAGGAACGCATCGTATTCAAAATCTGCATGACAGTGCACAAAATCATCTAAGGCGAGGCACCGGGATACATGACAGACCTCACCGACCTGCCACTCAGAAACACCATAAAATCAGCACAATCATACCTTAACCTCCACTACCCAAGCAGCAAAGGACTCAAATATGCATCCAGCTTTTCCTACCTGAGCGCACAACTGTGGAACGCACTACCCAAAGCAGTAAAAACCACACTCGACCACTTGAATTTCCGGAAAGTACTAGAAACAGAACTGTTCAGAAGGGCATACCCCAGCGACCCAACATAAAAAACCTGGACATTTGCGACACAACGTAACCAAAGATCGTAACTCTTCTTTTCCCTAACGATGTTCTTCCCAACTGTCTTTATCAAACATGTATGTCACTCTACCATAATATCACCTTGATTACTCACACCTTGTATTTGTTCACACCGGAATCGGTCAATGCCAATTACGGTACCATGTAAGCCACATTGAGCCTGCAAAGAGGTGGGAAAATGTGGGATACAAATGCAACAAAAAAAAATTCTGACTTACACGATTTTTTTAACATGTCCCTCAAAGCATCTTAATAGATTGTGGGCCCAATATTCAACATGTTAAATCATACTGAGCAGACCAGCCAACAATATTCAGCAGCACTTAATTGGGCAGTGCCCATGAATATCGACTCTGCCCACCCTGGCAGAACCTGGACAGTACCGGGGCTGTCCAAAGGTGATGCAGTAGGACCACATAAAATTCAGTCCTGTTTTTGTCTGGTTGGGTATACTGATACCAGCATTGATCTGCTGACACCTGCATAGCACCGGTCCCTATTTATCTTCCTCTATTGAGAAATGGCCATTTAACCCTACCCTCTATTTTCTATCTTTTAACCAGTACCCAGTCCACAACAGAACGTTGCTTCCTATCCTATGTCTTTTTAATTTTCTCAGAAGTCTTTCATGAGGAACTTTGCCAAAAGCTTTCTGAACATCTAAACAAACTACATCAACCGGCCCTCCTTTATCCACATGTTTATTTATTCCTCATACTCAAACATTCAGCCAGGCTCTACAGATCCCAACCCTTCTGGTGCACACTTCTTGCTGCCATGGGGATGGGACCAGTAGAGCCTGGCTAAGGGGCCCTTTTACTAAGCGCATGTCCACTGCCATTTACCACTGGGTAAGTGCCACACTGTAGAAAAATAGAAAATATGTTCTACTCCGTGTTTTTGGCACATGCCAAATTCAGAATTACCGCCAAGGCACGCGGTAGCCGGGCAGTAATGCTGATTTGGCACACGCTGAATATGCATAGGCCTTTACATGCCTTTGTAAAAGGTCCCCTGAATGTTTTAGCATGAGGCTCTGTGGCTGCTGCTGGATTTTCTTTTTTAACACTGACAGTCGTGGCAACAAGAAGGAGCCATAGGACAAGGGCAGATTTGGGGGAAGGGATCTTTTGTGGGAAGAAGAAGTAGTGATGCTCGAAAGGAAGCAAGGGGGGAGAGAGGGGAAAGATGCTGGACCACGCTGGAAGGGGAGAAAATGCTGGACCATTTTGCAGTGGGATGGGGGAGATGCTGGACACGAAGAAGGGAGGAATAGGGAAAGAGAGAGGGGAGATTCTGCATTTGGGGGTGGGGGAGTGCAGGGGAAGAGACAAAGAGTGTGACACTAACAAATGATAAAGTAGGAGAAGGATCTGATGTGGGGGGCAGGAAGGAAGCTGGCAGATGCTGGGGGATGACAGCAGATGTTGTGGCTGGGGGTTGTCAGAAGAAAAGGGCTAATTTGGGGAGAAGGGGATTAAGGGCTAACACAGGGACTGGAGATTGAATTGACAGCAGGGGTTTCTGGCATTGGAAGAAGGTGCATTGTCCCTTGAAAAGTGCTGTCCAGTTTCCTCTCTGAAACCTCTTAAAAGCATTTGTAAACCATCAGAGACATTCATCTCTCCAAGGTGAAAGAACACTACGTGTAATAAGTGAAAGAACATTAATTTCTTAAATGAAAAAAGTCATCAGGTCCATTGAAATCCCACATCTGTAATGTACTGCTTTGATTCTCCCTAGTGCTGAGCAGAGACCTGAGTGCTCATAATGAGACTTTACAAACTGAGAACATTAGATTGTCAAAAACTGTAGCAAAGAATATTGCCAGCTGATAAATTTTAGAGCTGGAAATTGTTCTCCCAATGTTCTCTGAAAGGTGACAATAGTTCTTAAAAAAACAGATGCCTCTGTTTAAAAAATTGTTTCCCCACTTAACTGGACTTGATCAAATTTTAAGAGAAATGCAGTACTGAAAACCCCTATTCCACCATCATGCACAGTACACTATCCAGCTTATTTTCGAAAGAGAAAGATGCCCATATTTCGACCCAAATCAGGAGATGGGCATCCGTTTCCCGTGGGCACCCAAATCGGTATAATCGAAACCCGGGTTTTGGCGTCCTCAACTGCAGTCCGTCACGGAGACGAACAAAGATCACAGGGTCGTGTCGGAGGCTTGGTGAAGGGGGGACTAGGGTGTGGTTATCGGCTGAGGAGAGATGGGCGTCTTTAGCTGATAATCGAAACAAGAAGGGCGTTTTTGACGAGAATTTGGTCCGCTTTATTTGGACTCTTTTTTTTCAGGTCCAAGTCCCAAAAAAGTGCCCCAACTGACCAGATGACCACCGGAGGGAATCGGGGATGACCTCCGCTGACTCCCCCAGTGGTCACTAAACCCTCCCACAAAAAATACCCACTTTACAAACTTTTTCCCCAGCCTGTATGCCAGCCTCAAATGCCGTACCCACCTCCATGACAGCAGAATGTGTTCTATCCTCTGACAGCCTTTCCCTGCTTCTGATGTGGGTCTCGGGTGAGTGTGACAACTTTTCTGTTAAGGGCACTGCAGAGTCACATCACCAATGCATCGTGGTGGGTGTAGGGTATTGGGCTCCGTGATTCCACTAGCTTGTGTTAAATGCTCACGATGTTGGTAGTTGGTAGGCTCTACTCCCATGGTGCTTTTCCCTCTGCTTACTGGGTCAGAGTGTGCCCTGTTGTGTTTCCGGTAGTCCATGAGGTAGTGGCCATTTGTGTAAGACACTTTTAGATCCCTTTCATGTGTTACCCACGTTAGAGAATGTTAGTTATTACCTTGAATGTTGCTGAAAGAGGGCATTGTACACCATTCTGCCAGCTCGGACCTACTGCTAATCTCAGTACCAGCGAGACTCGTTGCCAGTGGGGCACAACCTCTGATCTGCAGTTAACTGTGAGTAAAGGTGCTTATTCAAATAAAGGACGTTTTCAGCGAGATTAGTCTTCAGGTGTGAACTGCTGTGCCAAGGTTATACACCAGCAACAAGTCCTGTCCCTGGAGCACTATTAGTGGGTACTGCAGTGCACTTCAGGCAGGCATACCCAAGCCCATCCCCCCCACCCGTAACACTTGTGGTGGTAAATGGGAGGCCTCTAAAACCCACTGTACCCACATGTAGTTGCCCCCTTCACCCCTAAGAGCTATGGTAGTGTTGTACATTTGTCCCTCCCACAACCAAATGGCTTGGATTGGGACGTTTCTGAGCTGGGCGTTTTTAGTTTCCATTATCGCTAAAAAAAAAATGCCCATCTCAGAAGGGACCAAATCCATGGCATTTGGTCCGTCCAAACCGTATTTTCGAAAAGAAAGATGGACGCCCATCTTTTTCGATAATACGGTCTGTCCCACCTCTTCACATACCTGTTTTCGGACATAGATGCCCATGGAGATGGGCATTCCCGTTCAATTATGCCCCTCCACGGGATCCTTTTACAAAGGTATACTGAAAAATGGCTTGTGGTAGTGTAGGCGGGGGTTTTGGGTGAGCAGCAATCCATTTTTTAGTACGCCTGTAAAAAAGGCCTCTTTTTTGGGGGGCCGAAAATAGACATGCGGCAAAATCAATATTGCCGCGCATCCATTTTGGGTCTGAGACCTTACCGCCAGCCATTGGCCTAGTTTTCAGACACGCATAGAGGACGCATGCCAAAATTGAAATTATCGCAAGGGCCACACGGTAACCGGGCAGTAACTCCAATTTGGCGCGCATTCGGCACACGTAGGCGCCTATATGCAGCGGCGATCCTAGCCGGCATGACACCCGGGGAAGATTGCCAATGCGCCCCCCCCACCCCGGGTGCAGCGCGCCCCCCCCCCCCCCCGGCGAAATGACACCTCCCCGGGTGCACGCCGCTGGGGGGGTGCCATGGCGCGCCTGTCAGCTGAGTTCGCTAACTTTGCTAACTTCGCTGCAGCTCCCTCTGCCCCGGCCGGAACAGGAAGTAACCTGTTCCAGGGCAGAGGGAGCTGCAGCGAAGTTAGCGAAGTCAGCGAACTCAGCTGACAGGCGCGCGCCGCAGCACCCCCCCAGCAGCGTGCACCCGGGGCGGACCGCCCCCACCACCTCCCCTTGGTACGCCACTGCCTATATGACATAGTAAAAGGGCCTGATATTCTTCCAGTTTTTTCAGAATTAGCCCAGTTTCATAATCAAAAACTACTTGAGGGCCATCAACTGGCAGTTTTTAGAAGTATAGAAAGAACTGGTTTTTAATTGGTTACTATCCCAACAATACTCTTCCCTTCCTAATTTATTTAGATTTAGCCTTTTCAGTAATAGCTCACATTCAGGTACACTGGGTATTTTCCTGTCCCTGCAAGTGTAATTTAGGACATGGGCACCTACGCTAGCCAAACAACTGCTGTAAGCTCTCAAGCATAAATGTTGGAGATACATGCATACGGCCAGATTCTATATAAGGTGCCTAAAAAATCAACACAGTAAACATTTCCGCCTAAGCATATTCTATAAGTGGCACCTAGATTTAGGCATGGTATACAGAATGCACTCAGTTGATATCCCAGCCCTTAAAACTATGCATGTCCATTTATACAAATGAAAACATGGTGTAAATACCTGCGCATAGATTTATGCACACTGGGCCATATTCTATAACAACATGTGTAAATTTGTGAACTCCCATTTTCCCACCCATAGCCACGCCCCCTTTGAACTGTGTGCATTAGAATTTATGTGCAGTTCATTTCAGAATACGCTTAGTGAGTTGTGCGCCTAAATTCTAATTATTGCCAATTAGTGTTCATTATTGGATTTTGGATGTTCTTCTGTTTTGAAAATGAGCCCCAGTGTTTACTGAGCAATAATGCAGTGAAAAGCTCAGCTCAGTTGGCCAGTCCAAAATCCTTTGCTTTAGGAACCATATTCCGAGAGACAGACATTACTCTGTTAATGTGACCTAGGCTGGCTTTTACAGCCTCTAAAAACAACACATATTTCTGTACTGAGGCATTATCACCTGCTTTTTTTTCTGCTAGTTTCTCTATGCATGCCAATATCCTCCTGGCTCTGGCTACTGCCCTGTCACACAGTTTCACCACTTTGAGAGCATGAGACATTATCACCCCAATGTCTCACTTCTATCAGTGCACATCATCTCTCCATTTCCCAATTTTTGTACTTCTATTGCATGACTCTGCTCGTTATTCATTACATAACTGCCAAGCATTCAGCCACCCTTCAAGCTTTTTAAGATCACATTTCATTCTGCCTAGTCTGTGGAGCTTTCTTCTAAACCTTTCTTCAATATCACTTACCAAGATATTGAATAGAACTGGCTCCACGATCGACCCCCCGAGGTATTCCATTCTATTTACCCCTACCCTCTATTACTGAACCAGTTTCTTATGTAAGAGTCTCCTGGGTAGGATAGTTTCAAACATTTGCTAAAATCTAAGTAAATCATACCCTTGATCTAATTTTCCATTCACCTAATTGAAAAAAAAAAAAATCAATGAAATTAGTTTGACTTTCCCTCTGGTAAAAACATGTTGCCTTGCATCCTAAAGCTTGCTGACTTGTAGATATTTCATTACCCTTTTCTTTAGTACAGTCTCCATTATTTTTTCCAATAACAAAAGTCAGATTAACAGGCCTGTAGTTTCTAACTTCCTGTTACCAATATTGTAAAGTGGGACAACGTCTGTCCTTTTCCAGGGCAGAGACCCATGCTTGTCTCCAAGGATCTATTGAACAGATCCTGCAGGGAACCCACTGCAACGTCGCTGAGCACCTTAGAAGGGTTGTGTGAAGTCTGCATGTTTAAATAATGTAGATCTCCTACGGGTGAGGTTTTAAAGAGAGTGATAAAATGAACTAATCACGGTGTAAGGGTTCCCACGCTAAACACTCACCGCTTAGGAAATTTACAGGAAAATTAAGGAAATTCTGTATTATGTACACTATATAATGTGCAATTTAAGATGGTCAAGGAATTTCCTCTGATGTTCCAAGTTTTAAAGAATGTTGTCAATATTGCACACTAAAACTTTAAATGAAAGTAATTTATTGCACAAGGTGTTTTAAAAAATTCAATAAATATTTTCAATAAATATGTTAAAAAACAGCTGTATTAAAAATGTAATATTTTGATGTTAAATTGCATTTAAAATACAAATTATAAAGTGCAGTCAGTTTTTATATTGCACTTCAATAATATGTACATTTAACTTGCAACAATTTTACTTTCTTAAATTTCAGACATTGTGTATACTTTCAATTAACAAGTTTTATCTATGCGATAACTCCACACAGCAAAAATAATCAGATAAGTATTAATATTTGTTAATTTCTCTTTTACTCAAATATTACTTTAACTATGAAACTTTAATGAAGAAACTGATTCTTTGTTTCAATGTTTTGTCTTGCAGAAATCAAACCTTCTTCATGTAGGAATGAACCTAAACATCCACCTCCAGGTAAGTATTTAATAGTAAATACAGTCTCTTAAATGCTGTATGATGTGATTGTACACTTAGCTGGTTATGTAGACCTTTCTTGAATGAGGGAACCTTTGATCTTTCTTGAACGATGGTGCACTTGTTGTTCCAGCATTGTCTCTTTAACAGCCTCCGTAACCTGTACTTTAATTAGTAAATTAGTAATTAGTAAATGAGACTTAAAGGAAACAATACCCAATTTCCCTATCCAATGGGAACTCTATAGAGAATTTAATTTTAATACTGTGGCCCAAAAAAATAACTAAATCAAATAAATAATTAATTAAATTTCCCTTTAGTGAGACCTTTGTTATTTTTTTTCCCCTAGCGAATGAGGAGCATTTTTTATATGACTCTGTAATCAGCCACTCACTATATCTCACTAATATCAACAGTCTAACAAGAGACGCCAACAACCTTGCTTAAATTAAGATTTTAACACTCATTGCTGTCAGGCTCTCACTATACACCACTGTGACACCAATACCTTTATAAGAAGCAACTCAGCAAAGGACAACAGCTTTATTTAAGCCCAAATTAGAGTAGACTTTCGCTGCAATCAGGTATACTAAGGGTAACAACCCTGTTCCATAGCAGACCAGTTAAAAGCACACCAGCTTTCTTGCACAGTCACTGTTAGTAGCCACAGTCACTAGCCACCAACAGGCTTTTATATAGCTTGTGACTTATTTTAAAACTCAGACAGGCCTTTCTGTCCTCACAGCTTCCGTTCTTTCAGAGCCTTTATCAAAGGAATGTTTAATTCTAGCTCAGCTTTAAGTTCACACCTGCATTTAAAATGGTGTTCTAATATTGAAGTATAGTTTTCTGAATCACTACCTGGTACACCAATACACATGTGCACACTCAGAGGGCCCCTGCCTTGCAGGACTTCTCCCTCTGTGTCTCCAGCTTCTCTGATTTAGTCATACAACACTTTGTTCAGGTTCTCTCCCTTATTTACACTCAATTTTCTCACACACAGGCAGAGCACCTGCCACACAGGTCTGCCCTCTCCAGTGTCTTCAGTTCCTCTGCCCACTGTAACCAGCTTTGTTTCCCCTGGCCATGAAACCTCAGCTTGGCCATCTGACCTGTCACCACCAATCAGGCACTAGCTTTCAGAATGTTAGCTAACTTTTACAATTTGGAATTTATAGTCAGGCTCCATCTTGAAATCCATTTTCCCCATTAATGTTAATGGGAAAAATGGATTTCAACACAAAATGCAATGTAAATTACAACATACTTAAACAAAAATTGTGCCAACATCCAGGTCACATTAAACTGAATCCAGACCGTTTTATTTTTTTTTTAAACCCTTAATAGGCACATTTTACACTATTTCACGTAAAAACACCATTAAAATTCAACAGAATTTTACCAAATTGTCCACATATGTTAAGCAACATGTATGTTCACAAACACCATCATCAGAGTTTCAAAATAGGCAATCAGAGCAGCGCATAAAAATAAAAATTTAATATTTAGGGAAGGCCCGACAAATAATATCACAAAAATCTCAAAAATTAAACTAAATTAAATTAAAGTAAGGCCCTAGGGCCTCTTACCTTGACCCACTGACATCCATCCTGGGGTTCTTTAACTTCTTTGGGGTCCCGGTAGCCCTCCGACGCTCCTTCCGTTTTCAGCCCCATAAAAGACTTGAAAGGCCTGGAACTCCGGATGGGCATTTTGCGGCCTACTGGAGCTCCAAACCCAATCGTGCATGCGCTGGATCTGCCAGATCCAGCACACATGTGCGAAACAGGTCCGGAACCGGTCAGTTTCTTTTCCCCCTGCTCCCTCGCATTTGCGGCGGCACGCCACTAGCACCTGCCGCGTTTTTCAATGCTCCTCTCTCCAGCCCCTTTTCGGGCCCAGGACTTGCTCCGGTCCCGAAACGGGATCCAAAACTGCTGGAGTAAGCCTAGGGCAGCCCAAAAAACGCTGGCCACCAATGAAAAAGCCCCCAGATTGGCCAAAAACGGCCCAAGAACCGTGCAAACCCCAAAAAGGGTCCTAAAAAAATGAGGCACATCAAAAAGAGCCCCATGAGCCTATTGGACCCCATAGCAAGCCCCAGATAGCCAATGGACACCGTGACTACCCCGGAGCCCAGGTAAGCCCCTTTAAAGGGGAAACACATTAATTTTTTAAAAATTTTAATACCCCATTTACAATAATAATATTGTGTATGGGTGTAAATGCTGATTGTACAGTGCAGCTTTTTGTCGTTTTCCCATGTCATTTTCAGAAATGTCCCTCCCTCCTTATGTTGTCATGGGATCAATACCATTAAGAGTGCGTGCTTTTTCAGAAAGAGCTTACACTATTTGCAAAAAGAGTGCAGTCTTACCCGATAGTGTGCACATGTGCACTATTCAAGCATTAACACACTATCAAGAAAGAATGAGCCTTCTGCACACTATTGACAGCATATGAAAAAAAAACACAAAGGGGTCGATATTCAGCCAACGGCTCTCAGCGTTTGCTGATTGCCACCAGCATTATCCCTTGAAATTTAAACCTCAGCCATATCCGAGCTCCCATACCGAACTTCTGGATTTATGAAGCTGGCAAAAACCATAGCCGATTAAGTGGCTATGGAGAACCACATACAGAAAGGACTGACTTTGATGCCGTTATCTTGCAGTTACCAAGCAGAAATTAAGGTGTGATATATAGAATTTGCAGGTCTACTCTTTAAATGTGTACATTTTTTCCAAACAACACGGGTCCTTCTCCACTACCTTCTGTAAATATCAGCCAGGTAATTTATTAAAGGGTCCTTTTACAAAAGCACACTGAAAAATGGCCTGCGGTAGTGTAGGTGTGGGTTTTGGGCACGTGCAGAATCATTTTTCAGTGTCCTTAGCGATGGGTGCCCTTAAAGATAGGCGCCCAGTTCGATTATGCCCCTCTATGCGACTTAGTAAAAGGGGCCCTCAGTATTTATGCTTTTATCTTGCTCCTTCTACACATTTTTTTCTCTTCTGATCTCAGTCTTACAATCCCCTCTTTCATCTTCCTTCTTTCACTGAAATAACCGAGAAAATGTTTGTCACTTTACTTTTTTAACCATTTTTCATGTTTTATCATCTTACCTCCTTTCCCCACTTCTTTCAGTTTTACCAGGTTTTGTACCCCGCGCTTTCCCACTCATGGCAGGCTCAATGTGGCTTACATATTATATACAGGTACTTATTTGTACCTGGGGCAATGGGGGGTTAAGTGACTTGCCCAGAGTAACAAGGAGCTGCCTGTGCCTGAAGTGGGAATCAAACTCAGTTCCTCAGTTCCCCCCAGGACCAAAGTCCACCACCCTAACCACTAGGCCACTTCTCCACTCCATTTTACCCATTTGACCTCTTTGTACCTTTTGAATGTTAATCTTTTTTTTTTTTTTTTTGGGGGGGGGGGGGGGGGGGTTACCTTTTCAGCTCACTTCTTTATTGCTCATACTATAGCTTTTTATAATTTAACTCACTGTTTTTCCACTTTACCTGCCTCCTTCTACCCTATCAGCACCTCCTTAACATACTCACCCCTTTCATTAAAATCCATATTTCTGATGTAAACCCTGGCCAGATTTGTCATCAGGCTAGGCAGTTGTGTGGTGTGGACTCTGAAGCACATGAGCTGGCCAGGTACACAATTTTTGGTTTTAGGGCGTAGTCCAAGACTCTAGATTCCCCCAGGAGGCCGATTAAAGTTTAGTCCATGCACTCACTGAATATTCCTTGGCACACAAAAACTCAGGCCACACAACTGGATGTGCTCTAAACCGTAAAAGTTTTTACTGAAGAACTTAGGGGTCTTTTTACTAAGCCACATAAGCGCCTACGTGCGCCCAACGTGCACCAATTCCGAGTTACCGAAAGGCCCTTGCAGTAATTTTATTTTTGGCGTATCCGCTACGCGCATCCGAAAAATATTTTTTATTTTCTGGCGCGCATCAGCTATGCATACCAAGTTGCATTTGATGTGCGTAGGTCATTACCACCCGGTTACCGTGTGAGTCTTTACCACTACGTCAATGGCTGGTGATAAGGTCTCAGACCCAAAATGGACGCATAGCAATTTTCATTTTGCTGCATGTCCATTTTCGGCAAAAATTTAAAAAAGGCCTTTTTTACAGGTGCGCTGAAAAATGATTCTGCGTGCACCCAAAACCCATTCTTACACTACCGCAGGCCATTTTCCGCGCACATTAGTAAAAGGACCCCTTAATAATAGTATTATTGTGACATTAAGCAGAAGCAGTAATAATGCAGAGGCTTTAGAAAATATTTACACTTCTCCTTTGTATACAGTGTTCCACTTTACTCCCATTAGGTGAGACGCTGTGGAGAATCGTCTTTCATCAATCAGATGTCAAATTAGAAACAGACTTACAGTTCTGCAGATCCCAAAAGGGGGTCAGATAGGCCAATGCTGAGCCCTTGTAGACATGCAGGATATGGAAGGTCTTTCATCTAAGATATATAAGAGGTATCATATCTTTGGATAATTCTTAATAATATGAAGTAGAAGCAATTTTCATATAAGTATGTACAAAATATTTTTAAATAGTTTTGACAGCATCACTTATTTGATCATAAAAAGATAATAGAGTTATCCAGACTTTAAACAATTTTCACACCATCATGCACTCTCAACCAAGAAGCTGATTTGTTTATTTCCAGTAATAATTCAACCCCCCCCCCCCCCCTTATTTGAGGTCTTAAGGTTAATTTTTCTTTTGTTAATGTGTACTTCATATTGTAGTACTTTACTTGTTTTCTGTGTTTCTGCAAGTAAGTGGATACTCAGAAAATGTATTTAAAACTATTAAAATAAAAGGAAAAACATTGTCAATCAATTCATGAACAGATCAAAATACCAAATATAAAAGTAGCAGTACTGTAAGTAAACTCTTTATTACACCCAACTCTCATGGTGTTCTCAATCCTCAACAGCCATATTATTTCATGTCATTTTTTCCAAACAGGGGAAAAAATTAAGGGGTCCTTTTACTAAGGTGCACTGAAAAATGGCTTGCGGTAGTGTAGGCACGGGTTTTGGGCACGCGCCAATCCATTTTTCAGCGTGCCTGTGAGAAAGGCCTTTTTTTTGCCAAAAATGGACGTGCGGCAAAATGAAAATTGCCGCGTGTCCATTTTGGGTCTGAGACCTTAACACCAGCCATTGACCTAACGGTAAAAAATTTGGGCGGTAATGACCTACACGCGTCAAATGCCAGTTGGTGCATATCCGTTACGTGCATCTGAAAATAAAAAATATTTTTCAGACGCACGTATCAGACGCGCACCAAAAAAGAAATTACCGCAAGAGCAACATGGTAGTCAGGCGGTAACTCCATTTTGGCACGCATTGGGTGCGTGTAGACACTTAAATGGCTTAGTAAAAAGGCCCTTCAGTTTTGCTTTTTTTTCATGTATTGTTAATAGTGCAGCCTCTTCTGAATGAGTGCGCTTTTTTCACAAAGAGTATGCAGTTTAAGAAGACTGCACTATTTACAAAGAGTGTTCACTTTTTCAGAAAGAGTGTCCACTGTTTGTGAAGAATGCACTATTTACAAAGAGGGTTCACTGTTTCAAAAAAAGTGTGCACTGTTTGTGAAATTAACACTATTTAACAAGAGGGTTCAGTCTTTCAGAAAGAGTGTGCCTGTTTGTGAAGAATGCACTATTTACAAAGAGTGGTTCACTCTTTCACAAAGTGTCGGCAGTTTTTGAAGAATGCACTATTTACTGTTTACTGTTTCAGAAAAAGTGTGCACTGTGAAATTAACACTATTTACAAAGAGGGTTCACTCTTTCAGAAAGAGTGTGCACTGTTTTACAGAAATGCATGTATGCACAAACCATTGCACATGTTTAATAGTCTGGTCGCCCATTAGGAAAGGGTGCACCCTCTTTCCAAAAAATGTGTGTTCTTATGAAAAAGCATGCACGCTTTTGAAAGAATGTGCAATTTTTCTGAGAGTGTGTACTTTTTCAAAAAGAGACAAAATCTAGTTCTAACACAAGGGCAATCATTTATTGAAAAATACATAGTAGACGTGATGCAGTTCTGCATTTCGGTGCAAAGCAGCACCTGTCTCAGGAGCCAAATAGTTCAGTCCAGTGAACAACAATGGTTAAAAGTTAAACATTCAATAGTGCAAAACAAGATTTCCCAAGTTAGACCATCAGTATACTGCAGCAAAACACAGGAATAAAGCATGAACCAGTGTCTGGCGGTAATCAATGTTCTTCACTGGGCTGAAATGTTTGACTTCTGAGGCAGGTGCTGCTTTGCACCGAAATGCAGAACTCTGTCGAGTCTGCTGTGTATTTTTCAATAAACGATTGCCCTTGTGTTGGAACTAGATCGGTCTTCCCCAATGCTTTGCTCTTTCAGAAAGAGTGAACACTTAGGGGTACTTTTACAAAGGCGCACTGAAAAATGTCCTGCGATAGTGTAGGCGTGGGTTTTCGGCGCGCACAGAATCATTTTTCAGCGCACCTATTAAAAAGGCCTTTATTTTTGCCAAAAATAGACATGTGGCAAAATCTCTATCATATATATAAATGTGTGTGTTTTGTCTTCCAGTAAACCATGTACATTTACACAGTCCACATAAGCATGTGTTTCACAATTTTTCTGTTTTCAGAATTGTCATGCACATTTCTTTACATACATAGCTTTATTGTACACACATATATACTACTCTATATGTGTATATATATATCTTATATATTTTTTGTAATTTTATTGTTTCTTCATTGTATATAAATGTATGTTTTTATAGACTCCTGATGCAGGCCTGACGGCCGAAACACGACGTTGTGTCGAGTCTTCTCAAACTCTTAATAAACTTTCATTTTAAGAACATCCTCCAGTCTCTGATATCCTTGGTCGCTCTCCCACTTTCTGTTCTCTAAAATCAAAATTGCTTCACATCCATTTTGGGTCTGAGACCTTACCGCGAACCATAGACCTAGCGGTGAAGAATTTGGGCGTTAATGACCTACGTGCGTCAGATGCCACTTGATACATGTCCACTACATTTTCCAGACACGCGTAGCTGACACGCGTCAAAATTAAAATTACCACAAGGGCCACGCAGTAACCAGGTGGTAACTCCAATTTGGTGTGTGTTGGGCGCGCGTAGGCGCCATGTAGTAAAAGGGGCCCTTAATATTGCTCCCATAGTGAAAAAAAATACATTTGAACAAAATTAAAATTCTCATAACTGACATGAGAATCAATACAAAATGAAAATTTTCAGGCTGCACACCCCTAACATATAATGTTATAATATTTTATAACATTTTCTGCATTTAAAATATACTTTATAAGCAAGCAATATTTGACAAAATTATTCCTTCTGTTTGTAAGTATCAAGTCCAATATAGCTCCTTCCCTTATAAGCTACATTGCCATTTATTTGGAGAAAATACCTTGAAAGAAGTTCAATATTGTTCTACTTTTCCAACCAAACTTGCTGACAGGATTGCACAATACACATCCAGTATCCAGTAGATTAAAATTTCCTATCATTAACACTACCTTCTTCATTGCCACCTTTTGTATGTTTTCCCATTCTCTATCTAGCTTCTCTGCCCGAGTTGGTATACTGTAGACCTACTACTACAACTACTACTGCTACTTATCATTTCTGTAGCGCTACTAGAAGTACACAGCACTAATCTAGATAAAAGTATCAACTCTTCTTTCCATGATGGTCCACTGCACCTCCTCTTTTTCCCAGACAACCTGCATTTGCCAGTTTAGCAATTTATCACGTTAGATATAAAATCTTAAAATGTGGTACAAAAATTAGATACAATCACAAAAGTTATAAACAAAAATTCCAAATAATAAAAGCAAGCAATGTCAAAAATCAAAGTGTAATAAATTAATGAAAATAACCGTAATCATTGAATCAAAATATATTCATAAACTAACAACCCTTTCCAACCCCAAAACTACCTCCAACAAAAATCCCAAGTTCCTATTCATTAGAAAGGACCAAACTTACATGTTTTGATACAATTTTGTAAATTGGTACTTCCTTTTTGGTGCCCTAATGCAGCATGGGGAGCCCCAATTCTATGATGGCATAAGAATGCCAATACAGAATAATACTGCAAAACCACATTGGTGTGCCAAAAGGAAAGCACACTCACTTATGCCAAGTCAATGGCAGGCATAGGAGGGTGGACCTAGGTTTGTCAATCAATGCACACATCTGATAGTATTCTATAAGATGTGCACATTAACCCTCTGATTCTATAAAGGTGGCCAAAAATTGCACGCGCAAAGGAGGCTCAGTTCTGATATGTGCGCAGAATTTAATTGAATAACAAGACAATTAGTGCCCATAATTGTTTTTTTAGCAAGCAATTATTAGCACTAATTAGATTTAATTGGGTGTTACGCGAATAATGTTATGCCTAAAATTTATGTGCAGATTAAAAAGGGAACATGGAAATGGGATGGTCATGGGCATTTTGGGGTGAAACAGGGGCGTGGTTTTGAGTTACACACGTAATTACAGAATAAGGGTGCTCCACACCTAAATTTAGGCATGGACATTTGCACCACGTTTTCATTGGTGCAAATAGTCATACCTACATTTAGGCGTGACTATAATACTTAAGAGCTATACTTAAGAGCTACTGTATAAACTGTGCTGAACCTTAGATGTGGCTTACAGAATACCGCTTAAGTGGGTTTTTTGTCAACAATTTTTAGGGTGCCATTTATTGAATCTAGCCCCAAAGGTGCCACTCCCACATCTTGCCAATGCTCCTCCCACACATACGCCCCATTTTCAATTGAATGCTATAACACTTATGTGCCAGCTTATAGAACTAGTACTTCAGTGAGCACATATATAAATGACGTCTATTCTCCGTTTACATTCATCAGATACACTTACATCCAGGCAGGCCTTATCTAGAAATGCCCTCAATATTTCTAAGTAGACCCATTTGGTATCATAAAGTTGAATACTACTACTAGGCGATTGACCAACCTGCTGATTTATTGAGGTCAATGATAATATCTGAGAATTCTTTTGGTCAGACTAATGCTCTCTGAGCTTTGAGGCCTTGTTTATTTAAATTTTGAGATGTCCATAACCCCCCATAGTCTGTGGTAGCCATTTTGTTAGCAAAATGTATGTTTCATGCTTTTGAAGATAGTTTTTAGTGCTACAGAAAGAAGAGCAGACCACATAAAAAGAAAATGATATGTATTTCCAAGTCATCAAAACAACAATTTCCAATAATCACCCAACATGGCCATGTTTTGCCCTACAAGGGCTGCATCAGGGGCTAAACAATCAATCTCTGAAAATTGTAGAAGATTATGCATATGTCTCGCTTCAACAGGAAAAGTTTTCTACAGGTATATAACATGAGAATGCACATTGTCTAATGGGAGTTAAATGAATAGTTATAAGAAAGGCGCAATCAAAAACGATGCTTGAGAGGACAATAAAAGCCTAATGGACAAACATGGATTGAGAAGAGAACCAATGATAAGATCCAGACATATGCATAGCTTTAGACGCCACTAAATATTGACAAGAAGCCAAAGTAAACTTTAAGGGGTGTGGATAATTTGATCTCAATTGCCAATCTCAGGGGGTCTTTACTAAGTGAGGTATGCCCAACGCAGGCTTCCAACTTGCTAAACCAGAAGTACCACGGGGCTACTGCAGCAGTCCAGTGGTAGTTCTCACCCCCAGTGTGCACCATTTCCAGAGCTACAAAAATATTTTTGTTTTTGTAGTGACTGTGTTTACCCGGTAGTAATCGGGCAGTGCCACACGCTGCCCGGTTACCACTGGGTTCGCGTGAGAGCCCTTATCGTCACTTCAATGGATGCCAGTAAGTGCTCCCCCCCAAAAAAATAACCACGCAGCAAGTGCTTCATTTGCCGCACGACCATTTCTTTTTAAAAAACCCAGCCTTTTACCTGATGCAGCGCACATCAAAAACACATGCTGATGCCAGCATAGGCCCCCTTTTGGCACAGCTTATTTTATTTATTTATTTAACACATTTATAACGCACATTTCCCCACTAGTTGCAGGTTCAATGTGGCTTACACAATAACATGGGTAGGCTACAATTCAGTATAATATCATTAAACAATGTCATAGTAAAAATATTAATCATAAACCTATTGTCTAAGACAACAAAGATAATAAAAGATGATGGGAAAACATTAGGGTCCATAAATTTTGCTGAACAAATAAGAAAGAAACTAAGTAACGTCTGGATGGTACGCCTTCTTGAACAGGGTGGTCTTCAATAATTTCCTGAAGTTTAGATGATTCTGAGTTGATTTTAAGAGTTTAGGCAGTGTATTCCATAACTGAGTTCCTATGAAGGAGAAGCTTGATGCGTTGGTAGATTTGTATTTGAGGCCATTGCAATCTGGGTAATGTAAAATTAAATAGGATCGGGAAAGACTGGAACTATTTCTGGGTGGTAGATCTATAAGATTTAACATGTATCCAGGAACTTCACCATAAATGAGCCTATGCTATTTTGAATAAACTGGATTTTACAAATAGGTGTGGCCAGAACACCTCCAAAAACTATACAGGTAATGACAAAAGCTGCCGTTTCCTTTTCCTCTCCAACTCTATCTCTTTCACAAACTCTGTGACTAGCTGCACGAATTATAGATGCCCTCGCTACATTGCAAAGCACTATTGCAATTTCACCAAAATGTAAATTGTAAGCCACTTTGAACTGAAACTTATTTTTGGATAATAGCTGGATAAAAGAATGCACACATATATAAATACATAAATAAATACTGTTAAACAGTATTGTTTTCTGGACTGTAGCTCATAAATCTGGTTTAGTCAAACATATGAGCTGAGTCGAAAGTTAATCTTAAGTCTTATGCCTACTCTCTTGGCATTAAAGCAACTCAATCCAAAATTAAATCAGATTGTAATTTCTGCTCTGGTGGGGAGGGGGGACTCATAACAATGTTGCCTTGTTTGCATTCATCAACCTATAATGAATAGATGCAAAGCTCTGATTAATATTCCCAATATTGTGAGTCTGTGCCTGTGGAATAACCAGCTGGATGCCATCTGTATAGCACAATAAAATCAAAACCTAATTTATTTAGCAGTTCAGTCAATGGTTTTATATAAAGGCCTTAAGGAGCACCAAATCACAGACTTTGTAAAGAAAATCTCCCAAAGCTACAAATTGAGGGTGATTTTCCAAAAACAAAACAACAACAAAGAAAGAACAATTTCCCTATAGAAAGAAGAGAAAACAGAAAAAAAAATAGAGATAACCGTAAGAACATATAAAGGTGAAGACCTGTTGCAAGAGAGCTCCTGTAGAAAAAAAATAAGTAGTTTGAAACTTCTCAACCTGAGAGTTCAAAAATTGAATTGTATATTCAAAATATAAAAGATATGATAAAATCAAAAGTTCATCTGTATTTCCAACTGGTAAGGGTGCAGCTCGCTCAACCAGGACTGGTGGCAGATGCACTTTGAAGATATAGTGGAAGTAGAAAAAGTACAGACAAGGGCAACGAAAATGATAAAGGAGATAGGATGACTTCCCTATGAGGAAAGGCTGAAACGGCTTGGACAGGCAGGTTCTATGGAGTGCTGCAGAGTTTGCCTGTCCCTTGCTATTGAAAATGTGATAGTGGAACAGCACCCCCCACTGGCAGGACTGTAAGTGGAGGACTCCCACTCAGCTTAGAGGTTAACAGTGGAGTCAAGGCCTGAACTAATACCAAATAAATTATCACAAATAGTAAAAGATAAAAACAAAACATCAAAAACAAAACAATATTGCCCTACTATTACCCTATATTTCTGATATATTCCTCATATTGGAGTAAATTGATTGCCACACCACAATTCTCAGTGGGAATGGCCTCATAGTGTTGTGTAACACAAATAAAGGGCCTCTTCAGGCACAGGCAGCTCCTTGTGACTCTGGGCAAGTCACTTAACCCTCCATTGCCCCATGTAAGCCGCATTGAGCCTGCCATGAGTGGGAAAGCACAGGGTACAAATGTAACAACAAAAACCACACTAGCAATTCCCGCCTGGCAAAGTGAATGGGCTTTGTTGGCATTGCTGCACTAGGAATCACTAACGCGGTTTAGTAAAAGGGGCCCAAAATTCCACCATGGTGTGACATGAATATTAGCAGCTTCATTCACGTAATTTAATATTATTTTATAGCTAAAGCCAACAATAGATCAAGCATAGTTCAGTGCCAGGAGGAAGGGAGGAAGATATAGCATTAGCTCGAAATTTACATTAGATATCCAGCAAGATATATATATATATATATACGTATGTTTCCAGACCCTTTTCCAGAACATTCTTAGACAGACACATTCATATTGCATGTGCACTAATGAGCCAGGCATTTGATTGCAAAACCAACAATCATTATTTCCGTTTCTTTTTATCTTGAAAAGTTTGAATGAAATTAATGCAGACAAGGAAACCCTAACGGATATACCCCAAGAGTTCCATCATGCCTCAAGCAGCTCATCACCATCATCCTTGCTCCCAAACTCTCTAGATCCCAGTTAGAGTTGTGGAACAGCTCACTTGAAATATTTATAAAATTTAGAAACCACCTAGGGACAGGCCAGCATCTGCTTGCAAACGACTACAAACTCCGACATCTGGTTTAGCTGAGGAATAGAAATCATGCTTTGCTTTAATTGCATCTATCAATAATACTGTGACACTAACAATCCATATTGGTCTTATATTACAGAAAAGGGATTGACAGCATGTAAAAGTAGAGACGGACAAGTAGACTTTCAAAAAGGACCCAAGGGCACACTTGAATATAAGTATGTGGTCAACTTTATTGATGTTGTCAATATGTCAGAATTCCACATGCACAAAGACTTGACACAGATCAGTGTTTTGGCGCCAAAGTGCCTGCTTCAGGAGTCAATCGATCTTATAGAAATCCTGCTGTATCACCGTATACTATAAAACCTGATCCAAATAACTCCAACTGAAGCAATAAGAAATATTAGCAGCTATATCTTTAGAGCCTCACAGCATATCATCAATTACTGCTGTTAATATGAACCGTGATACAGCAGGATTTCTAAAACATCAAACAACTCCTGATGCAGGTGCTTAGGTGTTGAAACACGAGTCTTGTTGAGTCTCTGTGCATATAGAATCCTGACATATTGACGTCAATAAAGTTGACCACATATTTATCTTCGAGTGTGCCCTTGGGTCTTTTTTGGAAGGCAACTTGTCCATTCCTACTTTTCCATGCTGCTTGTGCATCCATGGGGTTGCGTTGTCTTCTTTCTTCTGTGGAGAAAAGGGATTGACCCATTCACCTTGCCTGACATGATCAAGGCACCAGGTTACCCCTATTCAACCTAATGACTTCAAGAAAATATAGGATAAGCACAGAGGCTCTCAGAGAGAGAGAAGAAAAATTATAGAGGTGCGTAGTTTGAACCAGATACTATAATAAATGACACCAAACATTCGGTGCTGATCAAATTTGGCATTCAATGCTATTCTATAAAGGGCACTCAACTTGGGTATGAGGATTTATACCCATTGAAACCTGGTATAAATCCTGGTGTGCAAATCCCCACTATTCTATTACACTGTTGTGAATGTCTTTGATGCGCCCATGCCCCTCCCTACTACTACTACTACTACTTATAATTTCTATAGTGCTACTAGACGTACGCAGCGCTGTACACTTGAACATGAAGAGACAGTCCTGCTCGACAGAGCTTACAATCTAATTAGGACAGACAAACAGGACAAACAAGAGATAAGGGAATATTAAAGTGAGGATGATAAAATAAGGGTTCTGAAAAAATGAATAAGGGTTAGGAGTTAAAAGCAGCATCAAAAAGGTGGGCTTTTAGCTTAGATTTGAAGACAGCCAGAGATGGAGCTTGATGTACCGGCTCAGGAAGTCTATTCCAGGCATATGGTGCAGCAAGATAAAAGGAACGGAGTCTGGAGTTAGCAGTGGAGGAGAAGGGTGCAGATACGAGAGATTTACCCAGTGAATGGAGTTCCCGGGGAGGAATGTAGGGAGAGATGAGAGTGGAGAGGTACTGAGGAGCTGCAGAGTGAATGCACTTGTAGGTCAATAAGAGGAGTTTGAACTGTATGCAGAAACAGATAGGAAGCCAGTGAAGTGACTTGAGGAGAGGGCTAATATGAGCATAACGACCCTGGCGGAATACCATGGCCACACTCCCTTTTGAGTTGCATGTGATCCAATTTAAGTACCTATTGTTACAGAATAACACATAGCCAGATCAGCACCCAAATCATAATTGATGCTTGCTAGTTCCAATATTTAAATAATTGGAGCCCATTAATCATTTTGGGTACTGATCTAATCAATAACTAATCATTTTGGATGCCAGAGGGTGGTGGTTAATAAAATTCACTCGGAGGAAGGAAAGGTGAGTAGTGGAGTGCCTCAAGGATCGGTGCTGGGGTCGATTCTGCTCAATATATTGGTGAGCGACATTGCCAAAGAGTTAGAAAGTAAGGTTTGTCGTTTTGCATATGATACCAAAATTTGTAACAGAGTGGACACACTGGAGGGAGTGGAAAACATGAAAAAGGATCTGCAAAAGTTAGAAGAATGGTCTAATGTTTGCAATTAAAATTCAATGCAAAGAAGTGCAAAGTAATGCACTTCGGGAGTAGAAATCCAAGGGAGACGTATGTGTTATGCGGTGAGAGGCTGATATGCACAGACAGGGAGAGGGACCCTGGGGAGATAGTATCTGAGGATCTGAAGGCGACAAAATAGAGCAACAAGGCAATGGCCATAGCCAGAAGGATGCTAGGCTGTATAGAGAGAGGTGTAACCAGCAGAAGAAAGGAGGTGTTGATGCCCCTGTACAAGTTGTTGGTGAGGACCCATTTGGAGTATTGTGTTCAGTTTTGGAGGCCGTATCTTGCTAAAGATGTAAGAAGACTATAAGTGGTCCAAAGGAAGGCAACAAAAATGGGGCTTGTGCCAAAAGACATATGCGAAGAGACTAGTCGACCTGAATATGTATACCCTAGAGGAGAGGAAAGACAGGGAAGATATGTTTAAATACTTGAAAGATTTTAGTATAGAAACAAATATTTTCCAGAGAAGGGAAAATGGTAAAACTAGAGGACCTGAATTGAGGTTGCAGGGTGGTAAACAGGAGTAATATCAGAAAATTCTTTTTCATGGAGTGGGTGGTTGATACCTGGAATGCCCTCCCGAGGTAGTTGGTGGAGAAAAAAACTGTGGTGGAATTCAAAAAGGCGTGGGATGAACACAGAGGATCTCTAATTAGAAAATCAATGGTATAGAAAACAAAACTTAAAGGGTTGCACATGTGTTTGCATGTCAAGCAGACCTCACGGCGGGAGGGGGCCAGAGCCCAAGGTGGGGGAGCACATTTTGGTCTGCCGCCCCGACGCATCACCACCCCTCCTCCGCTGCCGCCTCGCTGCTCCCTGCCACAATTTAATACCTTGGCTGTTGGGGGTCTCCAACCCCCACCAGCTAAGGCCTTCATCCAGCACCAGTCTTGGGCGCTGCCTGCCCTGCTCCCTCTTCCCCTCACATTCTGCATGCTCAGTTTCACTAAAAGGAGCATGCCAGACGTGAAGGGAAGAGCAGCAGGGCAGGCAAAGCGGCGGCTGGATGAAGGCTTCAGCTGATTGAGTCCCCTGCCAGCAAAACTAGGGGCCCAGAAGAAATTTGGGGGGACCAGGCCCCCATGGCCCCACGTAGCTACGTCACTGATGTCAAGTGGTGCTTAGATGGCAACTCTGGCTGTATCAACTAAGGCCAGTGCTGAACTGGTGAGAGCTTTGATGGAAACTTCAGTAATTTGGAACATTAGGACATTGCTGAGTAGATTTTTATGGTCTGTGTCCTGCAAATGACAAGATGGATTTGGATAAGCTGAAATGAGCTTTGATGGCAACTCCAGTAGTTGGAATATGAGGACAGAGCCAGGCGGACTTCTAGGTCTATATCCCAGAAATAAGAAAGAAAACCATGATCATTGTTGATTTAATCTAGAACTGAGAATAAATGTGACTATTGAGCAGACTGGATGGACTGTTCAGGTTTTTATCTGCCGCCTCTTACTATGATCTAGATCCATGCTCAATTTTGGGCACCCAAGTTTCATGACCTTTGTTGAATCTGGGAGTTTTCGTGGATGGGTAGACTCGGTAGGTCACTTGCTTTTTATTTGCCATTGTTTTCTCTATTTTTGAACACTTTTTAGGTTATGCCCTAAAGCAGGCAGAAGTCTGGACAGGTGAGTGGTACGGCGAGAGAAAACTTAAATTATTCCAAAACGTATACAGACAGAATTCCAGTCTTGCAGGCCTAAACCAGATTGGATAGACACCCTTTCAACAGCACAAAATAAAGCAGGGTAACTCAACAGGATAAAAAAGCAGCAATACAATTTTAGAGCAAAATTAAAAAATAAAAAACCATTATAGAAGGAAGCTGTTTTCTCTTTTGCACAGGTAATCAATAGAAATTAAACAAAATAAAACATGGAAAAGAAAATAAGATGATACCTTTTTTATTGGACATAACTTAATACATTTCTTGATTAGCTTTCGAAGGTTGCCCTTCTTCGTCAGATCAGAAATAAGCAAATGTGGACGATGACAGAATATATAAGTGAAACATCCAAGCATTTCATTGACAGTTTAACAGGGTGGGGGTGGGTAGGTGAAGTACCTGAATATATGTAAACCACTTTGAATTCACTTTGAATGTAGTTGCAAAAACCTCAGAAAGGCAATATATCAAGTCCCATTTCCCTTTCCCTTTAATGAATCAGGGCTTCTCCAAGATGCAGAGCTTACTGTTTTCAATTCAAGCTACTAGTGCTATGTTTTAGGGATGTACATGACTATTGGACCTCCATGATTATTCCATATCAGCCTTCCTACACCTTACACCCTCTTTGTAAGGATTGTTTGGTATTTCCCTTGCCAGTCTTGGCCAGCTTAAACATCATTTTGTTTACTGGGTCCATGGCTATGATCAACCTTCCATGAGACCTGCATGCTGAGGCAGTGGCGTTCCTAGGGGGGCGGACACCTGGGGCGGCGCCCCACCCCCCTGGTACCGCCCCCCCCCCGATGCAGCGCAGACCCCCCCCCGGCGAAAGACCCCCCCCCCCCGCAAAAGAGCCCCCCTGGGTGTATGCCACTGGGGGGGGGGGTGCTGCAGCGCGCGCCTGCTGCGAGTTTACTAACTTTGCTTGTTCACTGCAGCTCCCCCTTCCCTGGAACAGGAAGTAACCTGTTCCGGGGCAGAGGGAGCTGCATCGAACGAGAGAAGTTAGCGAATTCTCGCAGCAGACGCGCGCCGCGGCACCCCCCAGCGGTGTGCACCCGGGGCGGACCGCCCCCACCGCCCCCCCCCCTTGGTACGCCAGTGTGCTGAGGAATCCCTTAGTAGGATTTAGTCTCTATTGAAAACCCATTACTTTTGCTCAGCTTTTGGGCAGATGTAGTAGGGAGACATGACAATGGACAAATGTCTACTGTCTGTGCTCTGATCATGGCTGGACAGACTCAGCTTCAGCCTTAGAAGTTGGAGAACAAGGCCAGTGCTGAGCAGACTTCTACGGTCTGTGCCTTGATCGTGGCTGAATAGATTTGGATGGGCTAGAGTGGAGCTCTTCAGGGGCTTCGATGTTAGCTTCAGTAAATCATCCAAAATAGGATTTAGACTTCATAGCGAAAACGCCGCTCCACATCAGGTCATTACATACCGAAGTTAAATTGCTTATTATATCATTATTATACCACTGGGGTCAGGAGATAAATGTTGTCTCCATCCCCAGCATTCTACATGTTCTCAATCTCAGTGAAAGGAAATAGAATATAAAGATATATGTGACAAGTGAGAGAACAAGGGACATGAAAGAAATTAGGAAGAAATCTTGAAAGCCAAGAAAAACAGTGAGAAATAAATTAATGAGGGTGAGAAAAGAACATAGATGGGAGAACTAAAAGCACTGGTGCTAAAACTAATAATAAACTCCCGAATGCCTTCACCTCCATGCAATATTCCAATCTAAATCACTAGAGAAAATGATTTAATTTAGCTCTTTTTATGAAACAACCCCTCTTGATTCATTCCTCCTCATAGCTACCTGGCTCAATGACCTAGACCACTATATCAATTTATATGCTAATGAGCTTAGTTTGTAAATCAATGACAGCCCTTCCTGTGCTGCAGTTCACCTGAGAACAGAGGGAGGGAAGCACCAAATGCTGTGATACAAAAGACACTGCAACTTCTAAATAATTGGATCCCTGATGGAGATGTAGATTAAACTCCAGTTTGATTTCCAGATCAACCCGAACAGAGCTATCAGGTTTAATACAGTTGCAAGTCTCAATTGGGTTCCAGGTTACAGCCTATCCATCAGCTATGGAGTATGGCATAAGGGATGGCTGAACTCAGCTAGAATTTCCCTCATAGGTTTGCTATCTCAATGTGAATGCTGGCAGTTTCATGCATAACCAATATTTATTCTAGAAAGTTGGTGCGTAATTGCTAGCCATGTCCTTGCTCCGCCCATGCTCCTCGCAGGTACACCCTCCCCTTGCAGTTGCATGCTGTAGAAATTAGGTGCTATGGGCCTGATTCTGTATATGGAGCCTGAATACTCCATGTGGAATAAATTTCTGCCTAAGCATATTCTGTAAGCGGTGCCTATATTTAGGCATGGTATATAAAATATGCTTAGTTGATATTTATTTATTTGTAACATTTGTATCCCACATTTTCCCACCCGTTAGCAGGCTCAATGTGTCTTACATAATACCGTAAAGGTGATCGCCAGGTCCGGTAGATGTTAAACAAATACAGTATAAAATAAGGGTCAGGTAAGGTAAGGGTCAAGGAAATAAGGAATATATAATGTCCAATACGATGTAAGGTTTTGATGAATTGCAGAGTTGAGGCATTTAAGTTGGGTCAGTAGGGTAGACCTTGCAAAAGAAGATAGGTCTTTAATGAGGAACCCCACTTAACGCTTTCCATTTTTAGACTGTACTCCTTCTTTCTTGACCATATAGCATCTGATCATATGAAAGCCTTGCAACCAAGAAAGGGCTCTAAGCTGGATCCCACATTGATGACAAATAGTGGGTTAGACTCTGCCAGTCCACCAAATCAAAAATGCCCTTATTGCCTACAAAATAGGTGTCAGTAAGTGCTCACGTATACTTATTTTTTAATGGCTGGATACTAATGAAAACATTAGCGCATTCCTCAGGACCATGTGATTTCTGCTTCTTTTTTTCAACTTTGCGTGTTGAGCATGTTGATAGGCATGTTCACACCATATGATTTTTGGATGATTGTACAGAGCTTGGTACTGACAAAATTGATTATTATAACTGTATATTTCTGGGAACACCATAATCTCAAATCCAAGCTCTGCAGGTCATCCAAAACGCAGTTGTGCATTTGATTACTGGAATCTCAAGGTCTGAACACATCACTCCAACTTTAACAGAGTTCGGTTCAAGACTCTTGTACTGACTCATCAACGTATATCTGAGACTGTTCCAGTCTACTTTCGAAATACCCTGCAATCATATAAACCAAAATGAGCACTGAGATCTGAGACATCCTATCAGCTCTGTTTACCTTCAGCGAAGTCATATAATTACGTAGAAACAAAATTATGGGCCTTCTCTCTTGCTGCCCCATCCTTATGGAATGCTTTACCGGGATACCTGAGATCATCTGAAGATATTCAGCAATTCAAGCAAATGCTAAAAACGTATCTGTTTGTGAAAGCCTTTTCGGCTACATGAGGACTTATCTGTTTGACTTTTTTTTTTCTTTCTCTGTGTTCCTTTTTTTTTTTAATTACAACCATTTTATCGATCATGTTCTATCATTATATGCTCAGCGATTGTTACCTGTCTAAGACTATGTATGTGACTATTGTTACCCACGCTGGATAAAGGCAGGATATAAATATGGTAAATAAATAAATACATAAATAAAAACATGATAAAGGAGTTTTCGCTGTCATTATAGGTAGGAGAACCTTTTTTGTTGAAGGTTTTGCATTAATGAACTGTGCACATAAAGAAAATTTGGGAGGTTTTTTGTAGCCTAAGATGACAGCGAGAACTCTTTTATCGTGTAAACAGTGTTGCTTGACTGGAGTGCTGTTGAGGCTTTTTCCTCCCTTAAAAAATGTTTGGCATGTAAATTGCATTAACCGTATGTAATTTCTTTAGTACTCACGGAGAGGAGGATTGTTATTATTATTTTGTTTAGAAACAATTGAAATCCTCTTGTTGTTTCCCTTATTTTTATAGAACATTAGTACATGGCCATTAATACAAAAAAAATAGGAAAATCATCCATTTTACTGCAGCAGTAAAAATGGCTTAGTATGCGGGAAAAACCCACTCAAGGATGCACCAAGGACACTTATTATTGCAGCTTAGTAAAAAGACCCCTAAGATGTCTCAAACTTTTGATCTAGCAAGGAGATTGCTATTTGCATGTATAAAAGTCCATAAATATTTATTATTGATCTGTATCATTTCCAACTTGGAGCTTGCAGATCGATTGCCTTTTTGTTTTTTTGTTTTCCTCCCACCTTCCTAATTCTGTGTACGTTTATTCTGGCCTGATGCTAAAATAACTGAAAGAGTGCAGTTCGGCTATGTTTTTCCAGCCTTAAATGTGTTGCATATTGGATTTCTCCTTGATTCTGCTTTATATTCTAAAAGGCTCATTTTACATAGGTTGTCAAGATAGAAACTGTGGGGCATACTCAATTCCCACTATATTTTACAAAATGTTTGCCAAAAGTGAAGCTTGTGAGCCCTCCAGGAACAAGGAAATACTCAGTGTACCTGAATTTAACTCACCTTGAGCTACTACCTGAAAAAAGATGTGAGCAAGATCTAAATAAATACACATGTATTAGCCAGGGCGTACAGCAGGAGCTCACATTTTAGAAAACCGCATTTGGCTAAAACTAGTGACATTATAGAGGGCTTCACGTGTGTAGGCATCATCCTGTACACACATATGCCAATTTTGCAGCATATTAATGTACTAGTAAAAAAGCCCCGTTTCTGATGCAAATGAAACGGGGGCTAGCAAGGTTTTCTTCAGAGTGTGCATGTGGGAGTGTGTGTCCCTCCCCCCTTGGAGTCCAGTCCTTCAGTGTTAAGTTTCCTGCTGTTCTGTGTTACAGAGAGAGTGAGGGCATCTCTCTCCCCTCCCCCTCTGAGTCCTTCACTGTTACAGAGAGAGGGATTTCGCGCTGTGCTGTTTTCCTTCACTCATGGGGAAACCGGATATCTCTGGCGCTTCACACTTCCGGCTGGAGGCTTCATAGAACGTTGGTCTTGCCTTTTATATATATAGATTTGCTGGCACCTACATGCATAAGAGGTGGATTTTAGAAACCTGTACATGTGGCGGAGTGGCCTAGTGGTTAACATGGTGGTCTTTGGTCCTGGGGAACTGGGTTCAATTCCCACTGCAGGCACAGGCAGCTGCTTGTGACTCTGGGCAAGTCACTTAACCCTCCATTGCCACAGGTACAAATAAGTATATAATATGTAAGCTGCATTGAACCTGCTATGAGTGGGAAAGTGCAGGGTACAAATGTAACAATAAAATAAAAGGATCTAGTTAAGGAGGACTGCAAGCTAGTGCACTTTTCAGAGCTTTTGAGATGGTGTTAGATATCACAGAGGTTTTCACTATTGTTCCCCTCTATCAATGGTAGACATCCCATGTCCAAACCAGTGGCACAGCTACGGGTGGGCCTGGCTGGGCACAGGACCACCCAACTATGGTGCTTCACGCCCCTCTCTTCCTATACTCCACTGGTTCAGTATCTGCCCCTCCCTGTTGTACCTTAATGACGTTCACTGCAACTGAAAAATGAGTTGCTGTAGTTGCTGGGGATGTCACTGAGGTACACTGGAGAGAGATGGAGGGGGGGTTTAGAGAGAGGGGCAGCTACCAGTCCATGGGGGGGGGGGGGGGTGCTGAGGGGAAGGTTTTAAAAACCTGTATTTATATACTGACGGGGGAGGGTAGAGAGACCCACCCAAGTTAATGCTGGGCCCAGGTCTGACTATGCCACTGGTCCAAACGAGCAATAGTTGACAATAGTTGACATTTTCACAGGCCTATGAGCTGATAAAAAGGGTGGTTCAGATATTTCAGAAGATACACATGTATTCGCATTGTACAATGGGAGGTTTGCACGCACTTTTTCAGTCCACCCAACCATGCCCCAAACACAACACTTGAAACTCTGTGTCCGAACCATCTACACACAGAAGCAGGCAATTTCTAAAACTGCCACAGATGCATATAGCCAATCTACATGTGTAAGAAAAACGAACATAAGAGTTTTATCTCATTACACTGTATGCCTGGAATAGGCTTCCTGAGTAGGTATGACTTGCTCGATCTCTGGCCCTATTCAAATCTAGGATAAAAGCCCACCTTTTTGAGGCCGCTTTAACTCTTAACCCCCTACTCACCTGTTCAGTACCATGTTTGTTTTAATCATTCCCACAATGGATAACTCCTTAATTTCATATTTGTTCTGTTGTCTGTCTTGAATATTTTAAGTAAAGAATGAAAGAATAGATTGTAACCTCTATCAAGCAGGGACCATCTCATACATATTTTCTGTACAATGCTGTGTACATCTAGTAGTGCTATAGAAATAAGTAGTGACAGTAGTAGCCATACTGGGTCAGACCGATGGTCATGTAGCCCAATATCCTGTTTCCAACAGTGGCCAATCCAAGTCTCAAGTACCTATAGAATCTCAAAAAGCAGCAATATTCTATGTACCTATCCCAGGTCTAGTTTAATAACTGTTTATGGACTTTTCCTCCAGGAATTTGTTCAAATCTATTTTAAATACAGCCAAATGAACTGCTTTTACCATTCACTCTGGTAACGAGTTTAACTATTCATTGAGCGGATAAACATTTTCTCCCATTTGTTTTATGTTTAACTCCTTTTTGTTTTAAATGTGTTACAATGTAACTTCATAGAGTTCTTCATGTGAAGAACTCTAAAATAATGTTGGGGAAAACCCACCAGGGAAGTAATGTTATAGCTTAAGAGCATGTAAATGGTACATGCCAAACTTTTCTCCTGTGTGGGGATCAGGGAATTTTGAAAAGCAAAAAGGATAGCATATCTATATTTTGAAACATACCTAATAGAATTCACATACTTACATTCACACCTGATTTGGACCATACATACAATTCTTGTGTTAATTTACATGAATGCACGCATCTTCAAAATAGCATGAGCAGAAATGCAAACCCTTCCTCACCTCAGCTCCCAGGAACACTTCTGCTCAATCCAGTTCAAGTTACAGATTTGCAGGCTGTATTATGCAACTTTCTTATCATATATATGCAGTTACGTAAATGCTTACTTCAATATATAAGAGCCATTTCTGCATGCAAAATAGTGGGTAAGTCCTAATGTAATCTAATTAGTATCAATAATTGCTTGTTAAAAAGCCAATTATTGGCACTAATTGACTCATTATTCTATTAAATTATGCATGCAAATTAGGAATGTGCCTACATTTGCATCATCAATTTTTGGTGACTTTTATAGAATCAGGGGGGAAATATATTTATTGTTGTTCCTCAAATTCTATAAATGATGCCCAATAGGGCAGTTAATCCAAAAAAGAGGATAAGAGAGTATCTAGTTATATGAACACAACATCAAAAAACCCTCTTATATGAACTACGAGTTTACTTGATAATATACTATATCCCTCTGAAGTGCAAAAATGTTTATTCCAGAGAAAGGGAAAAAGCCTCTGTACCCCAACCTCCACCTAGTCTATATTTTTTGTAGGATATGGAGGGAATAACATGGATCACACTTTCTTCAGCGGCATAAAAAAACCCTTATCTCATTTCTATTTATGCTAAAAACTGCACAGGAAAGGTCATAATTTCTCATGAATCCAAAAAAGAAGAAAGAATACTTAACTTAAAACTTCTAAATTGGTGGTAAATGTCGACGTATAAGAAGAATCAATCACACCGACTAAGGCCAAAGTTTTGCCATCACAGGCTGTCTCAAGGCGTGTATAACTCATCAGTAACTTTGAGCTCACTACATCTTCATTGTACCATGATTCTTATGCCGATGAAGAAAATGTGACCCATATTATTTCCTCCATACCCTACAAAAAATATAGACTGGGTGGAGGTTGGGGTACAGAGGCTTTTTCCCTTTCTCTGGAATAAACTTTTTTCCACTTCACAGGAATATAGTATCAAGTAAACTTGGAGTTCATATAAGAGGGTTTTTTGATTTTGTGGTGCAATAGGGCAGTTACACATATAACATAACTAATTGGCATTAAATTGGCATTAACAAGCACTAACTGGTGCTAATTTGCATTTGCACATGGAATAGGCTTATGCTCCTATAAACAGCCTCTGCTTCTTTCATGTGCAAATGTAAAGGGGGCATTAATGTGTGTGTGGGGGGGGGGGGGGGGGGGGGATGACAGGGTCTGATTATTCTTGTACACATTGTATAGAATAGTTGCATTCATATGTCCAGCTGCCGCATTTAGTTGCCACCATTTACGGCAGCCATAGACACAGCATAAGTGGTCACACCTAATGTTTGGCATCTAATTAAGCTAGTATTTTTTAACAACTCTGCCATTATAGAATACTAGCTTAGCACCCAGTTTTTTGGCACATGTTACCGATCTGTACGGAATTTACCCCTATATGACTTCTGCATGCTCTTACAGAATGGCACTGACTCCTCTCATAAGAGGAAAGGCTAAAGAGGTTAGGACTCTTCAGCTTGGAAAAGAGATGGCTGGGGGGGGGGGGGGGTTAGGATAGAGGTCTACAAAATACTGATTGGTGAAGAATGGGTAAATGTGAATCAATTCTTTACTCTTTCAAAAAGTACAAAGACTAGGGGACACTCAAGGAAGTTACATGGTACTACTTTTAAAACAAATAGCAGGAAATATTTTTTTCACTCAATGAATAGTTAATCTCTGAAACTTGATGTGGTTACAGCAGTTAGCGTATCTGGGATTTTAAAAAAAGGGCTGGAGAAGTGGAGGAAAAGCCCATAATCTGCTATTAAGAAAGACATGGAAAAACTACTTATCTCTGGGATCAGTAGCATGGAATGTTGCTACTCTTTGGGATTCCGGAATCTTGCTACTATTTTGGATTCTACATGGAATGTTGCTACTCTTTGGGATTCTGCTGGGTATTTGTGACCTGGATTGGCCACGTTTGGAAACAGGATACTGGGCTAGATGGACCATCAGCCTGACCCAGTAAGGCTATTCTTATATTCTTACGGTACTGCCATTTATACATGTAAGTATACACTTACCCATGAAAAAGCTGATATTCTGTACATGAGTAATATGGAGGGGCATAATCGAACGGGGCCGCCCATCTATAAGGGTGGCCATCTCTGAGGACGGCGCCGCAAAGGGGTGGGGTATCCCATATAATTGAAAATGATGGGTTGGGGCCGGCCAAATGCCTTGGATTTAGTCGGGTTTAAGATGGCCGGCCTTAATTTTCGTCGATAATGGAAACCCAGGCCGCCCATCTCAAACCCGGCCAAATCCAAGGCATTTGGTCATGGGAGGAGCCAGCATTTGTAGTGCACTGGTCCCACTAACTGAATGGAAAAAGCCCTTCCCTTACCGATTCAGAAAGGAATGGGCATGCATGAAGGAAATTGCATGCAAATGAGCTGCTTGCTGTTGGCTCATTTGAACATGATTTCCTTCCTAAGGAGGGGAAGGGACAGCAGTTGAGGATGTTTCTATGAGAAGGGTGTCCATGCCTGTGCTATGCCTCTGACACCCTCTTTTATTTATTTGGATTTTGGATCACAAGTAGCAGCAGTAGTAGGATTTGAACCACCACCTGGCCACCTCTAGATTGCAAGACCAGTACTCTAACCACTAGGCCACTCCTCCACTCTATTCCACTCCCTTGAAATTTGGCCATCCCTGGGGGGGGGGCTGTTGGGGGACCTCCAAAATGTTTGAAAGAAGGACGTCCACGCCTTCGTTATACCTTCCTCCCCCAGGGACCTGCATACTGCCCCCCCCTCACACAGGAATGGCCAAATTTCAAGGGAGTGGAGTGGAGTAGAGGAGTGGTAGAGTGACCTACTGGTTAGAACACTGGTCTTGCAATCCAGAGGTGCCAGGTTCAAATCCTACTGCTGCTACTTTGATCCAAAATCCAAATAAATAAAGAGTGTGTCAGAGGCATAGCACAGGCACGGACATCCTTCTCACAGAAACATCCTCATCAACTGCCGTTGCAGGAACGAAGGCATAGCAAAGGACATACTCTAAAAAAAAAAAAAGACAAAGGTTTTTGAAGTTGGTTTTTTTTCAGGTGGGAGGTGGTTAGTGACCACTGGGGAAGTCAGGGGAGGCCATCCCCGATTCCCTCCGGTGGTCAACTGGTCAGTTCAGGCACCTTTTTGATGCTTGGTCATGAAAAAAAATGGACCAAGTAAAGCCGGCCAAATGCTCGTCAGGGTTGGCTTTCTTTTTTCCATTATCGGCCGAAGTCAGCCATCTCTTAACCACGCCCCTCTCCCACCTTCGCTACCCTGCTGACATGCCCCCTTGAACTTTCGCCGGCTCCGCAATGGAAAGCAGTTGATGGCGGCCAAAATCGGCTTTCAATTATACCGATTTGGCCGGCTTTAGGAGGCCGGCCATCTCCCAATTTGTGTCGAAAGGTGGCTGACCTTGTCGTTCGAAAATAAGCAGGATGGGCACCCACTTATACAATTACTCTTCATATAATAATTTCCCTGTTAATATTTGATGGGAATGGACTGGTGTTTGCTTGGATATGCTGTGCTGCCTGGTCAAGTTGCATGAAGATGTCCATTGAATATATAAAATGAGTTGATGGTCCCAGTCCAGTTCCCAGTGGGAAGTGTGCATATGACTACAATGACTATTTCAGTTTGACACTAGCTGGTCTCTCTTGGCAGTCTCAGCAAAGACTGCACAGTTCTATAGACTGACCTTTAGAGGACACCACTCTGTGGCTTTTGTGGAGGCTCATGGACAGAGCAGTACAAGGGAAGTGTGCTCTGCCCTGCTGCCCCTGATCTTCAGATAAACAGAGGACTGTGGTGACCAGGGTCGTGAACCTGGAGCCTTTTTATATGTACTACATTTTTGTTCAAACTGTGTAATTTTATTAGAATGAATAAAAGAAATATATTGGTTTGCAAAAGTCTCCAACTGGAATTCTGATTCTGTTTCAAATTTACAGTCTCAATCTCTTGCATTTTATTACAGGCTTACACTGGGCTCGGAGATTATTTTGACAGCTGTTCTACAGCAACTTCATAAAAGAGCTATGAGCAGAAGATAGGGTAGGAGCAGACAATAAATTCTGGCACAGGTTCAGAAACAGAGACAGTGATAAAGAAAGAAACAAAACACAAGTTGTAAAACAAGCTTTATGAGAACTGGGATTGCAAAGATTCTTTGCTGTAGTTGTAAAAAAAGAGAGAGAGAGAATGAGATGCTTGGAGCTCTGAGCCACCCTTTAGAAAAAGCGTGTATCTCCATCAATTTACTGCAAAAAAGATTTAATTGGTCAATCAAATTGTTTGATCTGACATTTTTTTCCAAGCCATAAATCCTCTATTGTACAAATGATCATCTGTGGAACTAGTACTTGGTGGTTAACACTCAACTGAATTTTAATTTACGTATGATAGGGGTGGGGAACTAACCCCCAGATTCTATATATGGTGCCCAGATTTGCATACCTAAATTTGGACATATTCCTGAGATGTGCATGCAAATTAATTGAATAACGAGCTCTGAACCATAAATAATTGGGTGATAACAACCAATTATTGAGGTTAATTGGCACCCATCAGAATTTGCACATGCATCTAGTTGCTCATTAAGGCTGTAAGGCAGGGTGCTTAACTTTCATAGTGCATATCTCAAAAGGGGGGCATGGCCATGGGAGAGTCATGCAGTGGCGTAACTATACAAGGTACATCTGTTGCATACGCACCCTCTGTCTCCTCAGTGTGGATGCCAGAGTTAGGCTTGGAATTCACTGAAAGCACCAGAATGAGGCTTGAGGTTCCCTGAAAGATCTATTGGGGCACCAGAATGAGGCTTGAAGTTCCCTGAGAGAGCTATTGGGGCACCAGAATGAGGCTTGGATTCCCTGAGAGAGCTATTGAAGCACCAGAATGAGGCTTTACATTCTCTGAAAAAAAAGCTATTGGAGCACCAGAATGAGTGCTGATGTTTTCTGATGCCCATTTTTGAGCACCATTTATAGAATCCAGCCGTACCAGTCTAAAAAGCAATTCACCTGAGTAAATTGGCCTATCTGAAAGGTGCCTTCCACTGCCCTGCTAAAAGTTTGTGCTGGCTTGCGTGGCATGAGGGTAATTCGATAACATGGTGCCCACTGCAGGCACAGGCTATGCACCTATTTGAAACCTATTCTATAAAGAAAAGTAGACACCTTCTTTTCTTTATGGAATACTAGTGCAAGTGATAGGGAACGCATGTAATGTAGGCACAGCCACTTACACCAGCCCTATGACAATTTCCTAAAGGAAGGAACACACAACAACTTGAAAACTTATCTGTCGATGCCTATTATTAATTTTCCCTTTTCTTAATTTAGATGTAATCCACTTTGAACTAATTCTGTTAGGAGTTGGTGGACTATAAATACTGGGTCATATCATATTGTGTCATAACACGGAGTGGCATTTCCAATATGATGTCTAAATCCAATTCTGGACGTTTTGCGAAAAAAAAAAAAAAAACAACCAAAAATCCAGTAGCAAACACAGCCATTTTCAAACCAGAAAAACATCTAATTTTTTGATTTGAAAATGGTCATTTGCTAGATGTTTTTGTGCTAGTACATTTACCTTTTAAGACCATTTTAGAAAACAAAGTCCAAGGGGAAAATGCACAAAATCAAGCCACTGGGATGTAGGAGGAGCCAGCATTCTTAGTAGACTAGCCCCAGCAGAGCAGTGGGGCACCCTAGGGGGCACTGCACTAGACTTGACATAAAAGGTCCCAAATACATATCTCACTGTTACCCCCTTATATTGTATGGTGAGCCCACCAAAAGCCTACTGTACTCTCCTGAAACAGAGAAAAATCTATTGTACTTCACTGTACACCACTACAATAGCCCTTATGTCTGCAGGTGTCACCTATATGTAGATATAGTAGATATTTAATGTGTTTTTGGAGGGCTCATGCATTCCACCATACATTCCACCTGGGTTCCCTTATCTACAGTCCACTGCACTGACCACTAAGCTACTCCTGGGACCTGCTTGCTGCTCTAATATAAATGGCCATCTTATCTGAAGCTGTCACTGTCACATCTTAGGGGGCTAGGAGGGTGTCAGTGACTACTTGGGGAGTAAAGGGGTTATGCCTCAATCCATCCAGTGGTTATTTATGGCACCTTTTAGGTCACTTCATCATGATTGAAACAGGTCTACCCAAAAAGTCAATTTTGGCCCTAGAAATGTTCATTTTGTTTCATTACTACAAGAAAAAATGTCTATCTTTTGGTGCTGTCCATATCCTGCCCAAAACACACCCCCTTGAAATTTGAATGAACTGTGGAGCACAACGTCTAAAATCAGGGTGTAGAAAATCTCAACTTGGATGTTTTTGAGAGAAAATGTCCTTCTGCCACCTTATGACTTTTTTAGCCTTTTTTTTTTGTTTGTTTTAAAAATGAGCCCCATAGTTTCCCAGTTGAAAACTAGCCCACAACCTTTGCAGCTATGTTTTAGTAATAGCAGGGTAATCATATATCCTCTTTTAAAGAGAGCATGTCCTCCTTTTGGACTTCTTCAGATATGTCCTCCAGTTTTTTTAATTTATAGGAAAATATCCTCTTTTTCTTTTATGTGTCAATGACCAATGCTCCTACCCACATAATGAGAGAAACCATCTCTGGTCTATTAGTCAGTCTGGACACATGGGGGTGCTAAAGAAAAAGAAAGGCATTGGTGATCTCCTCTCTGTTTCCTTGCTGGTTGAATCTGTTCAAGGAATTTTGTTCATGCAGCACAACTTTAAGCATATGTCATGCAAAGCTTTCACACATATCTCAGATGCCAGTCAAAGTTGTTGAGGGATATCCACTTGTCTGATAAGTACGCTTGGGCTCAGACTCAGTCAAACTCTAATCCAAAAGTTTTTGAAAAGTAGATTATTGTCTATTGCTGTACTGTACGTCAGTCACTGTTTGATGTATATTCATTAACTAAAAGCCATTTACACCTTTGCTATGATTAAATATTTCTTTAGCAAAGGTAGCAACCATTTTCATTTTTTGTGTCCTCTTTTTTGTCTCTGCAAATATGGTAGCCCTAAGTAATAGGGATGTGTACAAGAAAAATTGGGGGGAGGGTCCTCATATTTTTGGGCTTTTTTCCTGATTTTTTACTTTTCTTGCTAGAATTTTTTAACACATGCATGTTGACTTTACATGCATTAAATCAGTTTTGTACACGTTACATTTTTGAAGACATGTTAATGAACTGCATTTACGTTAATGGATGCACATCCTTAGGGGGTCTTTTACAAAGCCACGTTAGCATTTGTAGCTCATGGTAAAAATCAGCTGGTGCTAAACACTGAGACGCCCATTATATTTCTATGGGCATCTCAGCATTTACCGCCAGTTGATTTTTACCGGGAGCTAAAAATGCTTACACAGCTTTATAAAGGGTCCCCTTACTTAGTACCTTGCACACAGGTACACCAACAGTTGGATGAGTTCCATTTTTATGCATTTTTTTCCTGAATACTGGGCAGCTGTCTGACTTATAATTCCTCTGGTTCTTCTTTGCATCATTGTATACTCCTCTATCAAGATTTCTTTAATCGATGTTACTTAGAATATTCTTTCTTTTTAATATCACTCCTACTTGTTTCCTGGCCTTTCATCTTGTTCCAAGTACATTTTCTATGAATCTATTGCACGGTCCTTGGTTAACACTTTCCTGCAATGTTCTTGCGGCAATGGAACATCTATATTTCATATCATTCATGTTTTTCTTTCCACCGGCGTGCCACATGCTTCAAAGCAATGAGCTAAAGCATTGCAATTAAACAGGAGGGCAGGTAGCAGAAAGATAATGGCCTTGGACAAACTGAGAGTGATTCTCATCTTGTTCATAAATGAGTTTGAAATTAATTCCATTTAGTAAATGCCTTTTTTTGAAACACAAGTAGAATGCATTTTCAGTACATTTCAGAAAAGTTGAATGAGGCCTGTGTGATATATGCAGTTCAATGGTAGTCATTAGTAGGTTAATGCCCTTGGTGCTGGATTACACAGAGATAATGACTCACAATTTTTGTTTTTCCATTTTATATATCGACTGAGGTGTCCAGGAATGATCACAGAGCTTTTTGGCCTGCAATTTCTGCAATTGGCTTCACTCTTTGATATCTTTATAACTAAAATGAAACATTGTGTTAAGTTTGTAGATAATAAAAGTCAATTGATCCATGATTCCTTATCACCTTCAATTTTAGACGGATTTACAGAAGATACATTTCATCAAAATGGGGACATTGTCGTTCATTTCATCAGTAGACATGTTTTTCTTGATTGTTGAACAACGCTTTCAAAGCTATCACTGATCCCATTAAAGTGACTGCAAATGCCTTTTTATATGAAGGGACATTCCCATCTAGCCTTGATTGGTATTTGCCAGTTGTTCTGCCCTCATTTACATGCATGCACATTATGCTGTTTACATATTAAGCTCTATTGCATTGTGGACTATTACTTCCTGCAGTTTTGTAGTTCTGTTGCTAATGGCTAGGGTTACCATATTTGCCCTGACAAAAAAAAGAGGAGACCAATAGCCATGCCCAACCCTACCCCACCCCACCATGCTTCTTGCCCACCCCCATGCCACACAGTCACCTTGACTTGACCCCTCCCAAAGAATGTTATCCCTTTCTATATATTTCCCTCCCCACAAATCTTTCTCCAGCCTCCCTCCACCTTTTTTTTTTACAACTCCCTCACCCCTTACCCACTACCCACATTCCACATTCCCCCTTCCCTACCTTATCATGCCCTGGTGGTCTAGTGGCCTCTTCGGGAAAGGACCTCACTCTTTCCTGCCCGGCAATGCCGTTGTCTGCTCACTGCCGGCACCACTTCAAAATGGCTGCCAACACTTCAAGCGGTGACCTTGCAAGACTTCTGGAAGTCTCACGAGGCCACTGCTTGAAGTCTTTGCAGCCATTTTTGAGGACACGGTGGGACATCCGGGCAGGAGATTCCAGCCTGCCCATTTGTCCACAAACCCAGACAAACAGGGAAGCTGGAAAAACCCATCCGGATGTCCCACAGTGTCCTCAGAAAGAGGACATGTCCTGGTGAAACTGGACATATGGTAACCCTATCTAAGAGCAAATGAATTAGCCAGTCTATACTAACCGGTTAGACACCCATGGCACTTGCAAAGGCAAGAATTCAGGGACTGGGGCAAGTGATAGCTCCAAAGAGATTGCTGGCTTGCTATAGTGAGAAGGTGTGGGTACCCTTCTCACTCCATTTAGACTCTTAAGGGAAGGAGCAAAGAGGACTCTCAGGATGCTTAGCCATACCATCCAGGCAGCCCATATACCACTTCTATGGGACACTACATCTATGGTGGAGGAAATACTAAAGGAAGAAACATTTTTAACTGTACCAGGCTACAGCAGCTAAGGTATTACATTTTGTTGACATAGTAACATAGTAAATGATGGCAGAAAAAGACCTGCATGGTCCATCCAGTCTGCCCAACAAGATAAACTCATATGTGCTACTTTTTGTGTATACCGTACTTTGATTTGTACCTGTCCTCTTCAGGGCACAGACCGTATAAGTCTGCCCAGCACTATCCCCACCTCCCGCCACCGGCTCTGCCACCCAATCTCGGCTAAGCTCCTTAGGATCTATTCCTTCTGAACAGGATTCCTTTATGTTTATCCCACGCGTGTTTGAATTCTGTTACCGTTTTCATTGAATGTCTAAGTGTAATATCTCACTGAACTTTAATCACCATCTGAATACCATCAGCCTATCTTGTGTAGCCATGAGTTTAAGTGTGAGCAGGAGGACTGGATATCCAAGTGTATATAAGTTGGCATTCTACATGATATTTACTGTTTCTGTGCTTCATTAAGTTTTTAAGTTACTTCAAGGTGTGGTCTGGATTCTTGTGTGGATGGAAAGCCATAAGGTTGTCCAAAGCCCTAGTTGCACCAAATTTTCCGGGCTGTGTCTCAGTATTTGCCTAGCACCTCAACCAGGGGGTTTACATTTATATATCACAGAAAAGACGGTGGCATGTTGGATTATGGGTCACTTACACCAACCAGCAAGCACCATCTCTTTATTTGGGAATACTATTACAACAGTAGACTCCTTCAGATATGTTGGAGTCATGCTAGACTCGAAGCTTTCATTTGTAAAACAGGTTTCACAGTTGTATAAGGACAGCTTTTTTGGTCTTTGTCAGTTGCGTTCAGACATCTCTTTGAAGTTCATATTTTTCATGGACTTATACTCTCATTTCTTATCACAAAGCTGGACATTTATTCTGGTCTTCCACACTCCTTACTGAAAAACTACAAACAATACATAATATGACCATCCAACTACTTTGTCATGCAAAGAAAATGGATCATATTACCCCCTTGTTTAAAAAAATAACACTGGTAACCAGTAACATAGAGATTATGTATAAGATTTTATTTCTTACGTTTAAGGCATTTAAAGTAGGTCTACCAGATTACCTTGCCACATGAACAATCCCTTATACTTCATCTTATGTTCTTTGATATATCAATGATTATTGGTTAGTTCTTCTGGGTCCAAAACAAGCAGAACTTGAGACTACAAGGCACTCTGCTTTTTACTTTTTGGCTTCTTTTTATGGAACAATTTGCCACTGAATCTCCGTGGTATCTCCTCTTTAAAACAGCATTATCTCCTCTTTAAAACAAGCAGCTTTTTGGTCAGTCGTTTGATGTTTGATTCATAATGTGTGTGATGATCTTCCTCGTTGGATTTGTACTCCCCATAGCCATTCTTTGATTCAATTTTAATTTCTGCTTGTTTATTTACTGTCTATCCTGGTGTGTGTGTGTGCTTGGAAGATGACTGCATTCTGTCCCTCTATGTGTGTGTGTTCCTTTCTGTTTCTGATATTGTTTTTTTTTTTTTGTACTGTACACCGCCAAGTTCTGCCTGCCAGTTTGGGTGTATAACAAGACTAAATAAACTATAAACCATATGGAGTTCTGTGCCTTTATGGTTCCGATATTATGTAATGTTGCAGCCCACTAGAACTAGTACTGACATACATGAGGCCCTTTGTATATAAAGTTGCCCACACATGTTCTAGGTTATTCTCCCTTATTAAGGTTGCCCATGCCTGTTCTAGGTTATTCTCCACAAGGAATAGAGCTGTTGGCAATAGTGATGAAACAAGGCAGTCAGCAAAGCAAGGAAGGCCAATTTACTTGTAGAACCAGATTCCATGGCATGAGTGGCAGCCCTACCATTAGGCCGCCTGAGGCCCACTCTTCCTGGAGCGGTATCTCCCCCTTCCTTCCTTCTTCCATCCTCTTCCCCGCATTTACATTCTTTGTCCATTTTCCAAATGGCGGCAGCGATTCCTAATACTTGTCCTGCCACTGGAATTGGCCTATTCTCTTTACTGTGGCCTGCCTCGCTGATGTAACTTCCTGTTTTCTCAGAGGCGGGCCGCAATTGAGAAGAGGCCATTGCCATCAGCAGGCCAGTACATGGGAATCACTGCTGCCACCACCTTTTGGAAAACAGGAAAAGAAGGTAAACTCGGGGAAGGGGTAGAAGAAGGAAGTGGGAAGATGCTATACCATGGTGGGGGGAGAGTGGGAGTGGTAGCATCTCAGTCCTGCCTTTGGTGGAATCTTGCCTTGGGCCACCCCTGCATAGCATTGCTGTGATTTCACACAGTCTCTGAGTATGAAGAAGGGGGGGGGGGAGCAAAAATGTTAAAAGAAATAGATCAAGTGGGATGAGATAACATAGAGCTTTTCAGAGTAAAACGGACTGAAAAAAATCTTTCACTGACCTTAAAACTTCATTCAATTCAGGTTACTACAGTGGATTATTAATTTAAGTTGTTCTTGTATGCTTTTGACTTTTTTGGGTAGCAAAGAAGGTATTTCAAACCGTAGCCATGAGTCAAATGATCTGGCAGAATCCATTTAGACCAAGGGGACACTCCTAACCAGTCAGGTCTTCAGGATATTTGAATGAATGAGATAAATTTGCATGCACTACTTCCATTGTGTGCAAATCTATCTCATGCATATTCATTGTGGGTATCTTGAAAATCTGACTGGCAGGGTGTACCCTGAAGACTGGGTTGAGAGCCCCTATTTTAGGCCATTATAAGGGACACCAGGAGATATTTTGGATCAATATACAATTCTGTCTAGCATCACTGTTCTAAAATTCCTTGTGCTCTGAAGGATGGATATCTATCATCTACAGCAATATGATTTCAAAATGGCATGTGTTTTCTGCCAGCTACCTTTCAGTGCTTTTGCATTTATCAAAGCCAACCTCTACCTTCTTGCTGCTCTGGGGATAATCACGGAAGTGGTAATGAATACCCACTCAGAGCCTTCCAGGAAAAATTCATTAGAATGTTGTCATAGTGTTATTCTCAAGCTTGATGCATGGATGGGAAAAAATGATGTCCAGTGTAAAAGCATTCTGAAAGGAATCAGCTTATGATTTTGCATTTCTTCAGGCAACCTGTCAGCGTGAATTACTAAAAATGTATTTGCTCGGTTCTGTTTTATCATTTACATTTTTTTTCATCACTTGCATTTTAAAAGTGCCTTCAATTGTTATTAGAAATCAGAAGATAATGGCTGCCTTGAATATCCATTAGCTGAAACTAGAGCTTCCAGCTTTATACAGAGGGTAGGAAGGGTAAAGTTAGAAAGCATGAGAAATTAGCAAGAGTTTTGGGCACAGATCAGGCCTGGGTAACAACAGCACAAAATGGATTTTGCAAATGTATTTTAAGAAGGATGACAGGGAAGCTGAGCAGAGTGGTGACGCACTGTCCCCTCTAAGCTGATCAGGAATCCTCCACCTACAGTCCTGTCAGTGGGGGGGTGGGGAGGCTGTTTAAATATCACATTTTTAATAGTGAGGGACAGGCAAGCTCTGCAGGACTCCAGGGAACCTACCTGTCCCTAGTGACTGAAAACACAATATTGAAGCATCGCCCCCCCTCCTCCCCCCACTGGCAGCAATGCAGTAGGAGGACTCCTGCTCATCTTAGAGGGAACAGTGGTGGAGGGGCAGGAGGACTTGTTAAATTTAATTACAAAAAGAAGGGAGATTTGGTTTCAGCTTACTCTGTTCTCAGAAGTTCAAGCTAACTCTGGTACAGTAGGTATTTTCCTGATCCCAGAGGGCCTAAAATCGAAGGGGCCTGACTACTAAAGAGCACTAAAATCATTGGGAGGGAATACTAAAGGAAGAAACATTTTGTGACAATCATAGCACACTGTGTTAATTACATTAGCAGATTATGTGAGAAATGTAATGAGTAAAGGAAGCGGTGGCCTTATCATGCAACTGGATCTTTCCAGTGCTTTTGAGCTAATGGACCATATCATTTCCCCACTGTTACATTCCATAGTTTCTATGCCCCAAATGATGTTTTGACTTGACTTTGTCTTCCCATAACTCTTCACAATGTAACCCATAATCGTACTGTAACAAATTGTATTTCCATCATTCACAATGTATTGTAAGCCACATTGAGCCCGCAAATAGGTGGGAAAATGTGGGATACAAATGCAATAAAATAAAAATAAAATAAATAAATAAATAATGTATTGTTGGAGATCTTGAATAAATACGGTATGTCTGGTAATATATTTACCATGATTTAGAGGCTCTACGAACTTATTGTGTCAAATTCAAGGATCAAATCTCTGAATGTTGGTCCCCTACTTCTGGTGTGGCTCAGGGATCGCAGCTTTCTCCGATATTATCTAATGTTCTTATGTCTTCTTTGGGTCATCAATTGGAAAAGGCAGGATTTACAAGTTTCATTTATGCAGATGATATCACAATTGGATTCCCGGTTACTATTAGCCTACAGGCTTTGCATAATGATGTTTCCTATTGTCTTTCTATAATTACAAACTGGATGAATTCTCATTATTTGAAATTGAATAGAGATAAAACTAAATTTCTTTTTATGGGAACTAAACATAATCAGGATTTGGTATCAAATCTGACAATAGATGGAGAATGTTTCATTTTAGCCAATCTATTAAAATCTTAGGTATTACTCTGGATAGTAACATAGTAACATAGTAGATGACGGCAGAAAAAAACCCTGCACGGTCCATCCAGTCTGCCCAACAAGATAAACTCATATGTGCTACTTTTTGTGTATACCCTACCTTGATTTGTACCTGTCCTCTTCAGGGTACAGACCGTAGAAGTCTGCCTAGCACTATCCCCGCCTCCCACCACCGGCTCTGGCACAAACCATATAAGTCTGCCCAGCACAATCTTCGCCTCCCAACCACCAGCCCCGCCTTCCACCACCGGCTCTGGCACAGACTGTATAAGTCTGCCCAGCACTATCCCCTCCTCCCAACCACCAGTCCCGCCTCCCACCACTGGCTCTGGCACAGACCGTAAAAGTCTGCCCAATCTGTTTGTTAAATTCTGAAATTTTGATAACACATTGTTTTTCAGAGTTGGCAAGACTGTCTGTTCTCCTAATTCCTGGTCTGTGTGCTAAGTTATTTTTCTTCTATACTGGTGTAATATTTTCAATGATGCCATGGCTGGTAAAATGGGTGTCTACTGTGGGGGCGGAGCCATAGTAATCCCGCCCCTGGATGGGTAGGGGCGCCGATTAATAGACTGCTGGAGGGCGGTAGAAACCGTAGGGCTGGCCCTGTTTCATGTCCTCTCGTTCTACCACCTTCGCATCTCCAGAAAAGGTTGTTCCGTATAGTGAAATTTCCCAGGTGGCTTTATACACTTCAGGTTTTGCCGTTGCGTCTGATGCGCATTTGTGCTCTGAATGACATTTAACAGGACAGACCATGGTAACTATTAAAATATGTAATGTAAGGTGTGTATGTACTTGATTTTACACATTATAAAATGTAACCATATCTGGGATCATAAAACAAAATACCTATTCAAGCTGCAAAAACACATCCAAGAAAGAGCAAGCCACTAACACAGGGATTCTCAACCCTGTCTTCAGGACACACCTAGTCAGTCAGGTTTTCAGGATGCCCACAATGAATATACATGACAGATTTGCATACCATGTAGGCAATACATGCAAATTTCTCAGACATGGTAACACAGATAAAGTCACTAATTAAAAGTTCATTTTATACTATGAGAAAGTTATGGGCTATTCGTAAATATCTCCCAGCAGAATTATTTTGAATGGTGGTTCGGTCTCTGATTCTTAGCAAACTGGATTATTGCAACTTTGTCTAGTTGGGGTTGCCAAAATATTTGCTGGAGAAAATCCAGACTATCCAGAATGTTGCATTTCATTTAATCTTCTCACTTAAGAAATCAGACAAAGTCACAGATTATTTTATTAAGTTTCATTGGCTTAAAGTTGAGGTGAGGATCATTTTTAAATTAGGATGTGTTTTGTGGAAGATAACCCAGGGTATAGTACCACAATATATTATTTCTCTGGTGTATTATTCTTTAACAGGATGATGTTATAATACTCATAAACGGTTCCTATTTGCTTTTCCAAATTCCCGGGGTGTTGCTTCCAAGAAGCTTTTATCAGGTCTATTTGCATTTTAAGCAACTAAACTCTGGGAATTCTTACCATCAAGTTTGAGATTGTCACTCAGTTATGGCCTGATTAAAAAGAACCTTAAAACCTTATTGCTTAATAGATACATGATAAAAAAAATTAATTTTATATAATTATTAATTTTAACTATGATTCGATCTTTTTTCTGGTCAAATTGTGACATCCTGGGTGAATTGTGTCCTACTGTCTTTCTGTAACCCACTGTGAACTATTTGATATGCTATTAGCGGGCTATAAATGACTTAACTGTAACTGTTAACAACCTTGAATAGTTTTGCATCATCTGCAAATGTAATTGCCTCACTCATTGTTTTGATTTCCATATCATTTATAAATATGTTAAATAGCAATGGCCCCAGTACTGATCCCTGTGGCACTCCACTGCTCGCACACCTCCATTGAGAGAAATTACCATTTAACACTACTCTCTGTTCTCTGTCCAATAAGCAATTCCTAATCCACACCAGAACCTTGCCTCCTATCCCATGACTCTTTAATTTTCTCAGGAGTCTCTCACAAGGAACTTTATCAAAAGCTTTCTGAAAATCTAGATACACTACATCAACCGGCTCACCTTTATCCTCATGCTTATTCATGCCTTCAAAGAAATGAAGCAAATTGGTGAGGCAAGACTTCCCTCAGCTGAACCCATGCTGACTCTGTCCCATTAAACAATGTTTGTCTATGTGTTCTGTAATTTTATATTTTATAATAGTTTCCACTATTTTGCCCGATACTGACATCAGGCTTACTGGTCTATAATTTCCTGGATCACCCCTGGAACCCTTTTTAGAAATCAGCATCACATTTGCCACCCTCCAATTTTCAGGTACTATAGATGATTTTAATGACAGGTTATATATTACTAACAGTAGATCAAGAATTTCATGCTTGAGTTCTTTGAGTTCCCTTTAATGTATGTCATCTGGTCTAAGTGATTTACTACTTTTTAATTTGTTGATTTTGCTTGGTATATCTTCCAGGTTCTCCAAGCTTGCTTTCTGTTCCTCCACATCATCACCCTTGAAAACCATTTCAGGTACAGGCAAATCTCTTACATCTTCTTCCATAAAGACTGAAGCAAAGAATTTATTCAGTTTCTCCGCTATGGCCTTGTCCTCCCTGAGTGCCCCTTTTGCTCCTTTGTAATCTAACGGTTCATAAGAATATAAACATAAGAACATAAATACAGGTATATTAGAGCATAAGTATTGCCATACTGGGACAGACTGAAGGTTCATCAAACCCAGCATCCTGCTTCCAACAGTGGCTAATCCAGGTTGCAAGTACCTGGCAAGATCACAAAACAGTATAATACATTTTATGCTGCTTATCCTAGAAATAAGCTGTGGATTTTTCCCAATATTTTCCTTCGCAGGCTTTCTGCTTCTCTTGTACCTGTAAAAGTTATTACTACTACTTATCATTTCTATAGCGCTACAAGGCATACGCAGCGCTGTACACCAAACACAAAAGACAGTCCCTGCTCAAAGAGCTTACAATCTAGAAACAATGTCATACAGGGGTACAAATTATATCGTAGTGATAGGGTGGATCGAATTGGTGGAGGGGTAGCATTGTATATTAACGAGAGCCTTGAATCAAATAGATTGAAAATTCTGCAGGATACAAAACACTTCTTGGAATCACTGTGGATTGAAATTCCATGTGTAAAGGGGAAAAGGATAATGATAGGAGTGTACTACCGTCCACCTGGACAGGAAGAACAGACGGATGCAGAAATGTTAAAGGAAATTAGGGATGGAAACAAACTGGGCAACACAATAATAATGGGTGATTTCAATTACCCTGATATTGACTGGGTAAATGTAACATCGGGACATGCTAGGGAGGTAAAATTCCTCGATGAAATCAAGGACAGCTTTATTTAGCAGCCGGTACAGGAACCAACGAAAGAAGGAAAAATTCTAGACCTAGTCCTTAGTGGAGCGCACAATCACTGTGAGTTTTAGCCTATGCGGCAAGTTTCTCTTCATATTCTCTTTTAACCTTCTTTATAAATGCTTTGAATCTGACTTGCCGGTGCTTATGTTGCTTCTTAATTTCTTCATTTGGGTCTTTTTTTTTTCATTCTTTGAAAGACATTCTTTTGGTTGTAATAGCCTCTTTCACTTCACCTTTTAACCATGCTGGCTGTCGTTTTCTCTTCTTTCCATCTTTGCAAATACATAGAATGGATCTGATCTGGGCTTCTAAGATAGCATTTTTCAATAATGTTCACACCTGATTTAGTGTCCTAACCTTTTCATCCAATCCTTTTAGCTTCTTTTTAATCATTTTCCTCATTTTATAATAGTCGTCCTTTCAAAAATTAAATGAATTTACAGTAGATTTCTTTTGCGGGTTCACTCCAGATAGTAGCTCAAACTTGATCATGTTATGATCACTGTTTCCCAGAGGACCCAACATCGCCACCTCTTGCACTATGCCCTGTACACCACCAAGGAGCAGATCCAAAATGGCTTCCTCTCTTGTCGGTTCCTGGACCAGTTGCTCCAAGAAGCAGACGTTTTTTACATCTAGAAATTTTATCTTCTTGACACTCCCTGATATAACATTTATCCAGTCAATATTGGGGTAATTGAAATCACACCACACTCAAAGAATCAGTGGAGTAAAGAATCACAATTCACAAATAAACCTCCACTATTTTATTCTGTATCTCAAGAAGGGTCATACAGAGCAATACCATCAAAAATATCAAAAAGTGGAGAAAAAAGACTTCAGAAACAATAAGATACACATCCACTTGTAAGGCAAACCTTCATATCTGTGGGTGGCTCTCCCCAATCATTAGTCACAAAAAACTCCATCTATTTTCAATCTTCTAGCAAAAATGACCAAAAACCTTTTAGAGATACAGAATATTCACTTAGGAAAGTTTCAAATATATGATAACTTCTAATTGAATAAAAAGTACTTATCTTGGGAGCATTAAACCATATTCTTGGAATCCACTTCATCAATCCCGACAGGGGTTCTCTGTTTCACCGCCATAGGTTGCTTCAGGGGAAATACTTGTTTTATCAAGGTATCAACTCATTCCAAGATGATTCGCCATCACACATTTTCAAAGACAAACTTAACATGCATGACTTTCTTTACAAAGGCAACATGCTTCTTTAAAAAAACCGTCTTCAATATATATCGACGTGATGATGTCAAATACGTCCCCCTAACTTTAATTTACAATAAATTTCTACCAGCAACTGAATGAAATAAAATTATTACTTAGCTTAAATTGCACAACTCATACAAAACTTCAGATGATCATCAAGTTATCTTTATTCTACAAAATTCTTTCAAGTCTTAGGAAGAGGGACCTGTACTTGCAAAAGGCATATGATGAAGTACCTCATGAATGACTCCTGAGGAAATTAGAAAGTCATAGGACAGAAGGTGTTGTCCTATTATGAATTAAAAACTGGTTCAAAAATAGAAAACAGAGAGTAGGGGTAAATGGTCAGCATTCTTAATGGAAAAGGGTATATAATGGGGTTCCCCAGTGGTCTGTGCTGGGACCATTGCTTTTTAAAATATTTATAATTGATGTAGAGATGGGCATAACTAGTGAGATAATTAAATTTGCTGATGACACAAAATTATGCAAAGTTGTTAAATCGTAACAGAATTGTGAAAAATTGGAAGAAGACCTTACAAGACTGGACATCCAAATGGCAGATGACATTAATGTGAGCAAGTGCAAAGTGATGAATGTAGGAATGAGGAACCCGAACTATAGCTACGTAATGTAAGGTTCCACATTAGGAATCAACATCCAAGAAAAGGATCTGCCATCATTGATTATACTTTGAAACCCTCTGCTCAGTGTGCAGTGGCAGCTAAGAAAGCAAATAGAATATCAAGTATTATTAGGAAAGGGATGGAAAGCAAAAATGAGAATGTTATAATGCCTTGCATTGCTCCATGTTGCAACCGCACCTTGAATACTGGGTGCAGTTCTGATTACCGCATCTTAAAAAAGATGTGAAGGGGCATTTTCGAATGGGGACGACAATCTCTAAGGGTGCCCAACTCTAAAGACGATGCCGTGAAGGGGCGGGGCAATGCGTATTATCCAAACAAGATGGATGTCCATCTTTCGTTTTGATAATACGGTCAGGGACGCCCAAATCTTGACATTTAGGTCAACCTTAGAGATGGTCGAACTCGGTTTTCGGCGATAATGGAAACCAAAGACGCCTATCTAAAAAATGTCCAAATCCAAGCCCTTTGGTCGTGGGAGGAGCCAGCATTTGTAGTGCACTGGTCCCCCTCACATGCCAGGACACCAACCGGGCACCCTAGGGTGCACTGCAGTGGACTTCAGAAATTGCTCCCAGGTGCATAGCTCCCTTATCTTTGGTGCTGAGCCCCCCCCCCCCCCCCCACAGGTCTGCCTGCCTGAAGTACACCTCACCCACTACAACTGCTCCAGGGACCTGTATACTGCTGCGATGGACCCGAGTATGGCATTTGAGGCTGGCAAAAAAGGACGCCCTTCTTTTTTCTATTATCGGCCGAGGACGACCATCTCCTAATCTCGCCCCAGTCCTGCCTTCGCTACCCTGCTGACACGCCCCCATGAACTTTGGTTGTCCCCGCGACGGAAAGCAGCCGAGTGTGTCAAAAAATCGTCTTTCTATTATGCCGATTTGGACGACCTTGCGAGAAGGACGCCCATCTCCAAATTTGTGTCGAAAGATGGGCGTCCTTCTCTTTCGAAAATAAACATGATAGTGGAATTAAAAAACATACAGAGAAGGTTGACAAAAATGATAAAGGGGATGGGACGACTTCCCTATGAGGGAAGGCTAAAGTGGCTAGGGCTCTTCAGCTTGGAGAAGAGACAGCTAAGGGGAGATATGATAGACGTCTATTAAATGAGTGGAATGGAATGGGTGGACATGAATCACTTGTTTACTGTTTCCAAAAATACTCGGACTAGGAGACATGCAATGAAGCTATTAAGTAATAAATTTAAAATAAATCGGAGAAATTATTTCTTCGCTCAACGTGTAATTAAACTCTGGAATTCATTGCCAGAGAATGTGGTTAAAGCAGTTAGCTTAGCAGGGTTTAAAAAAAAAGTTTGGATAACTCCCTAAAAGAAAAGTTCATAGGCCATTATTGAGATGGACTTGGGGAAAATCCACTGCTTATTTCTAGGATAAGCAGCATAAAATCTATTTTACTCTTTTGGGATCTTACCAGATATTTGTAACCTGGATTGGTCACTGTTAGAAATAGGATACTGGGCTTGATGGACCTTCAGTCTGTCCCAGTACGGCAACATTTATATCCTTATGTTCTTATGTATGAAAAAGTCCAAAAATAGTGATTTTGAAACCAAAAAAAGGTCTAACGTTTTGCTTTGAAAAATGGTCATTTGCTAGGTGTCTTTGTGTTCAGTGCATCTATCTTTTTGGACCATATTTTGAAAACAAAATCCAAGGGAAAATGCATAAAAACAAACCATTGGGACTTATGGGTGGAGGAGCAGCATTCTTAGTAGACTGACCACACAGACATTCCAGCAGAGCAGTGGGGCACCCCAGGGTGCTGTACAGTGGACTTCACATAAAAGGTCCCAGGGACACATCTCACTTTCACTCCCTTATATTATATGTTGAGCTTTCCACAACCTACTTAAAACCTACTGTACCCAATTGTATACCACTATAATAGCCTTTATGCCTGCAGGTGTCACCTATATGTGGGTACAGTAGGATTTTGGTGGGTTTTGAAGAGCTCAAAGCTTCCACCACAAGTGTAATAGTTAACATGGGTTCCCTTCTCTACAGTGTACTGCACTGACTGCTAGGCCATAACATTTGACGCTGTCATAGAGGTTGTAATATACTGTTTCTTTCACATCTTTGGGGGTTGGGAGGGGGCCAGTGACCACTGGGGAAGTATGGGGTCTCATGCCTTAACCCCTCTAGTGGTTATTTTAATAGTGATTGAAACAGGTCTAGACCAAAACATCTTTTAGCAACTGGACATTTTGGCTTTGTTCCATTATGGCAGAAAATTTTCCAAGTTCTGTGAACGCTCAAAGTCCTGCCCACAGCACATCCCCTACACGCCCCTTTTTTATTTGGATGCACTGCAAAACAAATTACATAGAAAATAATAGGTTTTGAAAATAGCAATTTGGATGTTTTGGAAAAAAAATATCCATGGATTAATGATTGTTTTATGTGTTGTTTTTATTTTATTTTATGTTCATTTAAGCCAGTGCTATGTGTTTAATATCATACGCTTCCCCTACTCCCCAGTCCAGTATATAATCCATACTGGTACTTTGGAGGATTTAGGAACTCAGCTCTGCTACAGACAATAATCCCTTTAATTGTGGGAAAAATACTTTTCCTTGAACAATCCCAAATTGATTTGTGTTATCTTTCGTTTGGCTGGAGTATGGCAAGAAGAATTTTCCCCACAAAAAGGGTCTTGAAATACTACATCCCCCCCCCCCCCCCCCCCACACACACACACACCTACATGGAAAGAACCTTCAGTTGCATATGATTTTTTGTTGCCCCTGATCTTCCCAAGAGCTTTTTTGTGTGTGACTGGATAGTGTTACACTCAAATATACAGACATCCAACATATATTTCACTTCTTGTATCTCATGCAGCTTACTATTTATTCCTTGCTTCCTAAAGTCTGAATTTACACCAGAATGTTTGATGTAAACTGAGCATAATGGAGTACTGCCATTTCGTTCTAGGCTAAATTGTAGGTTGGGGTGAGGCTTTTGGAATGTAGCACTTGCCAACATTCTCCAGTATCACTTCTCAAAGACCACACACACACATAATCACATCTTCATATTGCTCCTCCCCGACACCATCCCTTACCTCATGGTTGCAACGAGTGTAAAATAATGCTGAAGCTTAGCATGTAATCCATGTGTAATGTTAAGAGCACTTGACTGACCTCTATGTACCTGAGAAACATATTACACAATCAATAAGGCATTCGGGACGGCCACCGTGAAGACCTAACAAGAGCATTCTTTCCAAGCCAATAACTTTTCCTTGGGCACAGCTGAAGAGCAGAGAGTCTCACCAGCTCTTGCATTCATTCAGATCCCAGAAGTTGGACTCAACACTGCCCTTAATTGGAAACCACTGTATTTTCTTTATACATAGGGTCATGGCCGCAGACTAATTGAACCTAAGCAGCCAGAGTACGGAAAAAAAAACAAATGAACTCATTATGCTGCTGCCAGCAGGTTACATCAGGGAACAAGAATTTTGTTTCACAAATACCTTTTTTTTCAATGATTGAAGACATGTTTACCTTATAAGGTCTCCATTTATGAAGCAAGGCATCCCAGTGCTCTGATGTTAGCATCTGCTATATGTTTTTCTTTTTCCCTAGGTTGGAAAATGCTTCTTTCATAGAAATCACTGAACAATGCAATTTAGTGCCAAAAACTGGGTGAGCTGATGACCTGGTCAGGAAGCTGATTGAGGCAGTACAGCTGCAGGTTCAGGGGTTCCTGCTAATGCTCAACCATGCTTTCTGCGTCAGAAAGAGAAGAAAATGGCTCTCACATGTACAAACAAGTGACTATAACCAGCTGGTTGCTCAGAGGCAGTGCTGTTCTTCATTCCCAGACTGGTGGTGAAGATCTTAGAGAGAGATTGAGAGTAAATAAGAACATAAGAATAGTCGTACTGAGTCAGACCAATGGTGCATCTAGCCCAGTATCCTGTTTCCAGCAGTGGCCAATTCAGGTCAGAAGTACCTGACAGAATCCCAAATAGTAGCAAGATTCATTCTACTGATCACAGGATCAAGCAGTGGCTTTCCCTACGTCTATCGCATCAGTAGACTATGGAATTGTCCTCCAGGAAGTTGTCTGAACCTTTTTCAAACCCAGATACACTAAACCGCTGATACCGCATCTTCTGACAAAGAGTTCCAGAGCTTAACTATTCCTTGAGTGAGAAAATATTTTCTCCTGTTCATTTTAAAAGTAATACCTTGTATTTTCCTTGAGTGCCCCCTAGTCTTTATACTTTTTGAAAGAGTAAAAAATCGATGTACGTTTACCCATTCTTCACCACTCAGGATTTGTAGACATCTATTATATCCCCTCTTAGTTGCTTCTTTTCCAAGCTGAAGAGTTCTAACCTCTTAAGCCTTTCCTCATATGAGAGGAGTTCCATCCCCTTAATTATTTTGGTCTCCCTCCTTTGAACCTTTTCTAATTCTGCTATATCTTTGATGCGGCGACCAGAATTGCATACAATACTCAAGGTGTGGTCGCACCACGGAGCAATACAGAGGCGTTGTAATATTCCTTCTCTTATTTTCAATCTTTCTTCTAATAATTCCTAGCATTCTGTTTACTTTTTTGGCTGCTTCCACAGACTGGGCAGACGTTTTCAGCTTATTGTCTACGATGACACCTACATCTTTTTCTTGGGTGCCATTTCTAGGGACTCTGTATATTTAGCAATCTCCCCATAGATGCAAAATGAATGAAATCCTTTAGCATTTAGGCTCCTCCAGTGAGTGGGGTTCCAGAAGAAGTCTGATCCAAACAAGGGTTGGCCTACCATTGAATCACTGTATTTTCCATATATGGCTCCACTTTTCTACCTTGCTTTTCATCCCCTACTGACTTAAGCAAATATGGCCTCATAATAAGTTTCTGCATATGGCCCCACATCTCTGTGCATCTCCCAGCCTGGGTGCATGGTTCCTGGGCTGTTGCTGCTGTGATTGAGTTAGCTGAATTGGAAGGCATAATAAAACATGAGACTATCCCTGGGTAATTGAGATTAAAGTATCATAGCTGGAGATTGCAGTGAGCATTGGTTCTGACTGAGCTGGAATCCCAAAGGCCTGAATTGGAGCCCTCTGTCTGTGCAATTGCAGATAAGTACAGGTCTATTACTAAAGTGTGCTAAGTTTTGGGCTTAACACGCTATAACACTGGATTTTAATGCATGACAAGTTCAAAATTAATGGGCATTCGCAGTGTTTTATTGTAGGTTGTGTGTTAACATTCAGAGTAACATGCAGTACCTCTTCCAGTTTAATGCACAACTAACCATTTGCTATTCAGGAGGCATTAACTGCTCTCGCATTAACTCTGCATTACTAATTAGTGTATGGTAAGTGTAATGTGCTAAGGGCTCGATTCTATATATCACACCTACAAAAATCAGTGCTGAAAAAAATACGCCTAGGTGTATTCTATAAACATAGTAACATAGTAGATGATGGCAGATAAAGACCTGTATGGTCCATCCAGTCTGCCCAACAAGATAAACTCATATGTGCTACTTTCTTGATTTATCCTTGCCATTTTCAGGGCATAGACCGTAGAAGTCTGCCCAGTACTTGCCCCGCCTCCCAACCACCGGTGCTGCCACCCAATCTCCACTAAGCTTCTGAGGATCCATTCCTTCTGAACAGGATTCCTTTATGTTTATCCCATGCATTTTTGAATTCCGTTACTGTTTTCATTTCCACCACCTCTCGCTTGAGTGCATTCCAAGTATCCACCACTCTCTCTGTGAAAAAGACTTCCTGACATTTTTCTTGAGTCTGCCCCCCTTCAACCTCATTTCATTTCCTTTAGTTCTACCGCCTTCCCATCTCCAGAAAAGATTTGTTTGCAGATTAATACCTTTCAAATATTTGAACGTCTGTATCATATCACCTGTTTCTCCTTTCCTCTAGGCTATACATGTTCAGGTCAGCAAGTCTCTCCTTATATGTCTTGTAACGCAAATCCCATACCATTTTTGCAGCTTTTCTTTGCACCACCTCAATTCTGTTTACATCTTTAGTAAGATATGGCCTCCAAAACTGAACACAATACTCCAAGTGGGCACTCATCAACGACTTGTACAGGGGCATCAACACCTCCTTTCTTCTGCTGGTCACAGCTCTCTCTATACAGCCTAGAATCCTTCTGGCTATGGCCACTGCCTTGTCACACTGTTTTGTCGCCTTCAGATCCTCAGATACTATCACCCCAAGATCCCTCTCCCTGCCTGTACATATCAGAATCTCACCACCTAACACATACGTCTCCCGTGGATTTCTACTCCCTAAGTGCATCACTTTGCATTTCTTTGCATTGAATTTTAATTTCCAAACATTAGATCATTCTTTTAACTTTAGGCGCCATTTATAGAATACACCTAGGCATATTTTTTTCAGCGCAGTTTATGGAATATGCCCAGCGGTGACTAAATGTAGGCGTAGCTATTTATGCCAAGTAAAACTTGATATATTTTCCCACACCTAAATTTGGTGCAGAGTGGGCATATTCTATAACACTACACATAAATTTTAGGAATGCCCATGATCCAACCATGACCACACCCACTTTTGAGATCCACCACTGGACAAGTTGTGCATGTAAATTCTAATTAAAGTCAATTAGTGTCAATAATTGCTTAAGTGGCAATTATCGGCGCTGACTGGCTTATTAAGCCAATTGAGTTGTGCTCGCAAATCCAGAATACGAGCGGATTTGCATGCGCAGGTCAAGTCACACCATATAGAATCTGGGGGTAACTGGCTAATGCTTCTACACACACACTTTCTGCCCATGCCACACCCCATGACAAATGAATTCAGAAAAATTAAGTAATACGTCTTTTAGTGTATGGTAAGCAGCATTCAATTTGGGGATTTGGTATACTGCTTTAGCTGGCAAGCCGGTCAAAGTGGTCCACAGGCTAAAATAGACAAAACAAAAGGAACTACATCATAATAATAGGACAGAGGAAATTCATACAAGAAGAAGAAAGGATAGGAAAATTTATAGTACAGCAAAGTAAGGGTGTTTGAGGGAATGTAGATGTCCAGGGCCACCCTGACCAAAAACCTGAGTCATGTATCGTAAACTGCTTTAGGCTGCACGTTCTTGTGAATATGCTGTTTGGATTCATCTCACATTGATGGTGCTCTTAACTTTGATTGGAAACTCTGTTTTGTCATCCGTCTGCTATCGAGTTTGCTGAAGTAATTTGACTTCTGAAACAGGTGTCCTTATTTCTTGAACCTTCATCTCCTTCCCTCATTCTTGTGGATTTTAACATTCACGCTAATGATCCCTCTGACTTGTATGCTTCTCAGTTTCCCGCTTTAACATCCTCTTTCAATCTTCAATTGTGCTCCACTACCCCCACTCACCAGAATGGGCACTGTCTTGATCTTATCCTCTTCTCAAACTGCTCACTCTCTGACCATCATCTGATAACTATCACACTTAAACACCCTCCTCCCCAGTCCTGTCCAATCTTAACCAATACATTTAGAAATCTTCAGGCTATTGACCCTTCTACTCTGTCCTCTAGTGTTTCAAATCTCTTCTCTACCACTATCCAGCTTATAATCAAAAGAGAAAAACGCCTATATTGCGACCCAAATCGGGAGATGGGCGTCTTTCTCCCGTGAGCGCCCAAATCGGTATAATCGAAAGCCGATTTTGGGCGTTTCCAGCTGCAATCCATCGTGGAAATGGGTAAAGCTGACGGGGGGCATGTCGGAGGCGTGGTGAAGGCGGAACTGGGGCGTGGTTATCGGCCGAGAAGAGATGGGCGTCTTTAGCTGATAATCGAAAAAAAAGGTGTTTTTACCGCGATTTTGGGTCACTTTTTTTTCACAAACAAGTCCCAAAAAAGTGCCCCAACTGCCCAGATGACCACCGGAGGGAATCGGGGATGACCTCCCCTGACTACCCCAGTGGTCACTAAACACTTCCCACCAAAAACCCCCCCACTTTAATAACTTTTTTTCCAGCCTCTATGCCAGCCTCAAATGCTGTACCCACCTCTATGACAGCAGAATGTGTTCTATCCTGTGACAGCCTTTCCCTGGTTCTGATGTGGCTTTCGGGTGAGTGTGACACCTTTTCTGTTAAGGGCACTGCAGAGTCACATCAGCAATGCATTGTGGTGGGTGTAGGGTATTGGGCTCCGTGATTCCACTAGCTTGTGGCAAATGCTCACAATGTTGGTAGTTGGTAGGCTCTACTCCCATGGTGCTTTTCCCCATGTTACAGAACTTAGTTCTTACCTTGAATGTGGCTGAAAGAGGGCATTGTACAGCATTCTGCCAGCTCTGACCTACTGCTAATCTCAGTACCAGGGAGACTCGTTGCCAGTGGGGCACAACCTCTGATCTGCAGTTAACTGTGAGTAAACGTGGTTATTCCAATAAAGGACGTTTTCAGAGAGATTAGTCTTCAGGTGTCAACTGCTGTGCCAAGGTTATACAGCAGCAACAAGTCCTAGAGGCCTGAGGCCTGCGTGTAAGCAGGTCCCTGGAGCACTTTTAGTGGGTACCGCAGTGCACTTCAGCCAGGTGGACCCAGGAAATGCTGGCCAACTTGGGCAAGGTCTGGCCAGACATAGGCCTTGTGTCCATATTCTTAATGGGCTCAGAAATGTAATGCCTGACCACACTTTCTAGAATGTTAGGTATTATTAGGAAAGGAGTGGAAAACAAAAATGAGGATGTTATAATGCCTTTGTATTGCTTCATGGTGTGATGCACCTCGAATATTGTGTTCAATTCCGGTCACCACATCTCAAAAAAGATACAGTGGAATTAGAAAAGGTACAAAGAAGGGCGACAAAAATGATAAAGGGGATGGGATAACTTCCCTATGAGGAAAGGCTAAAGCGGCTAGGGCTCTTCACCTTGGATAAAAGACAGCTAAGGAGAGATATGATAGAGGTCTATAAAATAGTTAGTAGAGTGGAGTGGAATAAAATAATTAGTAGAGTGGAGTGGAATGGGTAGATGCGAATTGCTTGTTTACTCTTTCCAAAAATACTAGGACTAGGGGGCACACAATGAAGATACAAAGTAGTAAATTTTAAACAAATCAGAGTAAATATTTCTTCACTCAATGTGTAATTAAACTCTGGAATTCGTTGCCAAAGAATGTAGTAAAAGCAGTTAGCTTAGTGGGGTTTAAAAAAGGTTTGGATGGCTTTCTGAAGGAAAAGTCCATAAACCATTATTAAAATGGACTTGGGGAAAATCCACTGCTTATTTCTAGAATAAGCAGCATAAAAGATATTATACTGTTTGGGATCTTGCCAGGTACTTGTGATCTGGATTGGCCACTGTTGCAAACAGGATGCTGGGCTTGATGGTCCTTCGGTCTATCCCAGTATGGCAATACTTATGTACGGTTGTCTATGGCCTTTGTAAAAAAAAAAAAATTCTGTTGTGCAGTGACAAAAGTTTCTGGTTGAGGTTAATCAGGAAGTAGCGTACATTGCTGGGGACAGATGATCCTGACAGGGTTGCAAGGGGAACCTCCTCTCTCCCTCTGTCTTGCATATTGCACCTCTTTTCCCATTCATCTGTGACACAAGATATAAGCTTCTCCTTCCAGAAACAAACATTATTCAACTGGGCACCAATACTCCTTTTCATCTGTGGATCATACATGGTAGCCAACATGTAGTATTCTAGCAAGGTGAGAGGATACAGACTTTCAACTTGCTTCTAAGCTCTCTACTAACACTAGCTTCTCCTCTGACAATTCCTGTGTCTGCAGAAATTCCTCCAGTATTTGTTCAAGAAACGTCACTATAGGGATGACCTCACCCAAGATGGCTTTGGATGAACTCAGGACTTCTGTGGCCTCCTCAAAAGGTTGCAGAACACACACAAATGTGTAATATGTATCCCATCCTGATGGCCAGGGGGGCAATCCATTCCAGTCCAATATGAGCTTGCAGATAAAATTCATAAAGAGCAGTCTATTGTTCAGTTAATCTCTAGAGCATTAGGTATGTTGAATTTCACCTTGTACTCACATCTTGAATCAGTTTAATCAAGGTGCATCAACTAATGTGGGCTTCTCCTTTTACACTTTGATAGACAGGAGCAGTACATGTCTATCAGCTCACACAAGATCCTGCTGCCTTTGCACGTGACCCTATGAGAATCTTTTACTACCAGATGCAGAAAGTAGCCCTCTCACCAGTGGCGTAGCTACAGGGGGCGATGGGGGCCTGCTGTCCCCCAAATTGGCTCTGGGGCCCCTGGTTTGGCAGGTATGCACAACGACTGAAAACAGAACAGGGCACCAGGCAATGTGAGACCAGCGCGGGTTTATTAACCTCGCCAGCCAAGGTACCTTCGCAGTGGTGGTGGGGAGGGAGCGGCAGCGGAAACAGCAGCAAGAGGGTGGCGGAAGTGGTGGCAGCGGGGAGGCGGGCCAAAATGTGACACCCCCCACATGATCCCCCCTCCCGTCGAGTTCTGGCTATGCCCCTGCCTCTCACTCACAGCTTTAGTCATATTGCTGCCACTGTTTGCAATTGTAGAAACCACTGATTTGCACATCTGTGTTACTAAACCAGGCCTCAATCATCCCTTGAACTGCTTTCAAGCAGGGGCGTATCTGCGTGGGGCCTCAGGGGCCTGGGCCCCCGCAGATTTTGCCCTGGACCCCCCTACCGCCATCAACCCTCCCCCGCTGCCGTTCTTACTTTTGCTGGCGGGGGACCCCAACCCCCGCCAGCCGAGGTCTGCTTCCACCTGCCGCTGCCGTAAAAACTTCTTCTTCAGCCGGCGGGGGACCCCAAACCCCCGCCAGCCGCCCCGCGGTGTTTAAAATTCATCTTCGGCCTCCGTGGCCGTGCTGCTGTGATAGGCGCTGTTGAAATCCACTTCGGAGTCTGACGTCGTTGTACGGCAGCGGCAGGTGGAAGCAGACCTCGGCTGGCGGGGGTTGGGGTCCCCCGCCAGCAAAAGTAAGAACGGCAGCGGGGGAGGGTTGGCGGCGGGAGGGGGGGTGGAGAGAGTCATTGGTGGCGGTGGGGGCTCGGCGGCGGCGGGGGGGGGGGGGCTAAAATGTGCCCCCTCCCTCTGGCTCTGGCCCCCCCTACCGCCGGAGTCCAGATACGCCCCTGCTTTCAAGATATATGGATTGAGGAATGGCTCTGGTCCATGCCCTTGGTGGGCAGTACAACCCACCAATATTCTGTTGGTGTTTCCCCACTAGATCTAACACCTGTTCCTGACTCATCCTCACACAGTGGAAAGTATTATAGATAAAGTGAAGTGTGTTTTTGATTTACTTTTCTACTCATAGTTTATTATTTGACATTCTTAAAGAGACTAATAATTTTGTGGAGGTTTTTCAGACCTGTGATTATTTTTTGACTGGTTACAGTCTGAAGTGGTTACACCTAGAGTCCACTTCACAGCATTATCTGTACCGGCTTTTATGAGGTCTTTTCCTCCACTTTTTTTTTTATTAATCAACGTATGTAGAAGTTTTCCTATGTCTTTTATTATTCACCATTTTTTCTTTCAAGATTTAGTTTGCTCACTGTATTGTGAAATAGATCAGTCACAGAGCTTTAGTTAGTATTCTGTCTCCCTGACTTCTTGACCTGTAGCAGGACCAGGTATTCTGATTCTTGAAGCACCTGAACACTATCCATTTCTCTCCCTTTCCATGACTTCAGTTTGTACTAGTGCCATGCTTGTATATCTGTCCCTTTGTGGAACGGCTTTTATAGAATATTAGTACACATATATCACATCGAGATTTCCGTGTGGAAATCGAAGCATATTGCATAACAATGTGCATAACTTAATCAGTTAACAAGCTAATCAGCACTGTTAATTGCATGTTAACAAGAAATTATCAGCACTAATTGGCATTGAGATTTATGCACACAACTTGCTAAGTGTATTCTGTATCATGGTGCACCTAAATTCTAAGCTGCGTAGTTCAAAAGGGGGCACTGCCATGGGTGGGGCGTGGGTGTTTCTACAATCTATGCGCATTATTAGAGAATACACCCACTCTGCACCTAATTTAGGTGTTGGGATTTACACCAAGTATAACATGGCCTAAACGGCCGTGACTAAATTTCATCATGTGGAGAGCCCCTTGGTGTATTCTATAAAATTAGGCTTACTTTTGAGAATACACCTAGGCATATTTTTTACCGCATGAATGTTTCAGGCGCCATATATAGAATCTAGCCCTTCATGCCTAACTTTGGGAACACCCCTAACCCGCCCATGCCCCTCTCATGGCCAAACCCCCGTGACAGCACAGTGTGTTTTGAGCCTGTAAAATTGCCTTAATTCTTGAAGTGTTTTTCTGTAGTTTGACCAGCAGGTGGTGCATGTTATGTTATAAGCTGTTACAACGAACTGGCCTTTCCTTCTTTAGTTAACCGATAAAGGAAATGCCTGCAGTGATGTAACCAGCTATTTTTTAAAACTTGTTGTTCTGGGCTCTAATTGGCCCAGGAACTCATTTTAATTTGGATTGTACTGGCTTTTGCCCCAGTTTCAGCCCGGGAGAAGAGAGAGAGAAAGCATTTTGCTGAAACCCTGTAAAACAGTTATATTTGATAACTGGTGAGAAGTTTTATGTCCTGATCTCTTTGGGTACTTTCTAGAAAGTAAACAAATGTTTATGTAGTTTTATAATTGATCCATATTTCAGTTACCTGTTATTGTTTGCTGATTGCACTTTTTTTTGTTCATTGTTCAATATTTTTAAGACAATAAACAATTTTAGTTTGTTGCCTCTGCCTGTCTGGACTGATAAAGAATCCTGGTAGTTTGTGTGTTGGGCCTGTGAGTGCTTTCTGGGAACTGTGGGACCACTGGGAGTGTGGCCTCCAGTAACCTAGAATTCACTGGGGATAATGTGAGAGCGGAAAACTCACCCAGAGGTGGTTGGGACCCAGTTGGTGGGAGGAGGGTGCTAGTGTAGAGCACAAGTGGCAGGTGAAGGCAGACCTGATATGTGCTGAGGACAGACCCTCTAGTTGGCTGCAGGGTTAGCCCCAAGTGAGTGGTTAGGCTTTTCATTACAGGGCCCTTTTACTAAGCTGAAGTAAGCACTACTGTGTTCTTATCGCAGCTTAAAATGACAAAGGCTCAGACATCCTACGGTAACAGCCAAAGTGGCCACGGGGTAAACCCAGGCGGGTTACTAGGCATTTCATGACACCCCCTTTGGAGTTGTGGGCTATAAAAATTAGATGCACAAGTTATAGAATAGGGCATAGGGCAGATCCATGATAACTCTTAATGACTACCAATTAAGTACTTATTAAGAACAATTATTGATATCACCAATTTAGCCAATTATTTTGTGTATGGGTGCCACATGCAAAACTGAATGCACAATTCACTATACAGAATTTCCCCCCCCCCCCCCAAAGTGCTCTACCAGTGACCCCACAGTTTTTGACAGTATGCACTGTTTTTCAATAATGTGCACTGTTCTCCATGTAGTTTGAAAATTGCCCCAATATCTATCTACCTGACCCTATGCTGTCATGTCTGAAGAAGAGATCTACATATAAATGAAATCTCAAACATGGTTATATCTTGTCTTATTTTACAGGTTGGCTCAATAAAATAACTCATGGTTGGTCCAAACTGCCAAGAACCCAGGTTGTTGAACATTCCCCGTCAAATCACGAAACTCTCTTCTTCAAATGAAGAATCTTCATAAAATGGCTGAAAATGAGACCAATGTGTACATCATCACTGAACAGTTTTTAAGTAGTCCTAATTAAAGCTAACACAACATAAACAATAGTAAATGTGGAAAAATGTCTCATTTTGCTTCTCATTTCATGTTCTAATTTTGTTTTATTTCTTGTCTTTCTGCCCATTTTGTCATTCAGGGGCTCTTTTACTAGAGTGCATTAAGGCTACTGTGTGACCTTCTTAAGAGGTTTTGCAATAGTTTGCTTGTTTCTGTGTGGTTACTGAATTTTTCTGTCAGAGGGTGCAGCATGGACTGAGAATGGGTGTAAAAGCATTAGCCAGCTAGTGTGTTACACTTCCCATATGCTAATTGGCTAATGTAAGACCTAATGCTTCCTAAATAGGAAGTGCTACCTCTTCTGCTTTAGTTAATGGCAACATTAACGCATAGCCAAAAAGTGAAAATACTGGGAATGCCCTTTCTCGATGCAGTGTTAATTTTTGGGCTTGCTACACGTTAAAATCCTGCATTATAGCTGGTTAAGCCCAAAACTTAACTCACTTTATTAAAAGTGCCTCTTAGCTTGTGCTAAAAATGCCAACACAAAATGAAACTTTGGAATTTTTCATACTGTGTTCCATGTCATTCAGAAACACAACATATCTTTAGCAAAGACATCAGTTCCCTCCAGGACTGATATGACTAGCAAGGAATCTTGGTACTCTTTGGGATTCTGCATGGAATCTTGCTACTCTTTGGGATTCCGGAATCTTGCTACTCTTTGGTATTCAAGAATCTTGCTACTCTTCAGGATTCTGTATGGAATATTGCTGCTCTTTGGGATTCCGGAATCATGCTACTCTTTGGGATTTTGCATGGAATCTTGCTATTCTTTGGGATTCCAGAATCTTGCTACTCTTTGGGATTCTACCAAGTACTTGTGACCTGGACTGGCCATTGTTGGAAACAAAATACTGGACTAGATGGACCACTGGTCTGATCCAGTATGGCTATTCTTATGTTCTTATGACTACACAAGCTCAATGTATTGAGAAACAGCATTAGCATAACTACCTAGACTGGGAATTTACCTTACTGTACACAGCCTCAACAAGCCCCTTTACAAAGCAGACACTGCTCTCGTTCACATGTATTTTTTTTAATTAGAAATAAGACACATTCATTTGTGCTCTGAAAACTGTACAGAAGAAATGGACAAATAGAGAGATAAAAATAAAAGCTGGAATTAGCCAGAGGAAATTGAGTGAGAAATAAAAATAGAAAAATAAAAGAAGCAGCAATATTGATTATTAAACACTGATTTTAGTAATTACATAATACTGTTAATGTTCTGAAATTTGATGACCTTGAGATGCAGAGTGGGCAAGAGAGGAAAATAAAATAAAAAGGATTAAAATATAGTAGAAAGATAGGCTGTGTGCTAAAATTTCTTATGTGTAATTATAATAATTACATTATTTTACAACATGGCAGCTGGGGCCTTGTGCTTTCTCTTCATATATAATCTAGAATCTGACAGTTACATCACAGTTTTAAGTATTCTTTTATCTTCTTATTTACTATTTGGATTTAATAATTTTTAAACTTTTTATAATTTTCTTTTATATTATACAACTAATGACAAGAGAAATGTCATTTTTAAAAATGGCGCAAAATGCTTGCATATCAAGCAACTTCCATCAAAAGGTAAAACGTCTGCACCTTTTCCTACTGACATGTTCAATGTTAACTTTTGCTTCAGCTCTCAGGTCTGCCCTTCTTTCATAGGGCCAACATAATGCTTCTCAAGGGGACAGAGAATTCCAACCATTTTGTTTGTGCCCCAGGCAATTTTAGGAGGTGGGGAGGGGAATAGGAGGAGGGGGGCCACTGAGCCAGGAGCTCCAGCTATGACTAAGTGAAAAACGACCAGCCAGAATAGTGACATTTCTCTTCTATAATGTAGCCTTTGCCCACCAACCTGCTATGTTTCACAGACCAATGGAAAACAATGTTCAGCATGGCAATGACAGAAACTAAGAGGGGACAGTTTTGTGAGCTGAGATGGTATTTCCCCCCTCCGGGCTAGTTTTCTGATGGCAACAGAATTTCTACATGACACAAGTTCCTCATTCATTGTCTACAGCCGACTTCTTCACGTATCCAGCTGGGACCTGGTTGAATCTAGTCTTAAGTCACTGAAAGCTCAGCAGAAGGAAAGCTTTCTTTGTAACAGTCAGAAAAAAAGACCTGCATTTTGTTGGTTTTGATTGCTCCGTTCTTTGATTTTTTGGTTCTTCTCCCTGGACACAAGTTGGTGATTCCAATGCACGTAAGAGGTTTGCCCTGCTCCACGCATCAACTCTGTGAAGAGTCGAGGGGGTTGGATGGTATGTACCTCTGCAAGCAGCCATTCTGTTGGCATTTCCTCTACTTGCATTCTAGGCCTGCATGAGTGCTACAATCCTACCACACAAACTCGTCTTAACTGTAGGATATCAGAGATGGAATCAACCCTAACTTCTCTCCTTTCCTCTCTAGAGTATCTGGAGACCTCCTAATGGCATGGCAGCTAATATATTTCTATCTGACACTCAATAGCCAGGATCCATCAGTTGTTCCACTAGATTAATCTAAATTCTATGAATAAGAGCCACTCATTTTCATGTCTACTTCATCATCCTTCCCTGTTCCTCATTGTAGCTCCCAGTCTCAGAGCATGAAGTCCTCTGTGTCTTTGGGGGTAACTTCCTTCCATTCTTTTTCACCCACTAGCCTTCTCAGGTTGTCCAGCCTTCCTCTTTCAGCATTACCTGGGAAAAATCATGTTGCTCCAAACCTACAGCTACGATATTTTCTATGAAGTTATATCCCTTTCTGAGAACAATGCAAAAGTACTTTAACCAGGTTTCAAAAGAAACCAATTTTTTTCTCTCCTGTTTTAGTTTAAGGTAATAATTTTTTTTTTGGAAAAAAAATCTATTCCTTTTTTTCAGACTTCGGTCTGAAGGTCAATAATGTCTTGTCCCACCAGAGGTATCGTTGCTCCTGTTTTCTCCCACTCCACAGTCTTTAATTCATAAGGAGAGGGTGTAATAGCCTCCATGTCCTTTCTAACCCACGATGGTGGGGAATGTATTTTCCTGATTCCTTCCCAGGGTCTTTTGTTTGGTGTCTGCTGTTTTTCTTGCTGTGGAAAAAAAGAAAAGTCATTTTGTAAGCAGTATATAAGAAATAAGCATAATTGTAGGAAGAATATAAGTGCAATATATACATAAATAAACATTTTAGTATCAGCATAAGAAATCCCAAAAGTATCTCCCTATTTTTATCACTTTAAAAGGCTGAACCATACATCAAAGTAAAAATATCAAACAATAAATAGTCCAATATCTGGAATTTTGAAAGTTGGGCCTTTTGCTTTGTGGGATTTTTAAATTATCTATTTTTACAAACATTCAGACTCTGTATTAATTTTGAAAAAGAAATTCTGAAATTCTTTCAATGATTGGTGGGGAAGTTATCAAGGTGTGGTAAAGGTCAGGCTTTAAGCACACTGATTTACCACAGGAGTCAGCAACCTGTGGTTGATCTGTACTGCAGGTTACTGACTCCTTTGGTACAGAAATAATGCTGCTTGTGAGCCACCTCACAAGCAGTGTTATTCTACAAACCTAGGAGCACCAGGCCACAAAGCCACAGTCCAATGCTTCCAGGATGCATTTTAAAGAGGCCACCATAGTGAATGTAGGATGTCCCTTGAGCGCCCCCCCATCACACCAACCCCTACGGAAGCCCCGTTTGTTCAAGGCCCCTTGGAATTGCCTCCATCCTGCAGGGGCCTCCAGAAATGCCCCAACCAACGTGACCCTCACTTGGAAGTGAACTCCTAGGCCAAACCTCCCGCTCCCCACCTAGACACAATCACCCATATTGAAGGCTTCTCCCCTGGAAGGCCCCCACTCACTGGTAGCCCTTCTTCCTCATGCCTACCTGGACCTTTTCCTGGTGTCTAGTTGGGTCCAGGCTGGAGCAATCCCCAGTTGCTTTTTCCCTCACCAGCATAGGTTCAAATTGGGGCCATTGACCCCTAGTGATAGTCTCATGGTACTATCACTAGGGGTCAATTTTCTATATAAGGGCCTTCCCAATATTACCGGGCTTTTTTTTTGGGGGGGGGGGGGATTTTTTCTGGCAAGCACTTTTTAGTACTGGTAGAACTCAGGCAGTTCTTTACGTTTATATGCTTTCTTCAGTGCCTATATTGACATTCATAGTAGGATTGTAATCACATGCTCTGTTAGTGGCAGATCTGCATTGCTTTTCAAGGAACGCTACAAACTTTTGTGAACCCTGATGCAGGTGATTCATTGCTGAAACACGGCCCGTGTCTTGTCTTCTCAATAAAGAATCTTCCATTATCTCATGTATGGTTCATTTGTTTTGCTTTATACAAAAGAGGAAACAGGCACAAAACCCTCCCTAGCACTAGCCACAAAAGAATGAACTCACTGTTTACTCCACCTCACACCATACAATTTATTTAGATTTTGCTCACACCTTTTTCAGTAGTAGCTCAAGGGCTCACAATCTAAGTTTGTTCCTGAGGCAATGAAGGGTTAAGTGACTTACCCAAGATCACAAAGAGCAGCATTGGGATTGGTGCTCTAACCACTAGGCCACTTCTCCACAGAATTAGAAAATTATCCCTCCGATTCTATAAAAGTCACCGAAATTTGTGTGCCAAATTTTGTGTGCAGTCCAGAGATGTGTGCATAAAATAATCACTTAGGCCAATCATATCTTTGTCTACCTTCCCTATTCTAGTTCATTACATTCTTTTCACATGTCCTTTGTAATGCCTTTCATAATGTAAGTAGTTATGATCATCACAATTTATAATACTGTTCCTACATTTCCTTGTTTTTACTGTATTCTTTACCATGTAAGATGCTTTCTTTTACTATGTAAGCCGCACAGGACCTGCTGTATGTGGGAAAGAGCGGGGTACAAATGCAATAAAAAAATAATAAATAAATAAAATTAACACCAATTACTGGCATTAATTGGCAATTATTTAGATTTGCGTGCACTTACTGTAAAGTAGCAAGCCAAAATTATCTCATGCGCAACCAGAAAGAGGATGTGGCCATGAAAGGGGCATGGGAAGGTCAGTGGCATTCCCATAATTTCAGCACAATGTTATTGATTTCTGGTGCTGCACACTTAACTTGTATGCCAGGCTTCACTTGGTGTAAGTCCATATGCCGAAAGTTGGTTATGGGAATTGGCACTAAGCATTATTCTATCAAGGGCACTTGGCACCGAGCGCTCTTCATAGAATGTGATTTCAGCACGGATCTTTCCAGTGCCTAACTTTTACACCATTAACAATTCAGCCCTATCCACCCGATATTCAGACCGTGGGTGATAGACAGGCTGTCTCCTGCAGTCTGTGCTAAACTCGGATATTCAATTTAACTTTGGCTGGTCTGACTTTAACCGGCAAAGCTGATATTCAGCGCTAGCCGGTTAAAGTCAGACTGAATAAATTTATTCTACCTATTGTCCTTGGCCGGTTTGCCTTTGAAAATTGGCAGATAGCCGGTTATAGCATGCGCTATAACCAGCTATCTTTAGCTGTTAACCGGTGATATTCAGTACCAGATAGCTGAATATCACCAGATAGTCGCTGAAGTGCTGTTTTAGCGGCGATTTTTACAAACATATTGGGCGGTATATGTTTGGCCTTTGGTATTTCTATGCAATTCTTTGCATTGTTTTTAATACCTAATAACTTACTTACCATTGGATTCAAAGGAGCACTGCACTGATGTCTATTGTCTGTCTGACATGGCTTTCTTCTGCCCTAACTCCCTTCTGTGAAGAACAGCCATAATAGTGCAGAAAATGATGGGCAGAACTTGAGCTAAACTCTGTGCTTATCCTCCCACACTTTAAAACATCAGCAACTCTATGAGAAAAGAGATCATTTTCCCAGATCAAAAGCAGCGTCCAGACTCATTTGGTAGCGATCTGCGCTAAGATCAGGGCTATTTAGCATATTTATTAACAATCTGGAAAAGGGGACAATGAATGAACTGATCAAATTTGCAGATGAGACAATAATATTCTTAGTTAAAACCAGGGGCGTAGCTACGTGGGGCCATGGGGGCCTGGGCCCCCGTAGATTTGGCCCTGGACCCCTCTGCTGACGACCCTCTCGACCCCCCTTCCCGCCGCCAACCCTCCCCCGCCACCGTCGTCGGCTACCTTTGCTGGCGGGGGACCCCAACCCCCACCAGCAGAGGTCCTTTTCTTCCGGCGCGTAGTACATGCAGGACGTCAGACGCACAGAAACAGAACGAAGCCTTGCACATCAGCCAGCAACGCGGCTGCGCCGGAAGAAGAGGACTTTGGCTGGCGGAGGTTGGGGTCCCTCGCCAGCAAAGGTACGGGACGGTGGCGGTGGAGGAGGGTTGGTGGCGGCGGGAAGGGGAGGTTGAAAGGGTTGGCGGGGGGGGGGGGTCGGTGGTGCTGGGGGTGCCGGGGGGGGTGTTAAAATGTGCCCCCTCACCTCAGGCTCTGGACCCCCTTCCGAAGTCTGGCTACGCCCCTGGTTGAAACACAAACAGACTGTGAAGAATTGAAGAAGAATCTGCTGCTCAAAATGTCAGATGAAATGGATCTATTCTTTGGTAGCTGCCAGGTACTTCCTAATGACCCAGCTTGGTCACTATCAGAGAAAGAATGCTGAGCCAGATGGATCTTTGGTCTGACCCACCATGATATATTATGTTCCTTGTATATGATGTTGTGAACTTAATCCAGCTGGGGTAAGCAACACTGTGGGAACACTGAACGTGCTTGCTTCAACTGGTTAATAATAACTTTAGCTTTGTTGAAAAGACCCAGAATTTAGTCACCTAAGCATAGGATTGCTGGGTTGTTATTCCTTTTTATAAGCTGATCAACAAGGGCTTGGCCTCTGCTCTCCTGCAAGCAGTGAAGTGTTTTTGTCAAGCTCTTGGGTACAGATAAAGGGAATGCTTGAATAGAGCATGGGATAATTCTGACAAATAGCTCCCAGCTGGATTCAAGCCAGGGAATCAGGAACAAAAACTGATTAGACTCTGTGTTGCCAGTAATTCAAAAAAGGAATAGCATTGCCATTCATTCACTACCTGTTCCCGTAAAATATAATATTTTTTTGCTGGAATACTTCCATGCATTTGATGTCAATTAATTTGTTTGGCCTCTTGAATCCCTTTTCTATCATTCCCTACCCCTCCTGTCAACCATAAAAAGCCACAAACACATGGGACTGCATCAGTGCTGACTCAAGCATGAAATGATGATTGAAAAGCAACTCCTTAATTACATATGGTAAGATGCCAGAAAATCCCTGCTCAATATCACAGCAAAATAAGTCAACAGAAGATCAACCTTTGGTGTGGCCTGGTGGCTTAGGGACAAAGGACCTGAGTAAAATTGTTGATTTTAATCTTCTTTTCCCTGGGACAGACAAGGGCTGATGTGAAATCAGAGTTCGAAGCCCCTGAGCTAGAAAAAAATCCCAGTCATGGCGCAATGGCAGCCAGGGGCGGCCCAAGGCAATCTGATGCCCGAGGGAGGGATGAGATGCTGCACCCACTCGCGCCTGGTCTGCCATCTCCCCCATTCCTTCCTCAACCCACTTCCCCGCGTTTACCTTATTTGTTTTTCCAAAAGGCGGCAGCGACAGCTATTCCCGTAGTCTGCTCTGCTGCAGTGCCGCCGACACGGCCTTTTTGCTCAACTGCGACCTGCCTCTGAGGGAACAGGATGCTACATCAAGAGGTGGGAGTAGGGAGAAGAGGCAGGTGCCGGCGGCAGGGCAGCCTACGGGAATCACTGGTGCTGCCACCTTTTGGAAAAGAAAAAAAATAAGGTAAATGTGGGGAAGAGGGTTGAGGAGGGAAGGGGAGAGTGCCCCTGAAGCCCCTGCCTCAGTTGGTCTAATGGTAGTGCCACCACTGATGGCAGCAGTTAGGGAGTAATTCTATAACATATTCCAGATTCTCCAAGTCACTCTCTTTGCTGTATGGATGCGCACCGATTTGTCCTGCCACCCCCAACAAAGGCGTACTATGAGTCCACCAGATATTCTGCCTTTTTTCCCCTAGCTCCCACACTCTGGAATGACTTCCCTCTACTATTCAGTCTGAACTTTCTTTTATAAGATTTCAATTTTTGCTCAACACTTGGGAACCCTTTTACTAAGCTGCGCTAAAAAGTGGCCTGTGCTATTGTTAACGCATAGGTTTCCTGAGGACTGAGGCCATTTTTAGTACAGCTGTAAAATGGTAGCAATTCCATTCTTTTCATTAATGGCCATGCGCTAATTTCCCAATTAGCTCATAGCCATTAGCACAGGTCTCCTACTACTACTACTTATCATTTCTATAGTGCTACTAGACGTACGCAGCGCTGTACACTTGAACAAGAATCGACAGTCTCTTCATGTTCAATTGTACAGCGCTGCGTACGTCTAGTAGCACTATAGAAATGATAAGTAGTAGTAGTATTTATTTATGTATTTAATTTATTTATTGTATTTGTATCCCACATTTTCCCACCTATTTGCAGGCTCAATGTGGCTTACAGAGACCTGTTATGGCAATGACAGACCAGGTTACATCATACAATTGGTGTTACAAAGAAGTTAAAGAAGACAAGAGGGTTTGTTCAAGCAATTGTAGAAGGATACATCCTGAATAAAGTAGGATAGGTATTGTGTTATAGTTAGTTAATAATAGTTATAGTTAGTAGCCCTTACCGCCAACTATTTTGCAGGTGGTAGTGGCTCCTGCGCTAATCCTGTGCTAATCAGTCAGTGCCAATGTCCACGCACTAAACCATTAGTGCAGGGCATGCCTACTCTTTGCCTCCAAATATGCTTGTGTTAAAAAATAAAATCTATTTTTTAGTGCACCAATTTCAAAACTACCACAAGAAGCCGGCAAAAGAATCAGCTGGTCTGCTAGATGATCGAGGGGTAAAAGGGACACTCAGAGAAGACAAAGCCATAGTGGAGAGAATAAATGAATACTTTGCTTTGATCTTCACCGAGGAAGATTTGGGAGAGATACTGGTGCCAGAAATAGTATTCAAAGCTGATGAATCAGAGAAACTAAATGAAATCTCTATAAACCTGGAAGCTGTAATGGCGCAATTTGACAAATTGAAGAGTAGCAAATCATCTGGACCGGAAGGTATTCATTCCAGAGTAATGATAGAATTGAAAAATGAACTTGCAGAATTATTGTTAGTAATATGTAATGTATCTTTAAAATCAAGCATGGTACTGGAAGATTGGAAGGTGGCCAATGTAACACCAATTTTTTAAAAATGTTCCAGAGGTGATCTGAGAAATTATAGACTGGTGAACCTGACATTGGTGACTGGCAAAATGGTAGAGACTATTATAAAGAACAAAATTACAGAGCGTATTCAAAATAATGGATTAATGAGACAAAGACAACATGGATTTAGTGAAGGGAAATCTTGCCTCACTAATTACATTTCTTTAAAGGGGTGAACAAACATGCGGATAAAGGTGAGCCAGTCGATATTGTGTATGTGAATTTTCAAAAGGAATCTGACAGAGGAAAGGGGATTAAACCGGTGTCTGCTGGTACTGTGCAGAAGTCATTTTCTGGGCCGGAGGCCGTGGGGCACCGAGGTCGGCCCGCTGATGGGCTGGCCTAATGAGGGGAGCTCTGGAGGCTAAGTCAGCAGCGGGACTCGACCCTCAGAGAGGTGATGTGAGATAAGGAGTGGGGGCACAGCGCTGACAATGAGTGTGGGTTTTAGCTATTTATACTTGATGTGATTTTATTATTGATTCTTACCTTTTTTTATATAAATCTAACGGTGTGTTTCATTTCTTTCCTTTTCTTCTTTGTGTGCTTTTTCAACTCTTTTATTATATATTTATTACTTTGTAAAACTGTTTCAATCTGTGTGCCGGCAATGGCAGTAAATCATATTTTTAAATAGACATAAACATAAGATTTACACACTGATTACACGTGTCAATGTTTGGCATACCGGCACGTACACGTGTAAATCTGTCTTAATGCTGTTCTGTAAATACGTACATGAGCCCTCTAGGGACAGAAAAAGTACTTGCAAATAATGTGTACAGTGCTGTGTACATCTAGTAGTGCCTTAGCAGTAGTAGTAGTAGGGGTCCTTTTCCAAAGCCGCAGTAGAAACTGGCCTTAGCGAGTCCTTACGTGGGTTTTTCCTGTACATCAAGGCCATTTCTACCACAGACGGAAAATGGTTGATTTTCCCTTTTCTGAATTAATGGCCATTAACAGAAATTAGCGAATGACCCCTTATCGCCACCTATTTTGTAGGTGGTAAGGGCTCATGTGTTAATCACTTAGCCCACTTAAACCCCACTGAATATTGACTCTTACATTACTGTGAAATGAGTTTGGGATTTCTTCATTTTATGGGAGGAGTGTCATCAAGAGAGCAGTCTATCACTCAGTATTGTGCCCTTTTGCTCAGTTGCCCACTATTCTTCAATGTTCAGCCAGTGACGATCAAAGTTTTGCTGACTACCACTGGTGTTAAACCTAATAATTGAATGCCAGGCTAGGTCTGGGATTTGGCACTGAATTTTCAGCTTTCCGGACCCGGCTTTGGGCTACCGTGTAAAGCTAGGACTGACTTTTATGTGGTTCTACTTATGTGGCTACCCTGGCCGGTTAAGTGCTGAATATCGGCACTTAACCAGCCAAGTGCTGACTCTGACCCGGAACGTCCCCAAAATACCTGCTTTTGAGTTTTCCACTGACTAGTAAAGTGCCATTGAAAATTAGCAATTAGCCCCAAACAGGCTTGATTTAACCGGCCAGGAGCAGTTTCTGGCTGGTTAAATCACTTTGAATATTTATTTATTTGTTACATTTGTACCCTACATTTTCCCACCTATTTGCAGGCTCAATGTGGCTTACATAGCGCCGTGGGGCGAAGGCCTCCTGCGGTCAATAAGCAAATATAGAGCAATGTATTACAATTGAAATAGATATGTACAGACACATTAGGAAACATAGAGAGGGGAGTTATGTAAAGTTCACTAAGTTCAAAACAAGCCTAGGTTTACTTGAGTCGTTGGATTCAGATGATTAAGTTGGATCATTAGGATATGCCTTTTTGAACAGATACCTCTTTAGTGATTTCCAGAAGTTGAGGTGGTCATACGTTGTTTTCACGGCCTTTGGGAGTGCATTCCACAGTTGTGTACTTATATATGAGAAGCTGGATCCATGAACTGATTTATATTTGAGTCCTTTGCAACTAGGGTGGTGGAGATTTAAATAAGAGTGTGATGATCTGATTGAGTTTCTGGTTGGTAGGTCTATGAGGCCAGACACATATCCTGGGGCATCGCCGTATATAATTTTATGGACCACGGTACAAAATTTAAAAATAATACATTCTCTGATTGCTAGCCAATGTAATTTTTCACGAAGGGGTTTGGCCCTATCAAATCACAGTTGTCCAAATACAAGTCTAGCTGCCGTATTTTGAGCAGTCTGAAGCTTCTTTATAAGATTTTCTTTGCATCCGGCATAAATTCCGTTGGAGTAGTCGGCATGGCTAAGGACCATTGATTTTACCAGATGGCAAAATATTGCCCTCGGGAAGAACGGTTTCACTCTTTTACGTTTCCACATTGAGTGGAACATTTCTTGATTGTAAAATATGGACCCCAAAGTGACTACTACTAGTGTTACACTACTTAATAACAGTGCTCCCTACTGTGCAAGAATATCACTATTGCATGATAATAGTGCAACACTATTGATGAACTAGGGATAAAAATGTTTCCTGTTAAAAGCAACACAAAATGACACATCCCATGTTTTTTTCTTAAATAAGTGCAAACCCCTAGTAACTACATAGTTCACTTTCAGTTCCAGTTTGCCCTAAAAGTAAATTTAAAAAGCATAGGTTGGGGGGGTGGATAAGATTTTAATGCGGCTAAAGAAAACTCAGTAACATTCTATTTTCCTTTTTTTTTTTAGAAAGCAGTGCAAAGCTCATAAACAGGGTGGAGTTGGTGCAGAGGGTGGCTACCAAAATGGCCAGTCTAAAATGGTTAATGAACTTAAAAGTGTATGGGGACAGACATAAAGATCTTAATATGTATACTTTGGAAGAAAGGTGGGAGAGGGAAGGTATGATAGAGACATTTAATACCTACATGGGATAAATGCACAGGAGGCAGGTCTCTTTCAACTGAAAGGAAGTTCTGGAATGAGGGGACATAAGATGAAGGTGAAAACAGACAGACTCAGGAGTAACTTAAGGAAATACTTCTTCACGGAAAGGGTGGTAATTTAATGGAACAGCCTCCCAGTGGAGTTGGTGGAATTCAAGCAAGGTTCAGAAAAGTACATAGGATCTCTAAGGGGCCCTTTTACGAAGCTGAGATAAAAGGGAACCTGCGCTAGCGGTGGTGGCTATTTTTGCTGCGCAACAGAGAAGAGTAGGATGGTCTGGCCTTATCTCCCTGGGTTATTGCAAAGGCCAGACCATCCTACTCCTCTCTGTTGTACTATTTTTACGTAGGATTGTGGGTTCCGCCACCTTCTGAGGTTGTTCCTTGTTTTTGCTGTGCGCCAGGGCCCCTTTTCCCACAACATGTAAAAAGCCCCAAAAAAGAAATGGCTGTGAAGTAAATTTGAACTTGCAGAACAGCCATTTTGGAGGGAGCACTTAACCTGGCAGTAACTGCTGCCCGATTACCGCCGGGTAACCTCCTATTTTCCAATATTTCTGTTAGCGCGGAAATGCCACAGCTAGGGGTTGAAATACCACCTGCGCCCGCGTTGGGCCGGCGGTAATTCCGGGTGCCACGCGGCAACCCTTTAGTAAAAGGGCCCCTAAGGAAAAGTAAGGGATAATAGAGGGCATGGATGGACAGACTGGATAGGCCATACAGTCTTTACCTGCCTTCATTTTTCTCTATCTTTCAGAATTTATACCTTGTGCTACCAACTGAACCATGGTAGTCCAAAGAGCTTGATGTAGTCCTAGGTTTCAACTGCTGTGTTTATTTATTTATTTCACAATTTATATACCACTCTATCCCATGTAGATCAAATTTCTATATGAAAAGCCAGACCAAATCTATAGAAGTGATCATGGAAAAATCAGGGCTGGATCAGTCTCTATGGGATGATTTTAATCAGGTGACATTTCTGTTTATACTGATGGAGTGAATTAAAAGGGAGAGACATGGGAGGAAAAGTCCTTGCATGAAATAAGGTAAAACCGTCTTGTCATAAAAAATGGAGCTACCGCCTGACTACCACGTGGCTCTTGTGGTAACTTCATTTTTGGCACGTGTCCGATACGCGCGTCTGAAAAATCTTTTTTATTTTTGGGTGCGCGTAACGGACGCACGTCGTGGCATTTGGCGCATGTAGGTCATTACCGCCTGGTTACAGCATGAGTCTTTACCGCTAGGTCAATGACTGGTGGTAGACTCAAAATGGACATGCAACAATTTTCATTTTTCCACACGTCCATTTTCGGCAAAAATTTTAAAAAGGCCTTTTTTACAGGTGTGCTAAAAAAATGGATCGGCGCGCCCCCCAAACATGCGCCTACACTACTACAAGCCATTTTTCAGCGTGCCTTTGTAAAAGGACCCCTATATCAGTATTTTCAAACCAACCAATTAAAGTATGCAGACATGGCTCTTCAACCAAGCCTTTAATGGAAGAAGTATCTAACTTGTTAGTCTCACTCACACACACAAAGATTGACTTGGGCTGCACATACTGCAGCGGGACATGTTTATCCACGCCTACCCTAGCTGAGATAATATTTAACCATCTCTCTGACCTCACATGCAACTTTCCTCAAACCAATCACCTTACTTTCTAATTCTTCCTACTTTCTTACTCATCTATATGTTACAACTTTGCCTTACCCTTCACTACCAATTATAATATTCTACTACATATTGTGTTGTCATTGCAAGTAGTATACCATGTCATACTTTGTATTGTTCGAATATTTTTACTGCTCTAATTGCCTTCTGCTCATGTTTGATCTATTCTTACTGTACACCGCCTTGAGTGAATTCCTTCAAAAAGATGGTAAATAAATTCAAATAAATAAATAAATAAATAAATAAGCTATATTGACCATACTTCCTGCTTCTAGAGACACTAGTTTGAGCCATTGAACCTTGTGAATTATTTCAAGGTTTCACCACAGCTCTTGTTATGTAAAACACCACTTTGAAGGTAGTGAAATGAACGAATGCTTTTGTTTTCCAAACTTCCCCAGTAAAGTGAAATTCAATTCCAAATCTGATATTGGTTTTATTAACTTTGCATTCCACCTGTTCATACAGCCTGATTTCAGTTTCTGCTCCAAAGAGCACGTTTGCTGCGTTAGTTCATTCGGATAAGAAGAACAAATTCGACAGAAACGTTTTTCAATGCCCAAACAGTGCATCAGTGACTTTAGGATCAGGATAGTAGCAAGAAACTACTTTGGAACATTAAAATAATGAAATTCTTTGATGCAAACACAAAGGGACTTAATAGGGACCTAAGTTTCCTCACTGATTACCACACATAATCCTGTAATCTTGCTGAGTTTTCTCACCTTTGTGCCTCCCCTTCCCAATCTTTTAACATTACAAATCTTTAACACTTTGAAAACAGCTGCCAACCTGTCACTACTGGATAGCAACTTGAAAACGAAGGCATATTTTTTCCAACTATCCTGTGCATTAACCTGCTCTAGATGTAGCCTATTACTAAAGACTTTGTTCCTTTTTGTGTCTATGGGACAAATACTTAATATGTTTTGACCGAACCAGCCAGAAATGTACTAAGTTAGTCTAATAAGAACTCCCTTTCTTTTAGGCTTTAGGCTTAGACCATTTCTCTGATGGCCACCCTCCCCACCCCTCACCTACCCACCCCATGTTTCTTATATTGTTTGTGGTAAAGGGTTCTATTCTCAAAGCTCTACCTTCTTACGTGAAGCAACCCCTGCTTTCCTTTAAATGGCGTATAGTATACCCACTATGAGATTTTAAATAATTTCCCCTGACTCTCTCTAATGATATCTTTTCCATCTGTCATTAGACAGTAAGCTCCACAAAGCAGGGATTGTCTCTTATGCGTATCTCTATAGCACTGTATAGCACAGCAAAACTTCAAATCAAAAACTCCACCAAATTCAGTATGCTAGGTCCTATTAGTGCCACCTTACACATAGATTATCACATTTTAATTAAAAAGGAGGAAAAAGCCTCAGAAATAGATGGGTGCTATTTGTATGCACACCTACATCTTTCAATCACTGGCTTAAAAAAAACCCTCCAAATCAGCGCCATTTGTTGAACTTCAAGTCTGGTTCATTGCTGTTTGCAACGCTTTTAAATCTATGTGAAGGTCACCACGATTTGGCACAGCGAAACGGTGGCCAGCATCAGGGAGACCTTTTTTTTCTACCACACAAAAATTAAGTGATATTTCATAGAAATCACAAAAGTTAAAAATGATAACATTTGAATTTAACCTTTTGGAGGTTTTTTTTTAAGCCAATGATTGAAAGATGTTGGTGTGCACACGAATAGCACCTGTCTATTTCTAAGACTTGTTTTTTCCTCCTTTTTAATTAAAATGCAATAATCTATTTGTACAGTGACATTCATAGAACCTAGCATATTGAATTTGGTGGAGTTTTTTATTTGAATTTTTGCTGTGAATTACTTCACCCCTCGTATATGATATTTGTGGATATCAGCATTGTATAGCACAACATAAATGTTCATTAGACAAACAGTGAAAGTACTGTACCTTGCTATCCAGGGGAAGTGGCTCCTTCTCCTTTTCTGCATGCTGCAGTTTCCGGTTTAAGTCCTGAAACATGTCTTGATGGCGTTTTCTTGTGTGCATGATTTTCTGTAACACAGAAGGGAAGAAGCTGGTCAAGAAGGGGTTAATTTTATAGCGGGGTGCTAGGTTAAGAGCACAGGAAGGCACTTATGTTGCAGTTATTATATAAAAACTCATGGATGCGCATCTTCAATATGACATCTAAATCCAGCTTTGGATGTTTTGCAGAAAACATCCAAAAATCCAGTAGTGAACACAGCCCTTTATGAACCTGAAAATGTCTATCTTTTTTGTTTCAAACATGGCCATTTGCTGGACATTGTTGTGCTCAATGCATCTATCTTTTTGGACAACTTAAAAGAAAAGTCCACAAGAAAAACGCACAAAATCAAGCTATTTGAATGTAGGAGGACCCAGGATCCTTAGTAGACTGGCCACACAGACATCCCAGCAGAGTTGTGGAGCACTCTATGAGGCACTGCGGTAGACTGCACATAAAACATCCCAGGTATACATCTCACCCTTATCCCCTTGTATGGGGAGCCCTCTGAAACCCACCAAATACCTACTGTACCCAACTGTACACCATTACAATAGCCGTTATGCCTATGAGTGTCACCTATATGTGGGTGCAGTGAGTGGTGGGTTTTGGAGGGCTTGTACTTTTCACCACAAGTGTAACAGTTTTAAGAGTGGGATATGGGCCTAGGTCCCCTTCTCTACAGTGCACTGTATAGACCACTAGGCTACTCCAGGGACCTGCTTGCTGCTCTAATAGTACTGACCATAACATCTGGTGCTGTCATGGAAACTGTTATGTACTGGGTTTTTTGTTTTATTTTGTTATGGGTTTTTTTTTTTTTTTACATTTTTAGGGGATTGGAGGGGGTCAGTGACCACTGGGGGAGTAAAGGGAGGGGGTCGTTCTTTTATTACTTCAGTGGTGATTTGGTTATTTGGGGCACCTTTTTGTGACTTAGTTGGTATTAAAACAGGTCTAGCCCAAAATGTCCAGCTTTTAGCCCTGGATGTTTTTGCCTTGTTCCATTATGGCAGAAAAACATCCAAGTGTTAGAAACATCCAAATCTTGCTCCCAACACGCTCCTTTGTGATTTGGTCACACTTCAGATGAACTGCATAGAAAAACATCTTAAAATGAGTTTAGAAAATAGCAATTTGAATGTTATGGGGAAAAAAAAACACCCAAATTCCGCTCTGTGCTGCGTTTTGGATGTTTTTCTGTTTCGAAAATGAGCCCCACAGGCACCTATATGACTTTAAGAATACTAGCCTGCTCAAAAGCAGATGTAAATATTAGCATGTACTTTACATAACTATTTTCTAAAATAAGGGAGCAAATCATGACTCTGTCCATGCTCTGCTCTAACTCTTTAGTCTTTCCTCATATAAGAGTCCTTCCATCCCCTTATCCTTTTTGTTTACCCTTCTTTGTATCTTTTCTAGTTCCAAACTTTTTTGAGATGAGGCGACCAGAACTGCACACAATACTCAAGAAGAGTTACAACATTATGATATTCTTTATTTTATTCTTTATTTCTGTTCTAATAATTCTTACATCTGTTTGTTTTCTGAACACTTCCACACACTGACAACAGTGGAGAAACATGCCTTGTACTTCTAGACCACCAAAGATTACCCCCGGGTAAGTCTTGAAGGTGCACGGGAGATGAGGGGATAGTTGGGGGTTCTGTGAGTGGGAGGCACTACACAGGAGATGGGGCTTCAGCTAAGGTTTCAGTTTGGGTGAAAGGGGCTTCTTGGAGAGGACTGGATTGAGTGGGGAATCTTCTTGGGATCAGGTAGAGGGGGCTTCTTAGTGGGGTATGGGATCAGATTGGGCAGGGTGATCAGTTTGGGTGTAGGGTATTTTGGGGGAGACTGGATTAGGGAGGAGATGGTGGTGGTGGAAGATTATGACAGGAGTGTTCAGACTGTGGAAGATCAGACAGGGGGTGTGGCTTGGGGGGAGGATCAGCCTCTGGGGGGAGATGGTGGTGGGTGTGCTGTGGCAGCATTATTTAAAATAATCCAGAAAAAAAGAGAAGTATCCACAAATCTAGATAGAGATTAGAAGGTCTAATCAAAGTTATATAATATTTTGCTTGGCGCCCTCAGTGTTCAATCCCCATCTAAAAAGAAAGGAAAGGACTGACTGCCACAAAGATATGGCACTAACATTGACCCCTGGGACCATATAGAGGGGCAAAATTGAACGGCGCGCTGTAAAGCGGCGCCCCGACCGTATTATCGAAAAAAGATAGCCGTCTATCTTTCGGTTCGATAATACGGTTGGAGCCAGCCAAATCTCAGCATTTGGGCCAGCTTTAGAGATGGCCGGCATTGGTTTCCGGCGATAATGGAAACTAATGCCGGCGATCTCAAGCCCGGTCAAATCCAAGGTATTTAGTCGTGGGAGGAGCCAGCATTTGTAGTGCACTGGTCTCTCTTACATGCCAGGACACCAACCGGGCACCCTAGGGGGCACTTCAGTGGACTTCAAAAATTGCTGGGTATGACATTTCAGGCTGGCATAGAGGCTGGAAAAAAAAATGTTTTTTTTAATTTTTTGGGGGGGGGTGGGAGGGGGTTGGTGACCACTGGGGGAGTAAGGGGAGGTGATCCCCGATTCCCTCCGGTGGTCATCTAGTCAATTGGGGCACTTTTTTCAGGCTTGGTCCTAAAAATAAATGGACCAAGTGAAGCCGGCCAAATGTTCATCAGAGCCAGCCTTCTTTTTTCCATTATCGGCCGAAGCCGGCCATCTCATAACCACGCCCCCGTCCCGCCTTCCATACCCTTCCAAAATGCCCCCTTTAAGTTTGGCCGGCTCTGCGACAGAAAGCAGTTGGAGCCGGCCAAAATCGGCTTTCGATTATACCGATTTGGCCGGGTTCAGGAGATGGCCGGCCATCTCCCGATTTGTGTCGGAAGATGGCCGGCGATCTCCTTCGAAAATAAGCAGGATAGTTAGCACAGTTCTCCAAAGGTTAAGTGTACTCATGTGTAGATCTGTACATCACTAGGTCTCCAATTCATACCAACTTAAAAACAGTGTCAAAAATAAACAGTGAACCTAATCAATCTCTAAATATATGTGTATATAACTTTAACCTCCCAACTCTGTTAAGAGTTCAATGACAATAAATAGTTCACTTGATAACTCAGTTAGACAAAACTAGCTTCCAAAATTCAATCTCCCAATATAACAGGCTCTGGTTGCTAATATAATGCCAGATGAAATGTGAAATAATTCATTTATCTGAATCATAGAATCACCAGGGGTTTCTTCTTTCAAATTGGGTTCTATTTAAAATAAAAATAGAAATGAGAGGAAAACTGGGTAACTATGGAACAGGCAGAAAATTTGTGACACCTATGTTGTCAAAACAATCTCAATAAAACTACATCCTTGGGGGGGGGAGAGTTGGGGAGGGGGGAGAATGCACAAGTTCTTTTCTGCATGTCATCTCATTCTTGTTAATATAAAAGTAAAGCCTTACCTCAAAATCTAGTTCAGCGTATCGAGATTTTCTTCTCTGGAAATAAAAAAAACAAAATATTGCAATTAATGGTAAAACAGAGATGCTAACGTTCTGCTTTAATATTTTCCCTCATTTTTCATTACGTGTCCCTTCATTACCATCTGCCTAACATCAAGTCATTGCAGCAATGGTATTGGTAGAGGCCATAAATGGCAGTTCTTATTGAATCTGGAGCGCTGCATTTTGCTCCTAAGTGTCATAATTTTGGCTAGGATCCCTTGCCTTCTTGGCATTCACACCCCCTGCTAAGCTCACGAGCAGAACACAAGTTTGAAGGATCACAACAGTGCCGTCACTAGGCTAGTTGACATTTGGTGGTGAAAAAAAAGAGAGAGAGAGAGACAACCAGTAGGCTGTATGTTTTTTTCTATACATTTTTTCTGAATTGCATCCTGCAAAATGGGCTGCAAGGACAGAAGCATACGAAGAATATCTTGGGAACACTGCATGCTCAAGTCCGCAGCATTCCTTTTTGACCAATTACTACTACTACTATTATGTAGGCAAGTGCTTTTCACAAGGGTTTCATCAACTTTACCACCCCCCCCCCCCCCCGACATATTGTCCATAAACTGGTGAGAAGTTATCAAACATAAACCTGCTTTTAAAGATTTGATTTCCAAGGTCTTCAGACAAAGAGGGACAAAGAGTAAAAATAAGTTTGTTCTTTACACACTTTTGTGACATCAAAGGTCCTGTTAAGGAGCATCTTTTTCTGTACCCTCATCAAAAGAAATTGTATGATATGATACCCACCAGTGAGCTTTCTCAGGAGTAGCCCCCATGCTCTGCAATTCACTCCCAGAGAGGCTACGTCTTCCTCGAAACTACCTTTACTTCAGGAAGCAAGTGAAAGCCTGGCTCTTCTCCCAATCCTTCAATACATAGGATGACTGACTATACACAGCTCTGCAGCTGAACTATCTTACTACACACACTGTAACTTAGACCAGGTCCTTATATCTTGTTTTACTGTACAAAGAACTTGCCTCGTTAGGCCACCCATCTATTTATCCCAACTAACTCTGTAACATCCGTCTTGTCTACATCTGTGTATCTGCACTTGGCTCCTTGGCTACATGGTAAGCTGTATTGTAGAAAAGCATTAGCATCATATCTGTTATTTGAATGTTCTAATGCGTGCTTATTAGATGTTTCATTAGTATTATGCTGACATCGTATCATATCTGTTGTTTCCATTTCAGTGCTGTTAAATGTCTATATTTTTGATACTGTTTCATGGTAGTCCTATTATTAGGTTTTAATTTGCTGTTTTCAAGCTTCTCGGTTATTGTATTTATGTTTATATTTGGTCATTTTTACTATTATGCTGTTAACAAAATTGTAAATTGTATGTTAAACTGTACCTGCTGTACACCACCTTGGGTTAATCTCTTCATAAAGGCGGTTAATAAAGCCCAATAAATAAATAAATGTGGGCTGCTGTTAAAATGTGTTATTTTACTGTTTACCCCAGTTATTAGTAACTAGAGGCCCTGTTTACCAGCTAACATTTTTAGCGCATGCTAAAAATTAGCATGCGCTAAATGCTAGAGACACCCATAGGAATATATGGGTGTCTCTAGCATTTAGCAAACGCTAACAACGCTAGTGCACCTTAGTAAACAGAGCACTAGGTCTCATTGCATAAAATGGGACCTGTGCTACAATAGTAGTCCACATTATTTAGATTTTGCTCACATCTTTTTCACTAGTAGCTCAAGGTGAGTTACATTTAGGTACCCTGGATATTTCTCTGTCCCAGGAGGGCTCACAATCTAAGTTTGTACCTGAGGAAATGGAGGGTTAAGTGACTTGCCCAAGATCACAAGGAGCTCCAGTGGGATTTAAACTGGCCACCTCTGGATTGCAAGACCTGTGCTCTAATCACTAGGCCACTCCTCCACATTGTTAACTACACCATTAATACTGCTACTGAGAAGATATTAGGGGCTGTGGGGTCCTTTCACTAAGCTGCATAGATGCCTACATGTGCCAGTTTGGAACTACTGCCCGGCTAGCATGTGGTCCGGGTGGTAATTTCATTTTTTACGTGCGTCCACTACACAAGCCAGAAATATATATTTTATTTTCAGGTGCGTGGCACTAACTGGGCAGTAACCGGCACTGTACGTGCGTTGATGATTACCGCCCGCTTAATGCGTGAGACCTTACTGCTAAGTGAATGGGTGGTGGTAAGGTCTCAGACCCAAAATGACACGCACCCGCACCAATTTTCATTTTGCCGTACGTCCATTTTCGGCAAAAAAGGCATGTTTTACAGGTGCGCTGAAAAATGGATCTGTGCAGGTCCAAACCACGCACCTACACTAGCGCAGGCCATTTTTCAGTGTACCATAGTAAAAGGACCCCTGTGTAAATTACATGGGTTGCCTGTTGAAGCCTGGGTGGAGTTTAAGTATCATGCTGAGTATATACAATTATTTTGGAAAATTGTCCGTTATCTCTTACTGAATTACTAACTTTCTTCTACTCGAGAAAGAGCTCTCGTTTTAGTTCCGTACTTAAACTGGGGTTTCCATCGGTTTCATGTAAGTTCTTTTTGTTATCTGTCCAGCAAGATTTGGAATATGGCAGGGGCATAGCTACGGGTGGGCCTGTTTGGGCCCAGGCCCACCCAATTTCGGCCCAGGCCCGCCCACCCAAGCACACACACATTGCAGCAGCAGCAGCACGGCACGGCAGGGACGGCACCCACACCGCTCAGTCAGCTGATCAGGCTCCCACAGACTCTCCACTCCAGCCCAATTTCATCTCACTCAGGCCCGCCCACCACCCAAGCGCACACCATGTATACACACTGTGACTGCAGCAGCGGCAGCCTAGCGTACCACGTCGTGTGCAGCCGGGCACCTGCTCAGGCTCAGCTGATTGGCTCAGACAACATCAATCCGCCTAGGCGCCTACCTTCGGGCATACACTTGCAGGGCCGCGCCGCGCGCCGCGTCGTAGTTGTTATTTTTTCCATGATTCCTTCCATCTCATCCATCCTATGTGGGTAGCGGTAGCAGGAGCGCTAATGACTGGACGTGGCTGTGCGCAGCAGCATGCTCAGCCTCGCTCTCGCTCCGTCCACTCGCTCGTGGCATTTGAGAGCAGGGGTAGGCTAAAAAAATAGCTGCAGCACGTGCACGCACGCACGCAGGTGCGAGGCGAGCCTCAGCCTGGCCCTGCCTGGAGTGGACGACGACGTATTGGCAAGTTGGGAAAAGTTCTTCTAATCGATTCATTGGAGTTATTGGAGAGATCATTCGAATCGAGTTCCTGTGTCTCTGTATTAACTTTACTGCCAAGGTAAGCAGCAGCTGCCAGCCCAGCCCAGCAGCAGCCAGCAGGTAATAAAATTGTAAATGCTTTTTTTTTTCATCATAATCATCTCTCTCTCTATATATCTATCTCTCTCTATATATATATCTATATATATAGTGCCCACCCATATTAGCTCTGGGCCCACCCAAAATCTCAGGTCTGGCTCTGCCACTGGAATATGGTAACTTTGAAGATCAGATCTTTATCCAATTATTTTCAATTTCGTAAAGGTTTAAAGACATTTCATTTTAGTAAATTTTATGATCTTAATTAGTGAATTTTAATTTCAATCTCTGCTTCTCTCTATGGCCAAGTAAATTGCTCTTCGCATTTGTTTTATGTTACCAGCTTCGATTCCTGAGTAGATATAAAGCGGGATATAAGTACTAGAACAGAATTTGTAGTATGCCTCCTGTTTTGGTCGAAACATGACTTGCCATAACTGAAGTGCACTATAGATGTGCATTTGTAGCATGTATCTGGGGGCCTTTTAACAAAACGGCATTAATCTCCGCATTCTGTATAGGTCACCCAAAATTGGGCATGCAATTTTGAGTGTGGATCACAAATCAGTGCGCAAAATAATTAGCATCTCCTGCGTTTGGCAAGTCCGGGCTTTTGATAGTCCGGACCTGTCAAACTAGTGTGGGAGGATTGCGCACAGGCACAATCCTCCCACACTTTACCCCTATGATCAGAGCTTAGAGAGTGCCTAAATTTGTATGCTACTGGCTCTGATCATAGGGGCGTTATAGTCCCATGCTGTACCAGCGCTATTTTTAGAGCGCTGCTTGGATCACTGCAGGGCTTCTGATCATCAGCTCCTGAAAGTTTAATTTGCAATTTGTGGGGAAATTGATATTATTTGAAGAGGGGTTGTTGGCAATACATTCTTTGAGACCGAGGCTAAGGATTCAATACAGGATAATTCATGGGCTAGGAGTCAAAAAGGGGCAGGTGAGGAGATAGACTTAGATGCCTTGCACAAGGCTGGGAAGGTACAAATAGAGTGATTAATTTCTACCAGCTTAGTGGATCCCTATCCTATATCTTTAGTCAATGTGTCAAGGGCAGGGTTCTGAAAAGCAGTTATGCTGTTAGCTACTGCTTCTTTAAAAAAAAAGGGACATTTTCTAATTTACAATCAGCTACAATTTGGCCACAGTGATTAAAACCCTGTAGAGACCAGTTTAAATGCATTGACCTGGAAAGGTGTAGTGGCAGTTTGCTGGTCCAACTTAACTAATCCTCAGCATTCAACATGGTATTTTGATCACACATTTAAGGATTCTAGGGACTAGGCTAGCACTATTATTTAAGGAGACTCATAAAGGTTTTAATAATATCTCCAACTTTTCTTTAATTTTCACTTGCGTCCATAAAGAAATATTACATGATTGTGTATTAGCAAATACTTTTTATGCAAGTGTTCGGAAAATTGTTGTTCAGTTGAGGTACTGCCGTCTTTAGGATTGTATCTTGATTATATTTATTTATTTTTTTAATGCATTTTTGTATCTCACTGTTATCCAAAAACAAGTCTCGGTTCAAAGTGGCTTATAATTTACATTTTGGTGAGATTACAATTGTTTTATATAGTTATGACGTATAGAGGGCATCGATAGTTTATGTAGTTGTCCATGGAGTTTGGAAGATATAGGATTGAAGAGGTTGGACGGTAGTTCATATAGTTCTATTGGACGTTTTGAAGAGGTCGGTGGATGATAGTTCATGTAGTTATATTAGGAGTTTTAAAGAGATCGGTTTGAAAGGTAGGTTGACGACAGTTTGTGTAGTCATTGAATTTTCAAGGACAACAGTTTGTGTGGTCATCAGATTTTTTAAGTTATCGGATTTTTAAGGACGATAGTTTATGATTGCTATAAATGTATAAGGATTTATATGTTTTTATGAAGCAAAATGATAGGGCTGGATGGCATATATCCAAGGGTACTGAAGGAACTTAGGGAATTTCTAGTGGCTCTGCTTCTCTAGAATCGGGAATGGTCCCTGAGGACTGGAAAAGAGCAGATGTGGTCCCTCTCCACAAAAGCAGAGGTAAGGAAGAGGTTGGAAACTACAGGCCGGTAAGTCTGATTCTGTGATAAGTAAATTAATGGAAATGCTTTTAAAGAGTCAAGTTTTTGGACCAGAGGCAATATGGTTTCACTAGTGGTAGGTCCTGTCAGACAAATATGATTAATTTCTTTGACTGGGTGACCAGAGAGTTGGATCAAGGGACAGCGCAAGATGTGGTGTATTCATAAATAAACTGAGTGCCCTCGGTATGGGCCCTAAAGTGACTGACTGGGTTAAGAACTGGTTGAATGGAAGATGATAGAGGGTAGTGGTAAATGGAGTTCATTCTGAGGGAAAGGATGTTACCGGTGTTGTGCTGCATGGATCAGGTCTTGGGACGGTTCTTTTTAACACTTTTGTAAGCAAAATTGCTAAAGGGCTGTCTGGTAAGGTTTGCTCCTTTGAGAATGATGCCAAAATCTGCAATAGGGTAGACACCTCTGATGAGAATGGTACAGTTTAGGGGGTAAAGAACTTTTTTGCACAAAAAAAGGAGCACGACTTGGGTGTGATTATATGTGATGATCTTAAGGTGACCAAACAGGTAGAAAAGGCGATGGTGAAAGCTAGAAGGATGTTTGTGTGCATAGGGAGAGGAATAGTCAGTAGAAAAAGGAGGTGATGATGTCCTGCTGAGACCTCATTTAGAATATTGTGTACAATTCTGGAGATGGCACCTTCAAAAAGATATAAACAGGATGGTGTCGGTCCAGAGGGTAGCACTAAAATGGTGAGTGGTCTCCATCATAAAGCGTATAGGGACAGACTTAAAGATCTCAATGTGTATACTCTAGAAGAAAGATGGGAGAGGGGAGGTATGATAGAGACATTTAAATATATATGCGACATAAATGCACAGAGGCGAGTCTCTTTCAAATCAGTGGCGTAGCCAGACAGCCAATTTTGGGTGGGCCTGAGCACAAAATGGGTGGGCACAAAATTTTCTCTCTCCCCCCTCTCCCCAAAATTGGCTGTCTGGCTACCCACTGACCCGACCCCCCCCCCCCCAAGCCACTGCTGCAGGTTTCTCCGGCACCACCTACCAGCACCCAATGGGCCTTCTTTCCCCTCCCTCCATTGGGCAGCGCGCGCCAACCTAACTGTACAACAAGGCTGCACGGCACCAGGTCCGTCAGCATGCTGCCGCTAGCTCCTACCTTGTCATCTTTCGGCAGAGGTGTTAGTTCTGCTACTAAATCTGCAGCGGATCCACGCGGTGCCAGGGCTGTCTCTCTGTACGCTGCTGCGACTGCTTCCTCTGCACTACCCACGCCTCTTCAGAAAGAGTATCGGCGGTGAGGTGGTGCTAGCGCAGAGGAAGCAGTCACAGCAGCATACAGAGAGACAGCCCTGGCACCGTGTGGATCCGCTGCAGATTTAGCAGCAGAACTAACACCTCTGCCGAAAGATGACAAGGTAGGAGCTAGCGGCAGCATGCTGACGGACCCGGTGCCGTGCAGCTTTGTTGTACAGTTAGGCTGGCGCGCGCTGCCCGACGGAGGGAGGGAAAAGAAGGCCCATTGGGTGCTCCGTTGCTGGGTGGGCCCGAGCCCAAATTGGGTGGACCCAGGCCCGCCCAGGCCCACCCGTGGCTAAGCCCCTGTTTCAAATGAAAGGAAGTTCTGTAATGAGGGTAAATAGAATGAAAATGAAAAGGGACAGACTCAGAAGTAACCTGAGGAAATACTTCTTCACAGAAAGGGTGGTAAATTCATGGAACGGCTTCCCGATGGAAGTGGTGGAGATGAAAACAATATCTGAATTCAAGAGAGCCTGGGACAAGTACATAGGATCTCTAAGGGAATGATAGGGAGAGTAGATAGCACGGATGGGCAGACTGGATAGGCCATATGGAGGGGCATAATCGAAAGGCACTGGCCAAATAGCTGGCCGGCCATCTCCGGGGCTGGCGCTGCAAGAGGGCGGAGCAAACCGTATTTTCGAAAAAGATGGACAGCTATCTTTTCCTTCGCTAATACGGTTGGGTCCAGCCAAATGTCAGAGTTCGTCGGGGTTGAGATGGCCGGCATCGGTTTTCAGCCATAATGGAAAATAATGCTGGCGATCTCAAACCTGGCGAACTCCAAGACATTTGGTTGTGGGAGGAGCCAGCATTTGTAGTGCACTGGCCCCCCTCACATGTCAGGACACCAACCGGGCACCCTAGGGGGCACTTCTAAAAATTAAAAAAAAATAGCTCCCAGGTGCATAGCTTCCTTCCCTTGGTTGTTTAGCCCCCCAAATCCCCTCTAAACCCCACTCCCCACAACTCTACACCATTACCATAGCCCTAAGGGGTGAAGGGGGGCACCTAGATGTGGGCACAGTGGGTTTCGGGTGGGTTTTGGAGGGCTCTCATTTACCACCACAAGTGTAACAGGTAGGGGGAGGGGCCTGGGTCCACCTGTCTGAAGTGCACTGCACCCACTAAAAACTGCTCCAGGGACTTGCATACTGGTGTCAGGGAGCTGGGTATGACATTTGAGGCTGGCATAGAGGCTGGCAAAAAAGTTTTTTTGGGTTTTGTTTTGGGTGGGAGGGGTTGGTGACCACTGGGTGAATAAGAGGAGGTCATCCCCAAGTCCCTCGGTGGTCATTTGGTCAGTTGGGGCCCCTTTTTGAAGCTTGGTCCTGAAAAAAAAGGGACCAAGTAAAGCTGGTGAAATGCTTGTCAAGCCTGACTTTTTTTTCCATTATCAGGCGAAGCCGGCCATCTCGTGAGCACGCCCCCGTCCCGCCTTTACTACCCTACTGACATGCCCTCATGATGTTTCATCGGCTCCGCAACGGAAAGCAGTTGACCCCGGCCAAAATCGGATTTCAATTATACCGATTTGGCCGAGTTCAGGAGATCGCCGGCCATCTCCCAATTTGTGTTGGAAGATGGCGGGCGATCACTTTCGAAAATGAGCTGGATGGTCTTTTTCTGCTTTCATTTTTCTGTGTTCTTCTATTTTCTTGTTTCTTATTCAGAAGTCCATCAGGCAATAAAATATATAGAACATGATTTCCAAACTGGTCCAAGGGACCCCACAGTCAGCCAGGCTTCAGACTATTCACAATGAATATGTATCACATAAATTTGTATTTACCAGGTTTCTAATGTAGGCAAATTTGTAGTATGTATATTCATTGTGGCTAACCAGAAGCTCTGAGTGGCTGCAAGGTTAGAGAGTGGAGTAGTAGCCTAATGGTTAGTGGAGTGCAGTGGGCTGAGTACCTAGGAAATTGGGTTCAATTCCCACTGCAGCTCTTTCTGACTCTGGGCAAGTCACTTTATTCTCCATTTCACCAGATTAAAAAAAATTAGAAGCCCTTTTAATAAGCTGCACTAAAAGGTGGCCTGTGCTCTGACTAGGGCATGGGTTTTCACATGCACTGCCATTTTTAGCGCAGCTATAAAATGGCTGTTTTGTTAATTACCTCAATTGGGAAATTAGCACATGAGGTGTTACCGACACTTATTTAGTGGGCAGAAAGGGCTCACATGCTAACCATGTGCTAATTAGTAGGCATGCGGCAATGTGGCTGCGCTAACCGATTAGCGATGAATACACTTACTCTTCACCCCCCCCCCCTCCCGGTGCTAAAAAATAAAAGTAATTTTTAGTGCATGGGAAGTGTGTGCAGATGGCAACAGGATGCCTGAGCATGCCCCGAGGTACCGCATTTTTCTGCACGGTAAACATGTGTTACAGTTTACTGCTATTTAGTAAAAGGACCCCTTAGATTGTGAGCCCACTAGGGACACAGAAAGTACCGATATATAATGGAGATAAACCACTTTGGTTGTACCAGAGAAAGGTGGTATGTCAAAACCATCGACCTTTATTTGGGAAGCCCTGCTATAAATATATTCTGAAATATTGATAACAGTTCAGTTCCTCTGTAGGTTACCCTATTAGCATTTTCACATCCTCTCTGTGGGACCAGACAGATTCAATCTTTTCCTTGGTGAAATGGCTTCCAGAAACATATTGCTCTTGTACAGTTATCTTAGTACAAGGTATGATCACAACTTTCAAAAAAGGGATTGGAAGGGGTGGAAAACACCACTGTTAATGCTAAAACCAATCAATAAATTTTCAACTGCAAGCAATCAACTGCTTACCTCCAAGGAACTCATGGATAGAGTAGAGATAGTTTCGCTCTTAGACACCAGTCCAGAATTCCCTAAATCCCCCGTGTCACTCAGACTGAGGGGTATCTGCGACTCGATGGGAAGGTTCTGTGGCTGTAGGTGTGGGGAACTCTGGTCCTTGTACAGTTTTCCCCTTGGTTCCCTGGGAGGGCTTTTCACCATATAGCCTGGTTCAGTCATGCTGAGGTGTATAAGCCTGGTTTGAGGCATCTGGTCAATATTTATACTGTATTTACCCTCATCCTTGGGCTTAACCCTTAGGCTAGATGTATTGGCAGGTAAGATAACATAGCTGGTGTCCAGTGATTGTTCTTGAGCTCTAGTGAGCTCCGAGTCCAGCTTTTTGAAAATGTCCCCATCACAGATATAGACTGACTTGGGTGGTTGATTCTTATCCTTTTTCAAGGTGAGTGTATGGTTGCTGTATTCATTCAAATTGATGCCTCCAAAGTAATGGGGGGATCCTTGAAGGTGCATCTTAGACACATTGGATGGAAGACTATTAAAGGTGGATCCTTTCTGATGGTTTAGCTTCAGTTTCTCCTCATCCTGGAGAGATGGGCGCTTGAAAGTCCCTGTGAGAGTTGAGGTCCTCATGCCAGTGATGTCCTTATTCAACACTAGAGAACAAACATATGCATTAGCACATGATAGAAACAGAGAATTCAATAGAATATTTTAGCCTTATGATGAATCAGTGAGATCTCTGTTTCACATTAGTCAATACAAATTTACAGGTCAATATTCAGCAGCCATAGGAAGTGCATTTTTTAAACACCAGCTGTGGCGATCAAAAAATATCCAGATTTTCAATACCACTATCCAGATGGTAGCCACCGCTGAACATCCAGATAAGGCAATCAGCGGTAAAACTTATTCAGATAGGAGTCCTTTTACAAAGGCAAACTGAACAATGGCTTGCGGTAGTGTAGGCGCCAGTTTAGGGCGCACGCCGATCCATTTTTTAGCGTGCCTGTATTAAAGGCCTTTTTTAACAGTTTTTGACGAAAATGGACATGCGGCAAAATGAGCCAGTCATTGACCTAGCGGGCACTCGGTAAGCGGGTGGTAATGACCTATGAATGCCAAATGCCACTTGGCGCGCGTCTGTTATGTGCACCCGAAAATAAAAAATATTTTTCAGATGCATATTAGATGCACGCTGAAAATGAAATTACCGCAAGAGCCACGCAGTAATCGGGTGGTAACTCCATTTTGGAGCACGTAGACGCTTACGCAGCTTAGTAAAAGGACCCCATAGTGTCAGAATTCAGTCTGCAATACAAATAATTTGAAAGACCTTTTATCTGTCCTAACTTTGAATAGTTTTGTGTCATCTACAAACGTGATCGCTTCCCTCATTGTTACCATTTGCAGATCATTTATAAATATATTAAAAAGCACTAGATTCAGTACAGATTCCTATGCACCTTCACTACTCACCTTTCTCCATTTAATCCTACTCTTTTTAAAAATCTTTTTATTGTTCAAACATTTTTATTGAGCTTTTCAAATTACAAAACATGAATTATAGTATAACATACAGTGGGGGAAATAAGTATTTGATCCCTTGCTGATTTTGTAAGTTTGCCCACTGACAAAGACATGAGCAGCCCATAATTGAAGGGTAGGTTATTGGTAACAGTGAGAGATAGCACATCACAAATTAAATCCGGAAAATCACATTGTGGAAAGTATATGAATTTATTTGCATTCTGCAGAGGGAAATAAGTATTTAATCCCTCTGGCAAACAAGACCTAATACTTGGTGGCAAAACCCTTGTTGGCAAGCACAGCGGTCAGACGTCTTCTGTAGTTGATGATGAGGTTTGCACACATGTCAGGAGGAATTTTGGTCCACTCCTCTTTGCAGATCATCTCTAAATCATTAAGAGTTCTGGGCTGTCGCTTGGCAACTCGCAGCTTCAGCTCCCTCCATAAGTTTTCAATGGGATTAAGGTCTGGTGACTGGCTAGGCCACTCCATGACCCTAATGTGCTTCTTCCTGAGCCACTCCTTTGTTGCCTTGGCTGTATGTTTTGGGTCATTGTCGTGCTGGAAGACCCAGCCACGACCCGTTTTTAAGGCCCTGGCGGAGGGAAGGAGGTTGTCACTCAGAATTGTACGGTACATGGCCCCATCCATTCTCCCATTGATGCGGTGAAGTAGTCCTGTGCCCTTAGCAGAGAAACACCCCCAAAACATAACATTTCCACCTCCATGCTTGACAGTGGGGACGGTGTTCTTTGGGTCATAGGCAGCATTTCTCTTCCTCCAAACACGGCGAGTTGAGTTCATGCCAAAGAGCTCAATTTTTGTCTCATCTGACCACAGCACCTTCTCCCAATCACTCTCGGCATCATCCAGGTGTTCACTGGCAAACTTCAGACGGGCCGTCACATGTGCCTTCCGGAGCAGGGGGACCTTGCGGGCACTGCAGGATTGCAATCCGTTATGTCGTAATGTGTTACCAATGGTTTTCGTGGTGACAGTGGTCCCAGCTGCCTTGAGATCATTGACAAGTTCCCCCCTTGTAGTTGTAGGCTGATTTCTAACCTTCCTCATGATCAAGGATACCCCACGAGGTGAGATTTTGCGTGGAGCCCCAGATCTTTGTCGATTGACAGTCATTTTGTACTTCTTCCATTTTCTTACTATGGCACCAACAGTTGTCTCCTTCTCGCCCAGCGTCTTACTGATGGTTTTGTAGCCCATTCCAGCCTTGTGCAGGTGTATGATCTTGTCGCTGACATCCTTAGACAGCTCCTTGCTCTTGGCCATTTTGTAGAGGTTAGAGTCTGACTGATTCACTGAGTCTGTGGACAGGTGTCTTTCATACAGGTGACCATTGCCGACAGCTGTCTGTCATGCAGGTAACGAGTTGATTTGGAGCATCTACCTGGTCTGTAGGGGCCAGATCTCTTACTGGTTGGTGGGGGATCAAATACTTATTTCCCTCTGCAGAATGCAAATAAATTCATATACTTTCCACAATGTGATTTTCCGGATTTAATTTGTGATGTGCTATCTCTCACTGTTACCAATAACCTACCCTTCAATTATGGGCTGCTCATGTCTTTGTCAGTGGGCAAACTTACAAAATCAGCAAGGGATCAAATACTTATTTCCCCCACTGTATATAATCGTATACATTAAGAAATGTACAATTATTTAAGTAGAAAAATTACATAATACATACAATTAAAAAAACTCCAATTAGTATTAACAACACATAAGGTGTCTTACGATTTCACATAAAATTATAGAGCACATCTATATGCTTTGAATTTAACTTATAAAACATATTACATGTTAGTAAATTCTATTACAGGTATCCATAATTTTTTCATATGAATTTATGCTTGTATTTTTTTCCGCCGCAACTCATTCAAATTTAGCAGTTACACACTAATTTATGTATTCTAATTTCATGAAGTCTTTCCAATGCTGAAAAATCAATTTTACTGCAATATGTAGCAATCATAACATCAGTTAAATAAAAAATCTTTTAGGGGCCCTTTTACTAAGCAGCGAAAGCATCTACATGCGCCCAGCGTGCACCAATTTGGAGTTACCGCCTGGCTGTTGCAGTAATTTCATTTTTGGTGCACGCCCGAAAAATAATTTTTATTTTCTGGCGTGCATCCGCTATCCACCTTATAATTAAAAGAGAAAAACGCCTAGATTTCGACCCAAATCGGGAGATAGACGTTTATCTCACAAAAACAAATACATCGGTATAATGGAAAGCCAATTTTGGACGTTTTCAACTGCACTCCATCGCGGAAGCGTACAAAGTTGACGGGGGCGTGTCGGAGGCGTGGCGAAGGTGGAACTGGGGCGTGGTTATTGGCCGAGGAGAGATGGATGCCTTTCGCCGATAATGGAAATAAGTATGCGTTTGTAGCTAGAATTTAGGGCACTTTTCCTGGACCCTGTTTTTTCCACAAATAAGGCCCCAAAAAGTGCCCTAAATGACCAGATTACCCCCAGAGGGAATCGGGGATGACCTCCCCTGACTCCCCCAGTGGTCACTAACCCCCTCCCACCACAAAAAATGATGTTTCACAACTTTTTATTTTCACCCTCAAATGTCATACCCACCTCCCTGGCAGCAGTATGCAGGTCCCCCTTCACCCCTTAGGGCTATAGTAATGATGTAGACTTGTGGGCAGTGGGTTTTGAGGGGGATTTGGGGGGCTCAACACACAAGGGAAGGGTGCTATGCACCTGGGAGCTCTTTTACCTTTTTTTTTGTTTTTGTAAAAGTGCCCCCTAGGGTGCCCGGTTGGTGTCCTGGCATGTGAGGGGGACCAGTGCACTACGAATCCTGGCCCCTCCCACGAACAAATGCCTTGCATTTATTCGTTTTTGAGCTGGGCGCTTTCATTTTCCATTATCACTGAAAAACAAAAACGCCCAGCTCACAAATTGTCGAATAATATTGCTTGAGCTACTGTCCTAAAGCTTAAAGGACTAAGAGAAGAGCACATCGCTCTCAGTCTTCTCAGGTTGAGAAAGAATTTTCTAACCTGACCTGAAAGGTTAGTCTCGAGTTCAATATTACACCAATTACTCTAGACTTGGCTTCCAATCCCAATGAAATTCCAGAGCTTAGATTAACAAAACCTGTTGTTGATTGCCAAACCATAGCAGTTTAGTCTTTTTAACATTCAATTTAAGAAAGTTAAACCTAGTCCACTTTTCAGCTACTGAAATGTGGCTCTTTACAGCAGCAAGTGAATCATGTTCTGGAAAAAGCACAAATATATCATCCACATATGAAAGGGAATAAATATTCCTTTCTTTCAAATAACCACCTAGGGGACTCATATATACATAAAAAACCTGGGGAGACAGTGAAAAACCCTGGCGAGTGGAGATATATAGGGCCTGATATTCTGTGCTATTTAACCGACCAGGAACAGCTCCTGGTAGGTTAACTAGTGCTTAGCCGGCTAACCGCTAATATTCAGCACGATATAGCCGGTTATCTCCACTGAATATTAGCACTTGCGACTAGCTGCTAACCAGCTGGCATGTAACTTAGGGGTCCTTTTACTAAAGTGCGCTGAAAATGGCGCGCACAGATCCATTTTTCAGTGCGCCTGTAAAAAAAGCCTTTTTAACATTTTTGTTGAAAATGGACGTGCAGCAAAATAAAAATCGGCGCATGTCCATTTTGGGTCAGAGACCTTACCACCAGCCATTGACTTAGCGGTAAGGTCTCATGTGTTAACTGATCGGTAATCACATACGCACGTAGAATGCCACTTGAAGTGCATAGCTGGCATGCTTTAGAAAATACAAATTATTTTTCGGACGTGCGTAGTGGACGCACACCAAAAATGAAATTACAGCAAAGGCCACATGGTAGCTGGGCGGTAACTCCAAATTTGCGTAGGTTGGGCACAAGTAGGTGCCTGCGTGGCTTAGTAAAAGGGCCCCTTAGACGGTTAAGTGTGAATATTCACGCTTAACCGGCTCTATTTGCCCTTCACACATGATTTTTAAGCATAGCACAGGTTGGGTAACAATGAGAAGCAAAGCATGCAAATATATCCACAGCAGCTCATTATTATGCAAAATGAATATCATAATGTCTGAGCTCACTGGCATTATCTTTCCTTCCAGGAACATCAAATATTAACACTCCCAGAGTGCCTCTTAAAGGTGCCAGTGCTAGAAAACTTTGCCCCCCCCAATCAAACCCCTAATCCCCCTGATTATATCCTCCATCCACTCATCAAATCCCCAACCCTACCCCCCTCCAACACAAACCCTCACACCCCTAATCTCCCTGCACCTACTGGGGTTTCTCTGATAGCTAATGGGAAGGGGCAGGAGCGATCCTTGCTCACTCTTGCACAGTTGGGGCCAGAGGAGTAGACTAATGGTCACTGCAGCAGACTGAGATCCTGGGAACCTGGATTCAATTCCCCCTACAGCTTCTTGTGACCTAAGACAAGTCACTTAACCATCCATTGCCCCAGGTACAAAAAAACTTAGACTGTGAACCCACTAGGGACAGAGATAGTACCTGTATATAATGTGTACTGTGCTGAGTACATCTAGTAGCGCTATAGAAATGATTAGTAGTAGAAGGGTTCACAATGGCACCAAAATCTCCCTAGCACAAATCTTAAGAGTAGCCATACTGGGTCAGACCAATGGTCCATCTAGCCTAGTATCCTGTTTTCCAAACAGTGGCCAAGCCAGGCCACAAGTACCTGGCAGAAACCCAAATCGTGGCAACACTCCATATTACAAATCCCAGGGCAAGCAGTTGTTTCCCATGTCTGTCTCAATAGCAGACTATGGAATTTTCCTCCAGGAATTTGTCCAAACCTTTTTTAAACCCAGATACACTAACTGATGAATGTCACAAGAAAAATATGTACATAGGGGGCCGGATTCAGTAAATAGCACCCAAAGATAGGCATCGGAAAGATCCATGCTAAGCTGGTATTCTACAAAAGGGCATGCCGTGAAGAGCATCCCTTATATAATACTAGCATAATGCAGATTTTGCACCAAACTTTCGGAGACAGCATTTACGCTTGCCACGGCCTGGTATAAATGCTGGTGACCAATTTACGGCAGTTGGGTGAACATTTTATAGTGTTCTATAACATTGGGGGAGATTCTTGGCATCTGGAAAATCCGCGTGGAAATTATTTTTGACTAAGCATATTCTATAAGATTTAGGCGCAGTATATATCATTTATCGTTTATTGCTTTTCCTATACTGTGTCTAGTTGCAGTGCAAATCAGAATATGCTTAGTTAATATCCCACTGCCTAAAAATACGCTCAACCATTTACATCAACGAAAATGTGGCGTAAATCCCTGCGCGTAGATTTACGAGAACTGGGAAATATTCTATAACAACATGAGTTGTGCCTAACTTCTGAGAACACCCCCTGATCTGCTCATGCTCTTCCCATAGCCACGCCCTTGTACAGTTGTTTGTTATAAAATGTAGGTGTGGATGTTAAAGAATATTGGCTAGGGCAGATGTGTGTGTGACTCAGGAATAATGTTAGGAAGTACTTTTTCATGGAGAGGGTGATAAGATAACTTGAATGCCCTCCCGTGGGAGGAGGAGAAGATGCAAATGTTAACAGAATTCAAAAATGCATGGGATAAACACAAAGGAATCCTGTATGGAAGGCGAGGAACCAAACAAGCTTAGTGGTTATTTATTTATGTATTTATTTTATTTATTTATTTATTTGTTTGTTTGTAGCATTTGTATCCCACATTTTCCCACCAATTTGCAGGCTCAATGTGGCTTACATTTGCCGTAGTGGCGGTTGCCATTTCCGGTTAACAGAATTACAAATGGTATTGCATTAAGGTGCGTACATACATGGTAAAGAATAATACATAATGGTATTGCATATAGGTTCCTGAGTGATAGATTAGATTGTAACATATGTTAGGTCATCAATTATAGAGAGATCGTTTTCGACATAAGGATTAAAGTGGTATTGCATTAAGGTGCGTACACACATGATAGAGAAGAATACATTATGGTATTACATATAAGTTCCTGAGTAATAGATTAGATTGTAACCTGTGTTAGGTCATCAATTATAGAGAAATCATTTTTGACATTAGGAATTAAAGTGGTACTGCTTGTTCATTAATAGCAGTGAGGTTAGTCAGTCAAGTGATCAGATGGCAACACCAGTAATTGTGAATCGAAGCCAGTGCTGGGCAGACTTCAATGATCTGTGCCCTTAAAATGGCAAGGACAAATCAAGATCAAGTACATGTATCATACCTTATACTATGAGTTTATCTTGTTGGGCAGACTGGATGGACCATACAGGTTTTTATCTGCCATCATTTAAAAAATACCCAAGTAAAAAACGCATAAAATTAAGCCATTGGGCTGTAGGCGGAGCCAGCATTCTTAGTAGTCTGGCCACACAGACATCCCAGGAGAGAAAGGGAGCACTGCAGTGAACTTCAAATAAATACTCCCGGGTATACATCTCACTGTTGCTCCCTTATAGGTGAAAGAGGAACCTATATGTGGTACAGTAGGGTTCGGGTGACTTTGGGAGGACTCATGTTTTCCATCACAGGTGCAACAGGTAGGAGGAGGTATGGGCCTGGGTCCACCTGTCTGCAGTGCACTACACTCACAGCTAGATGACTCCAGGGACCACCTGCATGCTGCTCTAATGAACCTGGTTATAATATCTGAGGCTGTCATAGAGGTTGTTAAATAATGTTTTTAATCATATTTTTTGGGGGGTGGGAGGAGGTTAGTGACCACAGGGAGAGTAAGGGGAGGTCATCCCTGATTCCCTCCAGTGATCATCTGGTCATTTAGGACACTTTTTTGTGACTTATTCGTTAATAAAACAGGTCTAGACCACAACATTCAACTTATAGCCCTGGATGTTTTTGTTTTGTTCCATTACGGCAGAAAAAATGTTAGGAATGCCTAGATCCCACCCTTAACACACTCCCGACATGCCCCCTTGTGATTTGAATGTGCGTCTGATGGACTTCATAGAAAAACATCTAAAAATTGGTTTCGAAAATACCAATTTGGACGTTTTTGTGAGAAAAACATCCAAATGTAGGTTTATGCCACTTTTTGGATGTTTTTCTCTTTTTGAAAATGAGCCCCTATATGTTACAATCTATGCCTTGGGTCCCCACCAGGATTTCAGAGAATGAATCACAGAATAAACCCTGGTATTCATTGTGAACAATTCTTAAGGAAAGACCTAGAACTAGAAAAACCCTGAGAGCTGCAGGCAGGGCCAGTGTTAGAGGCTGACAGTTAGGGCAATTATCTTGGGCCTCCTGGCCACAGGGGGTCTCAATATGTATAGTCTGAAGGTGGGCCTTGGGGCCCCCTTCCCAGTATCTGCCCTGGGCCCTTACATGTGTAACACCAGCCCTGACAGCTAGAATAGGCTATGGTGTAGAACGGGTAAAAGAGAATCAATTTTTTACTCTTTCAAAAAGTACAAAGACTAGGGGACACTCAATTAAGTTATATAGAAATACTTTTAAAACAAATAGGAAGAAATAGTTGTTCACTCAATGAATAGTTAAGCTCTGGAACTCGTTGCCAGAAGATGTGGTAACAGTGGTTAGAGTATCTGGAGGAAAAGTCTATTGAGATAGACTGCTTGGCCTGGGATAGGTAGCATAGAATGTTGCTACTAATTGTGTTTCTGCCAGGTACTTGTGACCTGGATTGGCCACTGTTGGAAGCAGGATAGTGGGCTAGATGGACCATTGGTCTGACCCAGTATGGCTATTCTTATGTTATTATGGATCACTGGCAATGCTAGACCAGAGAAACCAACATAATGAAGGTCTTTCGATCACCTAATTGCCAAACAAGGGATACATTTTTCAATTGTGATACTCTCAGCATTGTGTGATGGAATAATTTAGACATATGTAAAGTTATAAGTACTAAGGTCAATGGGGAAAAAATAGTGCAGGCAAACAGACAACTTCTAGGTTGATCCAGTTGTGGCTTTGTCCCACATCCCTCTCTGGTCTTGTCACAGCCCTCTCTGGTCTTGTTGTCCTGCCTTTCCTATAGAAACCGTTGGACAAAACTGGAAATGGGTCAGACAACAAGCCTAATATTCTCTCCAGGTTGAGGGTCTCAATTTCATGAATGCTGAAAACACAAATTACTGATTACCATTGAAACACATTAACAAAGATAATTTGACTAGCTAAAGAAAAAAAGGAAAAAATGCATACAGTTTGACTAGCAAACTGGGCCAGTTGCTCACCTGTGATGTGCTCACCTGATCTACACGCCAAGTCCACATCCTTCTCAAAGTCAGTCTACAAAGAGAGAAAGAAAAGAAACCTGTCAACTGGGCACCATGGAATAGATCATTCATCATAACCATTCAAACGTTCAATACTGCATGTTGTTTCAAACGGTACTGGAAGGAGCTAGCTCAGTGATTTCCAAACCGTTGCATGCAAATTTCTATGATGCATATTTATTATGGGTATCCTGAAAACCAGACTCGCTGGGGATCCCTCAGGACAGATTTGGGAATCACTGAGCTAGAATAATTCCTTCAGTGAATGAGTTATGCTAATCATATCAGGATGGATTAAATGCAAATCCACACCCGCACAACCAGAAGCCACTATTCCCTGGAATCAGAACAATGACTCTCTTTCCACTCAGCTTAATACTGTATTGCCTAAATATGGCTTCAGACCCTCGGGGAGGGTCTGGCATTCTAGATAGCCAGAATGAATATTCACTATGTACATGGCTGCCTATGTTTAGTCTTAGGAAACAGGTTATTCTTCCAATTTGATTGCACTGAAAAGTAGCCTGAGTCATGTCACCATAGTACAAGTAGTTGAGAGGCTGAACTACTTCTAGATTAGGCTCTTTGCATCGAAGGGGATAGAGCACTGCTTTTCCTAGAGAACCTACAAATCCAGGACCACAGATACAATGGAGCAAAATTAAAGGTCCCCACTGGCTCCAGGTAATCAGGGGCAGATTGGACCAGTTCTGAATCCAAAAGGAACAAAACCAGGGCAGGTTCAACCTGTCCCTGATGTCCTGGAGCCACCGTGTTGGCCCTAGTAAATTAGAACCAGATCAGTTTCTGCAAAAAATCTTAGTTTTTGAGTTTTAGGATTTGAATCACTTGCTTTTCAGAAGTTGCTTTCGGTGTTTCCCTATCCCTACAAGACTAACAATCTACATTTGTATTTAGGGATACGGAAGGTTAATCAACCGACCCAAGATCACAGGGATTTGAACTGGGCTTCTTGGTTGTTAGCCTGCTGTTGTAACCATTAGGCTACTCCTATCCCAATGCATGTTGGCCGTTGCCCACGATCTACCTTGCTGGGAAAACAAAATGGATCAGAATTTTGGAGTGGGAAATCAGGAGCCACAGAGGAAGTTATTGCTTATTTGATATCCAGAGGTGGCCGGTTCAAATCTCACTGCTGCTCCTTGTGATCTTGGGCAAGTCATTTATTGCCTCAGGTACAAAACTAGATTGTGAGCTCTCCAGGGACAGAGAATACCTGAATGTAACTCACCTTGAGCTACTACTGAAAAAGGTATGAGTAAAATCCAAATTAATAATAATAATAATAAAGCAAAACCTTGCTCTTTTATTGAGATGTGCTTTTTTCCCAGAGTTTATACACTGCTGTTTTTCTGGGCTTAGGTACAAGCCTATGATGAGATGTCCAATAGGGGGTGTTTGATAATATTTAATCTCACCCTGGACGATTGAAAAGTGTTCTATTTAATTATATTCTTTATCTGTAGCAAAGTAACCAGGTTCCAACTGGATTGTGGTAAACACGTTATTTATTTTATTAGTATATTTTTAAGCACCAGGGTAGAAATGGGGGACAGATAGGTATAGACAAGGCAAAGAAAGTTTCTGGAAGGCCATCAGCATCAATGGTTGTAGTCTATGCAACAAAATTCCAAATTTGCAAGATCTGATGGTAGAGGAAAACCCAAATATTGTTGCCACCAAAATGTTGTGGTTCAATGAGTTGCATGGACAGGATTCGGCCATACTGAGCTATAATTCCTTCAGCAAGGGAATGGATGGCAGAAAAGGAGGAGCACCAGTAATTTACAGAAGATCCGAACATCAAAGTGACTTAAAAATGGAAGCATGGGAGAAACGAGGTGGCATTGTACAGTACTTTGGAAAGGAGAAGGTGTTTTCTCTCTACTACACATTGGTGGCCTACATATCACAACCATAAGATCTGGACAAAGACCTGACCAAAATGTGGGGATGAAAGGAGGGATGCTGGTGGTGGATGTAGAATGAAGTATCCCACCTGCAAAATCTATTAGAAATAGAATGAACCTGGAGTTCTTTAAAGGGATTCTGCTCTGACATACAGTAATGAAACACACAAGGAAAGTGCCAATACTGAACCTGGTATTTAAGAAAAGAGAATGCATTTCTATTATTATTATTTTTTAGAACAGCCATATTGAATCAGACCAATGGTCCATCTAGCCCAGTATCCTGCTTCCAGAAGTGGCTAATTCAGGTCACAAGTAGCGACAGAATCCCAAATAGTAGCAAGATTGATGCTACTGATCCCAGGGACAAGCAGTGGTTTTCCTCATGTCTATCTCACTAGCAAACTATAGACATTTCCTCCAGGAACTTGTCCAAACCTTTTTTAAACTCAGATACACTAACTACTGTTAACACATCCTCTGGCAATGAGTTCCAGACCTTAACTATTCAAAAATATATCCTCCTGTTTGTTTTAAAAGTAGTACTATGTAACTTCCTTGAGTGTCCCTAGTCTTTGTACATTTTGAAAGAGTAAAAAATTGATTTATGTTTACCCATTCTACACCACTATGTATTTTGTAGATCTCTATCATATTCCTGCCCCCCTCAGCTGTCTCTGTTCCAAGCTGAAGAGTCCTAACCTCTTAAGCCTTTCCTCATATGAGAGGAGTTCCACCCTCTTAATCGTTTCGGCAATCCAGGCAAGCACCCAGCTGAGCAATAGCAATCATCATCTAACAATTTAGTTTGAGATAACAGACAAGACAGAAACGTGAAAGCCCAACGCTGGTAAAAATCAGGAAATAGCTCAAGAATGAGCTAGCAAAGGGAAACATGAGTGCACTAGGGGGAAACTAATACAAGCAATAGAACAGCATCAAATTTTTATGTTAAGAAGTAAAACTAATTCAGTTTTTCAAAAGAGGGGGCTAAGTAAGTTGGAACAGAAAAAGAGCATCAGCATTCAAAATATGCAAGGGTCTCCAAAAAAAAGGAACAGATTTTATTGAAACGATGGCTATGGTTGTGGTGCACAGCCTTTAAGTAAGTTTACATGGAATAATGCAGATCATGTTACATTTTTATCTTTATACTCTCCTAGACAGTGCTTTGCATAGATTGCATGGAAAACAGATATGTACTATATCAATCAATCAATCACGATGAAGATGTGATCTGCATTAATGAATAGGCAAATTCAAATTTTCCCTGAGATCACCAGTGGGCTAATGTACCTGACGATGCTCTTGGGGATACACCCAAGACACTAAATTAGAAAGTATCCTTCAATTCATCTTCATTGGCACCAAATCACTCCTAGGCCCAAAGACTTCAGGCATCCTTTATATAAGAAAGTACAGATCTGAGGGGAGGGGAGGAATGCTTTTGTGTTACATTGGGTGGATCAGAGTTTGGATCAGGTTGACAGGACTATCACCTATTTGTGTTGGGAGGAATGTAGGAGGTTATACCAGGATGGGGGAATTCAAGGGAGGGTTTAGGAGCTTACAGTACGGAAATAGTGGTTGGCTCTTTAGTTGATAAGGTGAGATCTATTCTCAGTGATGGGACGAAGGCATTTCTTTTACAGTTTGACCTTTCTGAGTTCCTTTGACCTTGTGGATTATGACATTTTGTTGCGGCTTTTGGAGGGGATTGGGTAACTGGTAGAGTGCTTAGATAGTTTCAAGGATTTTTGTCAATACATTCTTACAGGGTTAAAGTGAAAGGTTGCTTGTTGGACACATGGCAAAATCCATGTGGGGTACCCCAGGGTTCCCTGCTCCCCCCTATGTTGTTTAATGTGTTTTTACATTCTTTTACATTCACTGAGCTTTGAATGTGAGAAGCAGGGTTTTTTGACGTGTAGTTATGTAGATGATGATATTTTGATCCTTTGTCATTCGCTTTTAAATTTAATACTCTCATGTATTTATGCGGGCATGAAGTTAGTAGAAAAGTGGATGGCACAACACAAGCTAAAACTTAATTATGAAAAAAAACAATGCTTCTCTTTTTTGACAGTAAACCAGATCCTTCTTTATCAATTATTGTGGTAAATCAGACAGAGTATAAGCTATCCTAAGCTACAAAGATCTTAGGTGTTTATTTGGATCAGATACTTTCTTTTAGAACCCATGTTAATCATCTAATCAAAAAACATTTTCTGTTAATAAGAAAGCTTTGTTAGATTTGTAAATTTAAGGTAGATCAATTTTGACTGCTTGTGCAAGCTTTAATGCTCAGTCAATTGGATTACTGTAATATTATTTTTGAGTTGTACAAAGCAACAGTTAAGGAAGTTGCAAACTATACAGAACACTTCTTTGTAATTATTTTTTTCTTTGAAGAAACATGAGTGACTATCACAATTTTACTTGAAACGCCACTGGCTTACTGTTGAAGGATGGGTGTTGTTCAGGTTCTCAGGTTTTCTTTATAAGGTGACTGGCTACACACTCATTCTGCACCTGGACTAGCTTGCTACACACACTGTAACTTAGATCAGTTCCTTATCTCTTGCTTAGCTATACAACAAATTTGCCTTGAGTTTAGCTAACCATCAAACTATCCCAACTGACTCTGTACCACGCATCTTGTTCCCATCATTTATTTATTATTTATTATATATATCTGCTCTTGGTCCCTCAGCTATATGGTAAGCCGTATTATAGAAATTCTTCAGCATCATATCTATGTTAGTTGAATGTTCTAATGCATGCTTATTAGATGTATCATTAGTATTATGCTAATATTGTATTATATCTCTGGTATTTGAATTCCAGTGCTGTTAAATGTGTATATTTTTGATTCTGTTTCATGGTAGTTTCATTATTAGGTTTCAATCTACTTTTTTTCAAGTTTACCTCATTTACTGTATTTATATTTAGACTTGGTTATTTTACTATTGCTATGATGTTAGAAAATTGCCTAATAAATAAATAAATAAACTAGCATGCATTGCCACAACCCAGGAATACACAAACATTACCATTACAAGTTAACATCTACCTACTAATTTTCGGTGTCATATATCACAGTTATTATATCCAGAGGAGAATAGCTACTGCTATTTAAAAAAAAGATCCCTATGTAAGTCTAAAGGTATTTAAAAACCAATAACCAGCTCTGCAACTACATCAACTGCAAATTTCACCTGCATCATCTGTGGTCTTATTTATAGATCAAACTGTACAACATTTCAACGGAGACATAAATAAACTTAGTCAAAAGAATGCTGTCATTGAAGGGAGATGCCAACTTGATGGGTATCACTGAACAAAGGGAACTCAGAGGAGCTGTGACAGCAAAGCTAAGTCTGTTGCTCTGTTGAAAATGATCATTAAGATTTCCCTTCTTCTAAATAACAATGAGGACTGAAGAGAAAATGGCAGCTATCTATAAGCACACAATGATTGCAATTCTTATTATAACTTTTGATTGATGAGTGATGGACAGAAGATTTATGCCGTTAACAAAATAAATGCCGTTCACTCTACTGTACCATTAACTGAGCATGGCCATTCTGGAATGAACCACCAGAGTCCCCGTTTCCTTCCTCCTGACGATCCACAACCCGACATTTTACAGCATCCTGGACCTGCAGAATGGATCAGAATGCAAAAGTCAGACGTACTCTCTTGTCCACCCTCCTCTTCAAGGCTCCTGGTGTTTTCTTTCAGATTCTCACTGGGGTGCTAACTTGCACAGTCTTCTGCATTTTCTGATTTTACCTAAGTGAGCCACAAACTGAGACATAACTGTTGTTTGGAAAAATGATGGAACTACCATACTGCTAGCAGATGTGGTCAAAGTCAGTAGCATAGATGGATTTAAAATGGTTTGGACAAGTTTCTAGAGAGGGCCCGTTAACATTTATTAGCTATGTAAGTTTGGGAATGCCACCTCTTAATGCTGGGAGCGAGCACTGGGAATGAACCTGTCGGACATTTCTTCCAAGCAACCTGGATTCACTACTGTCAGAGACAGTGAACCATTGCTCTGATGCAGTACGGCATTGCTTATGCTCTTAATTACAAAAATTGTACTTTAGCTGGCTCTTCAGTTTCACTCAAAGCATATGAAAAGGCTCATCTCTCTATTTAGGAATTATAAAAACTACTTGAACAGCAATGCTAACCCAAGGAAGAAGTCACTGAGATGCTGTTATACCTATGGGTTTACTTGTTTTTCAGAACTCCTTTTTTTAATGTTTTTTTTTTAGCCTGTGGAATTGTGTGCTTATGAAGTACTTTGACAACCTGGGGGTGCACATTTAAAGTTGGTCTTAGACCTCTTAAAAAACAACTTTGGTATGTACTGTACTTTTATTTATTACTATTTTTTTAATTCTATTTTTTATGGTTGTGTTCTCAGAGTCATGGTTTTATAGTTCCTAATGGTATTAAGGTTTTTTAAAATCTGTGTTTTACTTTCTTAAATATGTATGGCTCATATTTTTGCAATTTTAGTGATGATAGTTTTATCAGTTTTTGTGGAGTCATTATTTATAGAATTAATTTATTTGTTAATGTGTTGTTTTGTCTAGGTTTACCCTGATGCAGCCCTTTGTGGGGCAAAACAAGTCCATGTTGGGTCTTTGATTGATTTTATTAGTTTTACAGTATGTTATGAAATAAATGTTGATGTTTGTATAGATATTTGGTCTGCTTCTTTTGACTGCCTGAAATGGGGATCATCCCAAGAGTAACCAAGTGGTGGCAAAAAGAATAAACCTAGGGGTTATCAATCTACCCAAAGCCTTTTAATGAAATCCACAGAAAAGGGAGAACAAAAAGAGCTACGGAGCAAAGCAAAAGCAAGAGTGACTATTGATGGATTTAATAAATGGCTAAACTTTATTTTTCTTGGGGGATCTTCTACTACAGGGCATAAAAATTTGGGCTTAACGTGCTTTAACATGGGATTCCAATGTGCAGCAAGCCCAAAACGAATGCTGCATCAAGAAAGGGCATTCCCATTATTTTTTTTTATTGCAGGTTCTGTGTTAACATTCAGATTAGTGTGTGGTACCTGCTCCTGGTTAATGCGAATGAAGTAATTAGGAGGCAATAAGTGGACCCCATGCAGTTAGTGCATGGTAAGTGCAGCACGTTAACTTTCAAATTCCTTCCATGCCCCAACCCATGACACAATTCCTGGCAGACAAATTCAAAACAAATAAGCAATGCGTGGTTTAATGTATGGTAACAGGTAAACTACCACAAAACCCCTTAATGCTGTTGGGCGGTGTACATTAACTGTGCTTTAACCCCCTGATTCTATATAGCGCACCTAAAGATCCACGCTGAAATCGGCGCAGATACTATAACAATACACACAATTTAACAAGCTAATGAGTGCTGATAACAGCACTTAACAAGAAATAATGAGAACTGATTAGAATTTAGACCCACAACTCGCTAAGCGTATTCTTGTAATGATGTGCGCTGAACTTCCAATGTGTACAAGCAAAAAAGAGCATGGTTATGGGCATTTCATAGGCATTCCAAAATTTACGCACCGAGTTATAGAATATGGCCCAGTGTGCCTAAATCTACGCACTGGGATTTATGCCACGTTTTCATTGGTGGAAATGGATATGCGCAGATATCAGTGCTGAAATATCAACTAAGCATATTCTATAATTGGCACCTAAATCTAGGTAACAATTACGGAATATGCTTAGTCGGCACTGATGTCAGCACCAATCTTTTAGGCGCCCTATATAGAATCTCCCCCTAAGTGCTGGGCCCCTTAGAGAGTCTATATATGGTGCCGAAAAAATCGGCGCTGAAATCAGTACTGACTAAGCGTACTCTGTAATCAGCACCTAGATTTAGGCACGGATTATAGAATATCCTTAGTTGATATTTCGATATCTGTGTGTATCCATTAACACCAACGAATACCTGGTGTAAATCTTGGCGCGTAGATTTAAGCATACTGGGCCATATTCTATAACTAAGCGCCTACATTTTGAAACGCCCATGAAACACCCATTTCTCCGCCCATAACAACGCCCTTTTTGCCTCCGCACGTTAGAAGTTTGGCGTCTAAATTCTAATCAGTGCCAATTACTGCTTAATATTGCTTGTTAAGTGCTGTTATCAGTACTCATTAGCTTGTTAAAGCCAATTAAGTTACACACGGTGTTATAGAATCCGCGCCGACTTAGGCGCCTAAATCTAAGCGCACTATATAGAATCCAGGGGTTAATGTACAATCCTTTGATTTGCATTGCTATTTCCTGATAACCAACAGTGGCCAACATATTAAAGTGCATTAATGCTACTGCAAACATTAACCTGCGTTGAAAACATTGGGTTGCCTTAGCTAGGTTTACGCAGTGCACATGTAAATTAGCTCGTGTTAGTTTTAACTTGAAATCTATGCTCAGGTAATGAAATGCAAAAATATGCAAAGTTGCTCATTTCCTATTAGCACAGCGAAAAAGAGTTGATGCAAATTGCCGTACCAGTGCATTGAGAAAAAAAAAAATCTTAACTACACCTTGGAGAAGTGAAGAACATATTTTAAAATACCAAACATGCACATGCGAACTTCACTGTCTCCCTCATTTTCTCATCATTAGTGTACATAACAAACGCTGTAGTTACACATCATAGCAATCAATGTTAATACGCTTTAGTATATCAGCTCCACAAACTGTGTGTCAACAAACCCTAACTACCATTCAGCAAGTGCCAGCGACCTGGTTCTCAACAAACTGATTGGCAAGAATCACTACAGAAAGAGTTATTTCATAGAACCACAACCTTTCAAGAGGTGGCAGAATGGACATAAATTCCAGTCCACCACCACTAACTCTTCCCGCCCCGTTCTTCTGCATCCTAAACTCCTCCGCTAAGCTTCAGTTAGCATTGACACCAGCTCCCCTCCTTCTGTTTCCATGGGTAAAACAGAAATTTCATGACCGTGACACCTAATCTCAAGAAAGCCTGGAAGAATTTCATAGTAGACTGCAAGTTATTAACCGCTTTAAAGGCTGCTGTACAGACAGCACAGGGTCAGTGAGCAGGGCTTGAAAGTAGTTGAAAATAAAATCATCTCGATTCGTGGCTCAGCAGTAAAGAGGATTGTCAAAGGCATTAGAAAGTGATCTCTCAGTACTCCCATTCGTTTCTAATAAATGATGAGTAATATCCATTTACACAGAATGTCTTTGGGATATATTAGCTTGTTTCTTTAAGTGTACACACTATCGACAACTAAGGGGGGTCACAGGAATGGCCATAAGGTGGAAGGAGAGTTGGGTCAGCCCGGCTATAGTCTGGGTACAAGGATTCCTGTCTGGGAAAGCAGTGAGGTAATGCTCATGTAATAGGAGAGAGCTGTGTGTCTGTGATCAATGGAGGTGGGGGTGGGGGGCAAATAGGCTTCATGAACTCCACAATAGCTAGAGCCTGGGGAATGGGGGTGAGGTCTTCTGGGAATTGTAGTCTAGCCTTATGCCCCTTGGAAATTAAGAGGGCTGATGATGTCTCCCTGGGACAGGGGTGGGGTTCTTGAAGCACCTGGCAGTCTTCAGTCCTAGAAAAGGGTTTCGCAGACAAACAGAAAGGAAGGAATGGAGGAGGGAACTCCCTAAGAGCTGACCAGCGAAGAAAGAGTACACAGATTACATAACCCTGGACAATGAAGACCCTAAACACAAGTTGGAGCAGAATCAAATATTCCCTAAAAGGCAAGTGGAAAGCCAGGAAGGTAGCTAAGCTTAGCCAGATGGAAAGTGAGGGGGGAAAGACCTAGCCTGAAACAGGAGTGGCCTGGGTGTGATCACATGAAGGAACTGTCCAAGAAGGTTCTCCCTGAAATGTTTTGGGACATTTGTTTGTTGGGCAAGATGCGCTGAGAGCAGGAGCGGTGCTCAAGGTTAATTTTGGACTGTGGTTTGAAAGACAAAGGCAAGAAAGAGGATGTGAAAGTGATCTCATCGGTTTTCAATTTTTAAAATAATCAGTTTATCAATTACATCTTATCTGTAGTATAGCTAAGGTCTTATTCAAAAAGGGCTTTTTCCCATTCTGGGAGTAAATTCTATAGGGAGCTTCCTAGATGTGAGCAGCAGGAACACATGTAAATGGTGGTATTTTAGTCACATGAATAAGTGGTCTCTTATAGAATACGGACTAGTGTAAAAGTACATTAATTAGCCTCTTCCTTGTAGCATGTCATCACTACCATGCTTGATTTCAAAGATATATTACATATTACTAAGAATAGCTCTGCAAGTTCATTTTTCAGTTCTGGTAGTGCTCTAGAGTGTATGCCATCTGGTTCTGGTGATTTGCTACTCTTCAATTTGTTAAATTGCTCCATTGCTTCTTCAGGTTTACAGAGATTTGTTTCAGTTTCTCTGACTCATTGGCACTGAGTACCATTTCTGGTGCTGGTATCTCTGCCATATCTTTCTCGGTGAAGACTGAAGCAAGGAATTTGGTTAGTTTCTCTCCTGTGGCCTTGTCTTCCCTGGTCATCTAGTGGTCCAACTGATTATTTTACCAGCTTCTTAATCCTAATATACCTAAAAAAAGTTTTTAATATGTGTTTTTGTCTCCAGCGCAATCTTCTTTTAAAAGTCTCTCTTTGCCTTTGATATCAGTGCTTTACATTTGACATGCCATTCCCAATCTGTTCAACAAAATGCATTATTCTATCTTCCTTGGTTTTCATTGCATGAAGAGAACTAATAAGATCTCTATGTTTGCAAAATCCAAGTCCTCTAACAGCATGTTTTAAAGTCATTGTGATATCCGTATTTTTAAGCCATCCATGGCTAAGCTGAATGATAATGGAGATAATACACATCTTTGCTTGACTCCAGTTACAATTTTAAACCAATTTGTGTAACTATATTCTACTTTGACATAGCATTCATTTTTCCATGTAGGTTTTTGATAACTCTGATGAGCTTGGCAGCTATTTGTATGATTTTTTTTTTAATCTTTCACTGATCTCATGACCAGAAGAAGTTGGTTTGTGAGAGTATCTCTCTGTTTCATATTGTACGAAGGGATAGCACGGTGGCGCAGCATATTGCTTCCAGCCCACAGCCATACGTATTGTGCTACACTTTGAGGGGCATAATCGAACGAAAACGTCTATCTCCATGGGAGTTTATCTCCGAGAACGGGTCCGTGAAGGGGCGGACCGAACCGTATTTTCGCAAAAAATAGACGTCCATGTTTTATTCGACAATTTGTGAGCTGGGCGTTTTTGTTTTTCAGTGATAATGGAAAATGAAAGCGCCCAGCTCAAAAACGAATAAATCCAAGGCATTTATTTGTGGGAGGGGCCAGGATTCGTAGTGCACTGGTCCACCTCACATGCCAGGACACCAACCGGGCACCCTAGGGGGCACTTTTACAAAAACAAAAAAAAAGGTTAAAAAGCTCCCAGGTGCATAGCACCCTTCCCTTGTGTGTTGAGCCCCCCAAATCCCCCTCAAAACCCACTGCCCACAAGTCTACATCATTACTATAGCCCTAAAGGGTGAAGGGGGGCACCTACATGTGGGTACAGTGGGTTTGGGGGGGTTGGGCGACTAAGCATTAAGCAGCACAATTGTAACAGGTAGGGGGGGATGGGCCTGGGTCCACCTGCCTGAAGTCCACTGCACCCCCTAACAACTGCTCCAGGGACCTGCATACTGCTGCCAGGGAGGTGGGTATGACATTTGAGGGTGAAAATAAAAAGTTGTGAAACATCATTTTTTGTGGTGGGAGGGGGTTAGTGACCACTGGGGGAGTCAGGGGAGGTCATCCCCGATTCCCTCTTGGGGTAATCTGGTCATTTAGGGCACTTTTTGGGGCCTTATTCGTGAAAACACAGGGTCCAGGAAAAGTGCCCTAAATTCTAGCTACAAACGCATACTTTGTTTCCATTATTGGCGAAAGGCGCCCATCTCTGTTCGGGTGATAACCATGCCCCAGTCCCGCCTTCACCACACCTCCGACACGCCCCCGTCAACTTTGTACGCTTCTGCGATGGAGTGCAGTTGAAAACGTCCAAGTTCGGCTTTCGATTATACCGAGTTATTCGTTTTTGTGAGATAAACGTCCATCTCCCGATTTAGGTCGGAACTTGGGCGTTTTTCTCGTTCGATTATAAGCAGGTTTGTGACCCCTGACGCAGGCGCTGTGCGCCGAAACATGGACCGTGTCGGGTCCATTCTAGGATTATTTCATCCAAACAATCGATTAAAGTTTTTAATCCCTTTTTTGAAGGCTCCTGGTACTTTTTATTTTAGTGTTTTGATTTCATAATACACCAAAAACTATCTCTGTCAGTGCTTTTGAAAGGTGTGTTTGGCTGCTTTACGTTTGGCTTGGAGATGAATTGGAAACCCAAAACATAGCAGTTGCCATCAGTTATCTTAACTTTGGCATGGGATACTGAGAAGCTAAAGACAGCACCGGCCTCAACACAGAAGGAGTGAAGTCATGTCTGAGCTGCTTTTCTCTGGTTCCATCTGCTGACAAGGAGGACATAACACATTTGTCTGGCTGTTCTCAAGGAAAGGACAAATTTCACCTTTCTCCAGCCACATAGTGTAGCAATAATAATACACTGAAGTCTCTGTTGATCCCATGAAGGTGTGGCAGGGAAGTGTAAATTTTGTAAAAAAAAAAAAAAAAAAGGTTTTTCAGCATACACTTTTAAAAGCCTTGTATATTTTGTTCAGAAGCACCGTTTTTTATTACTTATTTTGTTTATATTTGTTTCTATGTAAGCTGTAAAGATACACAGTTGCTTCCTAAGTTTTAGAACAAGCACCATGCAGGGCAGACTTCTACGGTCTGTGCCCTGAAAATGGCAAGGACAAATCAAGATCAGGTATCCATATGAAGTACCACATCATACCTTATGTAATGAGTTTATCTTGTTGGGCAGACTGGATGGACCATACAGGTCTTTATCTACCATCTTCTACTATGTTACTATGTCTTGATTTGCTGGCGATGGGAGGGCAGAACTTGTGGTCGGGGGAGGGCAGAGAGTGGTCACGTTGTGGTTGTGGGAGGGGAAGTTTCAGTTTAATGGTCAGGGAGGGCAGAGAGTGGTCGCATTGTGGTCACGGGGGGGGGGGGGGGGGGGGGGAGGGAATGGGGAAGTTTCAATTTTGGCTGAAAATGCACTGGCAATGTCAGTTTTGGCACCGAATCTGAACTGAAATTTGGTTGGCCTCTAGTACTTATACACGTGTTGTGAGTAAGCATTCCTGGGGGTGTAACTTGGATGAAAGGAGGTGGATTTGCAATGTACACCAATATTTTTTAAAACACATGGTTAGAAAAATATCCCCTTATTCCCTGATTCCTGCTATTGGCACTGAGCCCGAATATTCAATGCCGGGCCATTTCTGGTAACCGGCATTAAATATTCAGTTTATGTTTGGTCGGGTTCAACTTAACCAGCCAAGTCATTATTCAGCGCTGGCCAGTAAAGTTGAAACTGGCCAAAGATAGCCCTGATATTTGGGTGGCCCAATTTGGCCACCAAATTTAAGGGTCCTTTTACTAAGCTGCATAGGCACCTATTCGCTTCTAACGTGCATCAATTTGGAACTACTGCCCGGCTATTGCATGGCCCGGGCAGTAATTCCATTTTTTAAGCGCGTCCAATACGCACATTGGAAAATATTTTATATTTTCCAATGCGCGGCGCTAACTGGGTGGTAATCGGCAGTGTATGTGCACTGATGATTACTGCCCGATTAACATGTGAGACCTTACCACTAAGTGAATGGGAGACGGTAAGTTCTCAGACCCAAAATGGACGAATGCCAATTTAAATTTTGCCGCACATCCATTTTCGGCACAAAAAAAGGCCTTTTTTGCAGGCTTGAAAAATGGGCCTGCGTGCGTCTAATACACGTGCCTACACTAGTGTGGGCCATTTTTTAGTTCACCTTAGAAGGACCCCTTAGCCAGTGATGCGCTAAATATTTGCAGATAGCTGACTATATCGCGCGATATAGCTGGTTATCTGCTAAGCGCTGACCGGAAAAATTCAATGGGAGATAACCGGCTATCTCCTGCTGAATATTCCTGGATAGACGGTTATGTGCTATTTAGCCATCCAGGAGCAGTTCCTGACCAGGTAAATAGCACTGAATATGGGGGTGGGGGGGAGGCAAATGAGCGCATAAGCTACAGAACAGTAGCACTTGTATGTGAGACTGTTACAGTTATGTGCATAAGCGCTAACTGGGTGCTAACCAGCATTCTATAACTTTACCGCATAATATCGTGCATAAATATAAGGGAAGGCACATGGGCAGAGCATGGGTAGGTCCCAAGGTCAACAAACCTTGATGATTTAGCAGTTGGGATAACATATTGTGGTCATAGAGAAAAAGACTCACTCCCCTAGATATTTAACACCACGCAAACGGCCAGGAATGGCTCCTGGACGGTTGAATGGCACCAGTGGCAATCTTTGGTCAGCTGCCACCCGGGGCGAATCGCCGTTGCCCACCCCCCCTCCAGGTGCAGCGGCATCTGCCCCCCCCCCCCCCGGGTGCAGCACAACCCACTCCCCTCCAGCGTATCACCAAGCTCCCCCTGGGTGCATTCTTACCTGCTAGGAGCAGCTGCGTGGCTGTCGGTTCCGCTGGTTCCATGCTCCCTCTGTCCCAGAACAGGAAGTAGCCTATTCCGTGGCAGAGGAAGCAGGGAACCAGCGGGGCCGACAGCTGTGCGGCTGCTCTCTGCACCCTTTCAGCAATGTGCACCCGGGGCGGACCGCCCCGCCTTCAGTACGCCACTGAATGGCACTTAACCGGCTATCCGGCAATATTCAGTGGCAGACAGTCAGTTATCTCCTGCTGAATATTGCCGATTCGTGCTATTTCACAAAGGCCTTAAATAGTTACCTTTATGGACTTCCCTTATAGGTGCTCTGTTTTAAAATTCTTCCCCATCCCTTCCCCCAGGAACACCATTGCTCAGTTCAAATCAATTTATATACCTACAGGATGTATATGGACCAGAATATAGTCCAGCAAATTTTCCTGCACATGAACTTCAGTTTTATGAATGCAAATTGTTTTAAGGAGTTTTAAGGAAGCCTTTTGATTATTCTGGAGAATTATTCAGGACACTGTTTGCACTTTGGACAAGCAATTTCCTGCAGCTTTGAGATACGTACAGCATATATTATTTTTTAATGATCTGCCTAATGAACATTATCAGGCTTATTTTTGAAAAAGAAGGGCGCCCATCTTTCGACACAAATCAGGAGATGGGAGTCCTTCTCCCAGGGTCACCCAAATTGGCACAATCGAAAGCCGATTTTGGGCATCCTCAACTGCTTTCTGTCGCAGGGGCGACCAAAGTTCACGGGGGTGCATCGGAAGCATAGCGAAGGCAGGACTGGGGCATGCCTAACACATGGGCGTCCTCGACAGATACTGGAAAAAAGAAGGGCGTCCCTGACGAGCACTTGGGCGACTTTACTTGGTCAATTTTTTCTTACGACCAAGCCTCAAAAAGGTGCCCGAACTGACAAGATGACCACCGGAGGGAATCAGGGATGACCTCCCCTGACTCCTCCAGTGGTCACTAACCCCCTCCCACCCTCAAATATCATACCTAACTCCATGACAGCAGTATGCAGGTCCCTGGAGCAGTTTTGGTGGGTGCAGTGCACTTCAGGCAAGCGGACCCAGGCCCATCCCCCCCCCTACCTGTTACACTTGTGGTAGTAAATGTGAGCCCTACAAAACTCACCCGAAAACCCACTGTACCCACATGTGGGTGCCCCCCTTCACCCCTTAGGGCTATGGTAGTAGTGTACAGTTGTGTACAGTTGTGGGTAGTGGGTAGTGGGTTTTGGGGGTGGGGGTGGGGGTGGGTGGCTCAGCACCCAAGGTAAGGGAGCTATGCACCTGGGAGCAATTTATGAAGTCCACTGCAGTGCCCCCTAGGGTGCCCGGTTGGTGTCTTTGCATGTCAGGGGGACCAGTGCACTATGAATGCTGGCTCCTCCCACAACCAAATGGCTTGCATTTGGTCGTTTCTGAGATGGGAGTCCTCGGTTTCCATTATCGCCGAAAATCGGAGACGACCATCTCTAAGGACGACCATCTCTAAGGTCGACCTAAATTTCGCGATTTGGGCGTCCCCGACCGTATTATCAAAACGAAAGATGAACGCCCATCTTGTTTCGATAATACGGGTTTCCCCGCCCCTTCGCGGGGACATCCTGCGAGGACGTCCTCAGAAAAACTTGGGCGCCCCTTTCGATTATGCCCCTCCACGTCTTGCAAGTGCTGATGATTTGACTGTGCAGTGATGAAACAAGTTGCCCGTACCAGTCGTTGATCACAGGCACTTGGAAATCTGAGCACATGCTTCACAATTTTAAATAATTTTATTTTTTCATGCGTATACTATTTACTGCCCCTTAGTAGTTAGCTTTAAAATTACCCGCACCCCCCAAATGAACTATTGCTCAAGCAGTAGTTTAGATAGCTGGAAGTCAACATGATGGTATCAGACCTCCGAGTCTTACAACATTTGCCCTGTTGTGTTTCACTTTGAAAACTTCAGGCGGACAAAGACTGTGGGTACTTGTAACTCTTCTTTCAAAGCTGTGACTATGTGTGGGAATTCCCCTCCTCCCTCCTGAACTAACCTGCCCCTTTACAATGTGGTCCAACATGCTTTCTTTTGGAAGCATTGAGAGGAGACGGACAGTTTTTAAATTGTGAAATTTAAGCATGTTAATCATTATTAATAGGTTTAGATGTCTTTGTCACTGTATTATGATGCATAAATACAGTTCCAAAAAAAAGCAATGAGAACAGACATAGCACAGTGAAAAGCAGACTCGGGTGTTAACTCTGAAGGAAACCATTCCATGTCATTCAGATTGAGCTTCAAAATGAAATTGCCAGTCTGAATTAGATCTATGAAACCATTATAAGATGATTACATGAGATAAGAAATGGACAATTTTACACTGTTATTATAGCAAGAACATTGCTTACCAGTATCGGCGAGAATTCCTTACAAAATCCTAACACTAGTCCATAATATTCATAATTCAAAAGTACATTTCTTCCTATTCCATTGAGTCTATACGCTTATTCATATTCTCAGTTGCAGCCCCATCCTTATGGGACAATCTCCCTCTTACTCTCTGACCTGAACCGTCATATCCCAGTTTTAACAGGTCTAAAAGAATACCCCCTGATACTCAGTGCTATTTAACTGGTCAGAAACAACTACTGACTGGTGACATTTTTGTGGCTAACCGTGAATTGTCAGTGGTTAGCGCCTACCAATAAGCCGGCTATATCACACAACGTATCTAGTTAGGCATGGATATTAACACCAGACCACATAAGATAAGCAATTAAATTGGACTGCATAAATAGCAGTCTACTACTACTATTTACAACTATTTAGCATTTCTATAGCGCTACAAGGCGTACGCAGCGCTGCACAAACATAGAAGAAAGACAGTCCCTGCTCAAAGAGCTTACAATCCTGTCTTTAACTGCTATAAGTTAACTGGTCAGTCGCTGAATATCGGCTTAATCAGGTAAGTGCTTAGCAGTAAAAAAATACCAGATATTCAATGCCGGTCGCTGCAAGCATCCCAGCATTGAATATGTGGGTTTAACGCCAACAGAAGACAGTCTTTATAAAATCCTATGGCAATTAATAATTTACATTTCTCATTTCTGGCTAGGGGTTACAGCAGCAACTGTACCTTCCCAGTGATCTAAGTCCTTTCTCGATGATTACTGTAGAGAATTCTTCATTTTTATTAATTGTGATAGCCATGTAAACTACTTAGATGATTATTTCGATGGGTAGTCTATCAAATTAATTATAAACTTGGAAACTTGATAAGAAAAATGCAGGAACATGAATTATTCTATAATGACACCCTGATGTTGTTGTCTGCATGTTCTATTCAATGTTATCTTTTAGAACTAATTTTTTTCTTTCGTTCATATGACTTTTAGCGAACCAACGCAAAGCTACAATTCAGATCTAAAGTTTCCTAAAATCAATTAAATAATTAGGACTCTCACCTCTCGTCGTAGGATGCAGTGCACCATGACGATGACAAAACCTTCCAGGGAGTCAAAGACAGCAAAGAGGATTTGAAAGAGAGCTGAGCGGTGGTCTGTGATGGCCAAGACTGCTGACATCCAGGTTAGGGCTAGGAGGGGCAGGACCACACACGAGCTCCAGAGAGATGCCCTGTTGAGACACAAAAAAGAAGTCCGACTAAGCCCATTCTCTGAATTCTCATATTGAGGAAGCCTTTGATTCTCACATCAGTGAACACTGCACATTTTTATCGGCTCGCAGTAGACTCAGTTCAATTAACATCAGTTTTATCAGTTAATATATTAAAAAGCATCTGAGGTTCAAGGGGTTCTTCACTGGGAAGAAAACAGCTTGCTGAAACTCTGTCACTGTCACCAACTGTCAGCAACATCTAGAAAAAGATTCAACTGAAGCACCGAAGAGGAAGAGGGTTTTAGGTCCTCTCCTATTTTAAGCTACTGCTTGATTGGGCGACTCCCATCTCACACCTTTCTGGTGCTTGCAACCAGGGATTTTGGTTTCAGAACTTCTAGCACAGGTGGAATGTCCTTACTGCACGTATCTTCCCCAAAATAAATTTTACAAAGTCACAGTTCAGTCTCCAGTATTACTGTACAAAAACTGAAACCAGAAATATTCTAGAATGCACAATGAACACTTAGGAGGCAATCGTATAACAAGAAACCAAGATGTAGGTGCTATATTTACACGGGTAGTGAGCCTATTCAAAAAGACACTTACATGTAACCGTTGTTATAGAATTAAAGCTTACAATGGCATTAGCATGCCCAAATGTAGGTGTGTACATTTATGCCAGATCCAAATGCAGCTTTTAGGTGCGTAACTTGCAGTGTTCTGTAAATAGCTCGTATAAGTGTCAGCCATGCCTATGATATACCTGTGCCCCTCCCCTTCTATTTCATTTTAGCAGATAATTAAAGAATAGCAGATAAGTGTGGTACTGCCATTTATGCCCATACCCTCAAATTCTATATATGGCACCTTAAGTTGTGCGTGCTAATTTGGCTGCATAGCACTGCGTGCACAACTTAATTGATTAACAAGCCAATCAGTGCGTAATTAGCAGCAATAATTGGCTTTAATTAGAATTTACACATACAACTTACTAGATATATTTTTTAATGCGGTACACGCAAATTCTAATTCACACAGTCGAAAAGGGGGCCTGGCCATGGACGTGGAATGGGCAGGTTGTGGATGATTCAAAAAAATGTGCACACTATTATAGAATACACCCGATCTGCACCTAACTTAGGCATAGGTATTTAGGCCTGGTTTTAGGTGGTCTAAATGGGTAAGCCTAAATTATAGTCACAAGAATGGTGAATGTGCATATTCTATAAACTACTCCTAACTGCTCATAGTTTATAGAATCATGCTAACCGCATGGTTTTTCAGCACCAATTTTTAAGGCACTATTTATAGAATTTGGCCCATAATGAATAGCAGTGTTCTATAAATTTAAGCATGACCTGTTATAGAATGAGTGGTTACCCCATGTATAACAGTATCATTGTTTGACACAGCAGTTGCCCACTGTTCAAATGAAACCAGATCTGGTATCTGGCTCTATGAGCCTTCACTTGCATCTACCTGGGGATATTTTGCCGAAATGCCTACTGAACCTGAATTTAACTCATCATGAATGACTAAGCTTGCCCCTATTCATTTAGTTTCATCATTTCCAGGGCCATGCTCCAGGGCTTCTTCTGGAATCCTGGCTTTGGGTTTTTAGATTTAATTATGCATCTCTACCAAATCTGAGCTCAAAGTGAATTACAAATTCATGGTCCCTAAATCTGGCCATGCAGGGGGTAATTTTGTAACAGGATGCTTAGGCTGTCAAGGCATATAGGCACATTCATTGCATCTAGTTTAAAAAGACAGTATCCCCCGGATTCTATATATCGCGCCAAGATTTCGGCACAGAAATTGAAATGTATTCCATAACAGTGCGCATAACCTAATTGGTTGACAAGCCAGTGTTGATAATTGCCAACTAACAAGCTAATATTGACACTAATTGCCATTAATTAGAATTTACACGCAGAACTGTCTAGGCGTATTCTATTATGTGCTGCGCATACATTCTAAGTCGCATAGTTGAAAAGGGGGCGTGGCCATGGGTGGGGAATGATTGGGCTATGGGTGTTTTTGCAATCTATGCGCGTTGTTACAGAATACACCTGGTCCGTGCCTAATTTAGGCGTCGGCATTTCCACCGGGTTTTAATTGGCTTAATGGCCCACAACTAAACTAAGTCGTGCAGACGGGTGTTCAGCATATTCTGTAAATTTAGGCTTATTCTATAAAGTATGTCTAAATTAAGATATACTTTATAGAATGCATTTAGATGCCCCTATGGTGCTCATTTTCAAAAGACTTAGACTTACAAAGTTCCATATGTTACTATGGAACTTTGTAAGTCTAAGTGCTTTGTAAATACGCTAGAAAATGACCTCAAAGGAAGTGAACACTGTTGGGGTAAATCTATAAGGAGCCACTAAGCTTTAGGTGTTAAGAATGCACGTAAAATGCAGTATACTATCAACTACACACATACCCATTGATTCATATGGGGGTTTTTTTTTTTGAAATTTTAAAAATGTTACAATTACAAGCAACATATGAAAAAAAAAAAAAATTCAATAACATATAAAAAAATAGAATTCACATTACTACCCATTAGCCCATGTCTTGAGGAAACATAACAGGTCAATCATTAGTAAAAAAAAAAAAAAAGCCTTTTTGCTATTCTAACTTTGGGGGCTTTTACTAAGATGCACTAGCATTTTAGCTCATATTAAACGTGCTAAAAATCAGCTGGCACTAAACACTGAGATGCCCATTATATTCCTGTGGGCATCTCAGCGTTTAGAGCCAGCTGATATTTAGCACGAGCTAAAAATGCTACCACACTTTTGTAAATGACCCCCTTTATACACTTACTATGCCGGTTGGTACTAATCAGCTAACTAGTGGCTCCACCCACATTCCGCTCCCAGACCACCTGTAACCTAGCCGGTTAGGGAATGGCCGGTTAAGTGCTGCTGCACATTGGCAGTTGGGCAGCTCAGTGGAGTTTAACAGGGCAGGAGCCTCTCCAGTCTTGCCCAAAATATGCTTCTGAGAATACATGCGTCTGGTCCCATAAACGTAGGTATGCGTGCACAATTTTATCACAGGAATCAATGTTAGGCAGCAACGATAGAAGACCACCAAGCAAAAGCAAAGCAGCCGTTTCCTGCATGTACAACAGACTCTGCAACTGGAAATGCTTTAAAACTTATCCCCATTGTGTCTGTGTGCCTACTTTATATGCAGCTCTACTTAAAACGATGTTGTACATGTACAATTCCTTTAGAAAATTAACCTCAGGTGCCATTATTGTATTCAAGGCAACAAGCAGAAAAAGCAGAACAACAATCCTCCACCATCCACAAAAAACCTCCAAAGAAACAGCATAGGCGACCTAAAAAAAGAGAACAATTCACCAAAAGGTTCACAAATGTCCTTTATTGAAAATCTTCAGTAGACTTGACATGGGCCCTTGTTTCAACCTAAGAGCCTGCATCAGGGGTCTGATGATTTCCTTTCATTTATCGAATAATATTCAAGCACAAAAGGTGTGTTAGTTTTTGAGGGAGAAAATCCGCCAAAAAAGCGGAGAACTCAAACACCCCACGATAAAAAACAGAGTCACAGAAAAAGTGGGAGAGCGACCAAGGAAGCCAGAGACTGGAGGATGTGGGAACAATGAATGAGTCTCCAAATTTCTTAATAAAATTATTCATTGTTCCCACATCCTCCAGTCTCTGGCTTCCTTGGTCGCTCTCCCACTTTTTCTGTGACTCTGTGTTAGTTTTTGAACCAGAGGGACGCAATTTATCTTGTGGAACCCGCTTGACATTTCTGAGCTGGAACTATTTTTTACCCTTTTCACTCTAAACAGATTTGGCAGTGTTTGGGATAACAGGCATCTTTTATGCTAAAATATTATTCGACAAATAAAAAAAAATCTTTAGACTTCTGATGCACGACCTGTGTCAAGTCTACTGAAGATTAGGAATAAAGGACATATGTGCACCTTTTAGTGTATTGTTTTCTGGTTTTTGGTTGCCTCTGCAGTTTCTTTTTCTTCTTTCTTGCCAATACTGTATCCCCCAGAGACTCTGAACACTGACTAGAGACTCTCCAATCTCGCCAATGCAGGGAACAGAATACATCAGTCAGAAATCAAATCAAGTTCCTTCGTAATGAGCCACTAGAGTGGCCAGAAAAATCAATGTTCTAATCATGACAATAAAAAAGGGCTGGCCAATTAGAGACGAGCGGCTTATTGCAGCATCCTTTCTGACTGGTCCTTCCAGGCTGCAGACACTTCAGGGGAGAATTTGGTAAATGGCACCCAAAGTTAGGCACTGAAAAGATCTGTGCTAAGATAGCATTCTGTAAATGACGCTCTGCATCTCACGCCTAACTTTGGGTGCCACACTTACGCCTACTGAAACCTGGTGTAAATGCTGGTGTGCAACTAATGGAAATGGAGCATAGAAATAACCCTATTCTATAACATCGCATCTAATTTCTCAGAATGCGGTGATCCACCCATGCCCCTCCCATGGCCATGCCCCCTTTTCAGATGCGTACTATTAAATTTAGTCAAGCTGAAGCAGAATTAGGTACAGAGCAGAAATGAACACAACTCCTAGTTTTTGCCAAGTGATTGATAACTCTATTTATTGATTGTTAATACCTAATTAAGTTGTGTGCGGATCTGGAATCCGTATCCAATTTTCCATGCTCAACTTTGGGCAACCTATACAGAATCCGGGCTTTCTTGACTGGATGCTGTATAACTCCAATTGCACAGTTGGAAGCAAGAGAAGGTGCTGTTGCTCTGGGGTCAGTTTTTGTCATCACAACAATAGATTTAGAAGAAATACAACATAAAAAAATAACACCTTGTATGAGCCAGCAGCACTATGCACACCCATTGGCAGGCCTTGAGCTGGTGAAAAGCCTTTATCAATGTGGACTTCATCATTAAATATATATGTATGTGTTCAAATCTCTCCTACAAACACAGATCATTGACAGCCTTTGATTAATTTTCAGAGGCTTTGCAGTCTCTCTCTAAACTTGCCCCGGGGCAGAGCTATGCACCTATTCTCCAATTATAATCCCTCACAAAACTGTCCTTGTAGCACAGGCTTTCATCCCTCACCATGGCAGCTATTTCATAGCGGACAACTCCCCCAGGTCACCACCAGCAAGAAACATGACGTTAATGAAATTAAATGGAAAACAAAATCCCAAGGATAAGATTAACATAAAGGAGAACAGGGAAAAACAAGCAAAATGGAAGAAGGATGAAGTTGAGTCATGTTGACAAACTACTTCCTGAACACAAGGAGGGCAATTCTATTAAAGTGCAACTAGGCTGTAAAGGTACATGAAGGGCAGCATGAGATGTCTACGATTAGACACCAGGAGGGTGATGGTAGGAGCCTATTCTTTACAGGAAAGTCGGTGCCTACTTTCCTATACAAAATACTAGGATAATTGGATATATATACAGTGTGGGCCAGATTCAGAAAATGGCACCCAAAATCAGGTGGCAATAAAATTTGGCACTCAATGCTATTCAATAAAGGATGTTCTGGGATGAGCACCTTTATAGAACAGAATTCAGCACAAGGACGTATGCCAGCTGAAACCTGGTGAAAATTATGGCATGCATGTTGGCCATGGCCCCTGCTATTCTGTAACACTACACACAACTTTTGTGAACACCCCTGATCTGCCCATGCCCTTCTTATGACTACGCCCCCTTTTGAATTGTGCACAGTTCAATTTAAGTACTCATTGCTACAGAATAGCATGCAGCCAGATTGGTGCCCAAACTTGTGCATGCAGATTACAGAATACCTATAGTTGCACACGTAACTTAACTAATTAGCAACTTTATTAGCACTAAAAATGACTGAATTAATTTGCAGTTGTGTGCATATCTGCACTGAGTTAGTATTCTCTAAGCTTAATGTGCAAATTATTTAACACATAACTTCAAGAGGAAGTGGATGTGGGAGGGGCATGGATGAGTCAGTAGCGTGCCCAGCACTTATGAGCTACGGTTACAGAATACCAAGTTACATGCACAACTGTAACATTTAACGCAAATATATACACCAGCCAATGGCATAGTGTAAGTGACCACATTCCATGCCCTGCTTTTATATCCTGCATATTTCCAACAGAAATCATAACAGGTTACAATAAGAATTCAATTACAGTTTAAAATTTCATAGATCAAAGTGTTTATCAAATAAAAAGGTCTTCAATAAACTGGAAATAATCTTCTATACCTCAGAGCTGAATTGGAATCGAGTTCCATAGCTTAACTGCAAAACAACTAAAAGAGCTGTCATAGAAACGTTTATAATGGATCTTATTAACTGCTGGAAGGCTTAAATTCAATGAGTAATTACACCTAGATGGCTGACGAGATGATGGATAGGATACTAAAAATATAATCTAAAGGTTGGCACATAACTGCCGATTTACACCAGTATTCTGGAATAGCAATTATGTGTGTATTTGCCAATACAGAAGTTGCACTTAGCATGCAGCATCCCAGCATCTAACTTTAGGCTCCCTGTAGTGAATTAACCCATAACGTGCAAGTAAGTGTTAGTGACTATGTTGTAGATACATTGCATCTCCTCCATCAGAAGGAATGATGGTGGAGATCTCTTACGCAGCTCAAAGCTGTGTAGCTGGAACACTGACCCTGACTTCCCATTAGGGTACTTCACCACTCCATGTACAGTATTTATTGATGTGATAAAGAACCCAGGTTTGATGAGCTGGTGCCCCAGAGAATTTACAGTCTAAGGGGGGAAATCTATAACTTGGTGCCAAGATGTAGGCCCTGTTTATGCTTTTTCTCCATGCGAATTCTAGAGGAACATCCATGTACGTCAATTTGAAGACCCCTGAAGAAGGCCGTTTGGCCGAAACATGGACCGTGTTGAGTCCTAATAAAACGTTTTTGGTGCTCTTACCCTTTGTGGTTGTTGTCTGGTCTATTTTGGTTCTCTTCCACTCTCTTTGTTGTTTTTTTGTTTTTTGCGGGAGACTTGGACTCTCTTTTTGTTGGCCAAGATGTAAGTGCCACAATAGGCATGCTTAGAGCCAGTTCTCTAATGGCTTCAGGTCGTGCCTAAGTTGTTATAGAATAATAGTACAAAGCCCATATTGGCAAACCAAAATGTAGGCACGCCCACTTACAACAGGTGAATGGCTGGCGTAAGTTGGCAACGCATACGCACGTCATGCAATGCATGCAACTGCATAGTATTCTATAAGTTGTGCACATTGTTGGTGAGACATCCATGGCCTGCTCGTGCTCCACCCACATGTAAGACCCCTTGCTTTTACGCACTAACCCCCTAATACTTTAAAAGTCACCCAACAAATTTGGACATGCAAGTTAATTGATTAGAAAGCTAATTAGCATAAATAATTGGCTTTTTAATAAGCAATTATTGGCACTAATTAAAGTTAATTGAACTTTATGCACATAAATTTAAGAGTGGGATCCACACGTGATTGGGAAAAGGGGCGCGGATATGGGCGGGTCATGGGCGAAATGAGGGTGTTCCTAAAATTAGCATGTGCTGTTATAGAATAACAGAGATACACGCCTATTGTAGGTGCATACATTTGCACCACATTTCAGCTGGTGCAAATGGACGCGTCTAAAGTTAGGTGTGATTTGGACATAAGCGCTATTCTATGAAGTGTACCTAACTTTAAGCCCAGTTTATAGAACAGTGCTTTTTTCGGCACCAATTTTTTTGGCACCATGTATAGAATTCACCCATAATTGACACTGGCATGTAAGATATAAAATAGTGCCTAGCACTTACACACATAACTGCCAATCTCTGATTGCGTAAAAGTCCTATTACTGTATAACATGCACGCACACTTGTGCCGGGTTCTATATAGGTCACCAAAAGTTAGGCATGTGAATTAGCATGCACTTGGCCAATGTATGTGCAAATCAATTAGTTACCAAGGCATTAACAATCAATAATTGTTCATAATTGGCACAATTTGGAACTATGCGCACATCTGCCCTAGGTGCTATTCTATAACATCTACGCCTACCTTTTCTAGCTTGCTACTCAAAGGAGGCATGGCCATAGCAGGATTATGAGTGGATCAGGGGGCGTTCCTAGAAGTTAGGTGCAATGTCATAGAATACTATGATTTCCCGAAAATTAGGCACCAGCATTCATGCCAGGTTTTTAGTAGGCATGTATGCTGGCACATAAAGTTAGGCTTGGGAATTAGCACTAAGCGCTATTCTATTAAGGGCGCTCATCCTGGGGTACCCTTTAAAGAACAGTGCTTAACGCCCACTTTTCCCAGCACCAATTCTGGATGGCATTTATAGAATTCTCCCCTTGGCACCTAACACTAAGCTTGGTACTGAAGCAGTGGGAGATTAAATGACTTGCTGATGGTCACAAGTGAGTCAGTGGCAGAAGCATGATTTGAATCCTGATTTCCCTAATACTCAGTCTGTTGCTCCTATCACTAAGCTAGTACCTCTTCCCTCAACATAATTCTCTTCCTTCAACAGTACAATTGTACACAATGACATTGTGCAATACTGACAGACCTTTACCACCAATGATTCATACAGATGTATTATCATTTCCTTCTTTCTACGGAGGAATAATGTCTCTGCTTAAACCCTCGGTGGGAACTCATCTGGACTCCTGTCTCTAATCCTGGAGGCCTTACTCCTACGAGGAAACAGACAGAACACAGCCAATCCAGAGAAGGGCTTCCAAAAAGGTACAGGGTATGGCTTTGGGCCCTATGAAATGCGAATAAAGAATAGATTTTCAAAACATTTGTCCTGGTAAAATGACCGCACTGAAAACTGCCCTCCTAAAGTGTATCTAAAATCCCTGTAGGTTCTTTAGTGCATATCAACAATGAGGCATTCCATGGGCATGTTTGGATTAAGGAAGGAAAAAAGCATATGTGTTATATTTATTTTTCAAAATTTACACTTACACTTGTGCTATTTCCCCCTCTGGTTTTACTACATAGACTTTGCATTGGCCAATATTTTTAAAGTGAAACAGTGCAGGTTGTTTCTCATAGCATATACTAGACAAACTCTGTTTAAAGCACACTAGACTGCCCCCACTTGACACTTGACATTTCGCCCATTAGATTGTAAGCTCTTTTGAGCAGGGACTGTCCTTTTTGTTAAACTGTACAGCGCTGCGTAACCTTAGTAGTGCTCTAGAAATGTTAAGTAGTAGTAGTAGTTTGCAACTCTGCAGGCTATTTCAAAATTGTCCCCTTATGGACCTAAACATGAGGTTCAAAGAGGGCAATGCAACATCAGTACACGTTTCATCAGATACAGAGTGGTAGACAAATTGAAGAGTCCCCCAGGGAAGGGGGAGGGGACATAAACAAGAATTCAATGAGAATTCAAGAAACATACGGTCACATGGAAGATCTTTGGTGTAAACGATTGCCATTGCAGCACAGCAGTGGGAAAACTCAACAAAAAGGCTTGGTGGGCCTTATAGTCCCTATCAGCCTTTAACATTCCCTGAATGTTTTACTGAAAAACCACTACAGAAGCACTTTCTCTCCGTCGAAACGGGGTTTACTCATGCCAGCTTTCACATTAACTTATGTTCTTAGTTCACTATCCAAGAACCTAACATTCTTACATCCAAGTGCGACTCCATTCAGAAACAACAACAGACAGGAAGATTACTTTCCTATGTGGAATGGAGGGATTTGGCGCATATTTTGTGAATAACATAATGGACTGCTTCTTAGGTATTTATTTTTAGTAACTGATGCATCACACCTCCATGATATATTACTGTGCTATGACTGTATCTCTGTTGCCCTGTAGAAGAGAGATGTTATAGTGAATAAACAAACCATAGCCAAGCAAATTACATGTACATGTAACATCACCTGAGCAACATGGGAAGGGGAAGGGAAAGAGAATTGATATACCGCCTTTCTCTAGTTACAATCAAAGCAGTTTACATATTATATACAGGGAGAATCTGATAATAATCATTATTTAATTTAGTTTCCTTATTAGGAAATCTGGATTAAGTCATAAGTCTTTTTTTCCATTTTTATATCTAGCTCCTAGAGGTATGGGAGATGAGATATTACATAGAGCTGCTAATAAGTTCTCAATTCAGGTACTGCAACATCTCCCCAGTCCTAGTCTAGGGTTTTCATCAGAAGGTCTAACCGCTATACAAATTGGTATTTGTATCCTGTAGCTTAACACTCCACCATGCATGGCCTGCATGAATCCCAAAAGGTAGTTCATCGAAACATATAATCCTAGAAATATATGACCACATATAAGGACCATAAAGCCTATCTAGACTGTACAGTTTGTCACAATAGGCCTCAGCTGATCTCCAGCTTTTCCTGTACTACTCAGCAGTTAAGGATCCTCTATCCTTACAGACAAGAAAAGGAATGGAAGGAGCCAACCACCACAAGCCAGGATGTCACAAAATGGTTCTATTTATTAACAAGTCTTCAGGGAACAATATCCAATGAGAGTGTACAATATCCAATAACAGCCAAGTCTGGTTTGCTACCAGTTCATTTTTTCAAGAGATTGTTACGTCTTCCAGAAATTATTTAAGCAGCAACATACAGGGACTCCTGAGGCAGGCCTAAATTTAGACACCATTTATGGATGCCAAATTGATAGAGGCATACTTATGCATATAAATGATGTCACTAGTTGGCATGCATGTATTTAAATGCTAGGCAGTAGTCTATAAAATATGCACTGACTCGATTAGTACATAAGAGAGGGAGCATAAACATGGGCGGAGTATGGGCGTGTCTCTGAGATATGCACGTAACTTCTACGATTCTGTAACAAAGCACACTTCAGGGCACACTTCCGCCAATACCAACTTACACTAGTACTCTCCAAAATACATCTATTAGATTAAATTATGGCCTGGGAAAATATGAAAGAGCTTCTCCCTTATTAAGAGACCTGCATCGGTTGTCTATTGCGAATTACATTTAAGACTGCAACTCTGGTATTTGAATCTTCATATGGTACGGATTCTATCGGTCTCGTACAAACACTAAATTTTTCTACTATTCACTTAAACGCTCGCTTTATGACAACTTTAAGATTAGGTACTGTGAAGAAAATCTGCCTATAATCAATGTGAGAACACTCTTTTTTCATATCAAGGTGCAAACATTTGAAATGACACCCCGTACAAAGTAAGTACATTACTTCATATTTCCTTTTCCAAAAAGTTTTAAAGATACATTTATTCTCTACTCTGGTAAATAGGGAAAACCTAAGGTCTATCTGCATTATGTATTGATTAATGTATTATCTCTTCATCGTGCTGAAGAGCTCTTATATTGTAATTCACCTTGAATCCAAAGTGAAATAAGTTGGAATATAAATTGCAGAACTGAATAGAATAATAGAATTGGCACTCAGTGTATGGCATTGCAGCACCTAAATCGTAGTGCCAATTTATTAAATTGCCATCTAAATGTGCACTAATTCAAGCATTAAGCAACATAGTATGGATAGGGGTAGGGTGTGGACAATATTCCTTCTAAGCTATGTGGGAGTCCTCTAACTGCATTCATTGCAGTAGAGGGTGGTGCTTCAATATCATGTTTCCAAACACTAGGGACAGTAACTGTCCCTCACTGTTGAAAATGTGGTACTGAAACAGCACCCCCCTCCCCCACTGACAGGAACATAGTTGAAGGACTCCTGCACAGCTTAGAGGGAACATTAGGGATTGGTGTGGACTGAGTCTTGCAATTAGTGCAAGGAGTGGAGGAGTGGCCTAGTGGTTGGAGCACCGGTCTTGAAATCCAGAGGTGGCCAGTTCAATTCCCACTGCTGCTCCTTGTGATCTTGGGGAAGTCACTTAACCCTCCATTCCCTCAGGTACAAACTTAGATTGTGAGCCCTCCTGGGACAGAGAAATATCCAGTATACCTGAATGTAACTCACCTTGAGCTACTACTGAAAGGTGTGAGCAAAATCCAAATAAATAATGATAATAATAATGCATAGTAACTTACTATGTGCAAACTGTAATGCTGCAGATAATGCAGACTACGGAAGCCACCTCAATAGCTGGTGTTAAGTGCATCCATGTTATTTGTAATGCAGTCAGCATGTAATTAGTATATCATTTCTGCATTAAGTGTATGGGATAATGCTGGCCACACCTCCAGCAGAAACCACTGAGAGTTGACAGTAACCATTCATTAATATTTGCAACTACAACTAACTCATGGTAGTTGTAAATTTGTGTTGCACTTTAGCAAAAGCATGCCCAAATTAATGTAAAGTGAACATGTTTTCAATGAATATAAAAACATGCTAGTGGGCATGGTGATCTCAAAGCACACTAGGGAGAAATATTAAAGTCTCATGCTAGAAAGTCAATTGTCACATTTGAGGGTTAGGAGGAATCTTCATTGCCAGCAGAATTGGTTTATTTTTCTGCCTTCCCTAGGATTGCCATGTATATTGAGACTGGAGACAATAACAAGACTGGGCTAAATTTTTTTTGTTACGTTTGTACCCCACGCTTTCTCACTCATGGCAGGTTCAATGCGGCTTACATGGGGCAATGGAGGGTTAAGTGACTTGCCCAGAGTCACAAGGAGCTGCCTGTGCCTGAAGTGGGAATCAAACTCAGTTCCTCAGTTCCCCAGGACCAAAGTCCACCACCCTAACCACTAGGCCACTCCTCCATAAACCTCTCTCTGATGTTCGTTCAAACTTTCACTGGGGAGTGAGGAGATGAGGTACCAATCAGTGCTACTGCCTCTTTGAAACTGTGACTCCAATCTTTCTAAGGATAGAAACTAGAAATCCACAGAGGAAATGGGGCAACATCAGAACCAACATAGCCTGCCTCCTTCTAATTTGGAGCTATTTAGTGATCTCAGTGAAGCATGAGACCCTTTCAACCCAATCTGTAAGCAGAGCCTGCACTGTGCTTTCCGAAAAGCATATTTAAGTAGACAAATAACATATCAAAATAACAATGAAAAATGAAAATAGTTATTTTACATGAGTAGTAACTCCCATATCCATTCATTTAGGGATTAACAACTTGTACAAGAAGCAAATGTTACTCTATGATATGCGATTTTATTTGTACAGTCTTGGCTCTTGACTTCCAAACGACGCTGGACAATAGAGTAAGCATTCCACTGACCACAAAGAGCAATTGTTTTATTTGTCACTGGGACCCTCTCACCTTATCCAACCAAGCAAGTTAAAAGAACAGTTTCTTGGAATCACCGAGGCTTAAGGTTTGTATTTCAAAGAGTTTGATGTTTTTTTTTTAATCTGCTAATAATTTCAGAATTTCAATGCCCAGATCTGTCCCACCCCACCCCCAAATCATGGCTCCTGCTCAGGTCCTAACAGATGTTAGGAAACTATACTTCTAACTTGGCATGGCTGTGGTTAAAAGGGAACAAATCACAAGAAATACATTAATTACAATGAGTCTGATTCAAACATTAGCCGGGGTCATGTACCTCTCTGCCAGAGGAGAAGGATGCACCCAAACACACCTAAACGGCCAATCATATCAGCCACTTCAACCTTTCCCAATGCCTAACTCTCCTTTAAAAGGAAAACACACATGGCCTCCATAAAGGTTTGAATCAATCCCATAGTTGCCGACATAAGTCCATGCCAACATGAATGAAATCCTGATCCAATCTTGTTTTTCTCCTTTCATGCCTATCCCTGGGGACAGCCAGGGACTGAAGAGAATAGAACTTTCCTGGGATTAAGAAACCCAAAATTTTGTCTCATCACTTCTCCATGAGAGCATGGAATTACCTTGGCAACAGCGCAATTTAAAAAATATTGAAAGATATAATGAAGAAGAAAAGAAAGAACCATAAAAAAAAGCTATGGGAAAGCACGCAAAAAAATGGAAGAAGAAAATCAATTGGAAAGCAAAGATAGGAAAAAAAAAGAAGTTTGAAATTGGAAAAACTAACATGGCGTTACTGGTGGCTGTGGCCGATACTTCTGTTGAAGAAACTACTCCACACTTGGAACATTTGAGCGTCATGCCGTATAGGGGCAGTTTCATCTGACTGCAATTAAAATTAAATATACTGAAATAAAAAAAAAAAGAGACGGCTTCGTGAAACAGAAAAAAGAAAACCAGTGCAGCACCAACAACATTAACCTGTGCAAGATCAAAAAGAAATGCTCAACTTTTACTTTTGAGCCTGCTTTTCAAAGACAGTTAGACATTTGACACCGGTGCTGAACATATGTGGCTTTTTTTCATAATTTACATTTTGAAATGCACAGTCAATTGTATGTTCAGAACTATACATTGAGAAAAGGAGGTGTGCCAGGGGCATATCTGGGCAGCACAAATGATATGTGTAATCTATCAGCTTGATATTCAAAAGCACTTATTCGATAACTGCTGTGGACATGGGCCAGTCACTGATTTTCAGTGGACTTAAACTGACAATGCATCTGAAACGCACTGAATCCTTCCTTCATTTTCATGATAGCGCCTGGGAAATATGGACTAAATTCTGTATATAGCGCTGAAAAAATGAGCACTAAGTGCTATTCTATAAATGGCACTCCAAGTTGGGCAGTGTTTATAGAATAGATTTGGCACCGAGATCGAGCACAAGGATTTACACCAACTTTTAAGTACCAGATGCACCATTTAAGCAAATTCAGGAATATTCAGCATCTCTACCTGGTTAGTGAATGGTGTCAAACATCTAGATAAAGTGGGCTGCAACACTGCTATCTGGATAAAGTTTGGACGTCATTTTTATCCAGATAGTTATCTGAGTAACAATCTGAACATCGTCATTCTCTGGATAACGTGCCTTTCTGCCCTCGTACTGCCCCAGCAAGGTGATCTGTATGCATCAATATGTGTATCGTGCTGATGAATATAAACGGAAAGTGGCAGCCAGCACCAATATCCATATAAATCCCCCTCATTCTACAGCTCGCTGCCCAAAGTAAGACACCAATTTGCATGTGTAACTTGCAGAATATTAGCAGTCATGCACATAATTGTTACAGTTGTGCATGTAAGTGCTAATCATACACTCTAGGTGTGCAACTCACTTACCCCTTGATTTTATATAGGTTGCCCAAAGCTGGGCACCTAGAACAGATGCAAGTGCAAATCAATGAGTTAACGAGGCGTCAACAATCATCAGGTTTTAGGTTTCAGGTTTCTTCTATTTGATATACTGTGAAGGATATATACCATCATATATAAGATAACATAACATATTGATGTTAATTGGCAACAGTTTGGATTTGTGCACGCATCTGCCCTAGATGCTACTCTCAGAGGCATAGCTAGGTGGATCACCAGGGGAGCGGCCACTCCCTCAAATGGACTTCCAACAGCACCGGCGCCTATTTTTGACGTGATCTGTCGAATTTATATTCAGCGCCAGTGCCGTTGGCCGTCTACTCTCTGCTCCCCCCACGCCCTCAACTTGGCTATGCTTCTGTCTACTCTAATAGCATCCATGCCAAAATTTTATAGTGTGCAACTCAAAAGGGGTGTGGCCATAGGAGGGGCATGGTCAGATCAGGGGGTGTTCCTAAGCATTAGGCGTGATGTTATAGAATACTGTCATTTGCGTGCTCAGATGACAAAAATTAGGTGTCAGCATTTACACTAGCTTTTAGCAGGCTTAAATGTTGGTACCCAAAGTTAGATGTGATAGCCGTCCTAAGATAGAATTCAGCTGAATGCTAACTTAGCACAGATCTTTCCGGCACCTAACTTTGGGCGATATTTACAGAATCAAGCCCTTAGCGCATAAATGTAAGGGGACATACACATGGGCAGGGCTTTGATGGAGTATGGGCGGGTCCCACATTTATGCTCATAACTTACAGAACATTGTAAGTTATGCACTAAGATGTTGCATTTAGCCATGCACATTTATACCTTATATTGACATGGCATAAGTGGGCGCAGCTGCTAAATGTTGGCACATAAATATCAACTTATGCTAGTATTCCCTAAAGGAATCTGGGTACCCAGACGCCATTATAGAATTTGCAAATAATGCGCTGCATTTTGGCCCCCAATTTTGATACCCTTTATAGAATTGCCCCTTACCCTCCAATTCTGTAAAAGCTGTCAAAAATTGTACGTACAAATCTGGGTGCACTCCCAATTTGCACGTGCAATTTAACTGAATAATGAGCCAATTAGTGCCAATAATTGGCTTTTAACAAGCTATTATTGGCACTAATTAGATTTCATTGTTATGTGCGTGTGTAAATTTAGGCACAGAATCTGGGCCATGGGCATTTTGAGGTGGAGCGTATGTGTGGTTTCGAGTTACGCACCTTATTGGGGCACTGCGTGTAAATTTAGGGGCAGGCATTCGCACCATATTTTCGTTGGTGCAAATGGCGGTGACTAAATTTACACGCAACCCCAGCACCTAAGTGTGCCTTACTTTAAGCATGGCTTATAGACTAGCGCTTTTTCTTTTGGCAACATAGAAAATTGCCCCCATAGTGGCTGCAACTATATGGATATTTGGCTTTGAATATCTGGCCCATAGATTATACATAGAAGAGGGATGTCTACATATACTGCTATAGTCAGTGGCCCTGACTAAAGAGGTAGTACCACAGCATATAAAATATATTTTGAATTGTTTACATTACATATTTCAAATTAAATGCAAGACATTCTGATGAAAATATATATCTTTTTCTTTTTAGACATACAACCGGAGAGTATGTAATTGTTTCTATGTATACCTGATATGTGGTCACAAATATTATGGAAATATGCCACAGAAAATCTGCTGATATTATTCAGTCCAGTTTCTCAAGTGGTATATTCCACTGGTACACAGAAAGCACTTTATATTGAGAACAGCAGACAGATTGTCTGTAGTGGCCCATTTATAAAGAGGTATATCAGAATGTCAAAAAGAACTCTGTTGTCCTATTACCACTCTCCCTGACGGCATATCCTCCTTTCCGCCTGAGGTGACATTTTAACTTCCAAGAGCAAGACACAATGACTGCTCCTTTCCACCAGCTGTTACTGGTTTATTACAACGTTGGCATTTCTTCTAATTGCAAATAGACCCCATGCAACTCTTGCATCCCAGTAGCCTTCAATTTAGTTGCCTAGTAGCGGCTGTAGCCATATTGTGAAAATCTATACGTGCTTGGTGAGTAGCAGTGGCTGCTTTCTACAGAGTTACTCAAGAAGGTCACATGACCCAATTTCTATCAGTCAAGCCAGAAGAAGAAATGCCAAGGCTCAGTAAGGCAGTCTATCTGGACAAACAGAAAAGTAACTCACTCGGGTCCAGTGACAACTAGCATCTTGGAGTGTGTCTCTTCTGTATCATGGTTCAGCAGCACATCTGGGCCAACATAGCGTGTACATGGCTTGTCAATTCCCTTAAATGCTTAAAAAAGTGCAAATGCTACATTTCTATAGAGAGAAGCTGCTGTCATCTATGTAGATACCTTGAGACAACAATGCTGAGGCTCCTCACAATGGTGTGCAACACTGTGTTGGAAGGGCAGTTTGTTTCTCTGGTCAAGGGATTTGCTGAATGTTGAGGACTTGATCACCGCTACTTTCTGGAGTTATTGCAAGGGGTGATTTTGAAACTGCCTGCATTGTGGAAAGCTCCTCAGGTACTATCAGTCTTGGGCATTTACGCTGATCATCCTAGAGAAGATGTGCCTATGCTTTGCTTTGAGAACACTTTTCCCTTTTCTTTAGGGGAAGGGAATAGGGAATGAGATTTGAGACATCACCTTTCTGTGATTACAGTCAAAATGATTTACATATTATATGCAGGTACTTTTTTTTTTATATACTGTGATAAAGTCACCTCCAGGATAGTTGGGTTAAGGCAGCTTCAGTCTGAACTACAAGTCCCAGAAGGCACTGCAGGCAAGGAGCCAGGGGGGTGAGATGGAAAACCCGGACTGGACTCCTAGCTGCAAGAAGGGAGGACATGGGTGTAAGCTAATAGGAGGTGTAGATTGGCTGCCACTAGGGGGGAAAGAGAGATAGGAAACCCTGTGTGCAGGAGCTCCTCATTAGGCTCATGCTCAACTCAGCTGGTATGGGTGTGTAGAGAAGCTAATGAGTGGAGAATGATTGGTTGTGAAGGCAGAAGCCAGGGATTGATTAGGCAGGTGGGAATGAGTCTCAGGAGTTCAGTTCAGGGAGAGCAGCAAGGAAGATAGGGGAAGCAGTTGCAGGCTGAAAACCCTTGGGCAGGAAGGTCCCTAAAGTACTGAAGTCTTGGAAGTATTTGCAGGCTGAAATTCCCTGGGTGAGAGGAAGTCCCAAAAGTATTGAATTCATTGTGAAGCTGATGCAGGGGAAAACCCTTGGGTAGAAGGAGTCCCTAAAATAATGAACTCTCCTGAAGGTAAAGAGGATAGAAGGTAGAAAATGCTGCTTGGTGACTGAACTGTGATGATGAACTGAAAGAACTGTTTGTCTTGGGAATTGAATTACTGTTTATTGTGCACTGGATAAAGAGCCCAGACTGAAGCCTGTATTGAATCCTGGTATGTGCTATGCTGCTGTTGGAACTGTGTACTAAAAACCTGCATGGAATAAAAGTCCTTAAGATTGAAGTTACTGGTGGACATCTATTTATTAATTGTACCGGGAGCCTGTGGCTGGAGGAGATTGTTCTATCCTTGGCTGCACAAGAAAGGCGCCTGGTTACAATACCTGGAGGGTTAAGGGACTTGCCCAGAGTCACCAGGACCTACAGAAGAAATTGAACCTGGTTCCCCTGGTTCTCTGGCCAGTTCACTAACCATTAGGCTACTCCTCCACTAAGGGACATAGTTATCAATGTGGGCTACCTTTAATATGGGTTATTTTACCACTAATCCGTGCTATTTTTGAACAAGTCCTATTTATGCAATAAGACTTAATTACTAATATCTGGGATTAACAGTAAAATAACTCATTTTAATGGTAAATTAAAGAAACAAGAAATGTCTCTAGAAATCGAAATCACTGCTATACGTAATAAAATGAGCGAAGTATAGGGCCACCAAGCCATTGTGACATCACTGATGAGGTTGGCTCTTAGACATTGGTGGAAAAAGGCATTATGACATCACAATATCAGCTCTGATATTCAGAGACTGAAACTGTTCACACTAAGGGGTGAAGTTATCAACATGAGCTACTATTAACACATTATTTTACTACTAACTCATGCTATTTTAGTATATATCTCATTTTATGTACAGAGACCTAGTTACTAATAATTGGGACTAGCATTAAAATACCATATCTAAGTCGTAGCCCACGTTGATAAGTTTCCCTCCTTAGCGTAGATTTGAAAATGCAGTCTACATGTGTAATTTTCTTTCCCCAAGATGAACATGTCCCTGGAAGTGCTTCAACTCAATGCAACTAAAAACATATGCTTTGTGGAAGGACACTTTTACTCTAGCTGTTTTAAAGAAGAGCAATTTTGTAGGCAATGTGCTTTGCAATTTAGCCTCGCCATGTGAACTTATCAAATCTTGGAACAGTATAGCTTATTTGTGCTATACAAGAATAATGGTTTATTTCAAAAAATGCTAATAAACTCTTACTGTGACATTTATGTTTTGTGTGAAAGTGATTTGTTATGTTTCTACATTGGTGGATGCTGTCTTTTTGTAACGTTCTCCTCCTCACTCTTGATAATGCATTAATAGGCACTATGGGACCCTTTTGTTAAGCTGTGGTAAAAAGTGGCCTGTTCTAATTTGGACAAGTGAAATTGGCGGGCGCTGGGCCATTTTTTACCGCGGCAAGTAAAAAGGCCTTTTTTTGATGGGGCAGTAAATGGCACGCGACTATTTATTGCCTGAGCCCTTACCGCCAACTATTTACTTGACAGTATGGGCTCAGGTGCTACTTGTGCGGTAATCAGGCAGTGTGCAGCAATGTGGCCCTGCTGCCGATAACCGCTGGGAACGCCCCACCCCGCAATAGAAAATTATTTTCTAACGCAAGAAATTGCACACGCCAACTTCGAAACTATCACAGGATGCCTGCGCTATCCGGCGGTAGGGTTGATTTGGTGCATGCTACTCACGCGTTAGCCCTACCGCAGCTTGGTAAAGGGCCTCTATGATTCTATTTCCGTTGGTATACTTAAGTGAAGAGAGAACTGGAAAGCAAAGCAGAGTGGGTGACAACGTAAGAGAATAGAATGGAAACAAGACCACTCTTGTAGTGGTAAGAGGGTTTTAAGAACACTCCACCCTTTCCCTTTCCCCTCCTAAGTGTTAGAGATCATGATGGCATCATCATACATTGTAAAGTCTATTAAAACTCTAGTTGTATACAGCTAGTCATTAATGCACATGACCATATTAGCATGACTGTAAATGCACATTGTTAGAATCTAGGTTCTACTGCATAAAGTAGAACCTGTAGTAAAATGATACACAATAACCTCCTGATTCTGTAAAAGTCGCCAAAAATTGAGCGTACAAATGAAGGCATGGTGCCAATTTGTGTGCACAATTTAACTGAATGACAAGCCAATTAGTGGCAATAATTGGTTTTATAATAAGCAATTATTGACACTAATTAGATTTCATTAGGCGGGCTCTACGCCTAAACTTTACGTGCAGCCCGAAAAAGGGGTGTGGAAAGGGGACAGACATGGACGTTTCTAGGCAGAACAGGGGTGTGGTTTTGTGTTACATGCATAATTACAGAATAAGGGTGCTCTGAATGTAAATTTAGATAGGGCATTTATACCACATTTTCACTGGTGCAAATGGTTGCGCCTACATTTATGCACAACCGTAACGCTTAAACAAGGTTCTATCAACTGCACCAAACTTTAGGTATGGCTTATAGAATACCACTTCAGCAGGTTTTTCTCATCATCAATCTTTTAAGTACCATTTACTGAATCTAGCCCTAAAAGCATTAGCATATGCTAATGCAGTAGTGCACATTAGTAAACATGGCTGATAATTTATCCTAGTTCTCCAGGGTTATCTCTGAGTCATGGACTTTGTTATTAACACCTCTTAAAGCAATAAGAAGGTTGCTCCATGCATATTTAACAAAACACATGAAAGGCAGCTGTCTTAACCTCGGCTTAATTTTTTCCATGTACACTCCCACAAACACAGGAGCGCTCGACAGTCTAAAATCTGTTTTTGACATAATGACCCTCAAGTTGTACATTTTAAAATAATTTAGTTGGTACTGCAAGTCTCCCCACCACCGATCAAGCTGCTTTCCAACACAGTGGCCACACCGGAAGTAAAAGAAGTTGAGGAACAAGAAAGAGTTGCCATGATTCATACGTATCCTGTACATATGCACAACCACAGTAGATGTATGCTAAAGTTATTAAATCCATACAGAATAATTCATATATTGTACACATACACTTGTTGAAATAACCATCTCTTAGAGTACAGCCATAATGATCAATAACTAGAAGGCTTATTTTTAAGAAACAGCGGTTTTTATGCTTTTTGAAAAATTTACAACGGGCAAAAAAACATCCATTTTGTTTCATTCCCCGTGTTGTTTCCAAGTTTTGACATTTGTTTAAAAAAAATTTTGCAGATTTAAGTGTTGCCAAATAAGGCACACTGATTTCCAGGAGTTTATAATAATCATAAGAGTGACGGATTTTAGGCATGCTTGGGAGAGGTGTCAAGGGAAGCTGTGAGAGTAAGGGAGTGAGACGACCAGAAATAGGATAGGGTCTGCAGTAACAGAGTAGGTAGGGATAACTGAATGAACATAGAGGTCCTTATCTGCTGATAACTGCTATAATTCTGTACTTTTCTTATGTTTCTACCAACATTTGCTTATTTCCGATCTGACGAAGAAGGGCTAATTTTGAAAGCTAATCAAAAAATGTATTATGTCCATAAAAAAAGGTATCATCTTATTTTCTTTTCCATGTTTTATTTTGTTTTATTTCTATTGATTACCTTTAAAAGTGGACTAACATGGGTACCACATCTTTCTACTTATGTTTCTAAAATATGGATCATTTAGCCCCCCCCCCCCCCCCCCCCAAAGTGCTTGGAAAGCCAAATTTTAATATTGCAAATGACAATATGGTTGCATGATCAAACTTCAGCTGCCCCCCCACAAAACAATGAACCCATTGCATAATGAGTGACCTCACTGGGTTTTTGAATGGATAAAAACCAGTGGAAATGAAAAACTCTGATGTCATCAACCATGCAACCAATTGTTCCTTTCCAAGTAGTAAGTTCAGCTTTAAATCGTTCCTGTGCACACAGATTGCTGTGTTGCCACTGCAGTTCAAAAACAGTGCTGGACTAGACTGCATAAGTGTTTTCATCTTTCCTAAAGACTCTAGAGGCGCTCGATGGCAACCTGGCTAGGGATGGACAAAAATATGGCCATTTCTCCCTTAGTCGAATTACATGATGAGGATTTGCCACAGGATTTAATAGCAAAAGAAAAAAAAGAGAGAGAGAGTTTGTATGACTCCATGCTAAAGTCTTACCGATGCAACTCTAAAATCAAACAGGGTGAGTCTATATAAAGTGCACCTGCAATTACACATGTTTGTCATGCATAAATGCAGATCTGTTTCACATGAATGTATCCATAGTGGACACTTAGAAGGGGGAAACACAAGCATCAGAATACTATACGAGGTGCACGATGAGTGGCAGGCACTTTCTTTTTGGCACACCAATGCAGGGTTTGCACCAGTATTCTGTAATACTGCTAATTTAGGGGCCATTTTACTAAAGGCTTGTCGCGAGCCAATCTTGAACCCTGGGAGCCCCCTCTCATCCCTTGAAACAGCCCCCCTCTTTTCCTTACATAAATATATAAGTATTGTCATACTGGGACAGACCGAAGGACCATCAAGCTCAGCATCCTGTTTCCAACAGTGGCCAATCCAGGTCACAAATACCTGGCAAGATCCCAAAAAAGTACAATACATTTTATGCTGCTTATCCTAGGAAGCTATCCAAACCTTATTTAAACCCCCTCCCCAACACATACCATTCACAATGTCCTCCTCCTCCAAGAATGTCCCCTCAAATCCCAACCCTGCAAAAGGCCTGGCACTGAATATCCAGGGCTAATTTACCCAGCCACAGTCAGCATTTTAAAAAACCACCGTTGGCTGAACATTGGTTGGAATATGCTTAGCTGGGCAGTCTCTATCAATGATTAGTGGAATACACATATGTGCTGATGCACACCCTTCCATGTATATTCCAGCAGGTGTGGGTGTTGCTTCTACTAATAGGGCACAGCAGTGTTGGAGCCACGGGGGGCCTTGGGAGCCTGCCCCCCAAGTTGGGTTTGGGACCCCCCGAAGTCTGATGGTTTCGTGACAGGAGTCCACAAGCCCCGCTAGCAGAAGCTTTCCTGCAGCAATATTCACTGCTGCGCTACCAGCCCTGTTTCCCCCTCCCCTGTGTGCGCATGCTGGTTTTTAATGAAATCGAGCATGTGCGAGCTTTGCGCATGCTCAATTTCACTAAAACCCACCATGCACGCCAGAGCAGGAAATCAGGGCAGGCAGCACAGCAGTGAATATCGCTGCAGGAATCTTCTGCTGGCAGGGCTTATGTGGGGCTGCGGTGGGGACGAAAAGCACCGGTGAGGTGGGGCAAAATGAGTCCCCCCCACTTTGGGTTCATCCCCCCCAACCCACAAGTGAGGTCTGGCTATGCCGCTGGAGCACAGGGTACAAAAGAGCCATGGGACTGGACAGAGGTATAGAAACGACAGCCAGAATACCATGGGGTGGGAAGAAGCAAAAGACAAAACAGCCCGAGTGGCAACTTGGTCAGGTGTGGGATGGTATTAGTGATCTAGGAGTTAGCAGGGGCAAAAGCAATTAAAATGATCCTCCAGTGAATTTCCCTGAATGAAAGCTATTCTATTTTTTTTGTTTCTATCTTTAAACTGTGTTGTTATTGTGTTAATATTTTGCTTTTTTTTATATTGCATTTTGCCTTGTTTTATGGAAGATTTCTGCATTGAGCTTTTGGAAAACCAGATCACAAATAACAAAAAAATCACATTACATTAAAAATATTGTAGAAGTCTGCCTTCCCATGACGATGTGAACAAAAAGAAAAAGGTTCATTGGATTTTTGCCTGCTCCATAAATTAAGTGTATTAGTGCTGTTTCTTTGAACACCCTGCCTGGTTATTGATCTTGGCATGTCTCAGATGTGCTGGCGATTACATACCCTGCCCGTTCCTTCAGCTTCTTATCCGTTATCCCATCTTTGGACACAAGTTTGTTAAAAACCAAAATGCCAATGACCATGTTCACCTGCAATTAAATCACAGCAACAACAAGAAAACAAAGATGTTATATCAAACTGGGTTGGTCTTGCAACAACTATGTGGTCTATTTAACTTTCATAAGTAATTGGTTTTGAAGCTGGTTTAGAACTGCCTCCTTTGTTCACTTGGAAATAGAAATGGGACAATAAAGAATATAAGAGTTGATATTCTGCCAGCAGCGCTCACTGTTTTACTGACTTTCGCCGGAAATTCAATGCTGGGCCATGTCCAGACTCTAGCAGGGGTGGACTAACCATTTGGGCAATCAGGCAGTGCCCGAGGACCCAGAGGCTCTAAGGGGCCCAGAGGCTTTGCCTGGTTGACCGCCGGTGCCACACACTACAGCCTCCCCAGCCTCAGTGGGCCCTCCCTGGTCCTACCTTGAAGGGCCCTGGTGGTCTAGCAGCCTATGCGGGGGCAAGAAAGAATCTCACTCTTTCCTGTCGAATGCTGCTACTCTGCCTGGCACAGCCATGTTTTAAAAATGGCTGCTGAGACTGCCAAGACCCGTGAGACTACAGCGGTGCGAGCACAGTAGCGACAACGGGCAGGAAAGAGTGGAGTTCTTTCCTGCCCCTGAAAAAACACTAGACCAACAGGGCTCTTTAAAGTAGGACCAGGTAGGGCACACTTTGGCTCAGAAATCTGTAGTGTGTGGGAGGGGGGCATCAGCTATGGCGGAGGGGGGCCTGCACTGGGGTGGGGGTGGCGGGCAGAAGCAGGGGTGCCCAATGACCTTTACTGCCCGGGGACCCGATCACTGTCAGTCTGCCCCAGGACTCTAGCATTGAATTTCCGGGCTTGCGGAGCCGGCTAACACACAGCTGGTTAAGTCCAATATTCAGCACTTAACTGGTTAGGGGACATTGCATAAAAATAGGACTGACTTTTATGCAGTCCCATTTAAGCAGTTCACCTGGCCAGTTAAGTTGCGAATATCAGCACTTAACCAGCCAAGTGCTGACTCCACCCCGAGAATGCCCCCCAAATAGCCGTTTTTGAGTTCAGTGATAACAAGTTATTTTCAGCTGCTAACCGGTTAAGTGTTGCTGAAAAAGACCAGTTAGCCCTGAACAGGTGATTTAACTGGCCAGGAGCCATTTCTGGCTGGTTAAATTGCATTGAATATCATCCCTTAGTGTTCAGATTTCATAACTCACCTTTCCAATCCTGAACACAAGGCGAGTATGGTAGGTATTTTCCCGTACCAAAGAGATTACAATCCACATTGGCTCCTGAGGTAATGGAGGCAAAGCAACTTGCCCAAGGTCACAGGAGCAGGGAATTGAAACCAGGCTTTCTGTAGCACTGCTCTAGCCACTAGGTACGCTTCCACTCCAAGACTAACAAAGACATGGTTGGCCACACCTATTTATTGGGCTAATTTCTAATGTTTGCGACTAGCTTTTGAGAACTCTATTCTTCATTTTCCAATCATCTGAAAAAGGGTTATACTCAGTGCTTTTTTTGTGCCGGTACGCAACGGTACGGCGTGCCGGCACCTTTTTGTTTTGCTCCCCCCGCCCCGTGAGTCAACAGGAGAAGCAGCAGCGGCCGGAAATAGGGGCTGGTGCCGCGTGCGTCGCGACTTCGCGCCGTTCGCGGGAAACTTGGCAGGGAGAGGGAAACCAACAGAGGGAAGGATTGGGGGGAGAGAGAGAAAGAGGGAAACCAACAGAGGGAAGGATTGGGGAGAGAGAGAAAGAGGGAAGGATTGGGGAGAGAGAGGGAAACCAACAGAGGGAAGGATTGAGGAGAGAGGGAAAGAGGGAAACCAACAGAGGGAAGGATTGGAGAAAGAGGGAAACCAACAGAGGGAAGGATTGGGGAGAGAGAGAAAGAGGGAAACCAACAGAGGGAAGGATTGGGGAGAGAGAGAAAGAGGGAAACCAACAGAGGGAAGGATTGGGGAGAGAGAGGAAGAGGGAAACCAACAGAGGGAAGGATTGGGGAGAGAGAGAAAGAGGGAAACCAACAGAGGGAAGGATTGGGGAAAGAGAAAAAGAGGGAAACCAACAGAGGGAAGGATTGGGGAGAGAGTGAAAGAGGGAAACCAACAGAGGGAAGGATTGGGGAAAGAGAAAAAGAGGGAAACCAACAGAGGGAAGGATTGGGGAAAGAGGGAAACCAACAGAGGGAAGGATTGGGGAGAGAGAGAAAGAGGGAAACCAACAGAGAGAAGGATTGGGGAGAGAGAGAAAGAGGGAAGGATTGGGGAGAGAGAGGGAAACCAACAGAGGGAAGGATTGGGGAGAGAGGGAAAGAGGGAAACCAACAGAGGGAAGGATTGGAGAAAGAGGGAAAACAACAGAGGGAAGGATTGGATAGAGAGAGAAAGAGGGAAACCAACAGAGGGAAGGATTGGGGAGAGAGAGAAAGAGGGAAACCAACAGAGGGAAGGATTGGAGAAAGAGGGAAAACAACAGAGGGAAGGATTGGAGAAAGAGGGAAACCAACAGAGGGAAGGATTGGGGAGAGAGAGAAAGAGGGAAACCAACAGAGGGAAGGATTGGGGAGAGAGAGAAAGAGGGAAACCAACAGAGGGAAGGATTGGGGAAAGAGAAAAAGAGGGAAACCAACAGAGGGAAGGATTGGGGAGAGAGAGAAAGAGGGAAACCAACAGAGGGAAGGATTGGGGAAAGAGAAAAAGAGGGAAACCAACAGAGGGAAGGATTGGGGAAAGAGGGAAACCAACAGAGGGAAGGTTTGGGGAGAGAGAGAAAGAGGGAAACCAACAGAGGGAAGGATTGGGGAAAGAGAAAAAGAGGGATACCAACAGAGGGAAGGATTGGGGAAAGAGGGAAACCAAGAGAGGGAAGGATTGGGGAGAGAGAGAAAGAGGGAAACCAACAGAGGGAAGGATTGGGGAGAGAGAGAAAGAGGGAAACCAACAGAGGGAAGGATTGTGGGGAGAGAGAGAAAGAGGGAAACCAACAGAGGGAAGGATTCGGGAGAGAGAGAAAGAGGGAAACCAACAGAGGGAAGGATTGGGGAGAGAGAGAAAGAGGGAAGGATTGGGGAGAGAGAGGGAAACCAACAGAGGGAAGGATTGGGGAGAGAGGGAAAGAGGGAAACCAACAGAGGGAAGGATTGGAGAAAGAGGGAAAACAACAGAGGGAAGGATTGGGGAGAGAGAGAAAGAGGGAAACCAACAGAGGGAGGATTGGGGAGAGAGAGAGAAAGAGGGAAACTAACAGAGGGAAGGATTGGAGAAAGAGGGAAAACAACAGAGGGAAGGATTGGAGAAAGAGGGAAAACAACAGAGGGAAGGATTGGGGAGAGAGAGAAAGAGGGAAACCAACAGAGGGAAGGATTGGGGAGAGAGAGAAAGAGGGAAACCAACAGAGGGAAGGATTGGGGAGAGAGAGAAAGAGGGAAACCAACAGAGGGAAGGATTGGGGAGAGAGAGAAAGAGGGAAACCAACAGAGGGAAGGATTGGGGAGAGAGAGAAAGAGGGAAACCAACAGAAGGAAGGATTGGGGAGAGAGAGAAAGAGGGAAACCAACAGAGGGAAGGATTGGGGACAGAGAGAAAGAGGGAAACCAACAGAGGGAATGATTGGGGGGGGAGAGAGAAAGAGGGAAACCAACAGAGGGAAGGATTGGGGAGAGAGAGAGAAAGAGGGAAAACAACAGAGGGAAGGATTGGGGAGAGAAAGAGGGAAAACAACAGAGGGAAGGATTGGGGAAAGAGGGAAACCAACAGAGGGAAGGATTGGGGAGAGAGAGAAAGAGGGAAACCAACAGAGGGAAGGATTGGGGAAAGAGAAAAAGAGGGAAACCAACAGAGGGAAGGATTGGGGAGAGAGAGAAAGAAGGAAACCAACAGAGAGAAGGATTGGGGAGAGACAGAAAGAGGGAAGGATTGGAGAGAGAGAGGGAAACCAACAGAGGGAAGGATTGGGGAGAGAGGGAAAGAGGGAAACCAACAGAGGGAAGGATTGGAGAAAGAGGAAAAACAACAGAGGGAAGGATTGGGGAGAGAGAGAAAGAGAGAAACCAACAGAGGGAAGGATTGGGGAGAGAGAGAAAGAGGGAAACCAACAGAGGGAAGGATTGGAGAAAGAGGGAAAACAACAGAGGGAAGGATTGGAGAAAGAGGGAAACCAACAGAGGGAAGGATTGGGGAGAGAGAGAAAGAGGGAAACCAACAGAGGGAAAGATTGGGGAGAGAGAGAAAGAGGGAAACCAACAGAGGGAAGGATTGGGGAGAGAGAGAAAGAGGGAAACCAACAGAGGGAAGGATTGGGGGGAGAGAGAAAGAGGGAAACCAACAGAGGGAAGGATTGGGGAGAGAGAGAAAGGGGGAAACCAACAGAGGGAAGGATTGGGGAAAGAGAAAAAGAGGGAAACCAACAGAGGGAAGGATTGGGGAGAGAGAGAAAGAGGGAAACCAACAGAGGGAAGGATTGGGGAAAGAGAAAAAGAGGGAAACCAACAGAGGGAAGGATTGGGGAAAGAGGGAAACCAACAGAGGGAAGGATTGGGGAGAGAGAGAAAGAGGGAAACCAACAGAGGGAAGGATTGGGGAAAGAGAAAAAGAGGGATACCAACAGAGGGAAGGATTGGGGAAAGAGGGAAACCAAGAGAGGGAAGGATTGGGGAGAGAGAGAAAGAGGGAAACCAACAGAGGGAAGGATTGGGGAGAGAGAGAAAGAGGGAAACCAACGGAAGGATTGGGGGGAGAGAGAGAAAGAGGGAAACCAACAGAGGGAAGGATTGGGGAGAGAGAGAAAGAGGGAAATCAACAGAGGGAAGGATTGGGGAGAGAGAGAAAGAGGGAAGGATTGGGGAGAGAGAGAAAGAGGGAAACCAACAGAGGGAAGGATTGGGGAGAGAGAGAAAGAGGGAAACCAACAGAGGGAAGGATTGGGGAAAGAGAAAAAGAGGGAAACCAACAGAGGGAAGGATTGGGGAAAGAGGGAAACCAACAGAGGGAAGGATTGGGGAAAGAGGAAAACCAACAGAGGGAAGGATTGGGGAGAGAGAGAAAGAGGGAAACCAACAGAGGGAAGGATTGGGGAAAGAGAAAAAGAGGGATACCAACAGAGGGAAGGATTGGGGAAAGAGGAAAACCAACAGAGGGAAGGATTGGGGAGAGAGAGAAAGAGGGAAACCAACAGAGGGAAGGATTGGGGAGAGAGAGAGAGAGGGAAACCAACAGAGGGAAGGATTGGGGGGAGAGAGAGAAAGAGGGAAACCAACAGAGGGAAGGATTGGGGAGAGAGAGAAAGAGGGAAACCAACAGAGGGAAGGATTGGGGAGAGAGAGAAAGAGGGAAGGATTGGGGAGAGAGAGGGAAACCAACAGAGGGAAGGATTGGGGAGAGAGGGAAAGAGGGAAACCAACAGAGGGAAGGATTGGAGAAAGAGGGAAAACAACAGAGGGAAGGATTGGGGAGAGAGAGAAAGAGGGAAACCAACAGAGGGAAGGATTGGGGAGAGAGAGAGAAAGAGGGAAACCAACAGAGGGAAGGATTGGAGAAAGAGGGAAAACAACAGAGGGAAGGATTGGAGAAAGAGGGAAAACAACAGAGGGAAGGATTGGAGAAAGAGGGAAACCAACAGAGGGAAGGATTGGAGAAAGAGGGAAAACAACAGAGGGAAGGATTGGGGAGAGAGAGAAAGAGGGAAACCAACAGAGGGAAGGATTGGGGTGAGAGAGAAAGAGGGAAACCAACAGAGGAAAGGATTGGGGAGAGAGAGAAAGAGGGAAACCAACAGAGGGAAGGATTGGGGACAGAGAGAAAGAGGGAAACCAACAGAGGGAAGGATTGGGGAGAGAGAGAGAAAGAGGGAAAACAACAGAGGGAAGGATTGGGGAGAGAAAGAGGGAAAACAACAGAGGGAAGGATTGGGGAGAGAGAGAAAGAGGGAAAACAACAGAAGGAAGGATTGGGGAGAGAGAGAAAGAGGGAAAACAACAGAGGGAAGGATTGGGGAGAGAGAGAAAGAGGGAAAACAACAGAGGGAAGGATTGGGGAGAGAGAGGGGAAAACAAATGGAAGGATGGGGAGAGAGAGGGAAAACAGATGGAAGGATGGGGAGAGAGAGGGAAAAACAGATTGAAGGATTGGGGAGAGAGGGGAAAAACAGATGGAAGGATGGTGAGAGAGAGAAAGAGGGAAAACAACAGAGGGAAGGATTGGGGAGAGAGCGGGGAAAACAGATGGAAGGATGGGGAGAGAGAGGGAAAAACACAGATGGAAGGATTGGGGAGAGAGGGAAAAACAGATGGAAGGATTGGGGAGAGAGAGGGCAAAACAGATGGAAGGATTGGGGAGAGAGAGAGGGAAAACAGATGGAAGGATGGGGAGAGAGAGAGGGAAAATGGAAGGATAGGGAGAGAAAGAGAAAGAGGGAAGATGCTGGATGGAAGAATGCAGAAAGAAATAGGGGAGACACTTGAAGGATGGGGAGAGAAAGCAGAGCTACTGGATGGAAAAGGGGAATAGAGAAAGACTGGAGAATAAGAGGAAGCGGCATGGGGAGAACAAGGGTGAGGAAAAGATGAAAAGCCACAGGTAGATGAAGAAAATTAAAGAATGGATAGTAAGAATGAATTAAATCTGGACAGAGAGAGAGCCTGAAAAATATTGAAGAAAGCAAAGAAAAGGAGACAAAAATGACAAATGGCACAGAAGAGTTAAGCGAAAACAAAGGAAAGGAGAATCACAGACTGGGACCAATATGAAAGAAAAACAGTCACCAGATTGGGGAAAGAGAAAAAGAGGGAAACCAACAGAGGGAAGGATTGGGGAAAGAGGGAAACCAACAGAGGGAAGGATTGGGGAGAGAGAGAAAGAGGGAAACCAACAGATGGAAGGATTGGGGAAAGAGAAAAAGAGGGAAACCAACAGAGGGAAGGATTGGGGAAAGAGGGAAACCAACAGAGGGAAGGATTGGGGAGAGAGAGAAAGAGGGAAACCAACAGAGGGAAGGATTGGGGTAAGAGAAAAAGAGGGAAACCAACAGAGGGAAGGATTGGGGAAAGAGGGAAACCAACAGAGGGAAGGATTGGGGAAAGAGGGAAACCAACAGAGGGAAGGATTGGGGAGAGAGAGAAAGAGGGAAACCAACAGAGGGAAGGATTGGGGAAAGAGAAAAAGAGGGAAACCAACAGAGGGAAGGTTTGGGGAAAGAGGGAAACCAACAGAGGGAAGGATTGGGGAGAGAGAGAAAGAGGGAAACCAACAGAGAGAAGGATTGGGGAGAGAGAGAAAGAGGGAAGGATTGGGGAGAGAGAGGGAAACCAACAGAGGGAAGGATTGGGGAGAGAGGGAAAGAGGGAAACCAACAGAGGGAAGGATTGGGGAGAGAGGGGAAGAGGGAAACCAACAGAGGGAAGGATTGGAGAAAGAGGGAAAACAACATAGGGAAGGATTGGAGAGAGAGAGAAAGAGGGAAACCAACAGAGGGAAGGATTGGGGAGAGAGAGAAAGAGGGAAACCAACAGAGCGAAGGATTGGAGAAAGAGGGAAAACAACAGAGGGAAGGATTGGGGAAAGAGAAAAGAGGGAAACCAACAGAGGGAAGGATTGGGGAAAGAGGGAAACCAACAGAGGGAAGGATTGGGGAGAGAGAGAAAGAGGGAAACCAACAGAGGGAAGGATTGGGGAAAGAGAAAAAGAGGGAAACCAACAGAGGGAAGGATTGGGGAAAGAGGGAAACCAACAGAGGGAAGGATTGGGGAGAGAGAGAAAGAGGGAAACCAACAGAGGGAAGGATTGGGGAAAGAGAAAAAGAGGGAAACCAACAGAGGGAAGGATTGGGGAAAGAGGGAAACCAACAGAGGGAAGGATTGGGGAGAGAGAGAAAGAGGGAAACCAACAGAGAGAAGGATTGGGGAGAGAGAGAAAGAGGGAAGGATTGGGGAGAGAGAGGGAAACCAACAGAGGGAAGGATTGGGGAGAGAGGGAAAGAGGGAAACCAACAGAGGGAAGGATTGGAGAAAGAGGGAAAACAACAGAGGGAAGGATTGGGGAGAGAGAGAAAGAGGGAAACCAACAGAGGGAAGGATTGGGGAGAGAGAGAAAGAGGGAAACCAACAGAGGGAAGGATTGGAGAAAGAGGGAAAACAACAGAGGGAAGGATTGGAGAAAGAGGGAAAACAACAGAGGGAAGGATTGGGGAGAGAGAGAAAGAGGGAAAACAAGAGAGGGAAGGATTGGGGAGAGAGAGGGGAAAACAGATGGAAGGATGGGGAGAGAGAGGGAAAAACAGATGGAAGGATGGGGAGAGAGAGGGATAAACAGATTGAATGATTGGGGAAAGAGGGGAAAAACAGATGGAAGGATGGTGAGAGAGAGAGAGAGAAAGAGGGAAAACAACAGAGGGAAGGATTGGGGAGAGAGAGGGGAAAACAGATGGAAGGATGGGGAGAGAGAGGGAAAAACAGATGGAAGGATTGGGGAGAGAGAGGGAAAAACAGATGGAAGGATTGGGGAGAGAGGGGAAAAACAGATGGAAGGATTGGGGAGAGAGAGGGAAAAACAGATGGAAGGATTGGGGAGAGAGAGGGGAAAACAGATGGAAGGATGGGGAGAAAGAGGGAAAACAACAGAAAGAAGGATTGGGGGGAGAGGGGAAAAACAGATGGAAGGATTGGGGAGAGAGAGGGAAAAACAGATGGAAGGATTGGGGAGAGAGAGGGGAAAACAGATGGAAGGATGGGGAGAAAGAGGGAAAACAACAGAAAGAAGGATTGGGGGGAGAGAGGGAAAAACAGATGGAAGGATTGGGGAGTGAGGGGAAAAACAGATGGAAGGATTGGGGAGAGAGAGGGAAAACAGATGGAAGGATGGGGAGAGAGAGGAAAAAACACAGATGGAAGGATTGGGGAGAGAAGGCAAAACTGATGGAAGGATTGGGGAGAGAGAGAGGGAAAACAGATGGAAGGATGGGGAGAGAGAGAGGGAAAATGGAAGGATAGGGAGAGAAAGAGAAAGAGGGAAGACGCTGGATGGAAGAATGCAGAAAGAAATAGGGGAGACACTTGAAGGTTGGGGAGAGAAAGCAGAGCTGCTGGATGGAAAAGGGGAACTGAGAAAGACTGGAGAATAAGAGGAAGCGGCATGGGGAGAACAAGGGTGAGGAAAAGATGAAAAGCCACAGGTAGATGAAGAAAATTAAAGAATGGATAGTAAGAATGAATTAAATCTGGACAGAGAGAGAGCCTGAAAAATATTGAAGAAAGCAAAGAAAAAGGAGACAAAAATGACAAATGGCACAGAAGAGTTAAGCGAAAACAAAGGAAAGGAGAATCACAGACTGGGACCAATATGAAAGAAAAACAGTCACCAGACAACAAAGGTAGAAAAAAATCATTTTATTTTCATTTTAGTGTTTGTAATATGTCCAATTTGAGAATTTACATTGGCTGTCTTATTGTGCACTGGGTATACTGGAGCTGTAAGAGCTTACAGAGATTATTTATAATGAAAAAAAATCACATTATTTTTTTCTCCTATAGTCAGTGCTTTTTTTGTGCCGGTACGCAACGGTACGGCGTACCGGCACCTTTTTTTGCCCGCCCCACCCCCCGCGACACTCCGGGCGAGTCCTGCACTTAATTGTTTTTTTTTTAAGACTCAGAACGCGCGAACGATACAGCCGGCAGCGATTGAAAGAGGCTGTTTGGGCTGGCGTCTGCGTCGGAGCTTCCATCACCCTCTGCGAGTCCCGCGAAACAGGAAGTTGTAACAACGAAGGCGGGACTCGCAGAGGGTGAGGGAAGCTCCGACGCAGACGCCAGCCCAGACAGCCTCTTTCAATCGCTGCCGGCTGCATCGTTCGCACGTTCTGAGTCTTAAAAAAAAAACAATTAAGTGCAGGACTCGCCCGGAGTGTCGCGGGGGGGGGGGGGAAGGATTGGGGAGAGAAAGAGGGAAACCAACAGAGGGAAGGATTGGGGAGAGAGGGAAAGAGGGAAACCAACAGAGGGAAGGATTGGGGAGAGAGGGAAAGAGGGAAACCAACAGAGGGAAGGATTGGGGAGAGAGAGGGAAACCAACAGAGGGAAGGATTGGGGAGAGAGAGGGAAAAACAGATGGAAGGATTGGGGAGAGAGGGGAAAAACAGATGGAAGGATTGGGGAGAGGGGAAAACAGATGGAAGGATGGGGAGAGAGAGGGAAAACAGATGGAAGGATGGGGAGAGAGAGGGGGAAAAACAGATGGAAGGATGGGGAGAGAGAGGGGGAAAACAGATGGAAGGATGGGGAGAGAGAGAGGGAAAACGGAAGGATAGGGAGAGAAAGAGGGAAGACGCTGGATGGAAGAATGCAGAAAGAAATAGGGGAGACACTGGAAGGATGGGGAGAGAAAGCAGAGCTGCTGGATGGAAAAGGGGAATAGAGAAAGACTGGAGAATAAGAGGAAGGGGCATGGGGAGAACAAGGGTGAGGAAAAGATGAAAAGCCACAGGTAGATGAAGGAAATTAAAGAATGGATAGTAAGAATGAATTAAATCTGGACAGAGAGAGAGCCTGAAAAATATTGAAGAAAGCAAAGAAAAAGGAGACAAAAATGACAAATGGCACAGAAGAGTTAAGCGAAAACAAAGGAAAGCAGAATCACAGACTGGGACCAATATGGAAAGAAAAACAGTCACCAGACAACAAAGGTAGAAAAAAATCATTTTATTTTCATTTTAGTGTTTGTAATATGTCCAATTTGAGAATTTACATTGGCTGTCTTATTTTGCACTGGGTATACTGGAGCTGTAAGAGCTTACAGAGATTATTTATCATGAAAAAAAATCACGTTATTTTTTTCTCCTATAGTACTATAATATTTTCAATGATGTCTGTTTATATACGCCATGGCTGGTATAGGGGGTGTGGTTAATGTGGGTGTGGCTATCATAGGGGTGGAGCCATATGTGGTGACCCCGCCCATAATGAGTACCGGCACCTTTTTTTCTACAAAAAAAGCACTGCCTATAGTACTGTAATATTTTCAATGATGTCTGTTTATATGCGCCATGGCTGGTATAGGGGGTGTGGCTATCATAAGGGTGGAGCCATATGTGGTGACCCCGCCCATAATGAGTACCGGCACCTTTTTTTCTACAAAAAAAGCACTGGTTATACTACTCATAAGCAGGATAAATAAAATCTCACCAGCAACACATTTGAGCTCTATTTTTACTTAGGCTGCAAAGGAAAATCGATCTTGCCTGGAAGTGGTGGAGACGAAAACAGTACCTCAGTTGAAGAGAGCTTGGAACAAGTACGTATGATCTTTAAAGGAGTGATAGGGAGAGTAGATGGCATGGATAGGCAGACTGGATAGGCCATATAGTCATTATCTACCTACATTTTTCTCTGTTTGTATGTTAATAGGTCAGTCATAAGAACATAAGAATAGCCATCTGGGTCAGACCAATGGCCCATCTAGCCCAGTATCCTTCTTACAACAGTGGCCAATTCAGGTCAAAAGTACCTGATAGAATCCCAAATATTAGCAAGATTCATGCTGCTGATCCCAGGGACAAGAAGTGGCTTCCCCCATGTCTATCTCAATTGCAGACTATGGATTCTTCCTCCAAGTGCAAAACCTTTTTTAAATCCACATACATTAACGGCTGATACCACATCCTCTGGCAATGAGTTCCAGAGCTTAACTATTTGTTGAGTGAAAAAATATTCCCTCCCGTTCGTTTTAAAAGTAGACCATGAGGGGCATAATCGAAAGGGACGCCCAAGTTTTGCTGAGGACGTCCTCACAAAACATCCCAATGGAGGGGTGGGGAAACCCGTATTATCGAAACAAGATGGACATCCATCTTTTGTTTCAATAATACGGTCGGGGACGCCCAAATCTTGAAATTTAGGTCGTCCTTAGAGATGGTCGTTCCTAGACTTGGTCGTTTCTGATTTTCGGCGATAATGGAAGCCAAGGACATCCATCTCAGAAACGACCAAATGCAAGCCCTTCGGTCGTGGAAGGAGCCAGCATTCGTAGTGCACTGGTCCCCTTGACATGCCAGGACACCAATCGGGCATCCTAGGGGGCACTGCAGTGGACTTCATAAATTGCTCCCAGGTACATAGCTCCCTTACCTTGCATGCTGAGCCCCCCCAAAACCCACTACCCACCACTGTACACCACTACTATAGACCTTACGGGTGAAGGGGGGCACCTAAATGTGGGTACAATGGGTTTCTGGTGGGTTTTGGAGGGCTCACATTTACCACCATAAACGTAACAGGTAGGGGGGGAGATAGGCCTGGGTCCGCATGCCTGCCTGAAGTGCACTGCACCCACTAAAACTGCTTAAGGGACCTGCATACTGCTGTGATAGACCTGAGTATGACATTTGAGGCTAGCATAGAGGCTGTCACAAAATATTTTGAAATATTTTTTTTGAGGGTGGGAGGGGGTTAGTGATCACTGGGGGAGTAAGGGGCGATCATCCTCGATTCTCTCTGGTCAGTTCGGGCACCTTTTTGTGCCTTGGTTGTAAGAAAAACAGGACCAGGTAAAGTCGTCCAAGTGCTCGTCAGGAACGCCCTTTTTTTCCATTATGGATCAAGGATGTCCATGTGTTAGGCACGCCCCTGTGAACTTTGGCCATCCCTGCGACAGAAAGCAGTTGGGGACATCCAAAATCGGCTTTCGATTATACCGATTTGGATGACCCTGTGAGAAGGACGCCCGTCTTCCGATTTGTGTCGACAGATGGGCGTCCTTCTCTTTCGAAAATAAGCCTGCATGTAAGTTTCTTGAATGTCCCCTAGTCTTTGTACTTTTTGAAAGAGTAAAAAATCGATTTACATTTACCTGGTCTACACCACTCAGTATTTTGTAGACCTCTATCATATCTCCCCTCAGTCCAGTGGCATATCCAGAAGGCAATTTTTGGGTGGGCATGCATTTCCTCTTCCCTTCCCCACCCCTCACCACCATGAAATTTAAAAATTAAATACTTTAGCTGGTGAAGATCCCTAGCCCACCGACCCATGTTTAGAAAAGCACAGCAGTAAAAAGCAGCGCTCCAAGCCACTGACAACAGCACCACAGATATGCTCAGTTCACATGCATGTTCAGTTCTCATGCATGAACTGAATATGCCCACTGTTTGAGGAACTACCACTGACAGCCATAGTTTTCTGACAGAGGGTTTGATGGACTGCAGATATCTTCAGCTGGTGGGGGATTGGAGATCCCCCACCAGCTATGTGAATGATGCACCTACGGTTGCCAACTTTCCGCAAGATAAAACTCAGTACCTGCCATCACCCTGCCCCTTGCCACATCTCATCCCACTCCCAACAAATAACTGAAATGAGGGCAGCAGACCAGGATTCAGCACCTACAGCCACACTGAGGGCTGGGAGGGGATAGTACAACGGCTTGCACTTGTCAGCCCCCAATGAACCAGAGCTCCCTCTATAGTCCTTCAACATATATATGCTTCCTCTATACCGTTTTTCAACCACTATGCTGTGGCACATTGGTGTGCCGCGAGAGTTGAAGGCTATTTATTAGTAGGGCCAGCTTAATTTCTGCTGGAATGGAGTGTACCTTTTAAAGGTTTTGTGGCTCTAACGGTCGGTGCCAGCGAGCAGCGATTCTTACAGCCTGCTTGCGCCAACCCTGGAGCTTTCTCTCTGATGTAACTTCCTGCTTCCACATAAGTAGGAAGTTACATCAGAGAGAAGGCTCCACAGTTGGCATGAACAGCCTGTATGAATCGCTACTCGCTGCCACTGACTGTTGGAGAGAAGAAAACTTTTAAAAGGTAGATGGTGGGGAGGGTGTCAGAGTCAAGGGAATATGACTGGTCGCTGGCTGGAGAGAGAACAGGAGGGAGAAATAATGGACTGTTCCTGAGGATGGGGGGGAAGAGAAGGCAAATAGTGGATTATTTGGTGGGAGGAGCAGGTTAAATGCTGGACCATGTGTGGGTGGGGGTGGGGTAGAAGGTAAAATGCAGGACCTTAATGCAGAGGTGTGCCTTGACAATTTTAGCAACCACAAGAAGAGCGGAAGAAACCAAAAGGACCAGACTGAAGACCACAAAGAGTAAGAGCACCAAAATAGCTTTATTAGGATCCTACACGGTCCGTGTTTCGGCCAAATAGGCCTTCCACAGGGGTCTTCAAATTGACGTATACAGATGTTCCTCCAAAATTACATGGGGTAGAAAGAATAAGCACAAAAACGCTGGTGCTATCTGAAACTGAGCATAGACGCTAATGCACCACCTTTGTGACCCTGCTGTTCTCCCCCTATTTCTTCCCTCATGTACAGCATACTACTACTATAGTGCTACGTATTGTACACATTACATGCAGGTACTTTCTCTGTCCCTAGAGGGCTCACAATCTAGGTTTTGTACCTGGGGCAATGGAGGGCTAAATGACTTGCCCAAGGTCACAAGGAGCTGCAGTGGTAATCAAACTCAGGATCAAGACCGCTGCACTAACCATTAGGCCACTCCTCCACTCCCTGCATCTTCTCTTTCCCTGTGTCCAGAATTTTCTCCCATTCCTTCCCTCATGTCCATCATCCTCTCTCTGTGTCCAGTCCTTCCCTGCATCCATTCTTTCCCCCCATTTCTTCCCTTATGTCCAGCTTGTCCTCTGTCCTGTCTCTCCCTGTGTCTGGAATTACCCCCATTCCTTCCCTTATCCAGCAACCCATGTGAGCAGTCATTCCGGATAACCAAAATCTTTCACCATTCCTTCCTTCATAACCAGCATGCCCTCTCTATATCCTGTTCCTCCTTGTATCCAGAATCCATCCCCCCATTTCTTCTCTCATGTTCAGCGTTCCTTCCCTATATCCCCCTCAAATCCAGGATCTCTTTATTTATTTGTCTTCCTCTGTGCTCTTATTCCTCCTTCTTATTCCCTGATACTGTCTTCAAATTCTTCCTGCCCCCCCCCAGCAGATCCCTCCCCCGCAGCCCCCACGAGCCCCTTACCTGTGATTGACATCGGATCACCCAATGATGCAGAGATAATGTAATCTTTAGAAGCCAGTGCGGGACTTCTCAGGCTAATCATGCTGTTAGCTCTGCAGCACCCCTCACAAAAATAGGAATTCTGTGTCTGAGTTGGGCGGAACGCTGCAGTGCCATCAGCACAAGGTGGTTGGGAGGTCCCATGCTGCTTTCAAAGGATTACGTTGTTGCTGCAGGCCCTTGGGAGGCCAGATGCATTTCATGACAGCAGTGGAAGAGAGAGGTCAAGAGGGAGTGCGACCTGTATTTGGCGATCTGCTAAAAACTGGCATGAAAGTGGCTGGAATTTTGCTTTGCCAGTTAGGCTAGCCGCTCCTGGGTGGGCCTGGGATGAAAGTGGGTGGGCCCAGGTCCACCCACGGCTACGTCCCTGCCTCAGCCGTCTCTTTTCCAAGCTGAAGCGTCCTAATCTCTTAAGCTTTTTCTCATATGAGAGGAGTTCCATCCCCTTAATCATTTTGGTTGTTTTTCTTTGAACATTTTCTAAGTCTGCTATATCTTTTTCTAAGACACAGCGACCAGAATTGCACACAATACCCAAAGTGTTGTTGCACCATGGAGTGATACAGAGGCATTATAATGTTCTTTGTCTTATTTTCTATCCCTTTCCTTATATTTCCTAACATTCTGTTTACTTTTACGGCCGCCACCACACAGTGTGCAGATTTCAGCGTATTGTCCACGATGACACCTAGATGTTTTTCTTGGATGCTGACTGCTAGGGTAGAACCTAGCATCAAATAACTATGATTTGGATTATTATTCCCAATGTGCATCACTTTCCACTTCTCTTCATTAAATCTCACCTGCCATTTAGATGCCCATTCTTCCTACAATTTGGAACGGGTAGACGTGAATCGTTTGTTTACTCTTTCCAAAAATACTAGAACTAGGGGGCATGCGATGAAGCTATAAAGTAGTACATTTAATACGAATTGGAGAAAAGTTTTCTTCACTCAATGTGTAATTAAACTCTGGAATTCGTTGCCAGATAATGTGGTAAAGGCAGTTAGCTTAGCGGGGTTTAAAAAGGGTCTAGACGTCTCCCTAAAGGAAAAGTCCATAGACCATTATTACATTGACTTGGGAAAATCCACTGCTTATTTCTGGGATAAGCAGCATAAAATGTAGAGGTTTTCCGGGATCGTGCCAGGTATTTGTGACCTGGATTGGCCACTGTTGGAAACAGGATGCTGGGCTTGATGGACCTTTGGTCTGTCCCAGTGTGGCAATACTTATGTACTTATGCACTTATGTGTTCACAGATGAAGGGCTAGGAGTAGGACTGCAGAAAACAAATGCAAATTGGAATGGATGTGTTTAGACCAGGACCACACAAGAAGTAATCTAAGGAAATACTTTTTCACAGAAAGGGTGGTGGGCGTGTGGAATAGGCTACCTGTGGAGGTGGTGGAGATGAGGACTATATCTGAATTTAAGAAAGTGTGGGAAAGGAGGAGATAATGGTTGCTGAGGATGGGCAGACTGGATGGGCCATTCGACCCTTTTCTGCTATCATGTTTCTATTTTTTTTTCTACCTTAGGAGAACCCCTCCAGGAAGCGTGCATTGACAGTGATATCCACAGCACTTCTAACTTTTTAAAGATTCCTTGGACTTCTGAAGCAGGAACATTTGCCAAAACAGCCATGTCGGGTCTACTACTACTACTACTACTTATCATTTCTAAAGCATTACTAGATGTACGCAGCGCTGTACACTTGAATATGAAGAGACAGTCCCTGCTCGTCAGAGCTTACAATCTAATTAGGACGAACAAACAAGAGATAAGGGAATATTAAAGTGAGGATGATAAAATAAGGGTTCTGAACAAAGTGAATAAGGGTTAGGAGTTAAAAGCAGCATCAAAAAGGTGGGCTTTTAGCTTAGATTTGAAGATGGCCAGAGATGGAGCTTGACGTACCGGCTCAGGAAGTCTATTCCAGGCATACGGTGCAGCAAGATAAAAGGAACAGAGTCTGGAGTTAGCAGTGAAGGAGAAAGGTGCAGATAAGAGAGATTTACCCAGTGAACGGAGTTCCCGGGGAGGAATGTAGGGAGAGATGAGAGTGGAGAACTGCAGAGTGAATGCACTTGTAGGTCAATAAGAGGAGTTTGAACTGTATGCGGAAATGGATAGGAAGCCAGTGAAGTGACTTGAGGAGAGGGCTAATATGAGCATAACGACACTGGCGGAATATTAGTCGTGCAGCAGAATTTTGAACAGATTGAAGAGGAGAGAGATGGCTAAGTGGGAGACCTGTTGCAATAGTCTAAGCGAGAGGTGATAAGATTGTGGATGAGGGTTCTGGTAGTGTGCTCAGAAAGGAAAGGGCGAATTTTGCTGATATTATAGAGAAAGAAACAACAGGTTTTAGCAGTCTGCTGAATATGTGCAGAGAAGAAGAGAGGAGTCAAAGATGACCCCAAGGTTACAAGCTGATGAGACAGGGAGGATGAGAGTGTTATCTACAGAAATAGAGAACGGGGGAAGAGGAGAGCTTGGTTTAGGGGGAAAGATAAGAAGCTCAGTCTTGGTCATGTTTAGTTTCAGATGGCGCTGAGACATTCAGGCAGCAATGTCAGACAGGCAGGCTGATACTTTGGCCTGGGTTCCTGCTGAGATTTCTGGTGTGGAGAGGTAGATCTGGGAGTCATTAGCATAAAGATGATACTGAAAACCATGGGATGAGATCAGAGTACCAAGGGAAGAAGTATAGATGGAGAAAAGAAGAGGTCCCAGGACAGATCCCTGAGGTACACCAACTGACAGTGGGATAGAAGTGGAGGAGGATCCACTAGAGTATACGCTAAAGGTACGCTGGGAGAGATAAGAAGAAAACCAGGAAAGAACAGAGCCCTGAAATCCAAGTGAGGACAGCGTATCAAGGAGTAGGCTGTGATCAACAGTGTCAAAAGCAGCAGATAGATCGAGAAGGATGAGTATAGAATAGAGACCTTTGGATCTGGCCAGGAACAGATCATTGGAAACTTTTGCAAGCGCTGTTTCAGTTTATTTATGTTACATTTGTATCCTGCGCTTTCCCACTCATGGCAGGCTCAATGTGGTGGGCAATGGAGGGTTAAGTGACTTGCCCAGAGTCACAAGTAGCTGCCTGTGCCGGGAATTGAACTCAGTTCCTCAGGACCAAAGTCCACCACCCTAACCACCAGGCCACTCCTCCACTTGAATGAAGGAGGCGAAAGCCAGATTGAAGTGGATCAAGAATAGCTTGAGTTGAAAGAAAGTCAAGACAATGGCGATGAACAGCATGTTCAAGTATCTTGGATAGGAAAGGGAGGAGGGAGATAGGGCGATAGTTGGAAGGACAGGTAGGGTCCAATGAAGGTTTTTTAAGGAGTGGTGTGACTAAGGCATGGTTGAAAGCATCAGGAACAGTCACAGTGGACAGTGAAAGATTGAGGATATGACAGATAAAAGGGATGACAGTAGGAGAGCTAGTGTTAAGTAGATGGGTGGGAATAGGATCAGAGGAACAGGTAGTTGGTTTTGAGGAGGAAATAAGATGTGTAGTTTCCTCTTCAGTGATTTCGGAAAAGGAAGAAAAGGAGGCAGGGGTTGGAGGGTTGAGAGAATGGACTAAGGGAAGGAGAAGTGGAGGTGACCTGGTCATCGGACATAGATATATTTTATCTCACTGATGGATCCTTGATCTCATAATTTCTCTACCTGATCATCTCCATTCCTTCCTTGTGTGTAGCTTTAAGCAAAACCTGCATATTCCTACCAGTCACAATGTAAGGAAAAAAAAGATCAACCTCAGTCCTGGAGTTCTACAGACAGGCCTTGTTTACAGGAGAACACAAAGACATTAATTCACAATTGGCCTGTGATTGCTCTGCTATTGTGCTATGTTGTAACATACTGAAAGCATTTTTCAGTAGATGTGTAATTATGTTTAAGAAATAACTTAAATAAATACATCACATAGAGCCAGTGTATACAAATATATTTCATGAATATCTATTATTGAGGCCTTTGATTGAGAAAGAAACCTAAATAATCCTGAAAACACTCATTAGCCTTGTGAATGTACTACTCTACACCCAAATACATCACTCTCTTTTGGTCTTCCAGTAAGGGGGGGAATGGTCTTTGCAACTACATTCAAAGTGGTTTACATAGAGGGGCATAATCGAACAGAAACGCCTATCTCCATGGGCGTTTATCTCCGAGAACGGGTCCGTGAAGGGGCGGGCCAAACCGTATTTTCGAAAAAATGGACGTTTTTGAGCTGGGTGTTTGTTTGTTTTTTTAGCGATAATGGAAACTAAAAACGCCCAGCTCAAAAATGTCCTAATCCGAGCCATTTGGTCGTGGGAGGGGCCAGGATTGGTAGTACACTGGCCCCCCTGATATGCCAGGACACCAACTGGGCACCCTAGGTCGGTACGGTGGACTTCAGAAACAGCTCCCACATGCATAGCTCCCTTACCACGGGTGCTGAGCTCCCAACCTCTCCTCCCCCAAAACCCACTACCTACAAATGTACAACACTACCATAGCTCTTAGGGGTAAAGGGGGCACCTACATGTGGGTACAGTGGGTTTTGGAGACCTCCCATTTACCAGCACAAGTGTTACAGGTGGGGGGGGGGGATGGGCTTGGGGCCACCTGGCTGAAGTGCACTGCGGTACCCACTAAAAGTGCTCCAGGGACCTGCATACACACAGGCCTCTAGGACTTGTTGCTGCTGTATAACCTTGGCACAGCAGTTGACACCTGAAGATTAATCTCTACGAAAACGTCCTTTATTGGAATAACCACGTTTACTCATAGTTAACTGCAGATCAGAGGTTGTGCCCCACTGGCAACGAGTCTCCCTGGTATTGATATTAGCAGTAGGTCAGAGCTTGCAGAATGCTGTACAATGCCCTCTTTCAGCCACATTCAAGGTAAGAACTAAGTTCTGTAACGTGGCTAACACAGGAAAGGGAACTAAAACTGGCTTACAAAAATGGCCACTACCGCATGGACTACAACAGAAAACACAACAGGGCACACTCTGACCCAGTAGGCAGGGGGAAAAGCACCATGGGAGAAGAGCCTACCAACTACCAACATCGTGAGACTGTAACACAAGCTAATGAAATCACGGAGCCCAATACCCTACACCCACCACAATGCAATGCTGATGTGACCCTGTACTGCACCCGAGAGCCACATCTGACCCAGGGAAAGGCTGTGAGAGGATCGAACACATTCTGCTGTCATGGAGGTGGGTACGGCATTTGAGGCTGGCATACAGGCTGGGAATAAAGTTTTTAAAGTGGGTTTTTTTTTGGTGGGAGGGGGTTAGTGACCACTGGGGGAGTCCGGTGAGGTCATCCCCAATTCCCTCCAGTGGTCATCTGGGCAGTTGGGGCACTTTTTTGGGACTTGTTCGTGAAAAAAAAGGGTCCAAAAAAAGTGACCCAAAATCGCGGTAAAAACACCTTTTTTTTCGATTATCAGCTAAAGACGCCCATCCTTCCTCTGCTGATAACCACGCCCCAGTTCCGCCTCCACCACGCCTCCGACATGCCCCGTCAACTTTATTCGTTTCCGCGATGGAGTGCAGTTGGAAACGCCCAAACTCGGCTTTCGATTATACCGATTTGGGCACCTTTGCGAGATAAACGTCTATCTCCCGATTTAGGTCGCACTATAGGCGTTTTTCTCTTTCGAAAATAAGCCGGATAGTATATACAGGTACGTATTTGTACCTGGGGCAATGGAGGGTTAAGTGACATGCCCAGAGTCACAAGGAGCTGCACTGGAAATCGAACCCAGATCCCCAGGATCAAAGTTCACTACACTAAGAACATTTATTTTAGACATTATGAAAAAAGGGCAGTAGGAATGTTCACAGGTGGTGCTGTCATGATCAGGGCCAGCCCAACCATTAGGCAGGACTAGGTAGTCACCTAGAGTAGAAGCTTATGGGGAGCAGCTACTGTCAAAGCAAAGCTATACAGTATGTCCTGCCAGACACACAAACTTAAAGAGCCATTAGCGTTTTATATATGATGATCATGATTGTTGAGTTTAATTATCAAAATCTTGGGGAGCTACAGCCTAGGGGTCTGAAAGACTATTGAGGGGGTAGGGTAGGGCTAACTACGCAGGTGACAGTGTGCAATAAATACTGTATGCTAACTGTAATGTGCAGTCAATACCATTTTTCCACCTATACGGCAATTCTAGAAAACAGCATGAGAATTGGGTGTCTGAAGGGACTGGGAGGAGACAGTTCTACAAAGGAAAGTAGGCGCCTACTTTTCTTTATAAAACACAAGTGTAACAGGGTACAAACGCGAGTAGCATTTAGGTATGACCTCTTACATCTGCCATAGAACTCATGTAAATGCTTGTGCCTAAATGCCAGAGATATGTGTGTAACTTATACAGTTCTATAAGTTAAATGCATAAATGGGACAAAGATGCGTATACGTCATTATTCTAAAAGGCGATTCCATAAATGGAGCTAAAGGTTAGGCACTAAGTTAGTATTCTATAACTGCAGAGTTCCACACCAAGGGCGGAATTCTATATATGGCACCTTAAAAATTTGTGCTGTGAAACTAAGTGCTTAGCACAATTCAATAAACAATGCCTAAGGTTAGGCATAGTTTATAGAATACACTCACGCACTATTCTTGCGCCTACAATTTAACCACACCCATTTAGGCCATCTAAAACCAGGTCTAAATACCTGCGCCTAAGTTAGGCGCAGATCGGGTGTATTCTATAATAGTGCACATAGTTTTCTGAAATGCCGACAACCTGCCCATTCCACACCCATGGCCATGCCCCCTTTTCGACTGTGCGCATTAGAATTTACACATACCGTGTTATAGAACACATCTAGAAAGCTGTGCACGTAAATTCTAATTAAAGCTATCTGTGGTGCTAATTGGTTGTTAAGTACCATTATCGGTGCTGATTGTGTGGCCAAATTAGTGCGCACAACTTAAGGCACCATATATAGAATTTGGGAGCAAATGTGTTCTAGAATACTAGAGTAAGTCCATAGTTATTCGCCAAACATTAGGTGAAACCACTTATGTCATGTCTATGGCTGGCGTAAATAGTGGCACCTAAATGTGCAGTTGGGAGGGTAAATGCCACCGTTCTATACACTACACACATCAAAAAGTGCAATCAGCCCAAAATGCGGCAGCTCAACTAATTTATGGAATGTCTAAATATGAACGAGTTACACCAATTGTGTTAGAGCTGCATTGGCTGCCGGTAGAAGCATGCTCTGTTTTTAATCTTTGTGTATTAATATTTCAAATAGTTTATGGCATGCTGCCAAATTACATACAAGGCAAGATTTATTTACCCTTTTTTCATTGAGTCGCTGAGGCGGCAGCGTTCACATTCATCAGTCAATTGACCATCTGTTGAGCGCGTTTCGGTTCAACTAGTGACGTTATCATTGCAATATACAGAGCAGATAAATCTTCCATTTTTTTCTGACAAGCACCACAACCATAGTGTCCATGACTTTAAGTATTTATAAATCCTGAGACAGGCAGGTTTGGTCCACCAAAACATGGTCCCGTGTCAGTTCCCATACTGGTACTTTGTTCAATAAAGACTGCCTTTGCCTTCATCCTCTGAGTGGAAGTCATTGTGTCATCCTCTACTCCTTCTACTGTGTCTTGGATATGCCACAGTGGTTTTTCCTGTTTTGTCCTTTAAAAAATCTGTGGCTGCAGCAGAAGCATTGTGTGTTGGTAAAGGTTACATTATCTATGAGGTTGTTTATAAGTCTGTATATTAGTCATGTTTTTCATATCAAGCTACTAAATGCCAGCTGAAATACGGATTCAGCGTAATTTTAATCTGTTCGGCAAAATGCTGAAAACCTATTTGTTTTGGAAATTTTTGGTAAACTAATTTGTTTGGTTGCTGAAGTAGAAGGTTGTAGAATGGCTCATATTTTATTTTTTGTAATTACTCTGATGTTGTATTATTATGGTATTTGATGTAAGCCACACTGAACTCGTGAGGTATATGTGAGATATAAGTATCACAGTAAAGTAAAGTAAATAGTTGGAACTTCCCTAGCATGCCAATGCCCCCCTCTCCCCTCCCCCCCCCCCCCCCCCACACACATTATCGGCCTCTTTGAATTAGTGTGCATGAGAAGTTAGGCACTTAACCAGTTAGTGCCGCACAAAATGTCCGGTTAGTGCCGAATTTAAAACTGGCTATTTTGAGGGCATTTTGGAGACAGATTCAGCACTTGGTCGATTAAGTGCTGAATTTTTTACTTAACTGTTCAGGCTAAATATAGTAACCCTTATGCAGTAACCCGTGGAGGGACATAATCAAACGCGAACGCCCATCTCCATGGGCGTCTATGTCCGAAAACGGGTATGTGAAGAGGCAGGACAGACCGTATTATCGAAAAAGATGGGCGTCCATCTTTCATTTCGAAAATACGGTTTGGATGGACCAAATGCCATGGATTTGGTCCCTTCTGAGATGGGCATTTTTTTTTTTTTTTGCGATAATGGAAACTAAACACGCCCAGTTCACAAACGTCCCAATCCAAGCCATTTGGTCGTGGGAGGGACAAATGTACACTATCATAGCTCTTAGGGGCAAAGGGGGCAACTACATGTGGGTACAGTGGGTTTTAGAGACTTCCCATTTACCACCACAAGTGTTACGGGTGGGGGGGATAGGCCTGGGTCTGCCTGCCTGAAGTGCACTGCAGTACCCACTAAGAGTACTCCAGGGACAGGACTTGTTGCTGGTGTATAACCTTAGCACAGCAGTTCACACCTGAAGACTAATCTCGCTGAAAACGTCCTTTATTTGAATAAGCACCTTTACTCACAGTTAACTGCAGATCAGAAGTTGTGCCCCACTGGCAACGAGTCGCACTGGTACTGAGATTAGCAGTAGGTCCGAGC